>NW_028227265.1:12047500-12647500 GCF_978045245.1 Mus caroli
CATCCATGTATGCATCCATCCACACACACATCCATCCACACCCACATCCATCTTCCTATCTACCATCTACTTACCTACTCACCCTCCATTTATCTACCCATTCCTCTACTTATCCATCCATATCCATCTACCCATTTCCCTACTCATTCACCGATCCATCTCCCTCCCACTCATCTATCCATCTTTCATCCAAAAGTTTACCTACTCATCCATCCAATCTGATCCCATCCGCTTTCTGGCTTATCCATCCTTCACCTGTCTATTCACTGCCCATCTGCCCACTCACCCACCTACCTACTCACTACACACCCACCTAAGATCAGGTGAAGCCTTCTTCTCCTATAACGCACCCAGTATTGTGCGAAGCCCTGAGGAGACTGGGGTAAGAAGAGCAGACAGGCCCTGGGATTTACAACCTATTGTTTGTAGTTCCTCATCTGCCCAGCAATAAAAGAATAACTACTTCCAAAGGTTTGCTGAGCCTGCCCAGGAAGCAACAGGCAATGAAGCATCTCATCTACTTCCTGGCCACACAACAACTGTCGATAATATCACCTACCAAGTCCTAGGAGGGAGTGGTCCAGAGCAGGCAAGACTAAGAAAGGCTCCCAGCATCTGTGGCAAAGCCGCACCAGCCAACAATAAACAGAACCAGCAGGCAGAGCCTCCTGTTTCCCCTCTGGCAGAGCCAGTCACTCCATGGCTGTCCTCACCCTCTCTTGCTTGTCAGGGAAGGGACGTTACCTGGGCAACACCAGCCATCTCTCTGGAAACTGTTCCTGCGGTGGAAGCAGGAACAAGACACTGGGGTTTCTCAAGCCTCTTAGCTCTTCCACAGGAGACTGGCTGTCATCAGGTGGGTGTCCCTCACCGGGAGGTGTGGCTCGGAATGTACTGGAAACGCTCTTCCCAAGGATTGGGAGGGGGCCCCACAAGCTCAGCTGCCTGCTGCAGCCTCTGAGGCTCGAGTGCACGCAAGTACGCATGCTCCTTGTCACTTGTCACGGGTACTCTGAGGAGCTGCGGGGTTGTGGGGGGGATGTCCCTGAGGAGATGGAACCAAGTGAGCTAGGGGAGGATGGCTCTGACACTTTATTTCTAGGGCTGGCATGGAGCTGCTTGGCCTGTCTGAAAGCTACTGGACCCAGGGGGCTCCTGACAGTCAACTTAATTACAAGAAAACTTAAGTGGAAGCCCAGCTCTTCCGCCACACATGTCTCTCTCTGCAGCTGCTAGCGCCTGCTAGACAGAGTACACTGTTGTCACCATGGAAGGAGCTATGCCCCCACTGCCATGCCCAAGGTCCAGCTCGTCTGCTGCTCGACAAGAGCATATAGCTCTGTGCTCTGCACAGGACAGCCTCTACCTGCCTCCTTTCATAGGGGCCATGGGGTTCTACAAGGCCCCAGCTAGTGGGTGTGTCCAACCTTTTGACCTTGCAAGCTGACACTGCCACCTACAAAGTTCACATGAGAACCTACGTGAGAACCTACGCGCGCGCGCGCACACACACACACACACACACACACACACACTAGCCCTTTATAATGTTAAGAAAGTTAACATTTTTGCATTGAGCCACATTCAAAGCAATCCTCTTGCATATGAGTTATAGGGTGCAGGTTGAACAGGACTGAACAGGGACCCCCACCTTGGGCTTTTCCTCTAAGGTGTTGGTTTCACAGTGAAATATCTCTTGCAGGTTCACATGTTTGAACACCTGGTCCCCAGCTGCTGGCGCAGTTCTGAGAGGTGGCAGGACCTTCTCCATGTTGTTGGAAGCAGGTTGTAAGGCCATAGGCAGGCTGTGCTCCTGGCTCCACCTCTTTGTTCCCTAGTTGCTATCATATAATAAGCAGCTACCACCTGTCTGCTGTCACGCTTGCTTTCCCAAGATGGGCTGCAAGCATGAACAAACTGCTCCCCACCCGTGTCTGTTTCTGCCAGTCACTCTCATCACAGTAACAAGAAAAGTTACTAATTAATGTTTTGTCCCCCCAGAGTCCCTTGCACACCCAGCAAGGAAGGCAGGCAGACTATGTCCATCGAGACTCTACACTTGCTATGGAAAGACAATCGGCCCTCTAAACGTATCATATATATCTATGAAAATGCCGGTGCCTGACAAATACAGAGGCAGATGCTCACAGCCAACCATTGTACTGAGCACAGGGTTCCCAGTCGAGGACCTAAAGAAAGGCCTGAAGGAGCTAAAGGGGTTTGCAGCCCCATAGGAGGAACAACAATGTCCACCAACCAGAACCCCCAGAGTTTCCAGGGACTAAGCCATCAACAAGAGAGTACACATGGAGGGACCCATGGCTCCAGCTGCATATGTAGCAGAGGATGGCCTAGTCAGTCATCAATGAAAGGAGAGGCCCTTGGTCCTGTGAAGGCTCGATGCCCCAGTGTAGGGGAATGCCAGAACAGGGAAGTGGGAGTGGGTGGGTGGGAGAGTACCCTCATAGAAGCAGGGGGATGGAGGGTGGGATAGGGGTTTTTGGAGAAGAAACCAATAAAGGGGATAACATTTGAAATGTAAATAAAATCTAATAAAACATTTTCCAATATATGAAAAAGAAAATGTCGATGCGAAGCCCACCGATGTGCATAATTAGTGCACTAATAAAAGCATCAAAATACTGCAAATGAAAGCCGCCTTTGTCACAGGGTGGGCCCGTGCCACCCAGAAACACTCAAAGATTAAGGTGAACACTACTGCTCTGTTACCAGGATCCTTCCTTTGTCACAGGCTCGGAAGAGATCCTTCAATCCCCCACTCGCTGCAACTGTCACAGCTTTATCTGTCAGCTTGACAAAGCCCTAGAGTCATCAGGAAGAGGGAACCTCTTGAATGTGAACCCATGTAAAAGTGTTAACTTACTCGACAGTATGAAGGGCATGCGTGCTTGTGTGTGTGTGTGCTTGTATGTTTGTGTATGTGTTTGTATGTACGCTTGTGTATATGTGTGTGTGCATGTGTGTATATGTGTATGCATGTGTATATGTGTGCGTGTGCTTGTGTGTATGTGTGTTTGTATGTGTGTATGTATGTGTATATGCGTGTGTATATGTGTATATGTGTATGCATGCTTTTGTGTGTGTGTGTGAGGGTGCGGGTTCTCATGTAGGTTCTCTTATTATGAATTGCCTCCATCAGACTGGCCCATGGACAAGTCCTGTCTGTGAGGCATTTTCTTAATTGTTAAGTGATGGAGGAAGGACAAGCCCACGGTAGGAGGTGCCTGCCATCCCTGGGCAGATGGATCTTGGCTGTATAAGAAAACAAGCTTCAGCTACTGCCTTTAGCTTCATTCAGTGAAGAACGATAACCTGTAGGATGATGTAGTCCCATTCCCCTCCAAGTTTGTTTTGGGCCATGGTGTTAATCACAGCAACAGAAAGCACACCAAGACAGAGATAGCCAGTGGCCCTGTCTACGTGGGGACTCCGACCCTGAGAGTCAGCCCTGCTGTCTTCAGAGGATAGACACGCCCATTATCGAGGTGAAAGTCACACATCACTGAACCACCCATCATCTCCATGCACATCACATGCAGCTGTCATCCCAAAGGAAACAGAGGACATCCAACAGTCAATGCCGCATCCCCTCCAACACCTCTGCTCTTTCTGGTTTCTGGACACACCATGAAGCACGTGGTCTTTGAGCCTGGCTTCTTGCGCTCAGCGCAATGGCCTCGGAGTTGCCAGGCAGCCCCCTGCGAGTGCCAGGATTCTATTCCTTCTCATGATGGAACTCACCGGGGCGCTGTTGCAGAGCTGCTTGTCCAGAGATGAGCACAGGGCTGCTCCCATCTCTGCCTCTGCTAACATCTGGATGGCCACAACCCCATCCTGTGACCATTAGTGAACCATGTGGGTCTTTCAGGGGACCTAGGTTTAGCCGCCAGTCACTGCACGGTCACCTGCTGGCCCCAGTGGAAGAATTCATCCATGGTTTTTTGTTTTTCAGTTGTTGTGGACAGGGAGGGGCCATGAAGCACTCCAGCAATGCTATCAAGTAGACAACAATGGCTGCCCACTAGACGCGTGCAGCTGCAGTGCATGGTGGGTTGTGCCGAATGTCTCTAAAACATCTTTGCTCTTCATTTGGAGGGCTCTATTCTGGTCAGGCTCTGTGCCAAACGCCTAATCTGCTCTCTCTTTCTCTCTCTCTCTCTCTCTCTCTCTCTCTCTCTCTCTCTCTCTCTCTCTCTCTCTCTTTCTGTGAGGTATACATATGTGTGATAGTACAACTGGAGGTCAGTGGTCAGCCTCGGTTGTCATTCCTCAGGAGTTTTCCATCTTGGTTTTTTGAGACACGATCTCTCACTGGCCTGGAACTCGCTGGTAAGCAACTAGAAATCCACCTGTCTCCACCCCTCAGCGCTGGGATTTCCAGAGCGCACCACAACACCCGGCTTTTTCACACGGGTTCTGGAGTTCCCAAGCTCCCAAAAGCAAGCTTTACTAAGCTATCTCCCCCAGGCCTACACATTAACTTCTGTAATCTCAACAGTACCTCGGGGAGGTGAAGCCCACTTTACAGAAGAGAAAAACCGAGGCTGAGCAGTTAAGCTACAGAGCTAGTGATAGCCAGAGAGAACTGGGATAGCTACACTTGCAACCTGACCTCGCATCATCAAGTAGGGTGGAGCTGGGGCTGGAGAGATGGCTCAGCAGTTAAGAGCTGCTCTTCTAGAGGACCTAACTCCCAGCCCTCACATGGTGGCTCACAATCATCTGTACCTGCAATCCTGGGGAGCTTCCTGGTACCTTCTATTGGCTTATGTGAGCACCAGGCACAGAGAGACATGGAGCCAATGCCTATACACATAAATATAATAACTTTTAAAACCTGTGTCTTCCATTCCTCAATATCTGTGGTCCCTTCCTGTCAGTTGGAAAGCCCAGTAATACGTGCCTGAGAAGCCAGCTCCTGGGGAGATGGGTACTCTGTATGAAAAAAGACAAAGCTCAGGCACTCAGCCTAAGTGACCATCCTAGGCAACCTCCCTCTAGCAAGCTATCACCGCTACCAAGGAAACAGCAGGACCCAGGTGGGTGTCCTGCTCTACCGGCTCTGGGCATCAGCTGGTTGCCTGGGTAACCATGAGTCTGGCTGGTGAGTGGATGACCCACCGAGGTGTCAGGCTCACACAGCTGGGTACCGCAACCCACTTGTACTGAATCCCAGGCACAAACCGATCCTCACACAGGTGACCCATGTGTTTCCCACCGAGTTCCTTGTAGGCAGGGAGGAGCCTTCCGCTTTCTCCGAAATATGGTACAAGATACCTGAGGCCGTCTGGAGGAATGAGATTGCTGCCGGTAGCTTGTTTAGGGCAAGGAGGAGGAGAATCATAAACAAGGAGGAAAGCAACATCACAGACACATCCTTCCAACCACTGCCATGGACAGGGAACCCTGGGGACGGGAGGGGGGGTCTGGGACAAATGAAGACTTGACCTTGCAGAGCTGGGTAGGGCCTGGCAGTCTACCCTAGGGGCTTTCAGGAAACCTTGGAGATGCCAGAGCCCTAGAAGAAGCAAGATTCAACCCCCATGCCTGCTGACTGGCTGTAGGGTAGACGGACCCCAACCTGTGGCATAGATCAGGGAGCAATGGAAGGGACCATTCCCTTGCCTAGGGACACCCTGCTGGTAATGTGAGCTGAACTGTGTCTCTCCAGAAGTTATATCCCAATTCTAACTCTGGGCATCTGGGCTCTAACTCTGGGCATCTAGGCTGTGTTCTTATTAGGAAACAGGGTCTTTGCAGAGGCAATCAAGTTAGGTAAGATGACACCATGCTGGGCTAGGCTGGGTCCTGAACTGGTGCTCATGCAAAAATGCCACATGAAAGCTCACACACACACACACACTGGTGCTCATGCAAAAATGCCACATGAAAGCTCACACACACACACACACTGGTGCTCATGCAAAAATGCCACATGAAAGCTCACACACACACACACACTGGTGCTCATGCAAAAATGCCACATGAAAGCTCACACACACACACACACTGGTGCTCATGCAAAAATGCCACATGAAAGCTCACACACACACACACACACACACACACACACACGCACGCGTGTGTGCGCATGCATCCACCTACCCACTCCATACAATATGTGCAGACACGAGCAGGAAGCAGAGCTGCATAGACAGAACTAATAAGGGATAAGGGTTGTCCACAGTCCCCAGAAGCTTAACAAAGTCAGACAAAGATACTCTCAGAAGCCTCCAAGGGAGCAAGAGCCTGCTCACAACCTTGACTCTGGACTTCTGGCCCTCAGAGCTATATGACAGTGGGTTCTGCTTGTTCTAAGACAGTTGGACTTGGCTGGGCTGTCTTGGGAAACCCACGTGTCTGGGGGGCTGATCTATCTAGCCCTACCATTTCACCAAGGGGCCACAGAGCGAGAGAGACCCACAGCTCATCCTCCATTAGAATACGCTAGTTTTCCTTTTCCTTAATCATCCTGGCAATCTGTTCCCTGACAGTGGGCCATGACGCCTGCATTACCACCCCAAAGCCTGCCTTGGCCCTTGCCACAGTGCACAAGCCCCAGCCCTTTGTGGCCTCCAGCAGGTTGGGCGCTGGGCCCAGGCACCCGCAACCTGCACACCTGCATCATCTGTGATGTCAGAGAGAGCTACCTGGGGACCTGGCAGGCTGCAGGAAGAACTTCCAGGAGAATTCAGACAGGGACGTCAGCCGCCGCTGACGTACGGGTCCTTGGCAAAGAGGAGCCACGGGGGAGGATTCTGCCCGGCATCTTCCTTTCACAACAGTAGACACCGTCAAACCACCCACGGACCAAGTCTTCTTCCCACAAGCTTCCCCGGTACTAACGCCCACCCTGACAACCCTGCTAAGATGCTCAATCCTGAGTATACATCAGAAGCAACCTAAGGCTTAAGAGACTCCACGCTCAGGTGGACCTACCCCTCTAGCCTGGTGTACTGTAGATGGGTGGTACCCAGACACTGGTACTTCGGTGGATACCAGTACATTGAAGGAGTATATCTGCACATCTCTGTTCACAGTAGCACTGTTTACAACAACCAAGAGATAGAAACAACCCAAGTTCACAAGCTCAGGAGCCAACTGTAACACATACATACATACATACATACACACACACATACACATATATACACATACATACACACACACACACACACACACATACACATATATACACATACATACATACATACACACACACATACACATATATACACATACATACATACATACATACATACATACACACACACATACACATATATACACATACATACATACATACATACACATACATACACATATATACACATACATACATACATACATACACACACATACACATATATACACATACATACATACATACACACACATACACATATATACACATACATACATACACACACATACACATATATACACATACATACATACATACATACATACACACACATACACATATATACACATACATACATACATACATACACACACACATACACATATATACACATACATACATACACACACACACATACACATATATACACATACATACATACATACACACACATACACATATATACACATACATACATACATACATACACACACACATACACATATATACACATACATACATACACTGGAATATTACGCAGCCTTCAAAAGGAAAGAAACGCTGACATGTGCTACAGCACACATGACCTGAAAGACATTCTGCTGAGTGACATGTGGCCAAGTCTCATGTGATGCCACTTGTGTTAAGGTACTGAGAGTGGTCAGCTCTATAGGTTTAGCATGCAGAATGACAGTTGTTGGGGCTGGGGACTGGGAAATGGGGCGTTACCTTTTAATGGGGACAGAATCCTAGTTTGGGAAAACAAGGGTGGTGGTCTTGACAACATGATGGCTATGACTGTGCTCTTAGACGAGCAGGTGGCAGGGGGGCTGGGCTAACTTTCTCGACGGCATCACTTCCCACCCTCTTCACACTACTGAGCCATTACACTCAGGGACACTGAGGTGACCTGGGGTCCTGTGGCAGCTACAGCATTAGTGTCTCATCATACGTAGGTCTGAGCACCTGGCTCTCCTTTCTCAAACACCTGCTGGGAACGACTCCAACCCAGTTCCTGTTGCTTGCCCTCCTGCCTGCTTCTGCAAGCAGCTATGCCACACACACACTGCCAGAGGTAGTGTTGTGAAAGAGAGACGCCGAGTAGAATCCTGACCCCGTGGCTCCTCAAGAAACTTCCAGGCTCTAGAAGACATCAAAATGAGTCTCTGCCGCCCAGCCTCAGCTTAGGGGGTCACTCTAGCAGTGCTTTGGGCTTGGTGACCTCAGTGGCAGGCCTTCTCAACTGACCAGGACCCTAGACATGACAAATCACTGTACGCTGGCAGTAAAGGCTGCAGCAGGGCCTCTCACTAAGCATTAAAGCCAGGTGGAGCTGTTCGGGAGCAAATGCATACGTGTGATGACTTGTCTTCACTGTCAACTTGGTGGAATTTGGAGCCACCTGGGAGACATTCTTCAAGCATGTCTGTGAAGATGTGACTGGAATGGGAAGACACACCTTCTCTGTGGCAGTACCCTCTCCCGGCTAGGATGTCAGGCTGAATAAAATGGAGCTGAGCCCTGGGGATGCCACATGACCTCGTGTTCCTTCTGCCGGCACCACCCTTGCCATCATGGACTGTATGCTCACGGTATGAGCCAACACGAACCTTTCTTTAAGCTGCTGCTTTTAAAAAATTACGATTTACTTATTTTATGCATATGAGCGTTTTGCCTGCATGCACGTATGTGCACCGTATGTAAATCTAGGGAAGAAGATGGTATCTGTTGGATCCTGGGAACTGGAGTTATAGACAGCTATGAGCCATGGCACCGTATGGGTGCTGGGCAGCCTGTACTAAGCTGCAGGCATGAGACCCTGTCACAGGAGCCTGGGTGACACAGTCTGACTCTCCTAAGCAGCCATGAGACACAGGCCCCATGAGCCTCTCTTTGAGAACTGCTAAGACATGGATTTAAAAATCCTTTGTCTGAATTGGTTGGGAGGCTTGGGACAGAGGCGACCTATGAAGAGAATTGAACTCAAATTCTGACAAGAGCCTTAAAAGCGAGCAGCTACGGATGCCCGCTGCCATCTTGGCCAGTGTGAAGAGATCCCGACCTTCTGGGTATCCTGTATTATCATGGTCCTGGAAATCTATCCCGTTTGAGGACAGACACAGCCCCTTGCACAGAGTCTGACCCAAGCCTTGGTAGATCTGCGCTGGTTTTCCTACCACTCCAGGAACACATTTACCTGGCACAATCCTACTATCACACTGCAGCCCTGTTCGGAGCTGAGTAGTGTTCCCGTGAGTGTCTCTGCCTGCCTTTGGGTCTCCGTATGCGCTGGGGCTACTGTGAAAACTCAAAGCACCTGATGTCACAAGGGCCTCAGGCTTTGGACACCAACTCTGGCCAATTAACTTCTCCCCAAGCTTCTCCTCCCCCAGACCTGTGCCACCGCGCCACCGGGCAAGTCTGATCACCTCTGGAAGAGTTAGGGTGAGTTCCTCTGTGTGGACGACGGCTGTGGCTTTTTCTTTTACGTCTCTGTTGAGCCAAGCCAGTGGGCGGGCAGGAGACACTGAGGGCCAACCCAGAACTGTGGGCCACCGTCCTCTCCTCCAGTGGCAACTCAATCATCATGCCACCCTGCAAGCAAGACAGCACCCCACTGCTCACCACAGCCTCCTGAGGGACGGAGGTCATGTCAAATGGCGACGCTGCCTCCTGGTTATGTCTGGAAAAACTCATCCACGAAGAGAAGTGGGGAGGGGATCAAATAGAATTCTGCTTTAAAGGGCAGAAAGAGGGCTTACCCACAAACCATGTACGTGAAAACCCTCCCTGTGCGGCTCAGTGACTCATCGGTCCCCATCAAAGCGGGTGCTCATGACACATGGAAGCTCCAGTCCCCGCCAACCCCCCCTTGCTTGGAAGGAAAAAACAACCCACAGCTGCTGCTTCTTTCCAGAATGCTGGGAGAACCACCATGCTGCTCCAGAGGCCCAGGCTGGGAGAGCCACTGTGTCGCTCCAGAGGTCAGGCAGGCCTTCACATCAAAAGGGAAGGGAGTCTCAGCCCTCAAAGCCGGGTTTCTAGGAGGGCTGGGGAAGATCAGGAGGGTTCGAGGACAGTTCTGGTGCCCCAAGAACATGATGAAGACTCAGCTCTTTGGTCTTTTATCACGTACACGTGTGTGTTGTGCATCTACGTGTGTGGAAGTTCCAGTGCTAACACCTGGATATATTCTCTCTTCGTTCGCTCTCTCTGTCTCCCTCTCTTTTCTTTCTTCTATTCTAAAGATTTATTTATTTCTACGTATATGAGTACACTGTAGCTGTACAGATGGTTGTGAGCCTTCATGTGGTTTTTTGGGAATTGTATTTAGGACCTCTGCTTGCTCCAGTGGACCAAGCTCTCTCCAGTCAACCTCACTTGCTCAGTCCCTGATTGCTCCAGCCCAAAGATTTATTATAATACATAGGTACACGGTAGCTGACTTCAGACACACCAGAAGAGAGTGTCAGATCTCTTGTGAGCCACCATGTGGTTGCTGGGATTTGAACTCAGGACCTTTGGAAGAGCAGTCAGTGCTCTTACCCGCTGAGCCATCTCACCAGTCCTCCTATTCTAGACAAGTTCTCTCATTAGGATGTGGCTCTTGCTGGTCAGGTGAGGCTGAATGATCAGTGAGTCCCAGGAATCTTATCATCTTTGCCCTGCCAGCACTGAGGTCACAATCATGTGCCACCATATTTGACTAAGAAAAAACAGGGGGGTCCTGATGGCCCTCTTTCCTATCCATCTTCCCCTCCTCTCCCCCACTCTTTAGCCTTGCTGCTTGGGGTAGGTCACGGTCTCTAGTCTGGGTTCCGGATGTTTGGTCTATGGAATAGGGAGGCCAGTTCCCCAGGGTGAGGACTGGTTAGCAAAGTCCCTTGTGCTGTTTGTAGACAGCTCAAATCCCCTTCCTTGGTCCTTTCGGGAACCCTGTTGCCTAATACAGACGTCAATGAATTATTAAAGATCTGAAGCCCCATCTGGTCGCTTTGAGCTCAACCAGCCGCCCCTGTTCCACCTGTGGCCCAATCCCTGTTACAAAGATGCCACAGGACCAGCCTGAGGCCTTCTCACTGAACAAATGCCAGAGAGAAACAGCTCCAAGAAGGAAGTTCTTGTTTGGCTCACGGCTTCACAGGTTATGTTCAGAGCTGCCAGACTCCATTGTTTCTGGACTTGAGGTATGACAGGGCGACCGAGGAGGTACGCTGTTAGGCTGAGGAGGCCTCTCAACTAACTCACAGCAGCTAAGAAGCAAAGAGAACAAGGATAGGGGTGAAATATGTCTTTCAAAGGAATACCTCTAGGGACTTACTTCCTCAGGGAGGCCCCCCCCCCAACTCCTAAAGTGTCCATCAATAATCAATTCTGAATAATTTTATTAAGTCCTGCTTGGGTCTGTCAAAAGTATTGATCCACTCAGGATGCCCCCAGGAACCACTCACTTCTAAGAAGCCCCACTAGCTGACAACCGACGCCTCCATGAATGTATGAGCCTGTGACATCTCAGTCTCAATCCTTAGCACTGTGGTATAAAAATATTAAATAGAAAGTTCCAGAATAACATTGCTTGTAAGTTTGCCACTCAGCACTGTTCCGAGCAGTATATAATGAAGGTTAGTAACAACCCGCTCTCGATTCCAGTCAGATGCGGTGTGTCCGTGTTGTGTACGCCTCTAGCCTGTCAGTAGTATCTCCTTAACCAATCGGCTGTTGTGGTGTCAGGTCTGTGCTTTCCTTGTCCTCCCTTGAGTTAATAATGGTCTCTGGGAGCCGGGCATGGGGGCGCACGCCTTTAATCCCAGCACTCGGGAGGCAGAGGCAGGCGGATTTCTGAGTTTGAGGCCAGCCTGGTCTACAAAGTGAGTTCCAGGACAGCCAGGGCTACACAGAGAAAGAAACCCTGTCTAGGGGGAAAAAAATAATAATGGTCTCTGGGTCTACCAAGAACAGCTTGAGGGCATCAAACAAGGATGTACGTATGGACCCCGGAGCTAGCTGGTCTGGAACTTGGCAAAACACAAGCAACACATCACAGAGACACAGAGCTCAGGGACCAGCTGGGCTTCGGGTGCCCTTTGAAAAGGCTGAAGCAAGGGATAAGGTGGGTCTCTCCCTGAATACACAGACGCCCCACTATACGTAAGAGAAACAAGGTCCCGGAAGGTGAGCAGAGGAGAATCCTGAGGCATTTTAAAAGGAAAATGTCCTGAGCAGCCTGTGTGTTAGGTCACTGACAGGGACAGCTGGAGAGAAGGCAGGCCGGAGAAGGGAGACTCGCTTTCTATTCTTATGCTTTTCCATGATTTTAAAGGACCGCCTCGGACCTGTGCACAGCTCTGTTTCTGTAATTTAATTTTTCACTTGAACATTCCATACACGAGTTCTGTGTCTGCATCCCCTCAACCCCCGCCAACCCCTCCCATGTCCACCCTTACACCTCTTCCTTAATTACTATTGCTACACACACACACACACACACACACACACACTCACACACGCACATGTGCACACACACACACACACACGCATAACCTATTACAAGTATAGACTTTATACACATACAATAGAACTTACTCAGCTCAGTTAGCATTGGTCGTATGCCGATGTGCTTAGGGTGACCACTGGGGACTGATCGCCTGCAATAGGGTTTCTTCTGTCCACATTCTTATGACAGCCGGTACCATTATGTAGGTCTGGTTTGAACGACTCTGTCGTCATAGTTTTGTGGGTACAGCACCCCCGTCATGCTTACATGCGTGCTCTCTAACATGTGGACAATCTCTCTCTACCCTCTACCAAAATTTGCTCCGAGTCTGGTGAAGATAACAGTCAACTAGCCCTGCACACTCGGCAGTGAGGGCATGGGTGCTTTGTTACGTGTGACCGTTAGGGCATGCTTGCTTTGTTACATGTGACTGTTAGGGCATGTGTGCTTCGTTACATATTCAATTTTTTAAGACCATAAAAAGGTGTGAACGGGTTCACAGCAGGCAGGGATTCTTGTGAAGTTCTTTTTCCTTTTTAATATTTAAAAAAAAGCTAACAAACAAACAAATAGGAAATGCCGTTCTTAGTACCCCTATGGCTTTCAGTCCCACCTCTGAAGCGGGATATATACAAGCATTCCGGAAAAAGAGTGGTCAGCTCTTGCTCAAGGTGACTGTAAGTGTGCCCCACAGCCTTGTGATTTAACTCCCACACACCCACGAGGGGAATGAGGGCACAGACACCAGCGTTTTCCCGATGGTCTTCTCTGTACCAGGCCAGATTTAAAAACTGAGACACACACACAGAGCAGAACAAATGCCACCCAGCACTAACAAGAATGCAGTGCCACTACACAAAGTCTTAAGACATCTACGTCTCACAAATGTAATTTTCAGCGTAGTAGCCCAAGGCACAAACGAGTCCATTCACAATTCTGAGTTCAAGTGGGCCAAAGAGATGGAGGAGCTCAAGTAGGAAGGTGGGCACTGGAGAGCCAGCGCATGTGGTCACACCCCAGGGAACCCGGGGAGAAGTCAGCCGGCCACCGCTTTTGATCTGTATGTTTCTCTCTAGAGAAACTGAAAAACTGATCGAAAGGACAGAAGAGCCTGTAACAAGCCAAGTGTGGGACACAGGTCTATAATCGCATCTCATCTCAGCTGGCGAAGAGGCCTTAGCAGGAGGACTGAAGTAGCTTACTTAACTCCTGTCTCCAAAACAAACAAGCAAAACTCAGGGTGGGGGATGTAGCTCAGTGGTCCAGTACTTAATCCCCAGCACTGGAGAGAAAAAAGGAGAGGCTGAGAAGGAGGGAACGTGGGAGGAAGAGGACAGGTGTACCACGTGGGGAAGCGGAGAGACTGTAGGTTTAGGGTGGGGGTCCTGACCCTCACCTCCGTGTCCTTCTGTGTCTCTAGCTTTGCCAAATTCTGGAAGAAGCTGGAGGGATGGGACAAAGCTAACTCAGAGGCCACCCAGCTCCGTTTGCATCCCAGCCCTGCTGGCGTCCAACAGTGAGACACTCAACCCACCCTTGCGCTCCTTCAGCTCATCCTTTGACATGGGCCTCATCGAACCATCAAGTCTCCCAAGATCAGAAGGTGGCTAATAATTGTTTTCTTCCCTCTGCCACAAAGGAAGCCTGAGAGTGTGACTCACATCCCCAAGGCCACCGAGCCTCAGCCATTTCTTAGTTTCAATCCCAGGAGCTCCCCTTGTTGTTAGTTACGGGGACCCCAGTGACTCTCTGAGGGGCCGCAGAGGCTGGAAAACACTGGAGACTGATAGCCTGGGCCACCAAAGGCCTCCACACTTGGGTCTCCAGTGCCAGCCACCTTTGTTTTCTGGGTCATCACAGGGCCTTCCTGCATTCTGGAGTAGGGTAGACTCTTGCAGGGTGGGAACAGCTCAATGTTTACCATGCTCCAAGAACCCTCTGATCCTTCTGGGGCTGAATGCAGAGCTAACCTGCGTGGGCAAGGCAGGTCTACGGCGGGGCTATAAAAAGGACCAAGGCCCTGCCCTGGCCTGCAAGAGTGCCGAGGCTGTGACTGGGAAGTGAGGGGCCAGGCCAGGTCCAGGCACCAAATAAAAGGGAGTGGTGTGGTATATCTGGGCAGGTGTGGGAGTCAGGTATGACTGTGGCTATCCCAGCAGGCAGCCAAGGGCAGGTAACCAGCGCCCCTTCACCCTTAACCCTCAGTCCCATCTGTGAGTCCTTTCAGGCTTCAAAGGACACAAAGATTTCTCCCATGGGTGTTGTAGACACTCAGGACTGAGGACTTAGACAGGGGTCTGTAAAAGCTGTCTGGGAATGGTAGAAGATACACTTGGGCCCTCTCCCTCTGGCCATCAGACTACTAAGATAATGGACCCCCAAGCAACTAGAATTTCTGCCATGCTGAGAGAATGAAAAGGCTGGAGCCCGAGTGCCAGTCAGAGGAAGAACCCGGATTCCTCAAAGAGGAGTACACACAGTTCCGACTGCTCATGAGACTGCCTCACCGGAGGGTCTGGAGCTGAGAGACTTGGGGGTCCACCACTCAGCAGGGGCTGCTCAGCTGCACAGTTGCAGTCTCCGTATCTATGCCTCATGTCATAGAAGATGGACTCTGGGAGATGGGGTGGGGGGTGCAGTTGCTGGGACTCTTGGTCCTTCCTTCCTATTTTTCCATATCACCTCTCCGTTTTAATTGGCATACACGGGGTCTGAGGGAAGCCTGAGTTGTTGCTGTCCGTGCCCTAGATCTGAGCCTAAACTCTCCAGTATCAATCCATGAGACACATACGTGTTGAGTGTGGTTGACTATGTGCCTGTGTGTGCTCTGTACTCAAGGGTCTGGAGCCATGTTCCGGGCCAATGTGAGACGAGGGTGGTGGGGAGGCAGGGGACAATGGAACGTTGAGTTCTGGAGTCAAGTCAGGTGTGACTTCTCAGCCCCACTGTCCACGCCTGAAATAGGAACCCCGGGGGAAGCAGCCCCTTCCTTGCAGTTGTGATGTTCAGTCATTTTCAGTGCGTGGTGAGCTCTGTGACCGGGGACCTGTCTATCTGGATACCCCAGGAGAGGGTCTACAGATCAGAGTGAAAAAAGAGACCAAGCCACAGCCCCGAATCCGGGAGGGGCCCTGGGGGTGTGTGTCTTTCAAAGTGTGACTTCCTGACCATAAAGAGACAGAGCCAGGGTGACAACATCACTGAAGCACCTTGTACTCCCAAGCCAGGAGGGCTCTGGCTTGGCCTTCAGCAAGGGGTGCAGGATGGGGTGGGGCACGTGTCAACTCGGGGCCTTCTGTCATTCTGACTTGGTCCTCCAGCAATTCTGGCACAGGCCAGACCCCTCTTTGTGGAGAAGGTGGGATAAGATTCCTGTACTCTTGGGCTAGGGAGATGGCTCAGCGGTTAAGAGTACCGACTGTTCTTCCAGAGGTCCTAAGTTCAATTCCCAACAACCACATGGTGGTTCACAACCACCTGTAATGGGATCTGACACCGTCATCTGATATGCATGAAGAGAGGGATGGTGTATATGGAATAAATAAATCTTTTTTTAAAAAAAGATTCCTGATAATACGAAGGACAAAGAGCTTGGTGGGCGACCCTGACGGCGGCCCTCTGTACGAATCACGGGTCAATCCTCACCGCATGGCTGCATGGCAACTGCGTAATGTACTTCTAAGAAGTCATTTGTCCTTGGCAATGTCATCATTCTCTTCACATCATTTTCTTCATTTCACAGAGAAGAAAAGTGAGGTCTCTGCACCACCAATACATGAATACAATGGTCGCCCTCATACACTATAGTACTTTTTCTGTTCTATCCTCCCCCAAAGCACAGAGGAGAGACAGAGATCTTAAGACGGGTGGTGTGAAGTCATACCACCTTCCAGGGACACGGGGGAGGCCTGCCAGGGAGAAGTAAGCAGCCAGGGCCAGGTCCATCCAAATGCACTCGTGGCTGGGCAGCCTATGTCACACCCCGCCTGCTCCCTGTCCCCTGGGGCCTGTTGTGTTTTCAATGACCCACTTTCCCTGGAGAACGCAATCACTGTAGATTTTACGACTTGTGTGCAGTGGCCTCCAACCACACCAGGAAGCAAGGGCTGAGCCGCAGGGGCCTAGTTGTTTAGAGGAATGCAACAGACCAGCCTAGGGCCTCACCACCTCAAGGTGTTGAGGGGCAGGCTTGCCTCTCCCGGCTGTGTACATTGGAGCCTCTCATCTCCAGAGCCCAGAGAGAAAATCAGGGCAGTTTCTCACAGAAGCACACGCCATGCACTCTCCTCAGCTTGGAACATGGTCAGTGTCACACAACCTAGGCTGTCCCTTCTTAGCTTAGTGCCCACAATGGACCTGTCCCTTCACCGTAGCATATATTTGGATGGGTCATTCTCGTTTGGGCCTGGAACGGGAGCTATGCCTTTCCTTTTATGGCCATGTAAAATACAACACAACACAACATAACAGGCCTGTCTCCTCAGAGCTTTGTACACACAGAAGGATCTATTCCTCTCAGACTTGTTCCCTCAGAGTCTTTCACACACAGAAGGGCCCATCTCCCTACATACAGAATGGATTGTGCACTGGTGGCCCTGTCCATGTTCAAAGCTGTTCCCTCGAAGCCTCACGCACACGTAGGCTATCTCTGCAGACCCTGGCCTCAGAGGGCCTGGTCGGGAGACAAGGGGAGCATCTGAGTCAGAACTGAGGCCTCATTAACTCTGTATGACTGTTTATGTCCCACACCCTAGGGGATTGGCCTCAAGGGCCTACTGCCTAAACCAAACACACAGCTTCCCTAGGGAGCCCTTGGGACTGCAGGCTGGGCTCCCGGGGGATTCAAGTCGGGCAGAACATCTCTTTCCCATCCCTTTCCTAGTATAGGAGGTACTGGTCCTCCACCTCGTCATGGAACCATGGGTATCCCTGGAGTCCCCTGACCAAGGCTGCTGTGGGCAAAAGGATAGCTCTGTCCAGGGAGAGAGGGAAAGAGAAGGGGGGAGACAGAAAGAACTATGCCAGCCTCATGTCTCCTCAGAGCGACAGCTGGCTCAAGAGAATCTATTCAGGCAGAGAAAATGGCGGGGAGGGGACCCCTCAGCTAAGAGGGCCAAGATGGCGGTGGGGGTGGGGGTGGGGGTGGGGGTGGCCAAACAAGAAAACTCCAGTAAAAACTCCCTGACTTTAGAAAATGACAAGAATCCTACAAGGGATCTTCAGTCACACCCAGCTGTGCTCCCTAGGACAGCCTGAAGTAGAATCTGCAGAGTCCTTTGTCAGAGGAGCCCTGCTATTCTGGGGGGAATCACATGCTGGGGGCTACAGCTAAGTCTTTGTAAGATCCAACTTTGCCCTCCTGAGGAAATACACTGCCCTGGGCAAGTCCAGGCACGGTAAACCAGGAGACACGTTATATCTGAGAGGCGTGCGTCACCCTACAAAAAGAGCACACTCTATATATACTTCCTGTTGTAGGCTGCATGCAGAAAACTCACAAATTCAAACTGTGGTTGTGGGATTGCTAAATGTCCTAAATTCTGACACTCTGCTGTCTACTTTTTTTTTCTGTTAAAAATGGAAAAAAAAAAAAAAAAAAAGAAGAAGAAGCAAGTAAATAAAACAGATCCACAATGGTTGTTGCCTTCTTCACCTGTGGAAAGTGAGAGAGAGCGGCTGTCTCAGCCCCGAGGTGGTGGCACACGCCTTTAATCCCAACACTTGGAAGGCGGAGGCAGGGGGATCCTTATGAGTCTGAGGCCAGCCTAATCTACAGAAAGTAGAGTAGAGTTCTAGGACAGCCAGGGACAGTTCCAAGACAGTGAGTCCCTGTCTTGAAAAACAAGCACATAAGAGTGGCTGTCTCAGGAGAAGCAGAGAGATGGCTGTATCCAGAATGGGCTGCTGAGTCCAGCTCTCAGGCAATTAGACCAAGGAGGCCGACCATGGACCCTCTGGTCTAGCCTGAAGTTGCTGTTCATTTCTGGGCAAACTGTTTGGCCCCCTTTAGCTCTGGTGCCCATATTGGTTAAAGGACAGCAAACAGAAGTGTTTAAGCCAGGCCTTGCACACTACAGACATTTAGTAAATGAACAGTCACCCAGATCTGTCTCAACTAGGACAAGAAAAAGTAAGGACTCAAATTCAGTCCTTCCAGCTGACATTGGTAGCCAGGGTATTCTCCCAAAACATCTGAAGATTCTTTGTCACTTTGCAAGGGCAGATGGCAGCTTGTCTTGTCTTAACTCTCACATCTAAAGCTCCAAGAGCCTTAACTAAATCAAGTTGCCTCATCAAGAGACCACTGCCACCTGGTGGCTACATACCCAAATCATCGGGGGCCAACTGCCCCAGGGGAAGGACACTAACATCTCATACAAGCTTATATGGCGGGGATGAAGGTCTGGTAGGTCACCCTGGAGGAAGGGATAACGCCTGAGGAGACCACCACCACCCTTTGATACCTCTGGCTTAGGTTTCCCAGGTGCTTTTAAAGATAGTTTTAAAGACACTGACTGAATTGAGTGATCATAAAGACACAAGGTGCCATCAGAATCGAGATCAGATATCCTCAGAACTGTTAGAAACCCAAGGATGTCCTGGCCAGCTCTGGGTTAATTTTATGAACCCCACATGTAATCCTAGGGTAGATCTCCGAAACCTCCTTTCTACCAAAGTCTCTTGAAACTGGCATGTGCCAGGGAGCCCAGCTTAAAACTCCATTTTCATGCCTTGATCTTGGTTACTTCTTGAAACGTCCTGAGCACAGCCTTGTGGGTACGCCTGGAGTGAATCACCTCAAAAGGTGAATCAGGACCCCTAAACCCTCCTTGATCCTCACAGCTAAGGACCGAGCATTTCTCACACTTGAGCTTCCTCAGTCCTCGCAGCAGCCGGGAACAGAGCCTCACCTTTTCAGAGTGGGCCTGATGCAGACAGGAACGAACTTCACAGGGGAAATGGACAGCAGGAGTCTTGCCCAGCTGCCAGGACACAGAGAGAGCTCAGTAGATGCAGTCTCACTGTGTAATGACTCACAACACCAGGGGCATAAACAAAGAATGACCATGCCCTGTGCCCAGTTCATCACTTGAGCAGGCCACTGAATGTAACAGAAACTCTTCAGGAGAGCTGACCCAAGCCTAAGAAGTCAGAGCAGAAGCCTGTCTGCTCTCTCCTCGTACCAGAAGCCCGACACTTCTGTAAGGAGTGCTAACAGGAGTGAGGCCACGAGTCAGCCTACCAAAAGGAAGCAAGGCCGGTGAACATAGCCAGTATTTTCAGCCACCCCTGCTAAATTCTATACAGCTTTAAACGCTTCTTGTTCAAGAAACTTTGTAGAACCCAGAGTCCAGCCTCCCAGAACCCCAGCTTTCCCCTCCCTCTGACAGAAGCAGACCTAGGAGATTTCTGGAAGCAAGGAAACAGCTGGATATTTCCCAGATGAGCAGCCACCTACCAGGGACCTGCTCCTATCAGAAGGCACAACCCTCAGTGAGAGAGTAGAAGCTTCCAGCAAGAGCAGGACCCTCAATGAGCCACCCAAGAGGCAGAATGTTCCTCACCACCAGGCCTGTGTCCTGCCTGATTCTCATCCATCACTCTAAGCCTCATGCAGCCACTGCCAACCAGCAGAAGGGGCCTGACTTACCTTCCACTGCAGAGAATGGAACCACTGATCTCGCAGGTAGCTGTTGGCAGCCTGTAACAACAAGAACAGGAAAATGGCAGGTCATCATTTTCTGGAATATCTCAAACCATCTTAACTGGCCTTCACACAAGTCCCTAACCACCAGCTTCTGCCCTGAGGTCCTGGCTTGTCTCCTAAAAAAATTATGCACTGACCATCAAGAGCAAAATCAGAACAGAAGACATGGTTGATTGTATGGGATAATTTTGCTGGGTATAATAGAGTCCCTACCCTGCTGGCTGGAGCACTTTCCCTGAGGTTATGCATACTGAATGACCTTGGATGGATGATGGGAATTGGTGGAAGGTGATATAGTTGAGTGGACTAGTGCCTCTGTTCTGCCCAGACTGCTCAGGAACCCTCTCAAACCCGGGGTTCGACAGGACTCAAATGATCCCCACAACAAGCTTCCAATTCCTTGCCTATATCTGCCAGAGCTCAGCCTCAGAAAGACTCAGGCTCAAGTCCTGGCCTTGATCACAACCTAGCTGTGAGCCAGTCACCCAGTAACACAAGGCCCTTCAGAAGCCTATGAAGAGAAAGAAGCACCCTCTGAATGGTCATGTGGCTTTCAATGTCTCACTCACACCCCAGCTCTGGTCAACACTGACCCAGTATCTCATCTCATGACACTGAGCCATGGGGTTTGCAACAGTGGATGGTGCAAATACCAAGCAGATGTTCATAAAAGGCTCTCCGGAGTAAAACAGCTCTGGCCTCAGCATGTGTTGCCTCTGGTGTAAATAATCTCTACAGTTAGCTCAGTTGAGGAGACTCAGAGCTCTCATGAGTATGTGTGTGTTAACCAAGCTGAGCCAGCTCCAGCATAGTCCTGGTCCACAGCCTTGCCTATGCTTTTAATATAGCACAATACTGGGAAGTAGTATTGGGGGTGGGGGTGGGGAGGCTCCAAAGACCTGTGGTGGAAAAGGGACTCTGCACATCAAGGCTCTCGTGATGGCAAGATCACCTTGGACTGTCTAGGTGGTCTGGTGAGGTCACACAGTAAGAGGGAGGCAGGAGAGCCAATCGGACTGAAGCACAGAGATGGCTGAGGCCACAGACTCCAAGGAACATCCAGAATCTGAGAAAGGAAACAGACTCTTTCCTAGACCTAGGAGCAAAGCCCTGGTCACACCCTGTCACTGGCATGCGGCACTTCTGATCCCAGGAGGCAACTGCAGAAGATCCTACTGATCTTGGGATTAGAGTCAAGTCCAGCCTACCCTGGGCTCCCCTGCCACATTCCTGATACTGACTTGTCAGGGTCTACCTGTCTCAATGTTGCCAACAGTCTCATTCCCACCCCTCTTCCTTCTGATGCACAGTACAAGCACACACAGTTTGGTGACTGTGCCAGTGAGCATGAGCTGATATGGCATGAAAGGGACCCTTCATGTGTGGGCAGAAGCACTGCTTTTAAGAGTTAGTGCATGCTGGGCAGTGGTGGTGCACGCCTTTAATCCCAGCACTTGGAAGGCGGAGGCAGGTGGATTTCTGAGTTTAAGGCCAGCCTGGTTTACAGAGTGAGTTCCAGGACAGCCAAGGCCATACAGAGAAACCCTGTCTCGAAAAACCGGGATTAAAAAAAAATAAAGAGTCAGTGCATGATTTAACCCTGTCCCATGCAGGCACAGCAGAAATATCTCAGATGATGTGTACTACAGAGCAGAGCCTCAGGGAACTAGGCAGTGTGAACTGGTAGGAGGAAGCCTTGGCTGTTTTTGAACTACACAGGACTGGGGTTGCTTCCTCGGTGCAGGGGATCCTAGCTTGCCTAATCTATATGATTCTGGCATGGCCTAACACTGCACTGGGAACTCTCCACTTTCACCTACTCCCTCCGGTAGGTGCCTGCGCAACTCTTGGCCACCCGGGTCACACCCAGAATGCCCCTTCTCCGGGATGACTGTCTCAAGCCTTGCTTTCCTCTGCCTGTGCTCATCTACCGTGACTCTGTCCTGTTCAGTTGTCCTCCTATCTGCAGGCTATGGCTCTGTGAGGTTGTAAATTATGTCTATGTGAGCATCACTGCGTTTGTGAAACCCAGAGCAACGGAAGACTGGCTGGCATGTTGAATAAATGAGACAGGAGTGACTGAGGGGACGCATGTGTTCGTGAACAGAGGGCAAGGAGGCGTGGATGGGAGCATGGGGAGTAAGCAGGAAACGGCTGGAACAATGGGCAGGTAGATGGTTGGGTGGTGGGTGGATGAGTACATGGGTAAGTACACAGGCAGAAGACGGGGTGGGTAGATAGATGGATAAAAATGTAGATATACGAGCAAGAGGACAGGGGTGAGAGGAGTGGATAAATGGATACACAGATGCATGGAGGGGTGAGTGGTTAGACAGTTAGGTGTCTATGTGGATGGAAGGATAGAGAGGGGCACAGAGTGACAAGTGGGTGAATGGGTGGGTGTGCGCGCAGATGGATGGATGCGTAGACATGTGGATGAGGAGGTGAGTGTGTAGACTAATAGATGAAGTAGGTAAGGAGGCAGATGGGAAAGTGGGTAGATGGATGGACGGATGGGTAGGTGTGTATGGAGATGGATGGATGGGTAGGTCTGTCTGTCTGTCTGTAGATAGATGGATATATAGATGTGTATGGAGATGGATGGATGGGCAAGTGTGCATGTATGCAGATGGATGGATGTGTAGGTGTGTGTGTATGTATGTATGTATGTATGTATGTAGATAGATGGGTAGGTATGCATGTATGTGGATGGATGGATGGGCAGGTATGTATGCAGATGGATTAATAAGCAGCTATGTATGTATGTATGTGAATGGATGGGTAGGTGTGTATATATGCAGATGGATGGATGGCTAGATGTGTGTATATGTATGTGGATGGATGGACGGGTAGGTGTACATGTACATGGATGGATGGGATATGTATGTTGACAGATAAATGTGTAAGAGAACTACATAGGACTGAGGTTGCTTCCTCGGTGCAGGGGATCCTAGCTTGCCTAATCTATATGATTCTAGCATGGCCTAACACTGCACTGGGAATTCTCCACTTTTACCTACTCCCTCCGGTAGGTGCCCGCGCAACTCTTGGCCACCCGGGTCACACCCAGAATGCCCCTTCTTCGGGATGACTGTCTCAAGCCTGTCTCCAGGTTCTTTCGGATGGATGATGCACAGGCATAGGAGAGGAAAGAAAGGAGGGAGGGAGGAAAATCGTAGGACCGATTCACAGTAAGTAGAGCGTCCATGTACCCATCCCATGGAACTTGAAAGCAATCCCTTCAGCTCTGACAAAACAAGCTCTTGACCACTGTGCTTTTGCTGAGACGAGCATGCATGGAGGTACATCCTTGGACACCTGTGTACCACACTTGGTCTATGTGCCTCTGTGATAACTAAGGAGACAAATACTGTAGTGTGGTTACAAGTGAAGAAAGGAGGCCCAGAAGCCTCCTCTCAGTGCTCGGATCACACCTCAGGCTCATCTCCCTCCTAGCCTGCTTTCCCTGATAACCCTAGGGAGCAGGCAGCGGATGTAACCTGGCTCCTGTGGATATGGGAGCCGCTCTGCCTCTTGACAGTCAATGAAAAACATGGCACCCATTGGCCAGCATTGAGAACAGGGTGGGCCAGGTGATGTATGACAAAGGTGAGATTTCCCCACGCCCACCCCCCAGCAGAGGATGCCGGGAGACACTCTGGAATCCCAGTATAGGCCTCCCCAGGTGGATTCTGGCAGAGGACAAGTTTGCCTGGCTATGCTGCAGCCAGAAGGAGAGCCTCTGTCAAGTTCCCTTGAAGCCAAGGGTGGCGGCAGAGAGGAGACAGGACAACCCAGATCCCAGGGAACACCAGGCACAGTGAGTGGCCAGAGTGACTTGGAAGAGAATCCCCTACCCCCCCCCCCCCAGGGAGTCCACAGCCTACCTTGCCCCCCATGGCCCCAGGCTGGCTCTGGTGGCTCTCTGCCTGTGCCTGGCGCTAACCTTCCCACAGGGCTGGCTCCAGGCAAGCCTGCCCAACTTCCTCAGCGGAGGCTGCCAAGTTCTAGCTCATTGTTGCATTGTCCTCGAGGTGAGAAAAACAGCCTGGAGCCTGCAGGGACTGTTCCCAAGTTCAGCTTCCTGGCCCAATCTCCAGGAAAAACAGCTAAGAGCAGCCGGGAAAGCTCACTTGCTCTTGTGCTCTCTCTTTCTCTCTCTCTGTCTCTGTGTGTCTCTGTCTCTCTCTTCCTCTCCTCTCCTCTCCCTTCCAGTAAGAAGGGAACAGTTGTCCATCTCCCGTGGGGCTTTCGAGACCCGGTAATGAGTGTGTGTGTGTGTGTGTGTGTGTGTGTGTGTGTGTGTGTATAGGCACTGTCAGAAAGGAGGGCCCACTTTCCCTCCTTATTTAAATCACCTTGGGCTCTGTCTGCTCTTCCTTATGCCTTTTGCCTCCAGGTACTGTATTATTCCTTAGTGCTTAGCACTTAACCAGAAGGGCACCAGCAAGGTGCCTCAAATAGGGCACACACAGTGTAGGTAGGTGAATAGAAGCTGCTCTCCTCACAAGAGCTCACCGTAAGGGGGAAACAAGATTAGCAGGCCTCTGTTGTTGCCGGGCCTCTAACAAGTGCTTAGGGAGCTCACACTGAAATGGCAGAAAGCCCAGGAACACTGACTGGCCCCCCATGCTGGGCACTGGCACCTTGTCTACAGCACCTACAGGAGGCTTACACTCTGCTACTTAAGAGGCATGCCTAGGAAGGTTCATTCTTTCTGGAACTCCCAGTAAGAAAGTTATCGATCTAAGAAAACCAGAATGCGAACTGGAGAAGGAAGACAGAGATGGCTGCTCTGAGGCTAAGGAGACATTAAAGAAGAAGCAAACAGCAAAAGCTAGAGAGGGAGAGAGAAAGGAAGAAGGAAAGATGGACACAGAGACAGAGGGGGATGAAGAGAGGATAGAGACGGAGGACTAGAAAAAACAGAAGGAACTGAGCCCTGGCACTCAGTGTGACTCAGGACAGAGAAAGCCGCAGTTTCCAATCAATAGCATCAATTAAACCTGAACTCACGTCACCACAGGGACTGGTGGCTGCAGTACTCATGCTCACTGCAAAACACTCCTGGACCTCTGTTATTCTGCAACAGGCCCACGGCGCTTCCACTAGACCACAACCCCTGGGCTGTGACCCTTTAGCCTACCTGACTGCTACCCCCCAGGTCCCTTCCCACCCGAGGGGCAAAGCTCGATTATCGACTATCGACTTTCGACTTTTGTGACACACTGCGTTACAAAGGATCAGAATAATCAGCAGGGACTCTAACCAGCAGCTCTGGCCTCGCCCTGGGGAACAGAGGAGCCATACACAATTACAGAGTCTAGGAAGGAGGCAGGGACAGACAGCCAACTTAATGTGCCTCCTTTGGCCTGATAGAGGTACAAGCAGAAGGGAGAACCCAGGGGTGGGCAGGGGCAAGGCTGCACCCACCTAACTCTCTGAAGGGAGACTGCGCTGCTTCCCTGAGATAGGCTCCGGATCACAGCAGTAGCTGGTGCGGCCTCCTCTCCTCTCCTCTCTTCTCCTTCCTTCTTCTCTCCTCCTCTGCTGCTCCTGCCTCTGGCAGAGCAGCCACCAAGCAGGGGCGGCAAGCGTGGAGGATGCTGGGGCAGCCTGGTTTGTCAGCCCGCAGGGGGAGCTCTGACGTCGCTCAGCCCACTGCAGCCTGGGAGAATCATCACTACCACCAGCCAAGGGCCATGGCCAGGTTAAAGGGACATGCCCAGAGCTGGCCAGTGTGTCTTACTCTTCTGACAGGCGGGGGGATGGTGGGGGTGGTGATGCTCTAGCCCTGGAAACACAAGGCCCTTCTGCTAATACGTGGTGATCACCATCAACAGAGAAAACAGGGCTCCCTGGCTATTTCCCACATGTCCAGCCTTCTGCCCCTTAGCCCCTGATCTGTTGTCTAGTATCCCCTCTGTCTCTTAAGAGCTTTCTATGGCTCCCCAGTGTCCTCAGTATATAGTCTGAGGCTGACAAGACCACATCATCTAGATGCAGTCACGGGCATCGACCTCACTCCTACCAGAGAGCCCCCCCCCCACACTCATACTAGGTGTGCCCCCTCTAGGGCACCCTCCTACTCATCCCTCTGCACCCCATATCAATGTACATCCCTGGGGTGCAGCTGTCCCCCGAGGCCTGGTGAGTCACCCTCCCCTCCCCCTCCTGTCCCAGTCCTCTGGGATGTGTCTGTGTCTGAGTTGCAGCTTTTTCAGTAATCATGTGTTTATGGCTCAGTCTCCCCAGAGGCTGACAGTGAGGATGAGGATGGGGCTGTAGGGGCCAGAGAGAGGGGCAGGCTTGAAGCTGCAATATTGAGCAATAAAGGCATTCCAGAAGGCTGCCCTGCTGCCCTTCAGGGCCCTCCTTGTCTTGGCCACTGTTGCTCATGGGGTCAACCAGCCCCACAGGGCCTGGCATTGAGCAGCCTTGCAAAGGTCCAGTACTACAGTTTTCAGGGCAAGGGGAACAGAAGAGAGGCAGAGAGGCCAAGGGAGGCATAGCAGAGGCTGATTAGTTCCCCCTAAAGACAAGGAGACAGCCGGACAGTGGTGGCGCATGCCTTTAGTCCTAGCACTTGGTAGGCAGAGGCAGGTGGGTTTCTGAGTTCGAGGCCAGCCTGGTCTACAAAGTGAGTTCCAGGACAGTCAGGGCTGTACAGAGAAACCCTGTCTCGAAAAACAAAAACAAACAAACAAACAAAAGACAAGGAGACAACAGGGGGAACCAGGGAGCTCTGCTGGCCAGAGGGGACATGATGAAGATAGGGGGTGGGTAGGTCATAGAGGGCAGAGCACAGTGGCTGAGTTCCAAGATGGGCTACAGCGGGCATGGCTTTTGATGTCCTCCATATTGTCTTCTACAATATGGACAGGGATGTGTCACACAGTATCCCTCACACTGCTGCAGGTCAACTGCTCTCCCGCCTCAGGATGATACCAGAAGGGCCATCAGCTGCTATGGTCAAAGGTGAGGAGGGGGCCAGAGAATACAGGATACCCCCAAGGGACCAGCAGGGCCAGCCTGGATCCTCTATGAGGTTCAAGGTAGGGAAGAAAGGGGTTCTTTGAATAGAATTAGGAATTCTAAGCCAATCTTTAGGGTGGCCACCCTCCTCCTTTCATTTCCCACCACACACTGACAGTGTGCTACACCATGGAGGGAGGGGCAAAAACTAAGTCTTGGTGACATCATCTGCCACCCAACCCCGGATCCAGCTGTTCTTTGCAAAGCTCCTCCTGAACTTCCCAGCCATTTTAACAGCACAACCGATTCCTGTTCAACCTTCGGTCCTAATGATATTCGTGTCATTTTCGATCTCCGTGCTCACAGACACCCAGAGCCAGTACTTCCATTGTTTGCCAACACAAAACTGAGCTAACCAAAAAAGGCACAGGACACAATCCTCACTTAAGTCCAGCAGACAGCAAGCAGATCCACAAGAGGTGAGCCTCACAAGTTCCGAAGCCCGTCTGGCCCGGGGACTCATTTTCGGCATTTTCAAAGCAGAGGCTACAGAGTTCAATTTTTCAAGACCCAGGAGGACGAGCAGGCTCCTAGACAGTGGACAGCATGCAGCAGGTGTTTAATCCATGCACGGCCCTCCCGAGAGTCTTTAATACCTTCGTGACTTTCTAAGTTGACCAAAGCTAAGGTCTACAGAGGGAGCAGGTGAGAAGAGGGCGAGGGACCGGGAGGAAAGAAACTGCTGGGTCATGCTTACACTTCCTACCTGCAGCAGGACGGTCCCTCCGGGGATCGTGAGCTGTAAACAGTACTTCGGGGCGTTCTCCCAGGACAGTGGCTGAACGTCTTCAATGGCGCTGTAGGAGACCGAGTTTTCCATGTACCCAGACGGCTGTGCCAAAGAGAGAAAAACAAGAGCCTGTGAGCAGACAGTGCGATCACAGAAAGGAAGCTACCCAGGGACCAAAGGACCAGTTCTTGGCTGCCAGCATCCCGCTGTGGGGAGGGGCTGTGGAGGGAATTCATTCCACACCTAGGGTGCAAAATGAAGAAAAGGCAAGGGAACCCTCAGGTCAGGGGTGAGGGGTCACCCCCTGGTGACCACTGTGGTCACAGGGCAGAGCTTGAATCTTAGCATCCCTTCCCAGCACACCATCCTCCAAAGGCTCCTAACGGGTCCATCCCATGGAAGTCACTCCCTACAGAAGCCTACTGACAGGACCTCTGACCCATCCCGCTTCCTCGCCCCCAAAGCCCACAGAGCACATGCTGTCTTTCTTCGGCGCCCTGGACCACTACATGGTTCAATAGCATGTATTGAGAGAAAGCATAAGCATGGATCAGTGATAGGGGAAGAAGGCAAGACAGGCCTCAAGCCATCCATCCACACTGCCTCTAAGAGAGTCCCACCGTCTCAGAGAAGCATCAAGGAACCACACAGGCCATTGAGCCCTGCTAGGGTCTTCAATACCCCACCTCCAAAATGCCAGAGGTTGGGGCAATCCGTGAAGACTAAAGACGTGCGGCAAGCTAAGACAGATGACAACCTCCCACAGACCCCATCATCGTGCACACACACACTGTTTCAGGAGCTCCAAGAGTGGAATGTCACAATGACTTGAGGGAGGAGGTGGCAGGGCCATCCATAGGGCACCCAGGTCTTGTGACCTTCCCACAGCTAAGACTGAATGAATGTGTATACGATGCTATGCTGAAGCAGGGAGGTGAGATTCAAAGTTCACGGCCCGGGTGAATATTTTCCCAGACACTTAGGCTTCTGATTTTTTTTTTCTTTTCCAACTGACATGTAGTGGCGGTGAGGGGAGCTGATAGCTAGACTGCCATCAGCCTGAAGTAAAGTGAATGACCAATGGAGGTTGGTTCAACAAGTATCCACTGAGGGTCTAGCATATTCTAAGGGTCGTGGTGGGTATTGCATAAAACCGGAGTCCAGTGGGGTGAACAGACAACAAGCAGAATATCGGGGGGGGGGGAGTAGAGACGAGGATGGCATATTGAATGGGGCACGGTGATGGGACCATAACATGAACTCAAGGCTAATGCAAAGTTCTGGGGACAGCGAGCGAGAGCTGAGGGAAGAGGTCAGGCAGAGATTAGGTAGCAGGTAGCACTTCTGGGGCCTAGGGACCACACCCCCATGGAGAAGGTACGGCAGGAAATTCTAGCAGCATCACCGAAGCCACCAAGAACAGAGGCAGGAAGACAGTGTTAGTGGGAGGTGGCTGGCCGCCGCAAGCCCTTCACACCAGCGTGCTGCTCCTCACTCCCCAGCAAGACCTGCAGACCAGTGTCCACCTGTGTAAGCCGCCCCTGTGCAGAGGTTGCTGTGGGCAACCCCCACCCTACAACCTGGCCTGGCTGTTGCTGAAGCTGTGAGCAAAGCTTTCTGGGAAAGGGCTGGGTATAAATAAATAAGCACCCATTGTTTTTTAAAAGCCAGACCAATTGCTTTTCCTCTGTTTGACTCAGCACTTGGCCCAAAGCAGTCTTTGGAGCCATTAAGACCTGTGTTTGAATCCCTTTACTGTGTGTCATTACGACAGTTACAGCGCCTCTCTGAACCTGGTTCCTCTGACAGTAATTTTATAAACAGAACTATGGAAAATATTCCAGGGAATCTAACTTGCCAAGGGCGGCGTACTTAGCTCAGCATCTGGAACATACTGAAGAGACTGATGGAATGACTATAGTTTTTATCTCCAGCATCCTCTTCCCCAAACTCCAAAGCCCAAGTGAAGCCCACCTGCCTAAGCCGTACATCCCGAGGCTCACCTGCCATTCCAGCACTCAGAAGGCTGAGCATGTGAGGCCAGCCTGGGCTATCCAACAAGTTTGTGTGTCCAAAACCGAAGGAGTACTCGGCACTCACGGAGGACAAGGAATACCTAAGCCCAGCTGAAGAGGGTTTAGGGGGACAGGATGATCGATTCTACTATGGAATCTAGGGATACACGGGGCTACTGGGAAACCAAGATGACTGACCAGGGACCGGACCAAGATAGTAACACAGAAGTACTGGGTTCCCCAGGTCAGGGCCACGTTGGTACTAGTATAGAACACTACAGATGGGCAAAGTGGTGTGGCACAAAGGATACTGTTCTCATCTCTGGTCTCCTCTGCATACAAGGTTCCTCTGTGCTCACTGCAGTTGTTAAGCTACACTGACAACAGCTTCTACACCCAGAGAGTCCTCACTGGGACAGGAAATTCGAAGACATGTAGGGGCAGATGTGTCACACCCACTGAGACCATGCTGCCCATAGCAATGGTGACACGGGAGCCAGAGTCACCGGCAGACAAGAGGTGAATCAGAAAGTAGGACAACCAGGACTTCCACCACCAAGGAAGAACGGGAAACATAGCTCTCAGACACAACTAAGCGATTACAGGCTTTCTAGAATCAGGCTCACAGCGCGAGGGTCCAGGGTACCCCTGGTGGAATCAGACAGGCAGCATTCACATCCTGTGTCTGTGCCGAGCCAGGCGGGAAGCTCTGGGCTGCAGGGGGTGGACAGGGCTGATGGGAGGAAGGCAGGGCATACTTGCTGGGGTGACTTGGAACCAGCTCACCCCAAAGGGCTGTCCCTCGTGGTGGTACCATCCACCAGCTCTCCTGGAGCTGCACACTAATGGGTGGATGTCACTGTATGTAAATGACAACTCGCACTTGACTAACAAATGCAAGCGTGGGAAGGCGAGGGACAGAATCTAAGCATATGGATAAAATTAAATCAAGATCACTCAGGAACCAAGCCTGAAGGTTCAAGCCTATAAACTCAGGGGGACTGAGGCAAGGTTACCAATTCAAGACCTGCAGGGACCACAGGGCGAGTTCAAGGCCAGTCTGGGCAGGTGAGGCAGAGCCATGATATAAAATGTAAGAGGGCCAGAGATGCAGCATAGCATAAGAGTGCTTAGCTATCAGGTTCGAGAATCTAGGTTCATTTCTCTCTCTCTCTCTCTCTCTCTCTCACACACACACACACACACACACACATACATATTCATTAATACTTCAATATATTTCTTTCATTTGCATTTTGACTGTATGTAACTCTGATCTGCATACTGGGTACACGAATGTATGCTGTGCTGTGTACATGTGCCATGCAGAGGTATGCAGAGGCCAGGGGACATTGAATGCTCCGTGATACAGTTATCGATTTTTGGTCAACCTCTTGAGTTAGGTCTCACTAAACCTGCAGCTAGCCTGCTTTTGTCTAGACTGATTTGGCTTCTGCGCTATGGACCTCAACCTGTCTCTTCTGAGGCACTGGAGTCACAGATGTGTGTTGCCATGGCTGGCCTTTACATGAATGCTGGGGATTCGAACCTGTGTCTTTATGCTTGTAAAACAAGATCTCTTACCCACTGCACCCATCCCTCAGGCTCTCCTGACTATTCTTAACTGGAAATTGTATTCCTCTTTATCTACTGTGCACATGTGTGTATGTGTACACACACACACACACACACACACACACACACGCGCGCGCGCGCACACACACACACACACGCACACACACAGTTTATATGTTGCAATCCTCTTGTGGGAGTCAGTTCTCTCCTTCTACCCAGGGATCACGCTCAGGTCGTCAAGCCTGCTGCCTTTATGTCAGGCTTGCCGACTTTACCCAGTGAGTCATCTCGACGGCCCTAAACTTTTTTTTTTTTTTCTTGAGTCCCAAATCAAAGAATTTGCTTGTGCTGTACCTACGAGCATCCACTCGGGAGTTTCTCTCTGCTCCCGCCGGTCTGCTTTGCATGAGCGATAAACAACTCCTAGGTGAACATCCTTGCGAAGCCTGTTTTTCTAGCCTATATTTAGGATTATTTCTTTAGGCCAGATTCCCAGAAATGGAATTACTGGGACAAAGGGTTAGAGCGTGTTTTCTGCTGTTGCCAAATTACTCTCATTAGAGAGATATTAAGGAGTCCTGGGAGCCCTGGCCAGGAATGAGGGACCCACTGCTGTCTCAGCTGGGCGCTACTTTCTGGCCACGTTCTAACAAGATGGCTTTGGCACTAGGGTTTCTGAACTAAGCACCATGTTGGGTCAGCATGTGTTGGGTACTAAGGATACAGACATCCACCACCCAAGGTCCTGGCTCTTGGGGTACAGCCTTCTGGGACGCTATGAGTTGTGCATGGGGACACTGCCTTCTCATGGGAGGTGGGGACAAATCTCAGAGCCGTGGCAGTGTTCTGCTATGGAACTAATATGGGCTCGTGTAAGAGGGCCTGCGTTTTCAAAAACAAAAAACAAAAAAGACAAAAAACGCCCTCTAGAATTCTGTGATAAGCCTGGCTCAAAAGCATCCAAGACCTAAATGGGAGACAGAGCAGGTGGCTGGAGGGTCCCTCGCCAGTGTTCCCCCTTCCCAAACCCCAAGACCTTCAGAGCTAATGTTTCCATTAATTATCTGCTTTCACAGGCTTCTCATCCAGTGGGGTGCTCATCCGACAGCCTTCACCATCCTGTCTTTCAGAGATCAGCTCTGCCGCCCGCCCCAGCCAATCGCCAGTTTCCATGGTGATGAGCACATGACTCATGAGTCTTCAGCCCCCAGGATGAGGCTCTAGGCTGACTCAAGACATGCATTCCAGTGGGATGGGGGGCTCCCACACCCCAAAAGGAAAAGCCTATCTGGAAAGTCCCTCTCTCTATCAGCCACTCCAGACTGGAGCCGCTGCTAAGTGCTGCCGCAGAAGCCTCATAGAGGCCTGGGTTGTAAGCAGCAGGCTGGTTGTCACTCCGGCAGCTGAGTGGAACTTGAGTCATCCCAGTCGCAGAGCAGGGTCCTTTGGCGCCATCGTGCTGGCACCTGGCACGGCAGTAGGATGCTCTGGTCTGGTCTCCAGGAGCGATGGATGGATGCCACATGACCTGGCAGGAAGCCCCTTCCAGCGCAGGACAGTACCGCATCTGTGTTCTCAATGGTCATTCTGCCAGGGACTAGTACCCATCATGCCAAGAGGCCAACACCTGACGGGAAAACGCCCTCACCCGCCCATCACATTCTACCTGTGTGGAATCTGCCTATTCTGAACACTGCTACACAGGCTCAGAGCGGAGGCCCTGCCTCACCTCTGTTGGTGGCTGAATGTGCCCCACTGTGTAGACCATCTATATGCGCTACCTACTCATGGCCACTTGGACTTAGACCTCCTGTTCTCCCACCATTGTGAAAAGCCTTTGTCCTGTTATCTTTCTAATGGGGTGACAGGAAGATACCCATGTCACAAACACAGTCGCCACCCATCGGATCCCACTCTATCAGACCTTATGTCCAAAGCTCCACCCACCCCACCGAACCCCACCCACCACAAGCCCCACCCTCACTAAGCATATCCCCCCAACACACACCCGACACACTCTAGTTCCACAGACCGCTCTAGCCCCAGCTCAGGGCTTGACTTCACTCAACCACACTGCAAGCAAGGGAGCTGTAGTCACCCTGAGGAAATGTAGACAGAGGATATGACAGGTCACAGACTTCTTCCTGCTTCCCACCATGATCCAATCTCGCAACCACACACACAGAGAGAGAGACCTGGACAGTCCTGGGCAGCTTACCAACTCCAGGGCAGTGCACACCATGCAGAACGGGGCTAAGGCCAGCAGGATCAGGGGGGTGGATGGGTGGGGGGATCTGGTCTCCCACTGCTGCACAGCTGCGGAGTCCCCGCCCACCTAGAACAGCAGCTGCGCTACAGTTGGACCCCTGGCTTAAAAAAAACAAAACAAAAACAAAAACCTGCAGCGGGGCCTGAAGGGCAGGGCCATCCCAAGACTCCATGAGGACTGTGATGAGGCATACAGGGGGCTCATTAATCAAGAAGCCAGCCTCGGCAGCTGCCCCCTTTTATGGCTAAATGCCTCAAGAAGTTTAGTAACAGAGCCAAGGCTAGCTATTTCCATATCCCGACCCTTCCAAGACCCATCTTCTCTGCGGGCATGGGAAGGGTGGGAATTTGGTCCCTGGGCCTGGTACTTTGGCATCTGTCCCAATAGGTGCCTTTGCTACTGAAACGGTTGATGAGGGGCTCAAAGACGTCTCCAAGTCAGCTCCGTTCTACCCAGAATCTACAGACATGTCTAAGAACAGTAACAGCCAGGCAGGTGGGACCTTAACTCCCCAAAGGTACCACAGTTCCAAGGGACTCCACCCTGGGGAAGGTCCCACTGGGACCTCTTCAGAAGGAAAAAAGAGAAGGAAGAAGGTTTGGGGCCCAGGGTATACATCATGCACAGCAAAGTGAGCTCTTCACGGTTCAGGAACACAGAACCCTGCTCTGGACTTTCATGAACTTGGGGGTGACCCTGACCTTGAACCTTTTCTCTACACAGCAGGACCGTTGGGACCCATATACTCTTACACGCTGGAAATGGAGCCTCTACAAAGCTGGGCACACGTGTGCTCTTGTCCCTTGTCCCCCTGCTTCCTTGCCACCATGTAGTGAACAGATCTGCCTCCTCTCCAGACACTGCTCCTTCGTGGTTCTGCCTCACCACAGGCCCAAAGCAACACAGCTGCACAACCACAGCCTGAAAGTCCACAAACACGTGAACCCTTTCTCCTTTAAGTTGACTGTCCCAGCAAAGGAACTCTCTGGCAGGCTCAAGAGTTTCTGCGGGTGCACGAATAAAGCTGCTCTCTGTGGCGTCCACCAGCGCTGGGTCCCGCTGAGAGGAGCTGAGCCCTTCAACTTTGTCTCCAGCACCACCCTTTCTAAGAATGTCTAAGTGCTGCCCTTGGCGGTAACCCTCGATTCGATGGAAGCACCACACAAGTTCTGCAGAAATTTCCCCAGAGGGCAGATTGGGGGGGGGGGGTGAACATCCCGAGGCCCATTCTTAAACGAAGCCACATGGCTCAGCCTCTCCAGGAGATAGGAGGCTTCTACCAGGGCTATCTTCATCCACTTGGAAAAACAGGGATGCTGGGATGACCCAGATGTTACATCTGTGACTCCAGGGGCAGGTCCACATCCCACACTCTCCCTGGCATGCCAGAATGAACCAGTATGATTATAGCCTGTTCACGGGCTCCACGTCACAGAAGGGAGCAAGGCAAAAATCGAACAGGCCACCATACTCCTGCCTCTCTCTGGCTGCAGCCTGGCTAGCCTGGTCTTATGAAATTTCAGTTTCCATACTGTGTATGTGTGGAAGGTCCACAGCCCTGCTCCCGTGAAATTCTCCATAGGATGGTGGCGCGACAGAGAGGTAAGAATACAAAGCATGTGGGACATTCAAAAAACGGTGACAATTGTGAGAGAGAAAATGAGTAAGGTGACAGGTAAAAGAAGGAAGCTGGGCTGGCAGATTAAGGAGGAACTCACATTCCTAGGAAAGGAGCCGCCAGGGCTTCCCCCCCGAGGAGTACTAAGGAAGACAGGAACTGTGTTTGTGTGTTGGTTCACTTCCTGTCAGCTTGACACAGAATTCTCTGGGATGAGGGAATTGCCTCCCATCAGACTGGCCTGTACACAAGTCTACAGGGCACCTTATTTGATTAGTGACTGGTGAAGGAGGGCCCAGCATATCATAGGTGGTGCCATCCCCTGAGCAGGTGGTCCTGGGTATGTAAGAAAGCAGGCTGAACAAGCCATGGGGAGCCAGACAATAAGCAGCAACCGCCCATGGCCTTCTGACTCTAGGTTCCTGCTCTAAGTACCTGCCCTGACAGTGACAGAGTATAGTCTGAGAGTTGTAAGCAGAAATAAACCCTTTCGTCCCCAAGTGTGTTTCTGGGTCATGGTGTTTTATCACAGCATCAGAGAGCTAAAAGCTAGTTAGTTCTGACGAATGTTCAGCCAGTCGCCAACATAGGACAAGACTGTCCCATCCATGGGCTGAAACCAAATAGAACTTCACAAACAACTTAGAGCAAAAATTTATTCTGGTTTTGTTAAGGTGAGTTCGAGGCCAGCCAGGGCCATACAGAGAAACCCTGTCTTGAGAAAAACCAAAACCAAAACCAAAGCAAACAAACAAAAGACAGTCTCAAGTAGCCCAGCCTAGTCTTGAACTCACTAGGTAGTCAAGGAAGACCTTGAACAACTTCTGATCCTCCTGCTTCATACCTCTGGATCCTTGAGGTGACAGGGATGTAAAGACTGTGAAGAGAAACCTTTGACCTCGGAGAGCAGCTTGCCACCCCCGAGTCCACCGAAAAGAATCTTAAGATTTAATCCTATCAGGGAGAAACGGGTTGAGAGAGGAGAGGCATCCAGAAGGTGGGTTTGTGGGCTTTTCCTGGCTCAAAGAAAAAGACACAGGGCTGAGGATGTGGCTCAGTGAGAAGAATGCTCCCCTAGCATGCACAGAGCCCTGGGCTATGTGCTCAGAACCACATAAACTGCACACGGTACACTGTGCACGGTTGTAATGTAGCTATCAGGAGGAGACAAGAGAATCAGAAGTTCGAGGTCCGCCTAGGCGACATGAGATGTTGCCTACAAGAAACAAAATAGCGTGGGTGCTTCCTCTTCTGCCACCTGGACAGCAGCCCTGGGGGGTTGTCAGCTCTCACAGCTCACCAGCACCACCAGTCCCTTTTCAAGTCTCAAGGGCCTCCCTCTGTCTGACCCTGGTGGCCTTCTGTCTCACAGGACCTTCGCTCTACAAAGCTGGGTTCTCCGGAAGCCAAGGCCAGCAGGGCAGACTCTTAGACAAATAAACTCAATACGGTTCTTGGCAAGGCTGAGCTGGATTCAGGAGCCCGTGTGTGTGTTTCCATGCATGGGAAGTCCCTGGCGGGTCTTTCCTCGAGCTGTAGGCTTCAAGCCAGGGCTTCCAGGATGGGTGACAATGGGTGCCGAGGGAACCGAGCCCATGTACACACTGTTAGGTGCTCTTGCATAGACCCTGGGATTAGCTCCAAGAAAACACATGGCAAGGCTCATGGAAGTCTGTGGGGGCATGTTAAGAAGGTGGGGGTCGGGGGAGGGGCTTGAGAGAAGTTCTAGAATGTGGGTACAAACTGCTTAGATCTTCAGTACCTTTTAATGGCTCTCCCTGACTTCTGGACTCGGTATTTTGTCACTGGTGAAATGGGGATAAAACAGTGTTCCACATCAAGGGACCAATGAAACCTAGAAGGACCGACCGGTCACAGTTTGAAAGGGAAAGGACTTTGAAGGTAACGGCTCAGGGGACTCAGGGCCAGCCACTGAGAGGGGGTAGCTATGTGACCAAGACTCCGATCAGTCACATTCCTCCATTTATCTGCTGGTTTCTAGCCATAGAAACATAGCCTAACTTGAAAGCTACCCAGTGGATGAAAAGACACGAGAAGGTACCAGTCAGAACCACTGCAGTATGTGCAGTCCCTGCACCAAGTTACAGGGCTTTCTCTTCATATACAAAACCCCTCTACCCAGCCCCAGGCATCAGGAATCAAGACCAGGTAACTGGTATTATTCAGTCTAATGGAAGATATCATCGAAAGAGACAAACCGCCAGGCAGGCAGTCACACATGCCATCTCACATGACCCGCCCTGCACATCTTGCTAATGGTTGGTAACTCACGGATCCCAACAGACCAAAATGAACACAGAGAATTCCAGGACACCAGGGCTTTTAAATCCAGCCATCTCTCCTGCATCCTACGCCTCCTAACTTCCTTTATCCACCCCTACGAAACCTCCCTTCTGGAACTTGAACTTTGAAGATCACAGAAGACAACAGGTGTGGGGGTCCAGACCCAGCAGGCTCTGTGCGCGGCTGCCAGTGTCTCTTCAGTGACAGAAGAGAGAAACCAAGGTCTCTCGGGATGTATCTTCAAAGACCACTTCCTGAGAGCCGTGAGACGGGGTCTCCACAGGGTGACACGAGGCCTGTGTCATCACATCGGGTGGATCTGTCATTAGCCCACTGTGACTCTAGTTCTACTGGTACCCACAGGAAACTCTGTGACCTCTCTAGCCAGAGCCCTCTCCGTGACAGAGAAGGGTGGCTATGGGAAGGCTGCCCCACACTTGGCTTGACATCAGTCACCCACTTGCTGACTTGAGAGCTCGCTTCCCTCTCTTCGTGCGCAGCTGGCTAGATTGCCAAATATTTATTGAGTACTTCCTGTGGGGCACAGCTGGTGTGACCCAGACACCAGGGACACATCCATACACACGAAAGAGCTCCCTATCTCCAACACACACACACACACACACACACACACACACACATGTCTCCCTGGCATTTACCTAACCCTCTTCACTGCTACATCATTTGGCTGGCTGCTCGCTCAATGTCCCCCATGAATTTGATGCCCCAGTGCCAGGGTCCTGCTGTTCCCCAGGATTTATGGTCACTTGGCTGGGATTGAACTTGGATCTTCTCATTTGTGCAGTAAACACTTTACCAATGGAGTTGTATCCCTCAGCCCATGATTTAGTTTGCAAAACCAAATTGGATGCTGATGGAGAACTCAGATGCCGCTCAGGGAGCCACAAGAACGCACAGGTGGCTAACCAATCCTAAACTGAGTGAGGATGTCAGATCGGGACTCGCTTTTCCCTCCAGAGTCCACAGCCAGAGAAACGGCCCAGGGCTCAGCCTGAGGGATTAGGGGACAATCACACAGGCCTGAGGATTTCCCAAGGCTGTCACCATCAATGTGAAGAAAAGAAGAACACCGCATTAGGAACAAGCCCCTCCTTCACTGCCGGATCAGAGGGCCAAGGACACAGGCGATGACAGCCAGCCCTTACCCTCCCAGGGGCAGAGCCCGTTAGAAATGTTCAGATCAGTTCCAACCCAAACACCTCTTCTTCTGACCACTAAACAGATGAGGGAAGAGGAGCCTTGGCTCTTTCTTAGCTGTCACTGGAGCGAGCAGGGCTTGCTGCACACTGCCACCGTCAGGAGCTCTCTAGCAGTGGAGAGCATCCGTCCCCAGCATGCTGCCGTGAGTTTTCATTGGGTCACCTTCCAGCTGTCATGCACTCTCCTCCAGAGGACAGCATTCGAGTCCCATACCTGTCCTAGCTCCACTGTCTGGGGGCACTCAAACCACGCAGGGCACTGTTCAGCATGGGAGAAGGGGGCACCGTGGGATCACCCTGCATGGGACAGATTCCTCCTGGGGACACTTGAGCAGCCCTGAGCCATGTCCAGGAGTAAGCTTGCTCGAAAGTAGTAGCCTTGGAGGGTTTCTGTTCATAAACAAAGCCCCAGGGTGCAGCTGTGACTCGGGAATCAGGTAACAGGTGCTGGTCAGGCAGGCTTTGCATGTGGAGGAGGCTTCCGGGTGCCCACTCCTGCAGCCTAACTGACTTAGAGGCTTTTATAAGGATTGCCTTCACTCCACTGGTCAGGTCCTGCTTTTGTTGGGAGAACCTGGCCAGCGGCAAGAAAACACCCTGGGAGAAATTACAATTAAGAGATAGATTTAGGGATGCGGCTGAGGCACAAATATGGAAGGGGGGGTCCTGAGGAGAAAAGCAAAGGGCAGGAATGGAAGGGGTCTGGGGACTAGATTTCCTGGGGTCCAGCCTCAACTATGGACAGTTTGATGTGAGGTGGTTCTACCCTTCAGCGCCTTGGTTTCCCCCATCAGGGTCTCCCAGAGATATCAAAGGGATAGATACAGACTCTTAAAAGCCACTTAAAAATGGCAGTATGTGCCCACAAAGCCACTTAAAAAGGGCAGAACCCAGAGGCCAGGCACTGACCCTACCACCCCTACCTTCACAGTTGGCAACAGGTAACACCCACCACCCAGAGACCTTCCCACAGGAGCAGCAATACCACCTTCATTTCCTGCGCGGAAACCCGAATTGCTTGTTTGTTTCTTGGGGCAAGGTCTCATGAAGCCAAGGAAGGCCTGAGACTGTGTAGGGGAGGGTAACTTTGAACTCCTGAGCCTCCTGTCTCTACCCTGCAGGGTTGGCCCTTCCTACCCTCTTTACCACCTCAGGCAGAGAAGACAATGCAGGTGGGGCCAGAGAGACCTGTCTCAGAGGAGAGACAGGAGCCTGTGGTTCCTAGACAAGATGGATCAGCAGACAAAGGCACCTGCCACCAAGCCTCATGACCCGAGTTCCAGTTCCTGGGAGCTACACGAAGGGACAAAGAAAACTGATCCCACAAAGGCTGTCCTCTGACTTCCATGTGTGTGATATGGCACACATGCAAATAAACGAAATAAAATGCAAAAACAAAAACAAAAACAAAAAAAAATCCTACAAAATTTTAAAAGATGCTTAGGCTCTGAAGACAAGGCACACATGCACACATACACACATGCACACATACACACATTCACACACACACATGCACACATACACACAGGCACATGTTCAAATCCTCCTGGCATAGTCTCTCCCCAGCTGTGTGCCCTTGAGCCACTCACTGTCGTGAGCAACAACGTCCAGTATATTTCATTGTATTTCGCCAGTCTGAAGGCGCCGCTCAACTTCCCTTGAAAGCAAGTGTCTTCCCAGCAGCCTCAGCTGACAGCGGATACGAGCCTGTGACACCGCCATAGGTCAGAGGAGATGCTTGCGACATGGCTGGCACTCAGCATAGCACCACAGGGAATTAATTGGTTTACTGAAGAACGCCTCCTTTCTCAACTTAGCAGCTGACCAGCCTGTACCACCTACCTAAGAATAATATGTGGAGCAACAGCCGTGGGTAGGAACCTCCCCTCCCACCTACCCTAAAAGACCAGCATTGCCCCAGCCCCAGAGCCCCATCAGACCTAAAGCCCATACTCCGGATAGAACAATCGTAGACAATTCGACCATAAACCTGATCCTGCTCAGCATATGACACAAATGCCAGTGGCCTGATTCATGGCATGTTAGGTAGAAAGCACAGCTATGGGACCCTGTGTAAACCAGTGGGGCAGGATGAACAGCTGACCATGGCTGCAGCCCCAAGGGCTTCATCTGTTTACTGTGGCTCTGATGAAGTCAGTCTTGGGGGAACCATCCCTCCGGGGTTGACATCACCGCTCTAGAGACCCACGTGCTCCTCTGGGGCCCGATCTCTCTCCTCTGAATGTGCTAGTATCCCTGGTGTAGAAGCTGTACCTGCACAGGGATCAGGGATGGTGACATGCGGCTTGAGGAAGTTTTGCTGAAGGTCACTCAGTCCCACCCCCTCACAATGCTATGAGCCTGGCAGAACTCCCAGGAAGCCCTCAGCATCCCCGGCTGCTGCTGTGTGATACCAGCCTGATGGCTTGCCTCAGTTTCCCCCTTCTGAAGAACAGGGGGCAGTCATGGTAGGAAGGCGCAATGGGAGGGGGGGCGTCAGGCATGTGTCCAACTCAGAGTTAAGTGCTCAGCTAATCTTAGCTATCAATCAGGTGGTAACTCTGAGAACATTCCAGAAGCAGCAGGCATTCATTCCTAGGCAACAAACAGTGCCCTTCTCAAAGAAACAGGAATGAGCAGGAGATGATGATGCCCTGCGGCTGGTGCCAGCACAACCACTTTGACAGACACCACTGTGTAGATCCCTAAAGGGATGACATGGTCCCTCTCTTGTAGGTCAATGTGCTGGTCCTAGTACTCGGTGTCACCAGCTAGACCATGGTCTCTTTGTGCATCTATCTGTCCTGCTGCTCTATGAGCCCCAAAGAGCAGGGACAGGACCTGACTTAGAGCCACCGTGTCCCTATAGTACAGCATCAGGCATATAAGAGATGGGCAGGTACAGCCAGAGGGGGACCTCAGCCAACATCAATGCCATGTTCTTAGAGACTCTCCACCATCTCCCCTCCTCTTTCACTTGAAGAACAACTAGAATTTTCCAGTGGACCAGTAAAACCTCTTCCAGCTTCCTAGCTCCCGCTAAGCCGCAGCCTTTCTCTGAAGTACTAGCCGACATCCTGAGCTGTCAGGGCGGGGCCGGAACAATCTCAGGCTTTGCCGGTCTTGCTTAGTGACATGCCAGGTGCCAGGCCTGGAATCCCTGCCACAGACTCCTGCCAGATAGCGGGACTCCTGGGGCTGTGAAGGCTGTCGCGGTGCCAAGCCAGGGCAGTCCCAGGACAGGCTGGCAGCCTGGACCAAGGGGACCACATAGTCACCAGCACATATGATAAGAAAGAATACACAGTCACCAAGAGACTGTAAAGGTTGGTGCTCTTGGCTGGTGCAGGAGCAGGGTGGGATCTACAGATCAGCAATGCCCAGGAACTTTCTAGAACAGTGGGAAAGTCTTCTATGTGTAACTCACTACGTAGTCAAGAATGACCATGAACCCTCATACCTGGCCCTCCTGTCTCCCCATCTCCAGTGCTAAGATTTGCAAGCATGCACCGCCATTTATACACAGTGCTGGAATGGGACCCAGCGACTCATGCATGCCAGGTGAGTACCCGCCAACCTTGCCACATTTCCCGTATACATCTGAGCACTTAGAATGTGGCCATTTGTGACCAGCAGAGTGGAACCCCTCAGTTTAGCTGACTTTAACTTAAAGGCCACCCTCAGCGGCTTGGGTCACTGTCTCAGGCCAAGCCCAGGGTTTGGGGTTACTATACTGCACCCGAGGAAGCTGACAGAGAATAGGAAGGGAAGAGGAACATCAAAGGCAGAGAGGTCCTGCTGACTGAGGCAGCGCTCAACCTGAATCCCAGGCCAGATGCTACACGGAGGGCTTGGATGACATCAACCGACCTCCCTGTCACAGCCACCGGGGACAACACACATCTTACAAAGCAGGAGACTGGAGTCAGGGAAGCTGGAGTCACTGTCACTTGCCTGAGGGACAAGGGACTGAGCTCTGAGTCACCTGAACTGCCGAATCTTTCTGCCTGCCAGAGGCATCTCTGAAGGAGTGCTTCTACTCTGTCCCTAGCAAGCGTGCTGAGGTACTTCCTGAGTGGAGCTTTGGAGGAAGCAGGTGGGCTGTCTTGAGGTCTGCACAGCCAGCTTGTCAAAACAATACTGGAACTTACCGTCCAATCAGCACAGTGAATTTCCAACTTCTCCCCTCTGTCTCCTCCCCTCTGTCCCTCCTCCACAAGGTCGGTCCCAAAGAGAAACAAGACCTCCCACTGATACAGCTGTAGGTCTGCTCGCTCTCTCTCTCTCTCTCTCTCTCTCTCTCTCTCTCTCTCTCTCTCTCAACCTTCAGCCTAGTCCACAGTGGGTGGGCACTGCCACACTGGCCTGTCACCTGGCCCACCCACCCCCAACCAATCCACAGAACTGGTTTCTGTAAAATTATTAACAGGTAGCTTTGCATTGTCTTTCAAAACTACAAACCACGCCCTCTTTCCAACTATGAAATGTGGAGACCAGATGCCCTCAATCTGACCCCAACTGAAGGAAGGACCAGTTCCTCTCCACCTCTGGAGGATTGGAGCATGCCTGTCATCTTAGCACTTGAGAGGTGGAAGCAGGAAAATCAGGAGTTCAAGGCCAGCCCTGGCTATAGAGCAAGTTGAAGGCCAGCCTGGGCTACAGGAGACCGACTATCTCAAAGTCTCTGGCTGACCCTGTGACTTCATTTCCAAAGTCAGCAGTTCCAACCTCATTACTTTTTAAATGTGCTTTTCCCCTCACCAATTACAGCTTTACTAACGAGGGCCAGAGGCCACTGAATTCTATGTTGTGTGTTTATATTTCCCTCCCATTTGGCACTCAGAGAAACTTGGACATGAGGGAGACCGGCACGTCAATGCGTGTGGGCCTGAGGGGCTTCCCAAAGCAGGGCTCTGCATAGTAACGTAGGGAAGTCCCAGGCACACTGAGTCGGGCGGCTCGCTCACTTTATACAAGGGCTGCCATTACCCTTTATGAGAATCTCTGCCCATTTCACAACCACGGTCAGGGACCTTGGCCTCTGCTAACTCTGGATCCTGAGAGCCATGGGGCAAGCAGCCATCAGAACAGGAATAAGATTCATGAGGGGCAAATTCCGCTTGGTCTGGGCAGGTGGGGCACCCTGAGCCAGGGGACACCCAGGCTCAGCTCCGGTAAGAGAAGGCCTACCTCCCAGGAATGCTGTTGACAAAGAAGAGAGACAATGGATGTGCGCTGTGTTCAAGGACCACTGGCTTCCATTTGCTTTGTGCTGTCTGAAGCTAGAAGGCAGCCAGTAGAGATTTTGAGACAGTTAAGTAGTGCATATGACCAGCTCAGGAGACTCACTGGGAAGAGCAGCTTTTTCCAAGGCAGACTCTGTTTCTATACAACATGGAGATCTTGTTACTCCAGGCAAGACTTGGGGATCCCCAGCTCTGGAGATCCACCTGGGGAGAGCATGTCCTTAGGTCCCTGGAGCCTAGGACACGGTGTGTCAGAGAATCCAGAAAGAGAAAGGGAACCTGCCCAAGGCTAGGTAGAATGAACCTCAAAGTCACTGGGAGGAGGCTAGACCATCAAGAATGCTGTGTGACTGACTGCACAGAGACCCAGGAGTGGAGCGACTCTTCCCAGAGGAAGACTGAAAGCCAAGGCAGTGGGTGGGAACCGATGGGAACTGGACCAGGCCCCAGCAAAACTAAAGGATTGGTTACACACAGATCCACACCTTGCTAGAATAAGAGGTTAGGGATGCCTTACCATGAATGCAGAGACTCCTGGCTTGAGAGTCCAGGATGCCAAGACACAGTGGGCCAGGTCTCTGAATGGGACACACACACACACCCTGCTGGGAGGGCAGAAGCCAGGCATGGGGCAAATGGAATATGGGGCAGGTGTATGTCACTACATTCTCTCAAGGACACAAGCTCCTGGCCTGGCTAAGGTCATGCCCAGCAGGAATTTGACTGTGAAATTCCTCCTCCTCTCTCCCTTCCTCCTGTATTCTTGGAAGGCAAGCCTCACTGGAGTCTGGAGTTAGGAATGGCCAACACTACTCCTGTTTACCAAACGGTTCCAAGGCTGTGTGGACAGGCTCCCTAGAAGGGTCCAGGTGACACAAATCAGTCTGCTCCTTTGCTTGGGGACACTGAATCATGGTCATCCTGAAAGGCTCTTGGCACATGACAGACAAGATGTCAAGAAGCAGATTCTTGCCCTCTGGTAGCCTTGGCAGGACAGATAGATAACCAGGAGGTGTGATGGTGGGAAGGGGTCTGGAGATGAGAAGGGCAGCTCTGCCCACCCATGCTTCTGAGAAGCCGGACACTTAGGCACTCCCTTCCGCCTTCCAGGGCCCAGTGGAGCCTGAAGGACTGGATCAACATGGAATCCATGTGTCCCAGTTGTGGGTGGCCACTAGCCCTGGTTATTTAGGGAAATGTGGCTGAATTACAGAGCACCCTAAAAGCCAATGCAGCCTAGGGCTCTTCAAAGACAACCACCAGGTCTTTGAGGCGGCCATGGACAGCACAGGGCACAAGTGAAGACAGACTCTATAGGGTCCACACTGTGCCCATGGTGATCCATCACGAGGTGCCCTAAGCCAGGTTCAATCCAGAACTCTTTCACCATCATAACAGTGACCCCACCTTCATTCCACTTTAAGTGCCAGGTCATTTCCTCCACGCTGACAGTGTGGGGCCACCAACATACACACAGCTTGTCACACCCCAGGTTATCAAGTCTGGGACTTTTCCACTCATGGCCTCACTGAGCCAGACAGCCACCCAAATGAAAATTCCTAACCAGATGAATGGGACCGGGGAACCTTGGTATAAAATGGAGCAATAGCTGAGCCCCCTACAGGAGTGTGTGATAGGAAGGACAGAATATGCTGGGGACAACCTGGTGCCCTGAAAACTCTAAATTCAAAGGCCCTGGAATGAGTCAGGAGGAGAGGAGGGGACTCAACACACACTTATGAGCATCTACTGTGGATGGATGGACACACACACACACACACACTCCTCATATTCCCACATTACAAACAACGAAAATCCCTCACGAGACTAAGTTCATTGACCGTGGTGATGTCTGCCTGGAAGGAGGACATGGCTACAGTGTACACAAAGCTCTCATGGACCATTTGACCCCGCTCAGCCGACCTCACATTCAGAGACTGAGCATGGGCCCTGGTATAGGTTACAGCTCTACCACCCATAACAGGCATCACTCAAGTCACTGGACCACTCTGAGCCTTGGTTTCCTCATCTACAAAGTGGTGCAATAGGACACCATGGAGGAGAAGATATTACAGAAGCCCAGGACACAGCAGGTGCTCAAGGGCAGCGCTACTCCATTCTCAAGGGCCTGAGGAGGAGGAGGAGGAAGAACAATAAAAAGAGGGAGTCCCAGAGGGTGTGAAGACATCAACTTGCTATAATCTAAAACCACCAGAGATGAGAGCCTCCACTGAGGACCACCTGGATCAGGTTAGTGTAGTTGGAGGTTTACCGTAATTATTGGTGTAGAAAGCCCGAGCCAACTGTGGGTGGGACCATTCCCTAGGCAGGGGGTTCTGCGCTATATGAGACATGAGACAGCCCTTTGAAAGCTGACAAACAGGCAATGTGGGTTCATCATTTCTCTCCATTCTCTCTGTTCTGCTGACGTGATCAGCAGCTTGCGTCCCTATCTTAAGCCCCAAGCCCTGCTTCCCTATGTTGCTTCTTGGCTTTACCAAAGCAACAAATGAAAAAATACAACAGGAGATGCGTCAAGGGGAAAAAGCATCTAAAGGAGTATTGTGGGAGCCTCTTCCTGGCTAAGTTCACTGTCACACTGAGCCTCTGCTAGTTTCCTCAGAGAGCTATACCTCCGGTTTGCTTCACCTGTGTCACTGCTATCAAGAAGCAGAATGGTTCTTTCACATTGCCAAGACCTGTAGACCCTTGTCTTCCTGCTCTGTGTGTGTTTCCCCCTGAGGTGGTCACAGCTTCTTATTGACTCTCCCTTGCTCTTTCCATATGAAGGCCACTTAACCCATCCCTTAACAGCTACGTTGAATCTCACTGGTAGCATCATGGGCCTTCCAGTCTAACTGGTGGAAAGGCCAGGTTGTTTGTCCATTTTCCTGTGCTCAAAGGTCGCTTTGTTAATGTAGCCAAATCCAGCCCTGCCTTACTTGCGGCTTCTGTCTCCTCACACAGAGAGAGCCTCGGTTTGGGCTGTTGTTGATCTGGGAGCCGATCACCACTAACTTGCTGGAAAGCCAGGAATGAATGTAAAAGTTTCCGCTCTTCCCCCCCCCTTCCCCGGCCAGCCAAGGGCTGTGCCTCCCTCTGGGCCTTCACTCGGTGGGATCACCCCCTCCCCTGGGGCTCCTGCCTGGCACACAGAGAGAGTGACTCACTGCTGAGGCATGGTGCCCTTGCCCTGGTCCCTTGCCATATGGCGATAGGACACAGGCCACGAATAGATGGCAAGGGCCTGTGCTGAAGAGCCCCTTGCTCGGGGTGGGGGAATCAAGGTAACTCCCAGTGTCCCTGCAGAGGGCAGGCATGCAGCTAGAGGCACTGGGGGAGAAGGAGCCAGGCGTGTGGGAAAAGTCATACCCAGGGGCAGAGCCATTGTAAAGTAGAACACCCTCCCCTCCTCACTCTCTTTACAGTTGCCAAGAACTTTCCAGACTCTGCAGGAACTCTACTGTCAGAAGGGGCCGAGTCCCTGATGGACTTCAGTCTTCAGATCTGCGAAACGGGCCTCTTTGTAACTTCCAGCTTTAAAAGCCATCTAGTGCTGAATAAATCATAGTTGTTCCAAGGACAACTCCCAGTATCCCTGAGTTGAATACAGAAACATAATCTGGTCTCTGTCCTGCCCATGAGAATATTTAGAAGGTTGTTGGTCCCATGAAAAAAAGAAGAGAATGACCAGGCACTGGGAGACCAAGGAGAGGCTTGGGGGTGGGGGTGGGGGCAGAGGTAAGTAGGGAGAGTCGCCCATTGCTCTGGGCTGGGCAAGGCTACACTTCATCTGGCCTGTTCATACACAGGTATCCCTCCCAGGAGTGGAAACTAAGGCCCGCATGCTACCCTGTCCAAAGTTGCCCAGTGAGGGAGGCACAACAAAAATGCCACTCTCTTACCCTGACACACAACCTTACCCGACTCTCGTGTCTAGGGCCCGGCTGCACCATCCACATAAATTACATTCTACGGATTGTGTTCATGGCAAGGGTTCTTCTTAAACACGCATGGCCCTCCAGGGGTCACGCAATAGAACTAAAGTTCACTGACCACACGCTTCCAAGGCACGGCCTCCCCAGACAAGTTAGGCCTGGAATTTCACTTCAGACCCCACCCCCACCCCCAGGTAGGTGGCCGCCTCCAAGGACCCTGTGAACAGACAAGGATGGTTACGGCTGGAGGAGCCCTGTCTCTTGAGACGCAAGGCTTCAGAGTCATCTGTGACACCCCCACGTGCGCGTACGTGTGACAGCAGCCAACATTCCAGAAGGCTCCCTACCCTGGTGTCTCTCCCCCTGAGACTGACCACTGAAAGTGGCTTTGCCTGATCTTGAATTTCACAGGATGGGCTAACAATGTCTTCGGTGGAACTTGATGCTGCTGTATGTGAGAAGAAGCCAGGCTCAGGGTGGTGCTTGCTGTTCATGGCCTAGAGTGCTTCACTCTGTGGCTCTTCATTTGTTTCTGGGTTCTCCTGAGGATAGCTCCATGCATTCTTTCTGATTTGGGGCTCCTCCAAACATGCTTACTTATGACTTTTGACAGACCAAAGCATCTAGGGAAGATAACTCGCGACAGAGTGAAGAAGGGTTGTACTGGAAGGACCATAGTAGACCCTTGCTTTGACCTAAGAAGCAGACATTAGGACGAGGAAACAGAGAGGCCTAATGACATGCCCAGGGCACACAGCAAAGCCAAGGTACCGAATGAATGTGTGCACGGCCCCAGCCTCATGGGAATGGACACTGTGAACAGGAAGAGACAGAAGAGCTGGTGTGGGGGAAGACTATGCCATCACCTCCTTGGAAGAACAGCGAGGCCCCAACCTGTCCCAGGAGACTGGAGACAAGGTACAGGGCCGGCTGACTGGGCAAACAGAGGTGCATGAAAGAAGCCTAAGTCCAACCAACCCCAAGCACATAATTTTATCTGGAAGACAGCGCGTCCAGCCACCCCCGCGTGCCCTCCTCCTCAAGGCAAGGACAGCCTCTGCTCAGAAGCGCCTTTGTCTGTCCCCGGATGGTCTGAGACAGGGTGGCAGAGGACTAGCTTGTGCAAACAAATGACAGGTCACACCATGGTCTCCCTGATCCCCCACTGATCGCTACAGCTCAAAGAACCATCTATTTGCCCCGGTCTCCTGAGTTCCTCACTAGCATTTCCCTGCTGGTTGTGCGAGGCCAGGGAGAGCTCTTTGGCCTTGGCCCTGAAACCAGTGGGACAAGTGACATGCCTACCCTTTGTGACTTGAGAGTGTCCACTCCCTGACAGAGCTGGAAGGAGATGGGTGAGGGCCAGTGTGTCCTGAAGGAGGTCACTCTGTAGCTCCAGGTAGATGGGAAGAGATGAGTGGGGGAGGGGAGAGGTCTGAGAGTAGACCAAGCAGGCTCTCAGGTTCTTTCTGGGTGGGTCAGATAAATGACTTACTGGGTGGGTCACCCCCTACCACCACTGGCTGAAGGCTGCCTGTCACCATGGTAGATTAACTGATTTTGCTTTGGCCCTCATGGTGGCTGGTCCAGGTCAGTCTCTGCCCCAGCTCTGCTTCCGAGCTGTGAGGTAGGCACTGAGGTCACTGTAACTAAGGAGGGACAAGCTCTAAGGAGGGACAAGAATGGGAAGATTCAGGCACATGGATGAGGTGGGGTGTCAGTCCCTGCCTGTAGAAACTCCCAGACTTTCAATGTCTGGCAGTCCATCTTGGGTTTCATGGTCTGTGCGGGAGTTCGGCCATGTTCGGACCCCACCAGAACCTCTGGAAGGTGTCTGTTTCCATGTGGTTTCTCTGCAGTCTCCAAAAGGTAGTTGTCATGGAAACGGTGTGCCTTGCTGACGTGTGTTTTGTGTTCACAGGCTCTGACACAATGGAGCTGAAAGCTGGTAGTAACGTTACGCAGTACATAGGTTCAGAGCCCTTAAAGAACCCAAGGGGCCGGTGCTGATGGTAATGATGACGGTGATAATGACGATGACAACGGTGACCTGCTCTCCTCTCTGAAGCTGCTCACCCAGCCAGTGAGGAGCTAGAGTTGGGTATTAGCCAGACCTTCCTCACATGGCATGCACAGAGGGCAAATCCACAGCCTTCTATCACAGAGGGTGATCGATCCAGCAACCTCTACCCAGGCATGCCAGAGAGCCAGAAGTTCAGTACACAAGAAGGAAGCCCTGGTCCTTGGGTAGCAGGTTGCCAGGTAACTGTTTTCCTGCCATTTACCAACACAGAGAGAGACTCTCTGTTTACCAGGCCTCCTCATCTGCTGGGTGGGCTCAGGGGTCTGAGTTTATAAGGCCTCAATTTCAAAAGGGCAAAAGACCTTAAGGGTCAAATAGTAGAAGATAACAGTCAAGAACAGACAGGCTGGCTGTGCACAACCCCCCACTAGCTCCTTCTGCCAGTCTTGAGATGTGGTGGGTTTCAAAGATGTAACAACAAGGGCACTTTGGAGGTGACCATGCTCCAAGCATGCCACAGCCTACTGCTAACTATGGGCAGCTCCACTCTGTGACACTAGCCTATGTACCCCTGGTCTGTGTTTCAATCACTCAGTCTAGGGGACTGGCACATACGCATGCACCATGAACACAGGGGCTTCACAGCAGTGGAAGCTGTCCCGGCTGTCCTGCAGGGCATCATCTGCAGGATGATGCAGGGTGTCTCCATCTGCAGTCAAAAGGACTCCAAGGTGGCAAAGTGGCTACCTAGGCCAGCGTAGAGGTGCCTCAAGAGATGTGGGAAAGAATGACATGTGGTCCTTAACCACACTGCCAGGCTCCAGGGGCAAGAATCTGGAAGACAGATCTCAAGAAACATCTACTGTTCACTGCAACGTTGCACATGAAAAGGTAACACGTGGAAGCAACACAAATATCACAGACCGTGAAATGGACACGGCCACGTGGCACATACACAATATAGGATAGTACCAAGCCACAGGATGGAAAATTGTGGCACGTGTGTGCCCTAAGATGGTTGGACACCATGGACCTTGTGCTTAGTGAGAGCAACCAACCACCAAGGACCAACAGCCTTTAATTCGCCCCAGAATGTCCGGAGCGGGTCAATTCACAGAGACAGGGAGTGAAAGAACCAGCAAGGCTAGCAAGAGGGAACAGGGAGTTCCTATTTAGTGGCAGAGGCTCTTGGCCAGGCCTCAGTTGGGAACAAATCGAATGCCACAGAGCCACGCACCCTTACAAGTAGTTAAGACTTAACTTTGATACTGTGTTGCCCTGGTTCTTACAAAATGTCTCCAAGAAGATGGTTAGCTGGGCCTAATGGAGCCTCAAGGCCTCTAACTCCTGTCTACTCCACACTCTTGAGCCCCTTTTAAGTTAGGCGCCTCTCCCCTACACCACATGGGCCTCTTGAGGCCATTTCCCAGGGCAGTTCTCAGGGGGAGGCCCCCCATACACCCTAACCTCTGTGAAAAGCTCTCTGGATTTTGGCACAGTGAAATCCTTCAAGAAAGAGAAGAGAAGCTGCCAATGACTACAAAAGCGGGAGAAGTCTAGTACAATAGGCTGTCAAATACTCCTAGGCCCTCTCTGAGCTCTGACTCCAGGACAAGCCACCTCACTGAGGTCCTCAGTACCTGACCTTTAGGATGAATCCGCTCACACTATCCGTTCCTTCCAGGAGCCTGTCAGTTTAGGGACGCCCTGGCCAGCATTCTGAAGGTCCATCCCTCTATTGAGGATTCTCCTGTGGGAAGCTTTCTTCTACAAGTGTGAGGAAAACACACAACAAACCATTTATTTCTTTTAAACTGTGTGGATATGTATGGATGGGGGGAAGGCGGTCTCGAACTCATGATTCTGCTGCCTCCACCCCTCCCACCCACCCCTGACAACATGACACAATGTTTGTTTTAAGCGATGCTGAAGATGGTACCCATGCCCCTGCAAATGCTTGGGGAGTACTCTGTCACCGGGCCCATATCCCCAAGACCTACATCTTCCAACTTGTTCAATGCCAAGCTCAGTGGCATTAAGCACACACTCACCCGACTGTGTAACCACCACTGTCCCTTAAGAGAATTATTTCCCTTTCTGACAAGGGCATCTTGTTGCCATGGCTGCATCTTGTTGCCCTGCTTCCTTCCGTCACCACCAATGCCCATGTAAAACTCAATGAAGTATCACAGCACACCATTAGGGTGGCCACCAACCCCAAACCACTAGTAAGTGTCAGCAAAGCTATGGAGCAGCTGAAGACAGCTGATAGGGATGGCAGACAGGGCAGTCTCACAAAGACAGGTAATGGAGATACCATGTCACCCCCACACTAACACCCCCCCAATGTGTGTGTGCTATTCATAACCTCCAAAGGACCAAAGCATTTGCGAGTGTACCAGCAACTGTCGCAGCGCGCATCAGACTGGCGCTCCATGATGTAGGAGACAGGACAGCTCCTTTAACTCCACGACAGGATGGCGGCCACTGGGGAAACAGCCCAATTTCTAGAGTCCTCAGGAGCCGGTCTCTCTGTATTCTTTAGGGATGGCTACAGATAGGGGAGAAGGTACCATGACAGACACAAAGGCTGTACCGATGTATTCTGTGCCCACTGGATACCACATTTGCCTCCTGGCTGCCAGTGTCTCATTTGCTTGTCCCACAGGAAGGTGTTACCACTGACTTGGAGACCTGAGGTGGCTGAGGTGCAGGGGGAGCTCGGCAGGACAAGAGAGCTCACTTCGGCCTGGAGGTGGGCAGGCCAGACAGAGGTGCTCCATGGGCATGGAGTATCCTGCTAGAAATATCGGACGGAAAGACTTTGAGCCTGAAGCTTCGACAGACGCGGTCCACCGTGGTAGCCGAGACATGGCAGAGACTGTGCGTGGGAGTGGGGGTGGGGGTGGAAGATTTGAGAATCTTGTAGACCAGAAGGAAGGAGAGAAAGAGGCCAAGACCAGTGGTGAGCCATCCACTTCAAAGGCCTGTCCCTATGACCAACTCGCACTGGTGAGGCCTCATACCATAAGGGTCCCACAGCCTCTCAAAATAGCGCCACCAGCCAGAAAACAAGTATTCAAACTATGTGCCTGTAGGGACTTTTCATCTCCAAACCACAACGCTGCCATAGAGCCACAAGGCTGGAAGGCCCTCTCGCCAGGGGAACCACAACACAAACCATCACCTCCTAGACTTTACATTTCCAGCCTGGCTTCATGGCTCCTCCCCATCACTAGATGCATTTAACTCATCCATGGAAGGTTCTAGCAAACATCCAATATGTGTCCAAAAGAGACTATAGCGCAGTCTCCCAGATGGAATCAAGAGTGGTTACATCACCCGGAAGCTGTGGGACCCTGGGCAAATGATGATACACCGGGGGGGATCGATTCCTCACAAGTGAGATGAACTTAAATCACTTACTTAAGTCAATCGTTGGTTGCTTTTAAAGTCATGACTGTGAGCGCACTCAACTGGAGACTAGGCGTGCACAGAGCCCATGAACAGAGCACGGGAGATGCTATAAACCCATCTGCCAAGAGACAGCCCAGCCTTCCATGAGACAAGGTAGACCGGGCCACCTTTCCTCTAACCTGGTGCCTGAGCCATCTACTGCCTACAGAGCAGGCTCTTATTTAACCATTCTGGTGGCCTGAGCCTGCAGGGTCTCTCATGGCTGGAATTCTATGCCTGGAATTATTTGGGGCTATGTACCAAGTAGCAGGTCACCATCTCTGTCTCCCCATCCTAACCTAAATGAAGATGGAGTCCATGAGCTGGGGTCTTGCTAAGTAAAATGGAGAATGTGAGCTTAGGATGAATTCCCATCACTCTCTGCTACCTGATGAGAGGATAAAGAAATACTAACTGCCCCATGCTCCAGTCAACATGCCTTCACTACCGGGGCCTGCTGGTCATGGCAACTACCAGACCTGATGATGCCCCCAGTTCCAGCTGGGTTGGTGACACCATTATTAGCTTTGCCCACACAGTCAGGTTATCTCCACCCCCAACAGACAGGATCTGAGGCCTAAGTGAGCCTACCAAGGCTCACATGTAACCACAGAAAGAAAGTATCTACTGAAGTAGATGACTAAGGAAAACGAGAACCAAAACAACAGTCCTGGGCCAGAAAGCAGACTTCTGGAAATCAAAATAAATACAATCAGATAGCCTCATCACTTTGGATGTCTTCAAACTTCTGACATGCCTCGTCATAAAAAGGTGTGTTATGAAGGGCTCTGCAGTTGCATCTGGGCTCTATGGAAAAGAACGGCGATTGATTATTGATGTCTGCCCTGGAAACAACAGTGGAGAACATGGCAGCACTCACTGTACATACTTACCACGGCACCTCACTGAATATGTTAGCTTCCACTTTGCATTCAATATGTTCAGACTCACTGAATGCAAGAGAGAACTAGCAGGAGTGCCTTTGGGAGGGAACATTTACCCTCATACTAAATCACACAACTGATGCTTGTTAATCAAAGACAAAACTAAATTCTCCCAAAGGAAACTCCACTTGATAGACTCCTCTCCTGGCAACAGCAGTCGTGTGTGTGTGTGTGTTTATGAGAGACAGACAGACAGACAGACAGACAATGTCTACATGTTCGTGTGTGTGTCTGTGTGTGTGTGTGTGTGTGTGTGTGTGTGTGCGCGCGCGCGTGCATGTTAGTCTTCTCAGGAGCCATCCACATTGTCTTGCTGAGACAGGGTCTCTCACTGGTCTGATTTCAATTAGGCTAGGCTGCTGCCATCTCTGTCTCCTCAGCACTGAGATGACAACCATACATCACCACATTCAACTTTTTTTCATGAATTCTGGGGACCAATCTCAGGTCCTCAGGCACATCAAACATGTTCCCAACTCCTGATGTAAACATTTTAGGCGCTGATTTATTTTATGCAAGGGTCACTGTTCTCATTTGCCTTAGCAAAGAGGACAGTTAAGATAATCTAGCCATCAAGTGTTATTATCAATGCCTTAAATGGACAGCACAGGAGCTGTGGCACAGCCGATGCTGGGTGGCCTGGCCTCCGTATTGGAGACTGAACTGGTGTGGAAAATTACATTTCTGTTCACAGTCCACTGGTGATGCTTGCACACTGGCCCTGATGCCTAGAAGGGTGTTGGATAGCTGTGGGCATATGATACAAACAGGCCACAAGAAGCCCCACTGCTCCAGCGCACGAAGCTGAGGGTGGTCCTCCCTCCAGTGATCTGTTTGCTAATTAGAAGCTCATGCCTCATTCTTTCATTTTTTTCCACTCCAAAGAAGAATCTTGGCCATGCTGCCTCCAACTCTTGGCCAGGAGTGAGGGCGTGCGGGGTGTAGAACAAACCTGGTAAGCCCGCACAGGATAGTCAAGATGGTGTGTCGATTCGTCTGAGGCTGGAGTGGATGCCCAATTCCGTTGTCTAGATTGTAGTTACAAGTCTCCTTGCTAGCCCAAACAACCTCGCCCACCACTGGGGCCAGAGGGAGCCACAGTGCGTCACAGTCTCCTGCCCTGTTTGAGGCTAGCACCAGCCAGGGCAGTAAGAAAAGGCATAGTACTCCTCAGAAAAATCAAAAAGCAATTGCCCTCTTTGGCTGAGCAGGAGGTCGGCATGTTGAGCCAGGGCTTCCTCAGCGCATATGGCTGCCCAGGGGCCAGAGGCCTGTTTCCCGCATCACTGCGGGCCAAGGCCAGTGAATCTTCCTGATTCCTAACCTACTCTGGTGCCCAGGGATCACCAAACCCCAATCTTCCACAAAAAGGGGGCGGGGAGTTGGGTGAGAAGGCTACAATCAGGAAAGACAGAGAGAATAGCTTCCATTAACAAATAAATGGAGGTCCAGGCTCAGGGTCCTGGTCCCTAGAAGCCAAGCAAATGACTTTGGCAGTTCCTACTCTCCAGCTCACCTTGCATGCCTTGCATGCCCAACACCTCTTCACTCCCCAGCCAGCAACGAATGGGTCACCATCTAAAGAGGATCTTTCCTGCCCCTCCTGGTGACTGGGCCACCCAAAGAAACACATCCAACCCTCTGCCTGCCCTATACACCTCTATGAGGTCTCATCTCCTGCTCTGGACTAGAGGGTACACAGTAAGAAGTCTGCCTCTGTTAGCTCTATCGTAAGTCAGGACACAAGCCTAACCTGCAACAGAGATGGGTGGTGAGGAGAGGGAGAACGGCTTGCTTGGCTCCGGAATGGGGCAGACCGCCTGTCCTCCAACAATGTCCTTCCACTAATGCCCAGAATATGTCTAATATGGCGAGGGGGCCTCTGTAGGTAATAAGGAAGGGAGAGGTCTGATTATCAGGGTGATCTCAGGGCCCCTGAGAGAAAGAGATAAAGAAGAAGAGCCAGGAGCGATGTGAAGTCACAGATGTAGGTTAAAGAAGCAGAGACCTTCTCTGCCGATAGAGAAGGGACCACAATCCTACCTCCTACCACCACTACCACCACTACCACCACCACACAGTGGCACTGCCTGCAGCTGGTATCTGCCAGTACAGACACACCCTTCCATCTTGTTTCACCTTATGAGACACATTTTGGACGTGTCCCATCTGGGGCTCTATGAGGGTATGCTTGGGAGAATTTCGTTACATCAGCCTTAAGACAACCAATGCTCAGAATTGTCTGTGGGCTTCCACCACAGACAGGGACTTTGCCTGAGCCACAGAATAGCCACAGATAACGTCACTTCTTCCACACGCTGTGGATGGGAAGAATGGTAAAGCAGCTTGCCATACACACGGCCCATGTGTGTCTCAGAGGCGTATACCTGGAGTGGCTACCCAACATGCCCCGCTCAACTTGCACCTCTGGATGTTTGTCCCCAGGACCAAAGGTCTTCATTTCTTTGCTTTCTAGCCAGCCAGGTCCAATCTACCATATGGCCAGGACTCTAGATGGCTGATGGGTATTTTCAGAGCTTTACTGTCCCATTTGTCACTGGCTAATTAGCCAGGAGTGACTAATCAGAAAACAGTGGCATGGAGCAAACACTCCAGTGTTCTTGGCTTTCTGTTGCCTGTGGTTACCCAGAACCCTCTGGATGTCACTGATGGAGCCGGGGGAGGGGGAGGGGGAGGGGGCGAAGTGGGGGGAACCAAATAAAGTTCAGGTTTTCTTTGTCTTCTTCAGGGCAAATTCGAAGGGCCCTGGGGCTGTCCCCAGGGAAAGATGTTGGACACCTGCTTCAAGTCAATACAGTGTGTGGGCAAACGCCAGGGTTCTTGCAGCCCCTGCCTGCAGCTCTCTCTCTAGTCAAGTCCTTGCTAACTCACAGGCTGAGCTGTGGAAGCACGAACGAACAGCTCCTCTCCTGGCCATGGCAGTCATGTGACATTGCTGTGGGCAGAGGCCAGGTAGACATTCACTGAGTCAATAACACTCTCAATGCTGTCCCGTCCAGTGCTAGCATGAACCAAAGCAGAGACACAAACAGAGGAAACCACTAACTCCCTACTGCCCTCCCATACGGCAGGGGACAAGGGCACACACATTCTCCTCTCCAGGCCTCCAGCCACAAGTACAGGACACCTTCATCTTCTGTTCTCCTCAACGCTGTACACAGCAGCTGTGTGGAAGCTTCCACGTCACACAAGAGGACATCGAAGCTTGGGCATTGTGCATGCATGAATGGCTTTAGGTCACACAAGCAGCTGGAGACGGTGGCGCCTAACCAAGGTAGAGGGACAGAGCAAAAAGAGCTGACATGGGCGTGTGCTGACGCTTGCTTATGTCCAATGGGGAAGAACAGACGCACTGCACACTCATATGCACACCTTGTAACAGGCGTGTGTGCATGTATACCAACGAGCATGAATGAGCATCTATACCTATGGACAAGTGCAGAAACACATAGAATACGTGTAGGCACACACATACGCACATAAAGGGGGATCCCCACTGACCTTCAAGGGAGCTGGTTGTACCCCAAACTTTGCTAAGCAGTCAAACCATACCCTTGCTCTGCCACCCCACTCCACTCCTCACCCACCAGGTTTAGCTGAGGCTATCCCTGTGGCTGCTGGCCTTGGTCCACAGAAGCAGACAGGATATTTCAGCAGGGTCCCTGGGGACCAGTGGGGTACACTTGGGAGTGTCTCTACAGCACCCCTCACACACACCACAGACTCATTCCCGCAGGATCCTCTATATAGGATGGGTCTCCTGGGGATGGGGGTGGGGATGTCCCACGGCTTGACTGATGCTGGCAAGGACAAATGGGAGAAGTCAGCTGTCAAATTTCCTAACGGCTCTCCGCCCCACCGACTCCTGGCCTGGTAATGAAAGGGGGATGAAGAAAGAACAGATGGGAAGGAACACCCACATTGGCAGGGCTGTCATTCTCCAGGGTAAAGGTCCACGGCAGAGAACTCAACCAGCTCTGCAGGGTTGATCATTGCCTTAGGAGAGAGAGGCCAACCAATGCTCCACAGGCCCAAGGAATCAGCAACCAGCTTATGTCAGGGAGCCGCCGCCCCCCAAAGCCTCGCATTTTAGGGTTTGGATGATGATCAAGTGGTGGCCACATCGTCAACCCCTCCTCCCCAGGGCTGGGGAGATGACTCTGGGGTTAAGAATCCTTCTTCCCTGACCACCTTCCCTATGCCTTTTTGTTTTGTTTTGTTTTGTTTTGAGATGGGTAAGCTCTGGCTGACCTTGAACTCACAGAGATCTGCCTGCCTCCGTCATCCCAGTGCTGACAAGCACCCAATCTTTTTTTTGTTTTGTTTTTGGTTTTTCAAGACAGGGTTTCTCTGTATAGCCCTGGCTGTCCTGGAACTCACTTTGTAGACCAGGCTGACCTCGAACTCAGAAATCCACCTGCCTCTGCCTCCCAAGTGCTGGGATTAAAGGCGTGCGCCACCATACCCGGCTAACAGGCACCCAATCTTAACCTTGCCCTTTCCCATCCAAGCCGATGGTAAAACGGCTAGTGGATAAGCATACAAGCCCAAGCAACAGGCCTGGATCAAATCCCACTGAAGACTGGTAAGCTCAGGCACCAGCGGGATCCTTGAAGGCTCATTAAGGTAAGATCTGTTATGCAAGCATGAGGACCGGAGTTTGAATCTTGCTCCCAGTCAGATGTGGTAGTGTGCACCTACAATCCAGCACTTGGAGAAAGCAAGAACAGGCACAATCCCTTGGACTTACAGGCCAGCCAGACTAGCCTACTCAACAAGTTCCAGGACCAAAAAAAAAAAAAAAAAAAAATCCTTCTAACTTCCCGCATGCACACACAGGTACACTCATACCCACACAACACCCATGCTCCCTCACACAAATCACCATACGCAAGCAAACACACACACTGAGAGGATAAACGTAACAATGGGTATAAAAACAAGTCCTCAGAGGGAGTATCTGGTGACATCTTTGGTTGTTGTCACACTATGGGAAGGAAGTAATGATACAGTATCAAAGGTCAGGACGCTGCTGAACAGCCTACATCACAAAGGATGAAAGACAGACACAGCCTCCAACACCGTAACACAGCACTGAGACCTCTTAGTATGAAGGGTGGCGCGCAAGACACGGGTCAAGGTAGATCCCTTCACTCAAGAATGATGCTGGGGCCATCTCACAATGTCAGGGCTGTAGAAGAGGCTGGCATCAGAGTCACAACACTCAGGTGACAGTGAGGGCACAGCAGCGCTCCAGGTCTGTTCCTTCCTCCCAAGACACCTGGCCTTGATGTACAAGAGGGCCTGGGATCTAAAGCCCCATGTAGCTGCTATGTCCCTACGTTCTACAACCTGTCCCTGCCTGCCATCCATCCTAGGTTGGTTTCTTGGGCCTCAAATGGACAGACTTGAGGCTCTAGGCCCTGGAGACTACCTCCTTTTTCTTTCTTCTTCTTCTGCTTCAAATGATGTGCTCCCAAAGCCCAACTTTTTCTTCTTAGAGTGATGCCTTGCCTTGCCATTCTACTGTTTCTGGCCATGAGGACCCTCTACCTAGCAAACCAGGGCGCTTAGAGATGGCTCCCAAAGGCCATCAGGCCAGGATTCAGCAGGAGCAGGGGAGGCAGGTGTCTTTCTCTTTCAAGATTTACAGTTCTTTCCACCTCATTTGTACCAAACTGCATATAGCCCATTCTGTCTGCAATCCAACCATACACCCCTCCCTGTCTCTCCAGATCTTTCCAGAGCTTAGGCCTTACCACACAGTTCTTCCCTGGGCCCAGGAAGCAGTCCATCTACCTGAGTCAATCACTCTGCATCCTCTCTGCCTCTCGAGGCTCGGCACTGGCCTTGGCCTTCCTTCTACAGTATGAAGGGACAGGTGGTGGACTTAACCTAACCCCACATGACCATAAGTGCCCCTACCAAACGAGGCCTTTGCAGCCTGGTACCAGGTCAGCGCTGTAAAGCAGAACTCTGCCACAGTGGGGTGCTTGCCGCCACATGGTGCAATCTGACTGACTTCCAGCAACTATAGGGAGCTCAGAGCCCTGGAAAGGAGGCTTATGAGTCTGGGCTGCACCTTCGACTTCTGTTTTTCTCTAATTACACAGGCAGACTTATTGTGTGCCCCACCCCACCCTGCCCCACCCCGCCCCATGGTTACAGGACTGGGCAGGGCAGGTGGATACAGGATTGGCAACAGAACTTGTGCTTGACCACCTACTGACCGTTGTCCTGGATCACTGGGTGGCGGTCACAGTCTCCGTCTCTTTTTGGTCTGAAAACACTCCGAGGGCTGGATGCACAGGGCTTTTATTCCGTTCTGTGCTGTCCTGTAAACATCAGCCGTAGAAAGGAAGACAGGAACCAGCAAACAACTTGTGACTCAGATACTGTCTCTTCCTCAGCAAGCTCAGGAGCACAACCACCCTTGACCACATCCTCTTGTCCCCTTGCGAAGGGGACAGTGTACCCTGTAACCAACTATTGCCATTTGCACCAGTGTGAGCCAAGCACCCTGTCCTGTGGTCCCCCCCCCCCAACACCAGACACACTACCACCATACCAACACCAGCAGCACCACTGAAGCCACCACCACCACCATAGTCACAGAGGAAAATGGAGGGCAAGTCTGCTTTCTGATCACTCAGAGAACCAGACTTTGGCCCCTTCTTCCTCTTCCCCAGAGCTCTAGCTCCTTGTCTATGGCTTAGTCAATGTTGTAAGGATGAGCGACGAGTCTTTTATAAACCAAACTGAATGCCTTTCATCCCTGGCTGTTGGCTGGGATGTGCGCTCCCCCCCCCCCCCCCCCGTGCCTTTACTCACTGTGAGCATCGCCACATCCCACCCACCCACCCACCCACCCTCCTCGTCCCATTTCCTGCCAATGTAGGTCACGCTGGATTCTCCTGCATTCCCTAAGCTCTGCCTCCGGTGAGGGTGTGACTCTGTCTGAGACAAATTTAGAAGTTCTCTCACCGACATGTAGGGACCCCGTGCACTCTCATTCAACTGAGACCCAGACTGTAACCACAACTTGGAAGTCTGTTCAGAGGTCTCCCAGCATGTGGGGTTAACAATCATGTCCCTTGTGTGTTCACAAGCAACCTTCACAGAGAAACAATTCCAAGGATAGCAGGGGCGTGGTGGTGGTGGTGGGGGTGCGGGGGTAAACAGAAACTGGTCAGCTAGGTGTATGATAGAGCCCTACCTTCCAACTCTCTGTTTTGCCTGGCTGGAGCCCTGTCCCGTGTTCTCGTCAGACAGGTGAGCCCTCACTGCTTTGCGCAATACAGGGATGATGGATGTGTGAGGTCACACAGTGGGGACCACTGTCTTCCAGGATGTGACAGGCAAGGAGCTGGGTGGGGAGGCCTCAGACAGGACACAGGAAAAAGAAGGGATTGTTGTCTGTGGCCTGATCCTGCAGAGGTCTAGGAGTGTGCAAGAGGAGGGCTCTTCGGGTGCCAGTAAAACGCTGTCTAAGGAAGGCCTAGGGAGCCAAGGGGCGTTGGTCAGTGTCAGTCAGCATAGAGAATGCAAAGCCTGAGTCACACTTGGATTGGCTACCTGGAAAACTCGGGAGGTGACCTCTGTCCTGCAAAGAATCTGAAGAGTAAAATACCACATGGAAATTACCCACGCCAGGGATCAGGAGTACAGCCTGGGACACACATGACACATGTTCACACACAGACATGTGGCACACACACATTGACACATAGCACGTATTCATATATGGCACATACATGGCACACATATTCACCACAGCACATGCATACAGCATACACATTCATATGTTCCTCCACAAACATTCACCCATACCCCATCTACAAACACATTCACGCATGAGCATACAAAACCCCTCCACCCATATATTCACAGGCATACATAGAACACCCTACACATATATCAATATGCCACACACATGTACCAGTGTATACACACCACACCCCTACAAACACAAAACATGCACATGTTTGTGTGCCTGTATCCACACCTCTAAACATATATACATACATGAGCACTCATGTAAACATGTCCACACCCTCTGTGCATATTCAGTTTGGACGAACATATACAATGTTCCACATTTAAATATAAGTGTGTAACGCACACTCCCGTGTGTATTATATATGTGTGTATACACAAGAACACAAATACGCAGCTCCATTCACCTGAACTCATGTTTACATGTGAGCATAGATTCCTATGCAGAGGCCTGGCAGCCTGTACTGCACCCAGAGCAGAAACAGGGGCTTCCGGGATCCAAGCCACGACAAAGCAGAAGTGGTGTGGGGACACTCACAGAGCCTGGAAATCCTCTGCTCACTAACAAGTAGGCTCACATGCTCAAGGCACACTCCCGGAGCTCAAGCAGCACCGTGTCGTCTCTGAAAGGCCTCACAGGCCAGCATCACCTCACACAGCGCTGCAGAGACTCGTCTGTAAGAGCCCCTCCTTTTCCACACCTGTGACTTCTCACCCCTGGTGCCACTTAAGAACCAACTTCCTTCTCTCGTGTAAAAGACACTCACACAGACTCAGGAGCCCGTCCTCTGTGAATCTGGATTGACTGTGCCGGGACAGAGCAACCAATGAGCCCAAAGAGTACGATGATTGGGTGGGGGCAGCTGACCCTGGCCGAGGCCGGGACTTAATTCTACCCAGGACCAATCCAGGGAACCAAGGACTACATGAAAGGAGAAATGGATTTCCTGACGGAGGCTTGTTCACACTGTTCTTGTGCTGGGTGGGTGCGATTTAAAAGCTCCTTAAAGTAGCCGCATCCCGCTAAGATGTGAAGTGCCTTCCGGTCAGTGTGGGCTATACTAGTGGTAAGAGCCCAGCCTGCTTCCTCTTTAGGAAGAAAGCAGAAGTGGAGATGGAATGTCACTGAGGAGACTAGAGGGGTCACAACAAGGTGGCAAGAGTCAAAATCTCACCCCACCCCACCAGGATCTTCACTATGTAGTATATAGCTCTGGCTGTCCTAGAACTCACAAGGTAGACCACACTACCCTTGAACTCCACCTGCCTCTGCCTCCCAGGGGCCAGGATTAAAGATGGATGTGTACTCCCAGCACCCAGGGGGTCAACTGCATAAACAATGAGTCAAGGTTACTTATTTCCTGAGACAGAAAGTAAAACAGGAACCTGTCTTTCTCAGAGAGAAGCCGGCCCATCTAGATTCAGATGGAGGTTTCAGATAGCGGATTATTTTATCCTCACCTCAACTCTAGGTGGAGAAACTGAGACACTGAGGGAGCGACTGGTCCATCCGAGCTCAAGGTCAGACACTCACCCCCAGATTCTGACCTCTGCCTCAGCACGTTCAGTCCCACTGCCTCACCGCAATGAGGTACCCCACACATGATTCACAGAATCTGGGAGGCCAGGGGCAGAGTTCTGGGAAGCCCTGAACATCAGTGTGATATCCTGGAGAGAGGCCTATGTATAACTGTTTCTGGGTGTTCTTATGGGGAGCCCCTGAAGTGGGATCTCTGCCGGTCATCTGACATTTGGATGTCACCAGGGTGGAGATGACACTGTTCTGTTCAGGGCAAGGATGGCCACAGAACTGGGCATGGGCACCTATGTCGCTTGGAGTGCCACTAGGCAGAGGTTAGACAAATGTCTACGGAAGGGCAGATCCCCTAAGCCAGGAATGGAGAACTCACAAGTCCAAGACTATGACATGCGAACCCCACCCCGACAATAAGGGAATAAATAACCACCATTTAAAAAATAACAAGGAGGAAGGATGCAGAGGTTGGCCTATTAGCCTCCATACACATGTGCTGCTCATATGCACGTGAATGTGTGTGTGTGTGTGTGTGTGTGTGTGTGTGTGTGTGCGCGCGCGTGCGCACAGCAAAATAACCCCAAAACTTCCAAGATAAAAAATATCTGAGGTTTGAGGGAACATGGGCCAGGACATTGAGGGGGACAGAATCCCTCAGCAGGTGGACTTGTGTCAAGGCATCTTGACCACATATGAAGGCTGGTGTCTCAATCACTTGGCTGTCATGATGATCAACTACTTGGCTCTCATTCTGTTTCATCATTTGGACAGAGAGGGCAAGCATTTGGCAAGCTGAGGAGCTGTGAAGGGTGAGGGGTGCAGCGGGGTTTTGCGGGGGGGGGGGGGGGGGGCGGCGTGCCTCAAGGTGGTAGAGGTTACTCTGCACGGTGGTTTGAATGAGAATGCCCCTCCCCGAGAAGGCCCATACATTTGAATGCTTGGTCCCCAGGGAAAGGAATTGTTTGGAAAGGATAGAATATGTGGCTTCGTTCTAGATGTCTCCCCAAGGCATGGGTTTTAAGGTTTATGAGACCCTGGTCATTCCCAGTTAGCATCTTTCTCTCTGCCTCATGTTTGTACATTAGGGATATAAACTACTGCCCCAGCCCCACGCCTGCCTGCCTGCCTGCTAATGACATGTTCGTCACCACTGTGATCACGGACGGACTCACTCTCTGAAACTATAAGCCCTCAATAAATTTCTTTTCCTTCTATCCATCAGGAGCCTTGGTAATATTGTCTTATCCCAGCAATACAAAAATAACGAAGACTCTCTGGAGATCAGAGAACTGTTTTCAGCCTATCCACTGACATCTGTAACCATCCTTACACACGGTGATGAATAATGTCAGTCTGACCCACCTACGGGATTGAACCTCTAGGTGTGTCTGTGAGGGCGATTTCTAGTCTGGGTTAACAGGGGTGAGACATCCCACCCTGAATGCGGGCAGCACGTTAATGCAGATTAAGTTCAAGCATCCACTGGAAGAAATCTAGAATCACCGGGGAGATGAATGAGCCTGTAGGCGTGCGTGGATAGGGCCATCCTTATTTGGCTGAGGTGACATCACCCGACCTCCGTGGCACCATTCCCTGGGCTGGGACCCTGGGCTGTTTACAGATAATAAGCTGAACATCAACTTTCACCTCTCTGCTTCCCGACCTGGAAGGCAGAGTGACCACGTCCCTGCCGCTACAACTCTCTCAAGGACAGCAACCTTGAACCGTGGGCCAAAATAAACTCATTGCTTTGGTAAGAGTGCTTTATCACAGAAACAGAAAAATAATTAAGGCACGGTTCCATGAGCCTTAATTCATCCTGGTCTGAACAGAGAGGAGAAAGCAGCCTCTCTGCCTCCGGGCTGCAGACAGCAAACAGCAACGGCAACGTGGACCTCTGCTCGATTTCCCTACCCTGACAGACTGTCCCACCCCCGCCCCACCCCACCCCCTCACCCCGCAGAACATAAACCAAAACAAACCCTCTGTAAGTTGCTTCTGGTCAGGTATTTGTCCACAAGAAGGTCAATAATAGATGTACCAATAGGTGGCGGCTTCTGACTCCATGCAGACGCTGCACTTAGAGCCAAGGATGGATTCATGAGCATGTGGTTCCAGACCTTGAACTCAAGAGGCTGGGAACTAAGACACTTAACAAATGAAATCTACCCACTGGGGCAACTGCTTATCCTGTGGCCCAAGCACTGGTGACAGCTCTCACTGGTTCCCCTCAAAGTTGGCCATAAAACTCGGAAGGGGAGAGAGGGGGTGCGGTTCGAATGAGGAAAGCAGTCGTAGAGGTCAGCAGTCAGCGTTAGCAAGAGCAGCTTGCTGCTGCAGATTGGAGAAGTTCATTCAGAGTGTGAAACAGTGGAGGGGGTGGGAGAGGGGCCCCAGCACCCAGCACCCAGAGGAGGGGGCGGGGTGGGGCGGGGTGGGGCGGGGCGGGGCAGGGCGGGGGACAGGCTCACCCAGGGCCATCCCTGCCCTGAGGTCTTATATCAGAATTTTTTAAAAAAAAAGGTTTCCCAAAAGCAAGAAGACCCGCTATACCATTCCTGAGCAAGCAAACCATCTTTTTTGATTCTCTTGCATATCTAATAATGACTTAACAACCTCGATTTCCAAAACAACCCCAGAGACCAACAAGCCTTCCCCAAGGGCCCTGCAAACACCATCACCAATCCCAATGTTAACAGTTGGTAAAGCTTCTCACCATAGAGTACGGACCCGGCTGGGCTTGAGGAAATAATCTCACTGGGGGGGGGGGGGGGAGGGGGTCTTCTAACAAGGCGGCGCCTGCCTATAGAATCACACGACAGCAAGGACTTTCCCCAGGTGGCTGCCCCCAACAGTCCACAGCAGGGGCATCCCCACCTAATGCAGCATTTGGAGGTTCCAGGGCCTGCCTGAACCCCTGGGGTAGTCACGTAGCACCAGTGTGTGTTCTTTCCCAGCTGCCTAATCGAATTTCCTGTGTATGAATATAAACACTGTAGTCTGACCCACAATGAACTTGTAAACAGTGTGATGGTATCAGCCGTATAGACAGGGTTTCCAAGAGCGGAAGGACACTGTTACTTTTGCTACAATTGGAAGCGGACTCAATTTCCACGGGATAGAGATAAAATTGATGGCCGTAGAAGGAGTCAACTTGATGGGGGGGAGGGAGGAATAACTGTGTTATTATTGCCCAAGACCGCTGCAGTCAGGGTTTCTAATGTCACGTGTGGGCTGTGACCTTAATGCTGTCTTGTGGTTTCTTGGAATGAGGCCACTCTCCTACGTTCTTTGGAGTGGACAGAACATCAGAGTGACCTGACTGAACTGTCAGAGAGACATCGCCACCGCAAAGCTTAAAGAAATACACACAGTTACCCAATCATCTCTCTTCCCAAGCCAGGCTCTCTCTGTAGGTGTGCGCGCGCACATGCGTGTACATTCCTGCAGGTGTATGAGTGCACCTGTGTGTAAGCACACAGTAACTGTTAAAACTCCGCATAGCGTTCACTTCTGACTTATCTGTGGAGTTCAGGGGATAATCTCATCTGTCACTCCCCAGGAGCCATCTACCTTGTTTTGTTTGTCCTTCTTGGGGACTTGGGGTTTACTGGGAGTTCACGTATGCCCAACTCTGTTTTCCGTGAGGACCAAGCAGGTATAAAACTCAGGTCCCCTGTTGGAATGTCACCATTCCAACACCAGGCTCAATAAGGGGGAGCAATGCCAGCCCAGAGCAGACTCACCAGGGAGAAGAGATCAGGGAATGTACAACACATGGGCCACTATGAAAGTCACCCCGGTAAACACTCTGCCTTACCAAAGTCCAAATGTAAGCCAGCATTTCTTGTTCCCTGTGTCTGTCCCCAGGGTCTCTGCTTCTTCACCGTCCACAGGTTATGACAGAGTATGCTGGCTTCAGGTACCCTCTGAGAGCCAGGCACAGTCAGCCTTAGCTCAGAACTACTTCCTCCTGATGCCTGGTCAAGGGCAACACTCAGCTATCCAAATATGTTTTCCCACAATAAAATGGGTACAAAGACAGCATCTACCTAATTGGGTGATGTTTTAGGATGCAAGGAGATGAAGAAGGGGTGGGGGTCGTGCAATCCAGAAACAAGACACTGGTAGGTAAATAATCACTATCTAGAACAGCCTGCTCAGAGGTCCCAATGCATGCCACATCTGCCAACTGCCCAAGGCACTGAGCCTGGGCTCTGCTCCTCCTGTCATATCTCCCTGTCAGGTACTTTACCCATACAACCCTTTACCACCTCAGAGACTTGCTGTCACTTCAGAACACCACAAGAGCCAGCATGGTGGCACATGCCTTTGATCCCAGCCCTTGGGAAGCAGAAGCAGAAAAGGTCTCTGAATTCTATGCTAGCTTGGTCAACAGTGGGGAGTTCTGGGACAGCTAGGGCTACATAGAGAAGCCCAGTCTTGGGAAGAGAAAGAAAGAAAGAAAGAAAGAAAGGAAGGAAGGAAGGAAGGAAGGAAGGAAGGAAGGAAGGAAGGAAGGAAGGAAGAAAGAAAGAAAGAAAGAAAGAAAGAAAGAAAGAAAGAAAGAAAGAAAGAAAGAAAGAAAGAAAGGAAGGAAGGAAGAAAGGAAGAAAGGAAGAAAACACCACAAGAGACAGCTCATCGCTTCATGTCTAATGCTGCGGCTAAATTTTGCTAAAACTCCACATATCAGTCCCTTCTGACTAACCTGCTATCTACAGATTCATTCTCTGACTCTGTCTCTCACTCTCTGAGTGTGTGTGTCTGCCTGTCTGTGTTTCTGAGTATGTGTGTCTGTCTCTCTGAGTGTGTCTATGTATATTTCTCTCCCCTCTCCATCCCCCTCTCTTGCGTGCACGCGCGCGCGCACACACACACACACACATGGACATACACAGACAAACACAGACACACAGACACACAGACACACACACACACACCCCTCAGTATATCCAAGCATTATGGACTGCGCCTAGGTCCTTTGCCAATGCTAAGCAACTCCTGTGTCTTCAACTCCAGACTCACGCTCTCAAGAGCAGACAGACCTAAGATGGCAGGCAGGTTATACCAAGTCCCACGCCATCTGCTGTGAGGTCTCTGGCACGCTCCTTTTACAGAATCAGTTACTCAAGAACCCTGCTGTGCATCGGGTTCAAAGAGAACCAACACACCATGTGACCACACCTAGTGAGGCAGGTCAAAAAGGGCAGAACTGGGGACAGTGACAACAGCCTAGTGTGTGGGGGCATAGGTGCCAGATATACTCTACTGTGAATCTGCCCTAAGCAAGTATTGGTTAGGCTTGTGAAATTTTGCTGGAGAAGACCTCCTATGAATGCTTCTGGATACATTAACGTCAGACCTATGCATGCTGCTGGATACATTACATCAGTCCTCCCACGAATGCTGCTGCTGGATACATTATGTCAGACCTCCCATCAATCCTGCTGGATACATTAACCTCAGACCTCCCATGTGTGCTGCTGGATACATTAAAGTCTACATGTTTGTTTTCTATATAGTGTTGGTCTGCTAGGTTTTCTCATTTGTAAAATGGGAGGTTGGTGGCCTGTTAAAAGATTCCTGCTACATCTCATGGCTTCTGCCTCTGGTAGGTTCCACCCATTGCACCCAAAGGCCAAGAGCTCAGAGCCCATGCTGGCAGCAGCCCTAGGTTGCGCTAATGACAACTCAAAGTTCCAGAGGTCAAGACTACGTTGACACAAACAGAATTAGCAACTGACCTATACACACTTAGACTTGAGGGAAGAAATCCTAGACAGTGGTAGTGGGGCACACCTATAATCTCAGCACTGAGGCAGGAGAATCATGAGTTCAAGGCCAGCCTGCACAATGAAGCTGTCTCAGAGAAAGACTGAGAGAGCGATCAATTCTATAGTACGTGTATTTTTACCACCATTTTATAAAAGTAATAAACATAAAGTCTAAAGGAACATTCAACTCTCAGACCCCAGTGCTTGTGCACAGCATGGACTCAGGAGAGGATGGTGCCGGGGACCACCAGTTGGCCGCAAAGGTACATGCTCCAGGCCTGGCTAGATGGGCTAAGACATCTAACCTCCACAGTGAGTGACAAGGACCCACTTTTCCAGCTTCCACTCAGGCCTTCCTTGCCTAATTTTTTAGGTAATTAAGGCTTATCTGATTCCAGGTCTTTGCAGGGAAACTGATCCTCTCAGGTGGCCATCAGCTGCTTCGCAGGCTCGGGAGCATACTGCCTGCCTGGGCACCCCTACTTTACAAGCTCAGGCTGCAAACAGGATCGAGTTGGAACCCAGGAAGCAATATGCCTGGGCACTTATCTCTGAGGATTGGGACCCTTGGAAAGGCAGCTCTCTGGGGACGGGTCTCTGGTGGTCTTGCCTCAATGTCAGAGCAGACAAATTCCTCCAGTTTTCCGGACGTGTGAATGGACCTTCATGAACTGACTTGACAGTTCAGAGGAACAGGCATGTGATATTTCTGGAAGCTATAAGAACTCCTCAGCCGGGCTGGTGAGATGGCTCAGTGGGTAAGAGCACCCAACTGCTCTTCCAAAGGTCCAGAGTTCAAATCCCAGCAACCACATAGTGGCTCACAACCATCCGTAACGAGATCTGGCGCCCTCTTCTGGAGTGTCTGAAGACAGCTACAGTGTACTTACATATAATAAATAAACAAATCTTAAAAAAAAAAAAAAAAAAAAAAAAGAAGAACTCACCAGCCTGCTTTTAGATCTCAGTATCACACTTGGGAGCCAAGTGGATTGCGGTAAAATAATTGTAAAAACCAAGTATCAATTACAATACTGACTGACTGACTGAAATAAAGACACAATTATTGAAAGTCAGCATTGAGGAATATAATATCAACTACATTAGCACAGGTGGGTTTTGAGTTTTAGGTTGCTAGCACGGTATACTGTGAGGTGCATGCCCAATCACTTCTTGCTGGTGGCTCTACCATGGGCCCTACCCATGTCTTTTAAGAGACAGACAGACTTATTGCAAGTATTTCTTTTTGTTTTTGTTTTGTTTTTTCAAAACAGGTTTTCTCTGTGCAGTCCTGGCTATCCTGGAACTCACTCTGTAGACCAGGCTGGCCTCAAAGTCAGAAATTCTCCTGCCTCTGCCTCCCAAGTGCTGGGATTACAGGCGTGCGCCACCACTGCCCAGCCAAGTATTTCTTTTTAAAATAGAAATAGCATTCCATAAGGAACAAGAAACACCAAGAAGTAACCCAGGGCCTCACTATGTTGGTCAGGACACACAGCCAACAGGGAGAGCCACAACAGCCAACAGGGAGAGCCACTACTCAGTGGTTCTCCATCTAGCTGTGTGACCTCAGGCAAGTGACTTGACCCCTCTATTCCTTCATGCTTCATATGAAAGAATTCAACTCAAAAATACTGTGAATGTGGAATAAGCAAAATAGCACAGTGTCAAAGCAAGGCCAGTGAGTCCTGGGCAATAACAGTCCCCAGGAGTCCTGGAAGAACCGTGGAGGACAGAGAGTAGCAATGGCCCAAAGCTGCAGAGAAACAGAAAATAGGAGTGACTACTCAAGTTAACTGGGGGGTGCCTCGCTCCTTACAGCAAAACAGCTCTAGATTAACAGCGGCCAAATCCCCCTTTTTAAGAACAAGTAATGCTTGCTTGACCTTAAAACTTAGAGGAGTTGGAGCTAGAGAGATTGGCTCTTGCAAAAGGATCTGGGTTAAGGACACAGCAGTTCACAACCATCTTCAATTCCAGTTCCCAGAAATCTGATGCCCTCTTCTGGTCTCTGCAAGCACCAAATGTACATGGTACGTGGATGTACACTCAGGAGGCACACATATATACTCAAGCCATTTCTAATTGGAACAACTTTCTAAGCCACTAATTAACTAATTAAGACACACAAGCCTCTGACAACTGGGAAAAAATGTAAAACTTCTCTACATATAAATATTTTTAAAGAAAAATCAAGAAGCTTAGAAAGAGAGAGACAGACAGACAGACAGACATTGCTTGATAGGAAGAAGAGCTGAAAGGGATCAGCAGGGCAGGTGGGGCTCAGTTAATAAAGTGTCTACCAACAAAGCATGAGGACACAGGTTCAAATCCCCAACAACCACATAAAAAGCTGGGCAGGGCGGTACATGACTGCATCCTGGTGACGGAAGTAGTAAATAAGAGTCTTGGGGCTTGCTGAGCAGCCAGCCAAACTGGTGAGCTCTAGGCTCAATGAGAGACCCTGTCTAAAAATGAAATAAAAGTAGAGATGTACGCACACACCAACGCACGCACCAACAGGTTCTCTACTTAAAAAGACAGCCTAACCAAGTGCTTTTCAACAAAGACACCCATACAATTCAAAAAACAGGCAAAAACAACAACAAAGAATTACAGAGATTCTGCACTTCTGGTGAGAACACCAAGGACAGTCCCACACTCGTCAGAATGACCAAGCAGGCACAGCCTTATTCTCACAGCCAGCCTGGCAAGGGTACATTCCTGAAAGGCCTGGCCAGGAGACACAGCCTGGCCACAGACTGCCTGGGACGTGCCCAGGTGCAGGAAGCCAGACTCAGACATGTGGCCGCAGACTAGAGGAACGCCCCTTCTTATCCACAAAGGGGACAGTGGAGGCTAGCAGCTACGGGGTACCTATCCTACTCTGTCAGGAGTTGGGGTGGGGGAGCAGGAGGCAAGACGAAAAGATGCCACCCCAGCCCACCCCGTGTCCCAGTCTCCCAGTGACAGACAAAGAAGAGGATGGGAAGACCTCTGCCCTCCGCCTCCTTCATGCTAGCGCCCTCCTCGCTGTCTTGCACAGACATGCCCCCCTCTGTGTGCTCTGGAGCCTCCACACAGAAACTGTAGGGTGACATCAGTAAGAATAGTCAGGCACTCAGTGGCCGCCTGTACTCAGCAGGCGGACTTCAACAAGCCCAGCCCGCAGAGCTCTGGGGATTCAGTTGTTCACAGCGCAGCTATTCAATGAGCACCTAACGTGTGTCATCTGGAGTGGGGGGTGGGGAGGAGACGGATGACAAGCAAAAAAAACCCAGCTTTCCTAGTGGGAGGAGACAGGGACAAAATAAAAACACCAGGCCTGTTCACTTCCGATAAGTGCTAAGGCAGGAAGCAAGAAATAAATGGAAGAGGCGGGGAGGGCCAACCTCTCAGATGGTTGGGACATAAAGGTCTAAGAAGAGAGCAAAGGAGGCTCAGAAGAGGCAGAGAGGCCTTACGGCCGGGGGGGGGGGGGGGGGACGATGAGGGGAGGGCAGTGTGTTTGGAATCATTACTGCAAGCAAGAGAGCTGAGTTCTGCTTGTCACTGGGAGGCGACACACGGTGCCAAGGTCTCACAGTTAATCATTGAGAGACTGGCTAGGCAGGGTGAGAAAGGGTACGGGCAGACATACCCAAAGCTCATCCCCAGTGCCACTGTGGGATGCCTCCATCCTGCCTGGAGGATGGTTGCCAGCCCCTGTCCCCAAGACACCGGGCTGGAAGCCCCCCACTGGCACATGGCTCAGCAGTGGGCTTTCTCTGCTGGTTTCCCTCCCTAGCTCTACCATGCCTCTCTGTAGCTTGCGGGACAGAGTGGACAGAGTGGAGGACAGTCGGGCCCCAGTCCCTGGGGAGGCTCACAGCTACTAGCAGGACTTAAAGAGGGTTACAAACAAGCTAGCCATCTACTGGTTCAATTTATTGGCCTGGCAGGAGAGGTCATTCAGGAAATATTTTCAAGTCAGTGATGACCAGTATTCTAGGAGACAGCTGTGTGTGTGTGTGTGTGTGTGTGTGTGTGTGTGTGTGTGCATAAAAGCCTTATGTTGACACAAGCGCACACGTGAGCATGGCTTTCTACCCAAGTCCAAAGGTGAACTGTTTTACTGGCGTCTAATAATTAGGAAGTTTTTACAGTCAGCGTAAATGTAGATAAGCCAGTGAGTGCAGAACTCTGGGCCTCCACTTTGAAGCCCAGCTCAAACAGGTGTGAGCTGTGACCTTGGGCATATCTAAGCCTCCCCTGCCTCCATTTCCATGGTTTTGGATTACTATGAACACCCCAGAGAACAGACAGGAAGCAAAGGGCTTCAAGCACATAGAGCCACCTACCCCCCCTGCCCCCCCAGTGCTAAGGCTTCACTGGGGAGGGTGGGCCAGACCCATGTAAGCAAAATGCAGCACAGGTGAGCTCACCAACTGGCCCCCAAGTAGTAATTTGCAGCCGACAACGGCTTCCCTCAGCCAGGCAGCCCTTTTTTGCTTGCTTACCAAGGGCATGGTTGGAATCAGCCAGTCTGAGAGAAACCCTGGCACACTCAGACCTTGAGACCGGGGAGGGGGGTGGAGAGTCTCTGAACCCAGTGAACCAGGATCCCCAGGCAGAGGTCAGACAGCCTGGTGACTGAGCTCCAGCAAGGCCACCTCCTCCCAACCCGCTTTGAGCCATAACCAAGCAGGCAGACACAGCGCTACCCAGGGGGAAAAGACCACGCACAGGAGGCAACAGAACCAGGGCTAAGTGAACAGTCATGTCCCAGAGCTGTCCCAGAAAAACTCACGGGCCAGGTATCAGAAGTAGCTGGGCCTGGTGGTATAGGCCTGTCATTTGGGCTACTCCAAAGATGGAGGCAGGAGGATGCCAAGTTTAAGGCTGACCTACGAAACTTAGTAAGACCTCTATCCAAAATAAATAGTAAAGAGACATCTGGGGGTGGGGGGGTATAGCTCACTGGTATAGTTTAAGCCTCAATGCTGAAGGAAACAATACAACAACCTCTTCTCTCCGGAGGCCGTATGTGCCAGCAGGGCTGGCTTCTTCTAGGTATTCTCAGGACCAGGGTGTTGCTCTGTGCCTCTCCTGTCCTCACAGCTATACCCAGAGCACTTAGTCTCACAGGCTCTACCTCAGCTAGTGACACTGCCCAGACCCTAATCTCCAACAAGGTCATCTCCCAGACACACAAGGTCATACTCAATACATACATTTTAGGGGATACCATTCAGCTCCAATAGTGACACCACAGTTAAGATCACGACTGTCTCACAAAAGGTCCGTGTGCTTAAAAATGACTGGCCCCCTCTGTGGATGGTGGAGCCTTCCACTTAGTGGAAGGTCTTGGGTTAGTTAAGGGGACAATGGAACCCCCAATGTTTCCTCTTCCTCCTAATCCCCACTGGCTGTAACATGAGGTTGCCTCCTCCAGCCCTACCCCTGACATGAAGCACTGCATTGTTGGAGTCCCAAAGCCATAGGGTCAAAGGTCAGAGATTTAAAACCTCCAAACCGGTGAGCAGAGATCGTCTGTTCTCCTTTGCAGCTGCTTTGTCCCGGGTCGGTTATTACAGTAGCAGACAGCTAACTCACATTGCTCATGAACAAACAAGCTGATGCTGGTCAGTGCCCAGTGACCGATGCTAGGCAACAGTGAATAGGATGGGGACCTGGGACCCAGAAGGACCCAGATGCCCCAGAAGGACATGGTTGTAAAAGCTGGAGACATGTAGCTTGGCACGCACCAACATTTCAGTGGCTAGCATGTGGAGGAGGCTTCCAGTTGGGATGATCTGTGATATATCCCCTTCCCGGAGACACAGGGAGTCTTGGAGGCCCCGTGAGGAGAGGCGTGGGAGGGGGGCGGGAGGCTCCGGTAGAGGCTGAGTAAAAGGATGGAGCGGGAGGCGACAGGGAGGCAACAGATCGCAGGCGCTGTCAGAAGCGTCAGGGGAGGGTGTGGGTGAGTCACCCAGGCAGACAGGCCACGCGCCGATCCCACAAAAGACGGATCCTCCCACCCGAGAGATGTGTTTGACTTCTGCAAAGTACAGGTTGCATGATACTCCCGGCACACCCTACCTTCCTGCTCTGTACAGGAGGTGGGAGACGTGTCTCAAGGGACCCAAGCGCCATTTCTGGGACTTCCCCTAAAGCAGGCTCCCACACCTATCCCGCCCATATCAACAGAGAGAATCAGAAGCCTGGGGGAAAGGTCCCAACCTCACAGGACCCCCACCAAGGATCAACCTGTTAAACCCTGGCTCGTTTTGACAGCCATCTTCAAAGAACCCAGGCTGGTTGCAAGGTGAACCTTTTAGGGGGTTCTCAAGTCAAAGAGAGGGTCTTATAGCCTCTGCACAACCAGCTTGGTGTTCCTGTCCACTACCCAGTAGAAAGCCCCATACCTGCCCACCTAACAGGTTCCCAGAGCTGTGGAATAAGTTGCCACAGACCCAGTGGTTTGTCCTCTCAGAGGTCTAGAGTGGGCCCAGTGGGTTGTACAGAGGGCAGTGGACGGGGCAGAGCCAGCTCCTCCTGGGGGTCCAAGGGAGAATGTTGTCTTCCCAGAGATACCTGCATCCCTAGGTGTGTGGCCCCACCTCTCCTGCCACAACAGAAACTTCCTGACTCTGCTCTCTTGCTTAGACTCTCCTGCCTCCCTCCTGCCCTGCCTTCATACTGATTCTACCCATGAATACTGTGTGCTAAACTCCACATCTCAAGACTCTGGACACAAAACCCTTGTGGGACCTGGAGACTAGGTCGACAATATCTTCAGGGGACATCATCTCACCTACCACAGAGCATGGCTGTCCCCGACCACACTCCATGGAATGCCAACAGGCCTGGCTAAGAGGTTCTACTGAACCCCACAGATATATCATCTACCTGCCCCAGACACTCCTCTATCACACACGGTGGCCAAGGATCCCTGAGTGGCCTGGGCAATGATCACTTCACTGTGTCCCTCTCTTGAGACACCATATACCTACAATCCACTAAATTCCCATCTCAAGACAGTGTCAAGATGCAGTAGCTTGATAGGGTCTAGAATCATCAAGAAAGCAACCCTCTGGGCATGCTTTGAGAAAGCTTGTAGCTAGGGACTGCAGGGAGAAGACCCATCTTAACTAGACTGCATTATCCCATAGGCCAGGAGGCCAGGAGTAAAGCCTCCCGCTCTCTCTGCTTCTCAACTGCAGATGCAAACTGTCTCATGGCTACCCCGCTATGCTCCTACCTCAACCATGAACCGGCGGCATTCCTTCTTTAAACTGTTCTTGTCGGATACTTTGTCACATCAACCATCAACAGCAAAAGTGACTGGCACATCTACTCACTCATTTGTCTTCTCCAAAGGCGAACTGGGTAGAGGACCTCAAACGTGAGGAACACCCGCTCATCCATCTGCGTCTAATCCAAAGTTTGACTCACAATAAGTACACTAGGTGGGTAGGTGGGAGAATGAATTGAGAGATGGATGAATGGGAAGGTAAGTGAGTGGATGGATGGATGAGGGATGGATGGATGAGGGATGGATGGGCAGATGGATGGATAGATGGTCGGATGGGTGGATAGATGGACAGGTGGGGGGGCAGATGGATGGATGGGTGGGTGAGTGAGTGATGGATGGATGGATGGATAGATGGGCAGATGGATGGATGGGTGAGTAGATAGATGGGTGGGTGGATGGATGGGTGGATGAATGGATGGGTGGGTGAATGGATGGGTGGGTGAATGGGTGGGTGGGGGAGGTGAGTGGACAGATGATGGGAAAGTGCATGGGTAGATAGATGGAAGGATAAATTGGCAGTGGGTAGGGGTGAATGAATAGGTGATCAAATGGATAGATGAGTAGGTGAATAGATAAGTTTGTAAATGAATGGGGAATATAAACATTGATGGGTGGGAGGAGCAAATAGTCAGGCAGACAAGTGGAAGGAAGGAAGGAAGGAAGGAAGGAAGGAAGGAAGGAAGGGAGGGAGGGAGGGAGGGAGGGAGGGAGGGAGGGAGGGAGGGAGGGAGGGAGGGAGGGAGGGGAGGCCAAAACAGAAGAGACTAGGGAGGAAAAAAATGGCTAAGTGCCTGACAAAATTTTCAAGCTCCCTAAATATATGTTGAGTCTAAGAAAGAAGAGGAGGGGAGAGCACGTAGATTAAGCCCCACCATCTGTGTGGAGAGAACTCAGCTAAGCAGGGGTCAGCCGTGAGAAAGAAGCTTGAGGAATGTCCAGGGGGAAACCCCAGCAGTTAGGCAGCTGTGACCCCAGGCCAGGAACCAGGACGTTTCCAGGAATGGATCACAACCAACCAGAACTAGCAAGAAGTACAACTGTTCCAATTGGCCAGACTGCCTCAAAAACACATTTCTGTGTGTGCCACCACACCCATAACCCCAACAGCCTAGGAGAAGCAAGAGGACCAGAGTTCGAAACCAGCTTGGGCTACTAACAAGATATCATGTAATATTAATATATATATGTATGTATGTATGTATAGTATACACACACATATGTAATACATATTTATTTATATAGAAGCAGGAAATAAATGCCAACACTACTTTGGGCCAGACGCCAGCTGTGAGGACCACACTGTCTTTCTTATGTCTTGTTGACCTAAGCTAAGCATGGGCTAAGGAATTCCCAGCTTCACAAAGACCCAGTTTCTATATACAGCCAGCTTTATAAAGGCTCTCTGGGATTCCTTGCATCTGGTTAGTCCTAGGATCTGCAGTGGGCAGAGGCACTGCGCAGAGGGACGAGTCTGTCTCCCAGCATCAGAAAAGCATCCGTTTCAAGCCCCTCTGGTTCAACAATAACAGCACCATCACCCAAGGATGAATGACTGTTTCCCAGCATTCTGTAGGAAAGGATTCCAACCACCCAGGAACCTTGAACACTGTTATACAACCACCAAAATGGCTAAAGCAGAAGATAGACAATGACAAATGTTGGCACAGATGTGAAGCAGCCAGACATCGCACTTGTTTCTGGGGGAGGGGGTGTAAGCCAGTAAAAACAATGTGTCTAACTGCTGGCATTAGCAGACTGCACAAGCTGCATCTGTACCCAGCCAGAAGTCAGTGAGTGGGGTTCATTCCTAACCCCGAGTCAGTCACCACAACCTCACATGCGCTCCTTGAAGGTCTATGCAATTGGGGTCCCCCGCCCCCTGAGAAATATCACTCCCTAAAAGCCAAAGAAATTGACCGGCTTAGCACATGGTCTAAGTGTGCTAGACCTAAGACAGCTGTCTCTTTTCTTAAGACTTCTGAGACAGCTCAGATGCTGACGTGGGTAAACATGTGTGGTCAGTTCGCCCCGTCCACCACACAGATCGCAGGGATTGAACTCAGGCTACCAGGCTTGGCAGCTAGCACTATTATCTGCTGAGTCATCTCACTGATTGCCCAAATGGTAACTTAGGAGAGTTACATAGTAACAAAGGTTTTAAAAGAGGAAAAAAAAAAAAACTAGCTATGAGCAGAACACGGTGAATCTCACAAACATGGCGCTGAGCCACTAGGAAATAATGCAGTCGATTTCTCTGTGAAACAGAACCTGGAAGGGAACCAGGCTGTGGTCCCGAGAAATTAAGGGAGAAGAAGAAAGGTAGCAATTGTTAGGAGACCCCAGAGGGCTTCTGGGTTGTGGGCTGAGGTGGCAGACACAGGGAGTGTGCTCTAACGCTGGTCAATTTCAGTTGCGTCCCTTTTTTAAATAAATAAAAGTGTCTGATGGGATGGCTCAGTCAGCAAAGCTCTAGGTCTGGGAGCATTGGGGGCCCAAGTTCAATTTTCAGAATCTACAGGGGCAGTGGGGAAAAAAAGCCAAGTAAGTTGGTAGAGCTAATAACCCCAGGCTGGACAGAGAGGGACGAGAGGGTCCCTGGAGATCACTGGCCTGCCGATGTAAGGAGGTCTGGGTGAGTGAGAAAGTCTTTCAGATTTAAAATACTAATAATGATAACAATAATAATAGTAATAATAATAACAATATGGAAGGCACCCAAGGAATAATACCTGAGACTGACCTCTGGCCTCCACACACACCCACACAGAAATCACAAGATCGTGTACACACAGACACCAAAAAGTAAAATAGCTGGGGGGGGAACCGCTCACTGGTAGAACACTTCCTTAGCAGGAGTGAGGTTTTGACTTTGATCACAGCACCACCAAAAAAGATAATAACGCTACTGTTGTGAGACCAGGGGACAGATACATGTGCCCACCTCCTGGGTTCCACAATGAACACATAACAAGTCTCACCTTCTCTCTCTCTATTCCACTGGTTATCGTCCGTTCCTTTATGACTACTGATTCCTGACAGGAAGGCCACAGTACTAGAGATTCCCAGAGCTCAGCCTGCTCCACTCCCGGGGCTCTCTGCTAACACAGGGCAGGGCATAGTCCCCGATGACCCACTGACTCCTGTCCTCTCTTTCCTGGCACACTCAGAGCCAGCCAACTGGGGACAATGGTGCTCGGATGACAAGAGAAGCAAACACATTCCTCTTCAGGTTCAGGCCTGCCTGCGCATGCCGTCCGGGCTAAACCAGCAGTATACCTACACCTCACTCTTTCCCCCAGGAAGCCAAGTGCAGGGCTCACACCCTGCTTGCTCACTGTGGGTAGTCCCAACAGCTCCCGACAGGTCCAGAGCCATCCCAGTACTCAAGAGTCCAAGTGGTTATGAAAGAACAATGAAGCCGGGCAGAGACCAGCACAGAGGAAGCACTAAGTGGCCTCGCTGGCACTACCTACTCACGGCAGGACCAACCTCTCCCCGAGTGGACTTCGCTCAGAGGCCCTCTAGGCACCTGATGTGCTGGGCTCCCTGGCATCTTTCCTTACATCAAGCACTTTCTCTGAGGGAAGGAGTGTCTCATTTACCCTAGGCCAGCCTCCAACTCCCCAGGCCCTGGGATTACAGACATGCAGTATCATACCTAACTAGAACAATATTTTTTTTCTTTTTCTTTTTTTTTTTTTTTTAACACAGAAAACCCATTCAGAGGAAGTTACACAGAGGGTGAACCACATAGGAATATGCTTACCAGAATTTATCTTAAAGTCTGTCCTGAGTAGCAGATGTCCTTTCTACTAACCCACCAAATGACACGATCCAGCATGGGCCAGAAGACTATAACTTCGGGGCAGCGGTGAGGGTAATGGTGTCCCCAGCGCTCCATGATATCGATCATAAGGAAGTCACACCACCTACAACAGTCCTCCAAAGGAAATTTCTCTTATAGCTGAGTGGCTGCCAGGCCCCTGTATCCTAGACAAGGACCCGAGACTGCCAGTCTCAGAAGTTGGAGTCTTCTTTCTGTTCTCATTATATATTCCTGATAAGGAAATTCTCTTGTATCTAAGCATAGGGAGTTTAAGGGGCAGGTTTACATGAGAGCCCTTGTCAGTACTGTTCCTACATCCAGAAGGTAGAGACAACCCAAATGCTAACAGACAGATGGATGGATAAAGACAGACAGACAGACAGACACACACACACACACACACACACACACACACATTCATTCACAATGGAGTATTACTCAGCCTTTAAAAGGAAGGAAAACGCAATCAGGTATGGTGGCTGTAATGACTTGTATACACTTGGCCCAGAGGATGCCACTATTAGAAGATATATGGCCCTGTTGGAGTAGGTGTGTCACTGTGGGTATGGGTTTTAAGACCCTCATCCTAGCTGCCTGGAGGTCAATATTCTGCTAGCAGCCTTCAGATGAAGATGTAGAACTCTCACCTCCTCCTGCACCATGCCTGCCTGGATGCTGCCATGTTCCCACCTTGATGACAATGGACTGAACCACTGAACCTGTAAGCCAATTAAATGTTGTCCTTGAACATTTAACATGACCAAGAGTTGCGATGGTCATGGTGTCTGTTCACAGCAGTAAAACCCTAACTAAGACAGTGGCACTTGAAGCAAGAATAGCAAGAGTTCAAGACCAAGCTTCAGGATTCTGTGAGACCCTGTTTCCAAACATAAACAAAAGGAAGAAAACCAGCATACATGGTACAACACAGACGAACCTTGAGGCCATTTTGTTGACAGAAACAAGCTCCTTACAAGAGGCCAAATCTTGCTTTAAGGGACTCACATTCAAAAGCCAAAAGTAGAGGCATGGAGGGCCTTGGCTGGGAATGGCAGACGGGGAGCTGGCGTTTAGTGGAACAAAGACCTGACTGGGGGTGAGGTGGGGTAGAAGTGCTTGCTGCCGTCCAGGTGGGCAGTGTTGGCGTAAGACTTCAGCCTCTGCACTCAGGAGGAAGAGGCAAGCAGATCTCTGAATTTGGGCAGAAATCCTGTCATGAACAACTGAAACCAAAGCCAAACCAAAAGCAAAAAATGGAAGGATGAGGAAGAAGAGGAGGAGAAAACAGAAAAGAGGAGAAGGAGAAGAAGGGGAAGGGGAAGAGGAGGAGGAAGAGGAAGAGGAAAAGGAGAGGAGGAAGAAGGAGGAGGAGGAAGAGGAAGAAGATGAGGGAGAAGAGGAGGAGGAGAAGGGAGAGGAGGAGGAGGAGGAGGAAGAGGAGGAGGAGTGCTGCTGCCAAGCCTAACAAACTGAATTCATCTCCAGGACCCACATGGTGGAAGAATATGGACACCTAGAAGCTGTCCTCCAACCTTAGTTCTGAGTGAAACTCAGGCCACCCCTAAAATTAAGTAGTTTTAATTTCAAACACACTGTCTTGGTGGAGCAGTTTCAGATGGAAGCTGCCGGGCCCTGTGGATGAATACGAATAACGCCCAACAAGGATAAGACGTCCAAGGGGCTGTGCACGATAACAACAGTTCAAACAGCCGTTTCCGGGCTGTGGACATCTGACCATCTGAGAACCTCTGGCCAGATGAGGCCACCTGAGGGTGGAGTTCGAGGACAGGGCTCCTCAGAGCAGCCGCGCCATTTTCAGGCTGGGCTACCTTGAGCAAGTAGTCACTTCTCTCTGACCTCAATTTCCACATCTGTGAAATGAGGGCAGCAGTCATGGCCGTGGCTGACGTGTGCTGGCGCACTGACCCCAAGCCGTCCTGGCAACCCCGAGATGTTGGTTGAATCACAGTTAGGATGACAGATGATACAGCTTGGTTAACTATCCAAGACCCCTGGCTGGGATGTGGGCAGAGTCCAGCTGGCCAAGGAACTCAGACTTGTAAATCTCTCAGCGTCTGCCTGTCCCAAGGTATGTCAAGCTAACCACAACCCGGGTTTCTAGCCTCTTGGCTTCTCCCAGAGCCACCAGTTGGGTAGGTCCACCATACATATCTGCCAGGCAACTAACTCAAGTGTTACAGGGCTGATACTAACATCTATGGAGGCGAGAAGCATTGCAGCTTCTCCAGGGGGCAACCACAGGTCCTCAGGCCTGGCCTGTGGCAGACGATGGCTCATTCTTGTATCCTAACAGCTGTGGGGACAAAGGAAGCCACAGCTAAAAGAGCAGACAGACAAACTCACTAGGATATTTGTGCATGCATACACACTCGGGACACACCTATGATTCAAGGACAGCAGGTATGAGAGTCTCACCAAAGCACAGGAACACATGTTCTCACTATGGGCAAAGAGGGAGGCAAGAGTCTGTAGTCTGGGTTCCGGCCACACTCAGCCTCCCTTTGGGGACTCCCCCATAGAAGCCAAGGGTCACCCAGGACAATAGGCACAGCAGCCCCCAAACCAGAAGCACACCCTCACAATTCTTTGCCAGGTAGCTCAGCCTCGAGGCCACTGTGCCCTCTGAGGGAGAGGGGCGTGGTGGTAGCCTACGTGAGGCAAACATAGGTGGGCCAGCAGCTGTAGGAACTTAAATTTGTCAGGTTAGCTTCAGGAACCTCCTGGCCAGAGCCCAGAGAAGCTGGAGACGCCGGAGGGAAGCCTTAGATTTAAAGTCAACTGAAGTGGAGACAGGAAGGCTGCCAGGCCCACCCAGGTGGGTCCATAGAGGGCTGTCCCTGCAATGGATGGAGATGGCAAAGATCTAGTGGCTGAGGGTACAGCTCTGTGGTAGAGTCCCTGACTGGCACGCACGAGGCCTTGGGTTAGATCCTGAAAAGAGCTAGATCCCTAGGAACTAACAATCTTCAACATTCGCACAGAGGCAAGCTGGGCGTGCACCTGCAAAACAGAGCTCAGGTCTTTTCTAGATAAAACAATACTCAGGAGGCAGATGGTGAGAGTAAGACTATACAGTGAGCTCGGGGCCAACCTGGGCTACATGAGGAACCTGTCTCAAAAACTTTCATACATAGAAAATCAAAGTTATAGCCCGCCCGCCCCTCCCTCCCTCCCTTCCTCCCTCCCTTCCTCCCTCCCTTCCTCCCTCCCTTCCTCCCTCCCTTCCTCCCTCCCTTCCTCCCTCCCTCCATGTGTGTGTGTGTGTGTGTGTGTGTGAGAGAGAGAGAGAGAGAGAGAGAGAGAGAGAAAGAGAGAGGGAGAGAGAGAGAGCTGAAAATGTACATTTTCAAGGGACCCTGTAGAGGCAGTGAACCAGAGGCGTACATTGAACTAACCCTACTTTTTCCTGGATACTTTATTTATTTTTAAAGAAATCGGAGACAGCAGGATATTACCAGTACTCAGGTTCAGAGGTGAAACTGGAGCCGGTTCTTTAGTAAACACAGAAACACCACAACTGTGACTGAACAGCACAAACAATGGGTGCCGCTGTGTTCTGTGTATTTTTAACTTCCAGACTTCATGAAGGTGAGGAAGTCTAAGTCTGCCCCTCCTGCTGAGAACCAGGGTACCCTGGGGCCTGCTGGAACAGAATCTGTAGCTTCTGCTTCCCCTGGACCAAGGAAAAACCTCACAGGACAGAGCAACTTCTACATGCCCTACCCAGACCTGCCCCATCCACGATGGGCACTTGAGGTCCAATCCCCTTCAAGGGAGGGACAAGCTCACAGCATCCAGATTCAGAGTTATCTAGATGAGGTGCTGAGGACAGGGCCCAACCCACCAACCACACTCCAGGAGCCCAGTGACATCACCAATCACCAATCAGAGCTGCTGATGAGCCCGGCAGAAGTCCTGTTGCCACACAGGACTGATAAGATTCCAGCTGGAGGCTGAGACTCAAGGCACATCAGACCAGCTGGTACTAAATCCACCCCACTCCAGTACAAATTAACCTTGGAACCCACTGAACCCCACAACTTGCAGTGTCCCCTCCTCCCTCGTAGATAAAAGGCAGCTTTATCTCCCTGGTCCTTGCCCTGCTCTGTGCCAGACCCCCCACCCTTCCACAGAGAGGCCCATCTGTCTATTGATTAAGCCATTAAGGAACAAGTAAATTGGCTACACTGCTGTTTGTCTTGATCTCAGGAAGTTCCTGAGGAAGAAAACCCGATCCCGGGAAGACCCACCCACCCCTAACTACAGCCATTTTGAAATCACAGAGCAACCGTGAAGGGCTTAGAAGCCATTTACTTCTGCTAAGTTACCTCATGCCCACTTGCAAGTTAACAATATAGAAGTCAGGAAAGCCCTCCCTTCAGAAAGGGACATTTGGAGCGGGTTCCCACAGACTCAGCCTGCTAGGCTACAACATGAGGGACCTGTCCTCATCCAGGTGGAATTGTTCGTGTAGACAGTCCCCCTTCACTATGGAAGCAGAAACCATCCCGTGGGGCCTGTCCTTCCAAGAACAGGCAGTAAAATTCCTGGCTTCTGCGCTCACCCCCTGTACACAGCAACAGTGGAGACAGCTCCAGTGTGTTGCTGGGAGGTGGTTAGAGGGATGGGGTTGGGGGTGGGGGGAGATGAGAAGCCACCAGATAACTGAAACCTCTGCTGTCTTCCTGCCACTGCGGACCATCACCATAGAAACCACATCCTGCTGCTACCATGGCAACCATGCAGTACCAGTCGCTTCGAGAGCAATGATGCAGAGGCCATTCAGGAAGGCTGCTGCAAGGCCTTAATGCTGAGTGTCCTGCGGTCCCGTTCCCCCCCCCGCCCCCTCCCCCCCCCCCCGTCACGGGGCCAGGAAGTGACAGTAAAGAGCCTTCCAAGTGATGCAGTTTAGAGTTTAAAAGCTTACTTCCTGCTTGTTAAGGACTTAGCCCCTGAATCAAATAGTTCCCTGTTCCCAAGCAAAAGCACTGTGCTTCTTCTGACCATGGGTGTGATACCAGCAGGAGATGGTGGGAGGGGCTCATCTCAGTAAAGGTGCACATCTAAAAGACCAGACACTGGTGAGTTAGGCCCTTCCAGAAGGAGCGCATGACTTCATCCTCCTGGCCTGCCTCAGGTAACTGATTTCCCACTCTCTTAACATTTCAAAGGTAGCTTTCAAAGAGCCTAAATGGTTTGACCGAGGTCACAAAGCATCAAAGAAAGGCTGGGATGCTTTTCTCTCCAGGCAGGCCCTGAAAAATTCTAGTTAGCTTAGTTACGCTCCATACAAAGTCTACAGAGGAGCCAGGCTTACTTAACACAGCCAGTGCCAATTTCTTAATACATCTGATTTCAATTAAACATACACAGCCGCTCCACCGAGATGACTGCTGTGTCAGGCTTCGCGTCCGTCTCTCCTGCAGTGAAAACCACTACAGGTGCGAACGTGGAGACTCGGGAGACATGAATCTGTCAGAGGGCGCACGGCAGACAGGAAGCGACTGTGGTGTACACACTTGGCAGAAAAGCTCCAGGCACTCGGCAGGTAACAGAGTCCAGTCTGGATGAGGCCATTTGGCCAACAGGATTCCTAAAAAACTGGCAACTGCAACAAGCAATGGTGAGCGTGCATGTGCGCGCGCGCGCACACACACACACACACACACACACACACACGTTCTTTCTCTCTCTCTCTCTCTCTCTCTCTCTCTCTCTCTCTCTCTCTCTCACACACACACACACACACACACATTCTCCCTCACACACACTCTCACACACATACACGCTCAGACATATATGAGCTTACACACACACATACTCTCTCACACAATCTTTTTCTCACATTTTCACACACTCACACTCACACATATAAACACACTCTCTCTTACATGCTCTCTATCATACACTCACATACACACACTCACCCACTCTCTCACACACATACAGACTCTCTCTCTCTCTCTCTCTCTCTCTCTCTCTCTCACACACACACACACACACACAGCACCTGAGAACAGCTCTACAAAACTGCAGCTGTATCACCCCACTGCTGCAGTCCAAGACACAAGGCCAGCTTAATGGCAGCTTCAGTCACATCCATTCTAGAAACAGCCCCTTCGATGTGGATATGGGCAGACCATCCTGTCCTTACCTCACCGCTCTTAGGCATGAACATCTCCCCACACTTCACGGAGACATGCCCGTGGTACGTGTGCTGTGTTGAGCCATGGGAAGCTCTTCTTTTTTTACACTGTTGCATGTGTATGTGTGTGTGCGTGTGCCCATGCATGAGTCATACTCATGTCACATCATGTGTGTGGAGGTCAAAGGACAACTTGCAGGGGTTGGTGCCCCTCTTCCACCACATGAGTGACAGGGATTTAACTTGGGCCACTATGCCTAGCAACAGAGGCCCTGACCCACTAAGCCACCTTGCTAGCCACACAGAGCTGTTGTTGCTGTTGTTGCTGCTGGTGGTGGTGGTGGTGGCCGTGGCAGTGGCAGTGGCCCCATTATAGAGAGTGAGATGCTGGCAGTTTCTGGTTTATCCTGATGTCTACACTTCCTAACCACCTCCAGTATACAGATAATAAGTGAGACTCGGGGAAGTTCAAAAATCCCCAAGCGAAGACTGAGATTCAACCTCATCCCTGCCTGGCTTCAGGGCCCCCAGGCCCTCTCCTTCCCCTCGCCCATGCAGATTGTCACCTCTGCAGGGCTCTGGAGGCCAGGGTTGGTGCAAATGGCTGGGCATACAAACCCGAGAACCCTGCTTCGGTTCCTCTGCTACCTGAGATGTGAGTGTAAGAGGTCAGAGCTGTGTGGGAGCTAGCTGCCCAACTCCAACCCCCTCCCCAAACTGAAGGGTGGAGAGAAGGAAATATGGGGGTGTTAAGGTTTCAATCAATAGCTACAGATGTGCACACAAGTGGAGCATCATCGAATCTGCCTTAGCCTTGCTGGTCAACGTTCCCTGGGGAGAGGGTACAGGATGCTCACAAAACTGTGCAGGTGGGGTTATTAGCAAGCACACCTATATCGCTGAGCACCCAGTGACCTAGGTGGTTTTCCATTGCCATTTCTTTCCTTGTCTACACAGTTCCTTCACCAAGATATAGTCTGGCCTGGGCCCCGGAAGAACATTAGAAGCCAGCTCCTTCCAAGCCTACAGTCTGTTCCCAAGAAGGTCAGAGTGCAGGTCAGGACATCCAATAATTCCCCCACTGCCGGAAGGCCTTGGTCATTAGCCACCATACTGCCACTTCCTAGTTCCCAGTTCTGCACATTAGCAAGCCCCCTGGGACAGGTAAGCTGACCCTTAGCCAATGGTGGGTCACAATTTCACAATGATGACAGGCAGACCTGCTGTTGCTCGGCTGTCTTCAGATCTGAGAGAGCTGAAGAGGAAATGGTAGCATGAGGTAATCCATGGGCTTTGCTCGGTAGACAGTTCAAAGCAGACTCAAGAAATAGCACCCATCTGACTCCGGCCTTCCAAAGAGCGGGGCACCTTCCAACAGTCACCCGCCCTACCCCCTCTACTTCCAACACATGCATGTGTGCACGCAGTCAACCACACTGGCACATGGGGACCCCTGGCATTCACTCCACCTTACGAAGAAATTCCACACCTCCTCCCTGTGTTCATTTTCCTAGAAAATCCTCCACCAATAAAAGGTTCCCGTGGCCGGGGCGGGAGGTCAGCCCTGAAATAGACGTCTCGTATCACTGCCAACTTTGTGCCATGGCTACATCTTTCTTCCAAGCCTCTGGAGAAACTTGGAGCTCCAAAGCTGCCATTCCCGAGGGATGGGATCACTTCCGACCAAGTCCCCAGAGAGTCACACTGCCCTGGAGTTCCGGGGAAAATATTCTCTGTCTCCCAAAGGCGGCAGCCAAGGGAGATTCCAAGGTCTTTTGCTTGCTCCGAGCAGCTTATAATTTATTTGCCAATTACAGCAAACATGGGGGCTGTCGGTAAAATTCAAAGTGGTACAGAAAACAGGAAGAGGTGAGAAGCCCAAAGTGCCCGGTTCTCTCCCCAACTCCTCTCTCAGCCCCATTTCCACCCCCAGAGACCATCCTTCTTGACAGCACAAGGTGTTCTCACTGGTGATTTTTTTTTTAAGGCACTGATACACCTGTTCGATACCTTTGTTCAACACTTTTGTGTAATGATGAGTCGTGAAGAATGGCAGGTTTTGGAACCTAGCCACAGAGGGGCATGTTAGTGTGTGGCAACGTTTGACATGGCTACATCCTATCCTACTGGGTGTCCATGCTCTAATGTACCTACCTACCTGTGCTTTCATTAATAAGAACCTTAACTGCTTTTTTCTTTCCCATTATGTTTCAAATGTGTGTATATATATATATATATATATATATATATAATATTATTATATTATATATTTTATATATAATTTACATATGTGTGTATGTATGTTTGTATGTTTGTTGGTTTTAGCTGTGCGCATGACTGCATGAGTGTATGTATGTATGTGCGCCTGTGGGAACTCACAGAGGTCAGAAGGAGCATAGCATCCCCTGGTACTGGAGTTGCAGAGGGATGTGAGCCACCATGTGGGTGCTGGGAACTAAACCTAGGCTTTTGTAAAAGCAGCAAATGCTCTCATCCGCTCCATCACTGTAAGGATGTCTGAGCATCCTTGGGCGCGCCTCTCTGGCCACACAGAGGGATTCTTTTAGGAAGACACTCAGAAGCGCAAATACCTAAAGCCAGGCACTCAGTCACGGCTGCGACATCAGTGAACAAGCCTGTCCTGCCTCTGCCCCCATGGAGCCTATAGCTTACTTGAAGACAACTCAAGAAGCCATCAAGCCAGAAAGAGACAAATCATAGCTGGGACCCAAGAGGAACCAGGACACAAATGAAAGGCCCTAGCCAAGAAAGGACAGAGCGCTAGCAAGTTGGGAGAACGGCAGCGTATATATTCCAGGCCTGTGATACAACATGCCCTCCAGAGAACAACAGGTGAAGAGAGTGGCTCTTCTGGGCACAGAAAGTTCCAGCACACTGGAGAGGACACGGCACAACCACGGCACCATGCAGGAAGGTGAGGGGACACGAGCTTGATTTTTTCTCTCTGAGGGAGTCTGAGAGAGTCAAGAATGAGCCACCCACCTGAGATGCAAACCCAGGCTGCAAGGGAAGGTCACATCAGCAGGTTGGCAAGAACGTTCGGGAGCCTCCATGCGTTGCAAACGGGAAAGGTTAAAAGAACAGCTGGCCAAGCTAGAGTCAGGTGACAATGCTGAACCTCAGAAAAGCCAGCTATGGCTTCTTCACTGGCTAGGTCAGCCAGGGTCTAACCTGCCACGTAGGTATCCAAACTGTTGAACATTAACTTCTGAGAAGTGGTTACATGGGTGACAGAAGCAACTAGATGCAAAAAAAAAAAAAAAAAAAAGGAGGGGAGAGAGACATTGAGAAATCCAGAAATGGAGGGCAAGTGGAGGAAGCTGCCCACACTTCTGTATTGGAAGGACTGAGGTGTGTGTGTGTTGGGAGCAGTGGGGCAGGAGGTGGAAGATACTGGGGCTAGGGCCTGGGAAACCAGTGGAGGCTGAACTATTGCTGGGTCTGACTGGGACTCTTCAAGCTTCCTCCTGGCTTAGGCCTCGATGTGCATAGACCCACACTTCACTGGCCAGCCTGGGCTACAAGCGGTAATCAGAAGACCATGAAACAGACCCAGAGGTAGCTTCCTACTGATCTCCAGGACTCCCGTAGTGCCTGATAGAACACACACCATGGAGAATAGGATAAACAACAGAGGTGGGCTTTATTTCACACACACACACACACACACACACACACACACACACACACACACACACATCTGAGACTAGCTTTCAAACTAATAAGCCACTCCTCAACTTATGCTCACACATACACAGCTAGACCCTACAGCCACAGCATTCAACAGCACACAATGGCTCTTTTCTGAAACAGCTGCCCACTGGAGCCAATGCAACCTCTGTGCTGACACCAAACAGGACCTCTTAATGAAGAGATTTAGGGTATCCTGAGGTCTCCCAGCTCAGAGGAAGACTATGGGTTCCCTTTATCCAGCCAGCTTTACCCCTCACGCAGCCCGTGGCTGGGTTCAAGGGAGACACTGGTTGCTCCATGTTTCCTTTGTTTCTGGCCTCGATGGCAGGAGGCACAAGGGCCCAAAGGAAAAGGCATTCCGGGATGGATGTCAAGGCCCTGCCAAGGAATCAGCCAAGAGACCCTGGGGAACTCCTCTATCTCAGGCCACCGCCGGAAAGCAGAAGGCTGTGATCTGCTCATGGCTGTTGGGACACACAGCAGATCCTCAGTCAAGAACACCCCAGGGTGCTGTTCTCTGAAGCTTTTCTCTGGAAAAGGGGCCTGTGGTACCTAATCTGACAGGTGTGAGCATCAGTGACACAGAGACCATAGGCAGGCACCCTCCTTGGAACTTTGTTACATTGATCCTTGATCTCCACAAGAGCCCTTTTAGGCAGGAAAGTTACATGTAATAGTGCCATAGCTCATCCCTAGAAACTCACACCGTGGAGCCTGCCAGGCTGACTACAATCCTCTAGCCACTTCTCGCACAGGCAGGCTGTGTGTGCAGGCTGTGGATGGAGCCAGGCCAGCGCTCCCATGTCGTCCTTGACAACAGCCCTACTTGGTGGTTCAAGAAATGAGCCTTCATCCATGCCCAGTCAACTGTCCAAGGTAGCAGGCCGATGAGTAGCACCTGCAATGAACAACCTGCTTCCAGAGCTCCATGCCTTCCCCAAGTCAGCCTGCTTGCCCACTTGCAACTACGGCTGAGTGGACCCTTATGGTCCAGAAGCTCAATGCCCCCTGATCCCCTGGAAGTGGACATGTGCACTCCTTTGTGCCAGCCTCAGCCTCAAACGCACAGCACTGAACACCTGTTGGCCTACCACAGCATCAAGCACAAATCCGTTCCTCAAATAGAGCGGAAGTGTCGCCACGTCCTAACCTCGTCTCTAGCAAGCGAGGGAAGTCGGTCTCCATAAACACAGTTATTTTGGAGATGGACATTCTGAAAACACTGAGAGGGCTGGCTGCGGGGACGCTGGTGTTTGTTTGTTTCTTTCTGTGTTTAAACTAGCAGTGGTAGCTACAACAGAAACGTCTCTGCCGTTTGGGGACCAGAAGACAGGGACTTTCCTCCAGCCCCCATGATGGTGCTGGCCAGTGACGCTAGTCAGTTCGAGAGATTGCAAAGTAAATGCTGTAGCCAAATACAAGAGGGAAAAGTGATGTGTTTATAAAGAGATAAAGAGATATTAGATATGTTCTATGGGGGGAGGGGAAGAGATGGGGGAAGGGATGTACAGCGGGCCCATGCCAAGGCATTCCTTCCCCTGAGGGACCAGCCACAGGATGGTATAATATAAAGCAGAGTTTATTCAGGGCATGGGGAGGGGAGCTAAGAGGGTAGTAGAGGCAGAGAAAGGCAGAGGGCGAGAGAGAAGTAGGTGCCGGCCATGACCATGAGAACGTGAAGAAGGGGAAAAGGAAAGGGAATGGGGAAGGGGAGAGCAAGAGAGAAGCAAGACAGCAAGCAAGAGAACAAGAGAGAGGAGGGGGCAAACAGCCCCTTTTATAGTGGGTCAGGCCTACCTGGCTGTTGCTAGGTAACTATGGGTTGAGCTTAGACAGAATGCTAACAAAAAGGCTTCCCGGTGTTACAGGGCAGTCCCCAGAGGATTAGGATGCTTGGATCACATCACGAAGTCGGAGTCGGAGTAGTCCGAAGATGACTATAGCCCTGCATAACACCTCAGCCTGGAAATGGGATTCAGCTCCTCTCTGGGGAACAGCCCATAGGACCCCTCTACTAAGCAGCAATCAGGTGGGGAAGCTCTATTCCCTAGTCAGTATGCTGTGTGTGACCCCAGGGAGGTGTCCCAGTTGCTGCTACAGAGGATCAAAGGCCAGCCCTGTGAGGAGCCAGCCTCCTGGAGAGTCTCAGGGTGAGCAGAGAGGCATCCAATCTGGCCAGGTGGTGGGACAGATCATCTTTCAGGCGACAGCTGTTTCCGGAACACCTACTAGTGGTAGGGCTTGAGCCAGCTGATCTGGCCTGCCTCCTCTACAGGGGCCTCTCCCTGGGAACTGGCCATGAGGCTAAAGGGAGGAGTCGCCTACAATTATCCTGCTGGAAAGAAGCCCCTACATCCTGGGTCCCACTGACCATGATGAATGCAGATAGCCACACACACACAAAGGACTTTGCTTACGCCCTAAGAAGCTGTAAATGGTTAACGGAATGGGTGTGCCAATCACCCTGGCTAGATCATTACACTTATATTTGCATGAATGAGAGCTTCACAGTGTACCCCATAAGTATGCAGCCATCCATCATGTGTGCACCAACGGAAAACAAAGCAGACAGAACTCCAAAAAATCTCAACCAGCTAGCTAAGCTGAGAAAAAGAGCTGGAAACAGAAAGGCTCAGTCTATCTAATCCTAAAGCGGGCTCCCAGTATCTAGCATGTTCTGCAATTGCTAAGGAGGAGGCACACCAACATGTTGGTAATGAGCAATAAAACACTAGCAGAAGCCCTGATGGGAAGGCTGGCAACAGATGGGTCACCTGTCACACCAACAGGACTGCTAGACACAAGGGTCCGTGGTGGAGTGGGGGCACAGGAAGGACTCCCACAAAGATTCAAGCCTAGCCTTTCAAGGCAAATTGACCATTGCTCTGGATGAGCAATCTCCGATGGAGATGCAATCTGAGCTGTAAATGGTAAGTTTGAAATTCTGTGTGTCTGTCTGTGTGTGTGTGAGAGAGAGAGAGATGTGTGTGAATGTTCACGTATTAACACATGTGCACACGTGTAGAGGCCAGAGGTAATTAACCCGTGTCTACCTCTATCGACATCAAACTTTTTGAGACAAGATCTCTCATTGAACCAATACATTCATTTAACACAAGTAAATTGCCAGGAAGCTCAGAATGTCGTTCCTGTATCCCCATGCCTCGATTTTATATGGGTGCTGAGGATTAAAATTCAGGTCCTCATGCTAACACAGCACACACTTAACTCCCCAGACTCTCCCGTCTCCTCAGCCCCTAGTAGCTACATCTTTAACAAAGTGAAGTCATTATAATAACACATTTTTTTAACACCAATACAGCCAACATGTTATCATCCCAACATGTAACTTACTTTAAAAAAAATCCGTAAGATAGTTTATTTTTCTCTATACAGAATCTATAAAATCTGATGTCCATTTGATGTGTTAATACATTTCCATCAGGACCACCCGCATTTCCAGAGCTCAGAGGCCACACGGGCCCAGGGACTGTGGGACAACACAATAAACGTTGAGAACCAGAAATTCACAGGAAATATAAGGCTCAGAGGGAATCCTTAAGGACACCGTGAAGAAGGAATCAGCCAAGCCTCCATATGGAAAACCATGCCGGATGGATGCCTGATTTGAAAAAAATATTTTAAAGTCCTCTAGAGACTTAATAAGCAGACATGCAGAGGCCACCATGTCTGGACTCTAATCTGAACGAATCCTGGTGAAATAACTTGAAAATATTGCCTGGGGAACTGGAGAGATGGCTCAGCAGTTAAGAGCACTGACCGCCCTTCTGAAGACCCTGAGTTCAAATCCTAGCAACCACATGGTGGCTCATAACCATCCGTGATGAGATCTGACACCCTCTTCAGGTGTGTCTGAAGACAGCTACAGTGTACTTACATGTAATAATAAATAAATCTTTGGGCCAGAGCAAACAGGGCTGGAGTGAGCAGAGGTCTTGAGTTCATTTCCCAGCAACCACACAATGGCTCACAACTATCTGCATAGCTACAGCGTGCTCATATACATAAAATAAATAAATAAATCTTTTTTTTTTAAAATGAAAAGAAAATATTGCCTGGGCTTTTGATCACAGAAAATGACTATCTGTGTGGTAGCTGTGACCTTATTTCTCTCAAAGAGCCCAGGCCTTTAATTCCAGCACAAGGGAAGCAAGGATAGGAGAATCCCTGTGGGTTTGAGGCCAGCTTCCTCTGTCTATATGAATTCCAAGACAGGGCTACATGAGGCACTGTCTCCAAAACTAACTAATTAACTAACTAATTAAAAGAACTTGGGCTCATTCAGTAACGTGCTGGCCACACAAGCATTAGGAACTGAGTTCAGATCCCCACACTCATGTAAAGGGCCAGATGTGGTCATCAATGCTGGTCATCTCCAGCACCAGAGAGGCCGAGTCAGGAGGTGCCTGGGGCTCCCTGGCCAGCGGGTGTAACCGAATAGGTTAACTACAGATGCAGCAAGAAACCACCCTATCTCGAAAACTAAAGTGGAGGGGGTTGGTGAAACGGCTTAGCCAAGAAGAAGAGCATTTACCACTAAGTCTGATGCCCTGAGTTCAGCCCTCAGAACTCATCCAGTGGAAGGAGAAAACAGACTCCTTTTAAGTTGGGTGCACACCTGCACACAAGCACACACAAACACACACAAACACACACAAACACACACCTACTCTTTTTCTGGCGATCACTTAACCTCAAACAACGCAGTGGCTGGGGCAGAGGGGTGTCCACACGTTAGCTCTGCCACAAGACAGGTCAGGAATGGGTTAACTGTTGGAGCAGCTGATTGGTAGGTGGATGAAGGGACTACTCTACTCTTCTGGATCTTGGCATATGCTTTCCCCAAATGAAGAGTTGCGCTTCTTTTAATTAAGGAGAACCCTCTGCAACAGCTGCCCTGACAAAGCACCCAAAAGGGGCGGCGGTATGATTCTGGAATGGCGCCTTCGAGGTTTAAATCCTGGGCTCTTTCTGTGGCTTCTTCTGTGACTTCAAGGATTGTCCTGCTGGCTGTAACACCTCAGTTTACCACTAAGCAGGACTGGTGTCGAAAACTCCACCCCTGGGGGACTGTTCTAAGGGTTAAATAAAACCATCCAAGCAGGCTGGATTAAGCTTAGCTGCAGACACCCATCAGTCAAGTGACCAGTCATTGGCATCACCATCTTCAGTAAAGAAGGTGCCAATCATACGGCCCACCCGGGCAATGTCACTCTGATGAGTAGTGGTTTCCCATCCAAGGGCATAAAGGATCCTCTGTGGAGGCCTTGGATGGATGTAAGGAGCTTCGGTCTCCATCAGACCTTGAGAACCAGAAGTCATAGCTTTGAAGGAGAGGCAGCGAGGTAACATGATGTTGAAGACACTGGTCAATGCCCCTTTAAGGCACTCAGCCTATAGGCAAAGCCAAAGTCAGTGGGGCTTTGGCCAAACGCCCTGTCCGAGACAGAAGCAAAGCACCTTCGTCTCAAACCCTAATGCCAATGATCTGAAAAACTAGGCTCCATTTGGCAAGCAAACTGATGCAGGCTGGAATCCTTATTCCTTCTGCTTCCTGCTCTGGCCCTCCAGGGTATCCAGCTGTCACCTCCTAAACACTCAGGAAAGACAAGAAAACAGCACAGTGACAGGGCCAGGCATGTACAGCTGGGACAGAGGGTTTCCCAAGAGATACAGGGCCAAGCCTTGGGTGGTCCAGGCAGAATTCTGCGTCCTCAGGCCATCTGTGACGCGCTGCTCTGTTTATGTGGCCTTACTGCCCCAGACTCTCAGGACAAATGGAAGCTGTAGAAAGAAGGGCCGGAGAGGGAGGACCCCGGAGCATGGCTCTGTGAACACCGACCAGCTCCCAGGCACAGGTAAGACAGCCGTGCTTTTTTTCAAGTGAAAGGTCCTAAACTCCAGAGTGTCAGAGGCAGGGCAATACAGAAAGGACAAAGGACCCTCTTTGTGGAGAGCCCAAGTCAAAGAGCCCATGTCATGCCCACAGCCAAGGGCACCCTACCTGAATGGTACAAACCGCCATCACCATCACTCCATGAGGAGGGGAAGGGGAGCAGCATGAAGAGGAAGAACTCCAGCAGACTGCCCTGTGCAAAACCTTCTCTTTACCCATCTGACCAGCTATGGAGAAGAGCTAGTGAAAGCCTACTACAGGGTGGGTGACATGTGCTGAGGATGCCATAGGAAGATCAGTGTAAGCATCACTACCCATAAGCCCTCCGTGGGGACTGGTACCACGCCTTCTCCTTGAAGAATGTGCCCTTCCTAAAAAGCGATACCTTGTCATAAAAGTCTCCATTTCGGAAGCAGAGTAAAAAGGGGACCAGAAATAATGCACTTGGGAATTCTTTGCTGGCGTCAGAGACTGTCGCCAGGCACAAAGAGGTACCCACACGCCACACACCCAAATGCCACTCTTTAAGTGAGGTAGCTTTGGCTCAACCCGCTCACCTCAGCTTATCCTAGCCCAAGGTGCCAGGTTTGACTAAGCACATTCTAGAAAAGGCCCTGGGATGGGAGATCCCCACCCTGGCACCTGCTCAGGTCCCTGTAGCAAAATCTGATCACTCTGCAGCATTCCAAGGACCAGGCCAGAGCAGTCAACTGGTACCATAGGTCACAGGGGCTTGGAAACACGCCTCTATGACCAGGCTGTCCCATTTCTGAGACAGGGATGGCCGTGTATTTGTTTCAGAGATGGACAGAGGACAGCCACTTGAAAGAGCCAAGGACTGGAAACACATCCATCTGCAGGAAGATGTTTAAATAAATTCCTAAGAAGGAAGAGTCCCTAGCCACAGAGAAGCCGGCAACAACCCGTTGTTATTGTTTAGACTGAAAACGGCCTGCGACATGTGTATACAATTCTGTCATCTGTTTAAACAAGCATGGAAAAGAAATAGAATTTGTATGTGTTCGCTTCTGTCTACTAAGACTAGACTATCTTGGGACAGGAGGGCCAAGAATGTGTGCTTCTCTCCTCTATGAGGAGAGAACGGGTAGCTCGGCCACAGGATAAGAAAAAGGCCTGTCCTGTGTACTTCAGTTACTAAAGGGCATACTGTGCAGACATGAGGACCTGGGTCCAGATGCCCAGCGCCCACATAACATACGTCAGCACATGCGTGTTTTCCAAAAGCAGAAGGAGTGGGCTCCAGACTCAGGGAGAGACCCTGCCTCAAAAAAGTAAGGTGGAGAGAAAGATGAAGATATCCAACCTTGACCTCCAGCCTATACACAATCATATATAAACATGCATGCTCACACACACATGGACACACACATGCACACAATCAATCAGTCATCAATAGAAGAGACTAGCCCCACCGTCTAGACCAATATCCCCCAGCAGTCCCCCACTACTGAGCGTCCCCAACCCCCCCCCCCAAAAAAAAACTCAACACAGAGCAAAGTACTGCCCAGTCACCCAACCAAGAATTCCATTCAGGCTTCATGTTTAATCTCATAAGCCTTGTAAATTTCACATTCCACTCCAAATCTGTGCCTGCCTTAATAGCAAAATAATATTTTAAACGGCTCCCTGGTTTAAATGGTTTAACCTCTGCCCCCTCGGCCAAATCTTCTAAAGTGAACGCAGCCAGAAAAGGCCTCCACGTTCTCAATTGCGCGCCAGTTAAACTCAGTCACCTTTCCACCTCATAGGAAACCCCCCCCCCCGCCTCTGCCAGGTCTCTGGGCTGTGTTTTAAATTACATATTAGTTAAAGCACTCAACCTTTCTCCTCTGGGTGGGCAGGTCAAATGAAGAAGACAGGGCAGACACAACCTGCCTTTCTCCATCTCCTGTCTCCCCACAGGCAGCAACACCCCAGTTTAGAAGGAGTTTCGGGTCCTCTTTGAAGTCTGCAGGGAAGAGTATACAGAACCCCCAGAAATCTGGGGTGGGACAAACGTCCTTTCCTCAAGGAACATTCAGGAACAAGACCAATCCACTTCAGTTTCAGAGGCTAAACTTTATTGTGCTCTTTCCATAGGGAAGACCTTTGCCCATATCTCACCACCCCTCTTAAGCCACCCCTGGCGCTGACTTCCAGTTTCCAATGACCCTTCCAGGATACAAGGCCAATTCTGTTTTGCTGCCTTTTTTTTTTTTTTTTTTTTAAAGACCAATAAACTGCAGTTAACGGATCAGATCTCACTATAGAATGAACCGGCTGACTGTAAGTAACCGAGCCAAGTTTCACTTCTCATGAAACCAAGGTCAAGCTCTCCCTGAGCTTTCTCTGAAGGAGGGGGATGTGGGGAGATGTTTCTCAAACCCCTTTTTTTTTCTGATGGCTGTCTCAGAGTACAATTCGGTAAGTGCCCACTTGCAAGCCCAGAATGTCACAAACCTAGATCTAATCCCAGATAGGCCACTCGTAACTTCACAGCCTAGAAAAGGTCTCTTAACCTCCCTAGGCCTCGTTCTGAGCCTCATATGAATTAATGCTATTTTGAGTTTCTTCCATAAATGGGGCTAAGACCAGCCCCACCTGCTCAAGTTGCCAGAGGATGAAAAGGAGACAATGGGGTGACCGACACTTACTAAGCGCTCCATCAACAACAGGCTTACCCCTGACTCAAACCAGACATGTTTCAGCAAAGGGAGACCAGAAGCGTAGGGCAGAAAGCCTCAGTTTTCTAACACTATTCCCGAAGCCTTCCCTCCCAGGGCCTGATGGGAAGGAAATCCAGAAAATCATTCACTCCACCAGTATGGGGAGCAGAAGGCCAGTCCCACAGCCCCAGCCAAGGAAGCCTTGCAGCCTGGGCTCTGCCTGCCGCCTTCGGAAACCAGAAGGGAAATGAATGGCAAATGGAACCAGCAGCTGTCCAGGTATAGAAAACTCATCCTGGTCCAGAGCAGAGACCCAGGGACCTGGCCAAAAAAAAAAATCACAACAATCCAGCTGACCCTCCTAATAGGCCCCCATTCTTCCCCGTCCCCACCTCCCTACAAGGGTCTCTGAATTAAAAGTGCAGCCGAGTGACAGGCCTTGGCCAAAGAAGGTGAGGAGCCTTAAGCCTCATTGGCAGGCAGAGTGCAGGTGTGTAGCAATAATTTTGGCATTCTTGATTTCTTTATATATTCACACACACACACACACACACACACACACACACACAATTTTATGACATTTGGAATTCTAGGGACTTTTCAGAGAGTACATAAATGCTAGGGGTCCCAAGGGGTGGTTGGTGGTTGGTGGTTGCTGGTGGTCACAGTTTGTTAAGTAGTTGTGCGCAAAGAAGAAGCAACAACAAGAAGAAATTAGATATCCTGATAGCAGAGATCAAACTTGCCCCGAGGAAGCCCCCAATCAGCAGGAAGTCGCATGATAACAACCTCGTCCCCTTTCCAACCCAACTTTATTCAGGGATCTCTCTGCTTTCCCCCTTTATCCTTTTTTTCTCTCTTATCTAGGGCTAGGGAGCTTGGAGGGGTGGAAGAAAGGAGACCCCACAAAGTAGCAAAGACCTGCTACAGGCATGCTCAAAGGAGGCCTAACAATGTGGCCCTGGGAGAGCAAAGGAACAAAGCCCTCTGTGGTGTCCCCTGGACTGGGTGGCGCGATGTCAAGGAACTGACAGATGGGGCTGTGTGTGGTGCAGCAGGACCCAGCTTAACTTGCTGGAACCAGGGTGTTCAAGAGGCCTGGTCAAAGACATGGTCTCTCACAACTCTTGACGGGGAACCCCAGACTGTTCTGCGAAAACATCGCTGCGATGTCACGTGGCTAGAAGGTTCTATAGCCCTGTCCTCCTGCTTCCTGGACTTGCTTCTTCACAGACTAACAAACAACAAGCGGTTTGGAAGTCCACTGGGGATGCAGATCAGGAACTGCCAGGTCAAGAGGGCAACTGAGGCAGGTTCAGCCCGCGTCCCCCACCCCCAGCACCTCTCTTCAGACACTGAGGAAATAACCAGGCTCAACTACCAGTTTGTAAAACGAGGGGTTTCCAGAGAGGACTTAAATATAGAGTGTATGCCACATGATGCCAGGGTCTGGAGACATGCGCAGTTAGTGTCAGGGGCTTACTCTCACTCTGTAACAGAGACATCTATGTCACGGGCAAGCCTAGTGTCTGGCTTGGGCATTTGGGCTATGATCACAGGCTTCAGGCAACCTCAGAGAACAAAAGGGAAGACAGAGAGTTAAGAGTTCATGTCCACACACCCACTTGGAGATAGAATGGCCAGAGTCACATCTAAAAGAGGAGCGATGTATGACAGGTCACTGAGACCAGAAGGCTAACCCACATTGTCTAGTACCACGGGAGAAAAAAATCTCAACACAGTTTATCGCCACTGTAGGAAATACCAAGTGTGTCTCTTCTATCAAAGACTATAAAATTTGTATTTAGAGCCAGGTATAGTGGTTGAATCCCAGCACTTGGGAGGCAGAGACAAGTGAATCTCTGTGAGTTTGAGAATAGCTACACAGTGAGCTCCAGAATAGCCTGAGCTACTGCATCACATAGTGAATCAATCTCTCTCCCTCTCTCTCTCTCTCTCTCTCTCTCTCTCTCTCTCTCTCTGTGTGTGTGTGTGTGTGTGCGCGCGCGCGCGTGTGTGTGCTGGGGATGGGACCATGTGTTTAGGAAAAGGAATTTTTTTAAATCTCCCTCACTTTGTAAGACTTTTTTAAAAAAGATTTATTTATTTTATATATGTGAGTACACTGTCAATGTCGTCAGACACACCAGAAGAGGGCATCAGATCTCATTACAGATGGTTGTGAGCCACCATGTGGCTGCTGGGAATTGAACTCAGGACTTCTGGAAGAACAGTCAGTGCTCTTAACCACTGAGCCATCTCTCCAGCCCAAAGACTTCTTTGCCAGTACTTTAATCCTCCCCAGCAAGTGAAACCTTTGTTTACACAAAGGCCCCCTGCTCTGTTTTAGGAACTCCATGATGGCCTGAAGCACAGACACTTTCCTCCTTGGGACAGGGACCAGTTCCTTCAGATTAGCCAATTGAATAAGACTGTGAGGTCAGACAGTAGCCAATGGGGAAAGACACAGCCACCACCACGGGAGCTAAAAGAAAAACCCGGGGCACTTCCTGTCTCAGTGCATTGGCTCGTCCCTCAAGCACAGCAACCTCTTGAGCAAGAGTAAAGTTTGTCTTGTTGGAATGGTGGTCGCTTTCTTTATGACCTCAAACTTGTTCCTAACAGCATTACAAAGTCATAGTCACTGCCACTTGCAAGATGCCTGAGGCTGGGCCCTTCTCATTAAATTAGAGATGCTTTACCACGAGATGGGTACTTTGCAAAAACAAAAACAAAAAAACAAAAACCAGAAAAGTCTGGTCTGGCTAAGTAAGACACTCAGAGGCATCTGGTAACCCAGAGATGGGTTCTTTTCAGGACAGGTTGCCCACTACCCTGTTTTTCCTGAGGTGCAAGGATTTTGCAGGGTGTGAGATGCCAAGTTTACAAAGGGGGACAGACACTCTTTAGCAAAGGGGATCTCTCAGCCACCTACTGCAACCACTGTACTTAGCAGATCTGTAGACAGGAACAAAGGGGGGTGGGGGGCTCAAGGCAGTCTCCCTTGCTTACCACTGTCAGGGAAAACTGGAATGCGGCACAAGCTTGCAAGGCCAGAGACACAATGCAGCAGACGCATAATAGAGACAAATGGATGAACAGGGTCCTGGGAACAGAAATGGTTGCACACCATGGAGGCAGCCCTGCCTTAAGGCCTGTTCAAAGACTCAACACAGTGTTAAAAAAAAAAAAAGTCTCTCTCTCTCTCTCTCCAATTCAAACAAGAACTCATCAATGGCCATGCGGTGGTGATTTGCCAAGCAAAGCAAGGGGAACCATACTTCGAATTTCTTAGCTGGGTGGGTCTCGGGTGCAACGTCTTCCCAGAGCTGCTGCTGGCTCTGACTGCTGTCTCCCCACAAATGCCTGGTGTGGGTGAGATGCTCATGGACCTCCCAAGACTGAATGAATGAAGACATCTCTGTTCTGAGAGTAACCGAAGCACCCTAGGTGAGGTTCTGAGACCACATCACCCTCCTCTGAGATCATTCTAGACAGGACCTATGGGTACTGAAGATGGGACCCGCTGAAGATGGAACCGGTGTGACTTGGTTGACCCTTTTACCAAGATGGAGGCGATAGGATGCTGGGACTGCCTCTGTCCAAGCAGGAAGCCAGCTGGGGGTCATCTATTTCCCTGATGGGCCTCTTGAGGGAAGCAACTGGGTGAGCCAGCTTCCTAGGTCTGAACTCCAACCTGGCCACCTGCAAGCAAGACAGGTGATGACTTACAAGCCTGGGCCTTCTCTTCCCCATCTGCACGGTGAAGCGAGGCCACAGCTGCCTTACAGGCTTGCAGCTCAGAACAAGACCTATCGGGAAGAAGATGTCCCTTGGGTATTTGTTCAGTCAGGACAGGCCCTGCGGTCATCTTACTTCACAGGTAAGGAAATGTTAACCTTAATGACAGAATCTGATTCCACCCCCGCCAGGATCTCACACCCAGCACAGCTGTCCCAAGATCCCCCCCACAACACACACAAACACAGACACACAAACACACTGTTCAGAATGACAGCCAGCAGCCAGCTCCAGCCTTCTCTGTCCCCTACAGGAATGTGGGACACATGTCAAGCAGGAGGAGTAAAGAGGCCAGAGCACCATGTGGCCCAGGGCACTGCCAATGCTCCCCCTGGGGCCAAGATCGGGCTGGCTCAAAAGAGAACTAGAGTCCCCTGAGGCTTCCGTACTGCAAACAAAAATCAGAAGAACAGGCCCTAAAATAGGAAGGGCACCGACTGCCCTGCGTCACCACGTGTGCTCGGTGTTCTTTGTTTTGTTTCCTGCCAAGTTACTCGATCTATCTCAGAAAGTCCTCTGTGAGATGACACTGACAGGCAACCCCTCTCCCACCCTACCCACCCCGCCCCAACTTCACCAGCACAGATGTCGTGTTCTCCAAGAAAACTAGGGGTGCCTGCCTAGAGTCTTGGGTTCTTGGTAGGTCCAGGCGTGGGGCTTCAGGAAGCCTCAGGAAGTGTTCAGCCTTTGCTGTTTTTCAAAGGATAGCCACCAGATTTGCTCAGGAAAAAAAAAAAAAAACAAAAAACAAAAAACAAATAAAGCCCTTTAACTTCTTAAACATTTTTGGCAGAGAGCACCTACGCTGACAATGTCCCATCTCCTTGGGGTCTTTTGTCAGTTCAGTTCATGGTGCCTTCGAAGGAAGCAGGTGCTTGGGCCTTGGCGCATGGAAGGCGGGGGAAGGGAGGAAGGCAAAAGAGAGGGATCTCGAACTGCTCAAACTCTAGCCCTTGCGAACTCACAGTGATGCGTTTATAAAAAGATAAAGAGAAATAGAGTATGTTCTATGGGGGTGTAGTCAGGTGTACGCAGGCCCATGCCAAGGCATCCCTTCCCCCTGAGGGACCAGCCACAGGATGGTATAGTATAGAATAGAGTTTATTCAGGTCATGGGAAGAGGGAGTTAGGGTAGTAGAGGCAGAGAAAGGCAGAGAGAGAGAGAGAGAGAGAGAAGGGGGAGGAGGAGGGGAGGGGAGGGGAGGGGAGAGGGGAGGGGAGGAGAGGGGAGGGGAGGGGAGGGGAGGGGAGGGGAGGGGAGGGGAGGGGAGGGGAGGGGAGGGGAGGGGAGGGGAGAGGAGAGGAGAGGAGAGGAGAGGAGAGGAGAGGAGAGGAGAGGAGAGGAGAGGAGAGGAGAGGAGAGGAGAGGAGAGGAGAGGAGAGGAGAGGAGAGGAGGCCTCTAACATGCTAACATGGAGAAAGGGGTGGGGGAAGGAAATGGATGGGAAGGGGAGAGGAAGAGCAAGAGAGAAGCAAGAGAGAAGCAAGAGGGAAGCAAGAGGAAGAGAACAAGAGGGGGGAGGGGGCAAGGAGCCCCTTTTAGAGTGGGTCAGGCCTACCTGGCTGTTGCTAACAGAATGCTAACAACCACTAGGAAAGCAGCTGAGTAACACAGTAGAATGAAGGGGGGGGGTCAGATGGGAGCAGGGAATAAGAGAGTAACAAATAATAAATATGACCAAAATACATTATGTATAAAAATATCAACCAAAAGTATTTAAAATAAAAAGATCCCAAATCTGCCAAAAACCAAGCTAAATCACAGCTGTGGCCTCCTGTAGGAAATCCAAGGTAGAGAGTTGGTAAGACCCAGTCACAGGGAGAGTGTGGATCTGAAGCAGGGTGAAGGGCCAAACTTCTCCCTGGAAGCCAGAAGAAGTACCCACCCTACCTCCATAGACACAGGGACGGATACAGTGCAGGGTGCAGCGTTAAGTGGGCTGGGGTCGTGGCAGGGCCAGTGCAGGGGAATCTAGATAGATGCTTCCAACACAGGGCCAAAATAGGAGTACCTCAGCAGCTGACAAGCCCAGACTTGAATCTGAGAGTCCAGAACAACAACTGCAAGCCCTGGGTTGGGCAGGGCCAGGCCAGGCCACGCTGCCACACACCGAACTAATCACAGGCTCTGCTCGGGGGCGACTGGTAGCCAACAGTTGGAAGGGGCGGTCAGCAGTTCACTGCTACAGCCTTGTAGGAAGCCTTCAGGCCCAATCCAATGTAGATACACCTGGGTTCCAGATGTGAGGTCTTGAGCCATCTATAAAGTCAAGTAGGTGCTCTGAATAGACATGGCACTGGGCCGACAAATAGGACACTGAGTCAGGACTGCCCAAGCAAGTGAGGCAAAAGCCTCAAAGAGAATGTGCAGTGCATTGTGGGATGATGGGAGAATCTGGGCCTGCTGGATCCGCCTCCCAACCTTTTGAATGAGAAAGCAAAGGGCAGTCCAGCCAGGGATCGGGAGGTCAGGGAAGGAGTGAGGCATGCATGAAGTGCAGACACACGGAGACACTAGAGTCTACGTGCAAGTCTTCCGGTGCGCAGGTGTGAGGCCTGTACGTCCACAGCCCCGGGGAAGAAAGCCCCCCACCCCCCTGTCACATCTGTACACTGGTAAAGATGCACAACTGTGCATGCAGGTGTTACAACGTGGATGGGCTTGAGCGCACGAACACATGCACACCACCACAGAAAACACCATTGTGTTAGACTTTGAAGCCTGTGCTTCAAAGAATGGGATCTTGGCCTTGCTCCCTGCAAGTCAGTGACCTAACCTCTCTGGCCTCAGTTTCTTTATCTGTAAAATGGGCTAATAACAGTACCAGCCTCCTGGTGTCATTGCTCCCGGCCCTCTACATATGCTTTACATACATGTGCTGAAAGAATAATACTGAGCTAGGCCATAGCTTGGGATGGTGCTTTTACAACATGCAAGAGGCCCTGGGGTTGGTTTCCAGTAAACCTCTTCCTTCCTCGTCCCCCCAAAAAGCTGAGAAAGTCTTAGATACGTAGGGGGGTTAAAGGGAGGCTGCTAAAGACTCAGCCTCAAATTAAATAAATGTGTGTGTGGACACAGACTTGCACTATTAGATACTTGCGACTTCTTATACACCAAAAGAGATATGTAGCAAAGGGCAGAGTGTGCACCCTCACGTGGGGGCTCAAAGTTCCAGGGTGTGCAAGAACAAATGGGAGTCGTTTCTGTCCACACTCGAGGGAAAGTTTACCCTAGCCCCCAGAATTCTTCTCTTATAGAAGCAGACCAGGAAGGGAGGAGAGGTTGTGACAAATCAAGGGACACAAGGGAACCATGTGACAAGAGGTCCGTGCACGGGACACACTCTGTGCTGGCATCTGATGCGTGATTCTTATCAACCTCCTCCCCCTTGTCATCACAAGACCGCTTTCTGAGTGAGGCCAGTCGTCTCCCCTCCCCCCACCCAGAGGCCAACAGCAGTGATCATGGGGTTCCAGACCGGTGGACAACCCCGGAATCTCCTCCTGCCTCGCATCCGCTGTGAGAACAAAGGAGTGGATAAACGGTGGAGTGTGGGGATGAGTGAGTCAGGCACAGTCTAAAGGAAATTGAAACCCAGTGCCCATCAAACATGGGACGTAACAAAGGGGTACAAACGCTGCCATGGGAGCAGAAGGTGAGAAGGGAGCTCCCCTTGCCAGCCCCTGGAGCAGAGCAGGATGCCGGGCAGGCAAAGGAAGTCATCCATATGGCTGCCAGGCAACAGCAGCTGAGGGACCAGTGATGCCCTATATGGAAGGAGTTTCCAGGGTCCAAGCCTGGTAGATTCACATGGGTCAGGGCACTGGGCAGTCTTCTGTGGAAATCCAGAAGGCTGGCATCCTGAGCTCCCAAGTCCCGTGGGGTTGTAGATTAACAGGCTCTCAGATGCCAGTATGCTCTCGGAGCTACCCTAGCCAGATGTCAGCAGCAGGATGACTTATGGCCGGGGCTTCTCAGAGAGCGCTGTGTCGTCAGGTCCTGAGGGAACAATGAGAGAGTCCCACAGTCCCTTCTGGAAGCTACCAGCTAGGCTCAGGGTCCCTCGGGAAAGAGCTTGCTAGGAGTCCACCTGGCCAAGCTAAACAGCTCAAGACGTCAGCTCACAATTCTGGGAGGCCTGGAACAGCAGCAGCCCAGCCTGGGCTCATGCAGTCTGGGGTAGGTCATCTGCAGAGAACTATACTTCAGGGAAGCTAGGCCAGGCCAAGGTCTATGAAACACACTCAAGACGTAGAGCATCCCATAGAAAGACTTCCCCTAAAACGGTGGTAGGTAGCGCTACCCTTAGTACCTGGCTTTGCCTGGAAAATACTACCAGACCCTGCGGGCTTTACCTCTGCATAAAGGGACCTCCGAATAGAAACCATCACCTCTTGGAGAGCCCTCTGGGGAGCCAGGGACCTCAATGAGATCTCCCACAGCCCAGACACCTGGGCCATCTCTGCCACCCTTTTCCAAATGCTGAACTCACTGGCCAGCAGAGGCTAATGGGACTGTATGCCAGGCTGTGGGAGATGTCCCAGGTCTCGTCTTCATGTTGTTTTCTCCTGAATCTGCCCTCTGCCCCCTCCTCCTCTATTCTGTTAAGCAGAACACCCTTCTCACAGTCTGATGAGACTCAGCTAAGGAAGTAGTCCAAAGGCAGAATAGCTTCCAAGCTGGGATTCCCTGGGCTCTGCCCCATCCCCTACTCCCACCCCCTAGTGTACACTCTGGGGTCTCTGAGACAGGACACCTATTTCACCCTGGATACTGTGCCTTAAAGGGCCTCGCCTCCATGGAGTTAGCTCAAGAGACACGGGACACCTACGGACAAAGTCCGTCCGATTTAAAGCCGAGACTCCACCCGTGCTGGCGCCCGAGCTGCTGGGCAGCCACCACCCCACCCCAGTGTGCACAGGCTTCATGAAAGAAAAAGCCCAGGTATGATTACTCAACCCGAAGCTTGTTCAGCATACATCAAACGTCAGCTTCTTGTTTATTTCAAGGCCTAGAGGATGGGGGGAAGGAAGCTCAGTGGGGAAGGAAGCTTGCCACCAAGCCTAAGAAGACCTGAACTCAATTCTCAGGACCTGCGTGGTGGAAAGAAAGAACTGACTCCCACAGCCATCTTCTGACCTCTACACGCATATCCCGGTGTGTGTGCATGTGTGCGTGTACCCAAACACCTTACAACAAATAAATGTAACAAGAAGTTTGAGATACATCTACTTTAGATGAGCGGATGCAAAAAGTAACCATAGCGGTCCCTGGGGGTAGGTCTGTTCTTACTGGTCTCAGCAACCCTAAAGTGGGCTCACTGCTACCCCATAATAGAGATGAGAAAACTGAGGCAGCAATGAGCTCACTGCCCTGGATCTGAAAGGTCACAGGCCACACCCTCAGCTTGTCAGATCCAGTGCATGACTTCACCCATTTCCTTGATCCTACCCTCTCCCCAGTTCCCTCATTTAAGAGACTGGAGGACAATTATCACATAAATGTACATTGTTGGGGGAATGGAGCCTGAGGAATAGCAGCTCCCTGTCTCCTTGGGACAGGAGGTAGAAAGGAAACTGACAGCCAGTGACACCCTAAGGGACAAGGGGACTCAATAAAGGGAGGGTCCTGGCTTCCAAGAGGAAGTGACAGATCTCACTGGTGTCTTGGACCTCTAGTCGCTTTGATTCTTGTCCAGCACAAAGGAGAAGAAATGGATCCAGGTTTTCCCGGATCCAGGGACACCCGGCTCCTGGGGGAAGTAGCTCAGAGACTCCAGGCAGGGGCTGACAGCAGAAAGACTGTGCTCCGGGTACAGAGCCACTCCAGCCAGACCCCACCAACCTCCCCACGTGGGTCCCGCCCTAAGCAGCCTGCCCCATCCTCCCTGGACACCAGAGAGGAAATCTGCAACTTCCTTCTTCGCAGGAAATGGAGTGGCCACCGGCAGGCCGGGCTGTTTTGTTTTTCTCCACACTGGGAGTGCGCGCCAGGACTTATCCGAACTACTGCACGCCTTGGCCTCCTCCCTCCCATTCACCACACTGCCCAGCCTCCCAGGGCCTTACCGGCCTCCTGCCCTTTGCACAAGCCAGAAGTCCCTACTGGGCCACGGAAGTCCATGCCCTGTGGGATGATAATAACCCTGTCGAGAACAACCACAGGTGACTCTTGGTGAGTATCTCCCATGAGCAAAGGCCAGGCACTAGCCATGAGACCTTATCATTTAAAGACAGACAGCTTACGGGGACCCGTTCTATGGAGGAGGAACCCAATGTTCAGACAGGAGACCTGGCTTGCTTGGCCTTACAGTCCTGCATATCACAGTAGTCCTGGCTATCTAGGTGGCCCTAAGCATGTATGGCTCCTGACATCATGTCAGCGGTAAGGGCACAACCGACACACTGTGCGCTGCCTTCAAAGTCAGCTCCTCCGAAGTCCTCTTTCCTAATGTCCTACCTCCTACAAGCAGTGTGTCCCTTCCTCCCAGAGGGAAGGGGTCACCCAGACTCCACAGTTCTGAGTGTGGAGGAAGGGGCCCCCTCGCCCTGAGGCCAGAGCAGCCACGCCACGTGGCTGCTTTCTCAGCCACTAGGTCAACAGAGGCAAATTCTGGGACAGGATCCCGGTTCTCACATCTGCTCAATTCTCAGCACGCATCGTATGGAAACCACGGACGGGCCCTGATCTGAGTCCCCAGCACTAGGCTCGGGACACACGAGAATGATAAAGACATATCTGACATTAAACTTGACCTGGGCTACCAGGGGCGGGGTGTTGGAGACACCTCGCCAAAGTAACCCTTTTCCTTTCCTCGGGAAACTCTTTAGAGAGCCAGGAGGCAGCTGGCATGGCAGGTTCTGGAACATTCTCCATCCAGGTGGATGACACTGTTACACTTTTGACCTATGTACCAAACCGTTGTCTTTGTTGGGGTTACGACTGCTGTGATCAAGCACTGTGATCAAACCAACGTGGGGAGGAACGGGTTAATCTGGCGTATGCTTCTACCTCAGGGTTCATCACTGAAGGAAATCAGGACAGGAACTTGAACAGCACAGGAACCTGGAGGCAGGGGCTGATGCAGAGGCCATGGAAGAGGACTGCTTACTGGCTTGCTCCCCATGGATTGCTCTGTAGACGTCCTTTTGCTACCTTATAGGTTCTTCTTTCTTCCACTTTTCTTCACCCCCTTTTTTTCAACCCCCTAACACTAGAAAGGAGGAAAAAAGGGGGGATAGAGAGGAAAGGAAAGAGATCCCTGAATAGGGATCAGAAAGGGGGCGATGTTATTGTTAGACCACTTCCTGCTTATTAGAGGCACTGGAGTTCCTTGGGGCAAGTTTGATCTTTGCCACAAAATATCTAATTCTTTCTTCTTCTTCTTCTTCTTCTTCTTCTTCTTCTTCTTCTTCTTCTTCTTCTTCTTCTTCTTCTTCCTCCTCCTCCTCCTCCTCCTCCTCTTCCGTCTCCTCCTCCTCCTCCTTTCTGTTCTTTGCATGGCTACTTAATAAACCATAACCAACAAAAACCAACAACCAGCCAACCCCCCCCAACAACCAATAACCACCAACCCTGTCTCTCAGGACCCTGGCAGGACCCTCTGAAACGTTTCCAGAACTCCAAACATCACACAACTGCAGACGCTATCTGCCGCTGGCCAAACCACACCCCTGCTCGAGGACTGTACAAATCATAGTCAGCTGCACCCGGGCAGGCCCATTATCCCCACACCTGAGATTAAAATGAAAACATCATATCATATTTCTGGGTTGTTTTCTTTTTCTTTTCTTTCTTTTTTTTTTTTTTTAAGAAACAAAAATTCCAGAATCCTCACCACATTGTTCAGTCTGCTTTCTTATCAAACCCAGGACCTCCAGCCCAGAAATGATTCCAATCACATTGGGCTGCCCCCGCCCCCATCCATCCCTAAGAAAATGTCCTGTATGCTTGCCTGAAACCTGATTTTATGAAGGCATTTTCTTAATTGAGTCTCCTTCCTCACTGATGACTCTAGCTTGTGTCAAGCTGACATAAAACTAGCCAGGACAATCTTTTTTGCACATTCATGTTTATTTGCTTGAAAGATAAGAAATCAGCTAATAAATAAACCATCTTTCCTAAGACGTTCTAAGAGGAACCACCAGTCCGTAGGCTACACCTGAAACTGAACCAGGTTAGGCTGGCTCTGGTTAACCCTGGAGCCAGTCAGCACTGGGGCAGGGACTTGGCCGCCTGGGGTTTGGTTTCCTGTTGCATGTCCCATGTGGGGTTAGGGGTGTCAAAATGCCATGTTCTTGGTGTGTGCCACTCACAGAAACGTTACCACCATTATCCTAACACCCTGCCTCAGTTTCCCAGTGTGTAACAAGTAATTGAACATCAGCTATAGGGGCTCGCCTCGCACTGTAGCCAACCATCCAAGGCCACCATCTTCAGTCGCTCTTTGTAGAATCCATACCAAGTACCAAGCCTGCCTGCTGCCAGTGAGCAGTAGATCTCATTCCACTTGGCTCTCTGCAGACAACAGGGGCTCCTCCTACCTGTTCTTTACCTACAGAAGGCCACTAAAGAGAGGGCAACTGCCTCCCCAAGCTGCTTCTAAAGCTACTGCAGCCATGGGAAAGAATGGGCATAGCCTGTGTGCCAGAACTGCACTCATGACTCTGGGTCACTTGCAAGGGACAGCTGGGTCAAAGGATGCTGCCAGGTAGGAGCCGGGGCCTAGTCCCAGACCCAAGTGTGACTCTCTACTTCTGTTACAATTACTCTTGGATGTCAACTTGATGAGATTCACAATCGCCATGGAAGCAAACCTCTGGGCATGTCCACGAGAGATTACCTAAATTGCTTAATAGAGAAAGGAAGACCTTTAGGTGATGGTGATACACATCCTTGGTCCCAGCCCTTTGGAGCTAGAGGCAAGCGGATCTCTGTGAAATCCAGGTCAAGCATTACAGAGCTAGTTTCAGGACGGCCAGGGCTACCCAGAGAAGAAGCCCTGTCTCAAAACAAAACAACAAAAACAGCAAGGAAAAGAGAAAGGCAGACACCCCCTAACAGTGAATGGGCTCCCCATCCCCGGCTGAAGGTAAATCAGTACCAGCATGCGGCTCAGTGCTTCCTGGCGGCAGACTCCATGTGGCCTCAAGCTCCTGCGCTGTGGCTTCCCCGCTGCTTCCTTCAGCTGCTCTCTGGCCAAGGAAGCATTTTGCCACAGCAACTAGGACAGTAACTGATGCAACTTCCCATTCAAGTTCCCAAGGAAGATCACTGCAGGGAGTGACTTGGGCTTCCCTTCCCTCCCAGTCCTATTTCATTCAGACTCTCAGCTACACACGTACGCGCGCGCACACACAAACATATATGCACAGACACGCACACATGCGCACACGCGCGCACAGACACGTATGCACACACATGCACACACACACACAGAGTTCACTGCTCCAACTCAGCCTGTAATCTCTGCTCTGATCCCAGCCCACTTTCCCCTTAGATGCTCTCCTCATCTAAGTCTGACTGAGTCTGTTGTGGCCAGCCTTTGTTCTGGTTTCTGGATTCTCCCCCTCTCTCTCCCTCAGCCTCCTCCTCAGAAGTCTTCTCTTCTGCCCTTTGCCCCAAGAACTGCAGTCAGTAGGAAGGAGGTCCCATCAGCATCTCTGTTGTCAACAGTAGGCTGAGCCATCGGGACAGAGGGCAGAGGCCACACCAGGAGCTAAGAAACTGGTGCCTCGTAGCAACTTTTGACTGACACTAAAAGCAGGAGCATTTCCAATGAAAGTGAAGTTGAAGGGGTAAAAGGGAGATAAAGAGGGGTACCAATGCCCACCAGGCTGTCCTGGAAGGAGACCGGCATCCATCAGCAGCCAGCACCCACCATAGATAGGTAGGCTCCTTTATGGAGCCAACTCTACCTCTTACTTACCCAAAGCAAAAACTGTCCCGACCCAGGCAGGCTCAGTTCGGCTCCCTCCTGGGAAATTCCCAAGTAATCACTGGCCCTCATTGAGAATGAAAAGCAAACAGCATGCAGACATTCACAGTGCACTGTCTGTAGACATTTTAAAAAGAGGGAGAAAAAAAAAAAAGGCAGGAAGCAAGGCTTAGCAGGGGGCAGCTTCTTAGAGCATGGCCGGGTCCAGAGCCGGTCAACCAACCAGGAGGACTACAAACAAGCTCTGGGGTGGCAGAAGAGAAGGGGGATGGGTGTGGGGGAGGGGGACAGTGGGAAAGAACTAGTGTGCTGTGATGTGCAAAATGACATTAAAATAGGCCTACCAGGCATACGGATGGGTAGAGTCCCCCTAGGATCACAAAGTCTGTGGAAAGCATCCTTAGCTTAGATCCACAAAGTGCAGGAGCTCCAACAAGGAAGGGGGGCCAAATGACCAGGCTCTGCTTCTGGGTCCTAGGCTTTGGGACAGGAAGAAATGCAAGAGCAAGCCAGCCAGCCAGGCTGGTCTGACTGTGCGGTGCAGGTTGGCTGTGGTCGCGTTAAAGAGGGAGACTTTGTAAGCACACAGATATTCCCTTCTTTTAAACGCCCTTGAACGTTCCTCTCGTACTGTGCTGGCAACTAAATAAAGGGTAGGGAGTTGAGAATTGTCATGTACAGGGCTTTGGAGCTGACATGGGCCTTTCTCATAGGTAATCTTACTTGATCCTCACGAGAGGGAGGCAGAGCAGGGAGGGTGGCCCATAATTTTCCACCGAGAAGAAAAGTTCGTGGCTCAGGATGCCTCGCAGTCACAAAGTGCTGAGCCCCATCCCAACTATGGCGTCCACGAGGCGTGCTAGCACACGTTTGTAACATCAGCACTTTGGCAGACGGACACAAGAGGATCATCAAAAGGGAACTCAGGGTCAGTCTGGGTTCCAGAGACAGTTCAAGGCCAGCCTGGTCTACATGAGACCCTGTTCAAGGCTGACTTTAAATTCCTGATCCCCCTGACACATGTACCTGGTGTAGCACAGGAAAGCGCTATCACGCTCAGTTTCTGAGACACTGAGAATTGAGGTCAGAACATCCTACATCCCCAGCAAATGCTCTAAGCATCTGCATCCTCAGCTCCGCATCAGCGGCTTTGACTTTGTCTCTGCAGCCATGGAGGCTGCTGCTCCATTGTAAAGGCCCCTGTGGGGGCTGTTGTACAGATAGTACCTCCCCTCCTCTCTGGTCCATTTCAACCCCTGCCCTGGGGATCCATGAAGAAGATGCTGCCTGCTGGTGGGGGGCTTCTGGAGTCTGACAGTCTCGTCAGGGGCTCAGGCAGCTTGGTAGCTTCTACTGGAACAGATGAAAGTCCCAGACCTGGAACCAGATGGGCCTTAACTTCATGGTCTGTGACCCTAAACTCCACACCTCCTGACTGGGATCCAGACAGGGTAGAGTCCCAAAAATATATACACTATTCTATTACAGATTATTTTTATAATATATATAGAATTCTCCACTCCCGTGAAGCTCCCATCCTACCACGAAGTCCTACGAGATAAGCAGGAGAGTAAGGGCTCACTGTCGGTTTCACCAAAGCAGGAGGGAAGCAAGGGAAACTGAGGCCCAACCTCAGAGGGCATCGGCTTGTCATCCTCCTAACAGTCCCAGAAAACCAGCATTGCCCAGACGTGGTGGAGGCTGGTGGAGGCTACAAAGGTCCCTGGTCAGGATGAGAGACAAACTGCAGTAACCATGGCAACGCCACATTCCCTCTGTGCAGCCTTATTCCAAGTCATTTACATATCTGGTCTCCTGGGCCTTCCTGGATAAAAAGGATCCAGGACCACTGTAGCAGCACCGATTCCACTTGAGAGAGTGGGGAACTGGTCACATGGGTAGGGTAGAAGGAGAAGAACCGGAACTCAGTTGGACTCCTTCCTGAACTCTTGGCAACTACAATTAACTGCCTCTCAGCATTAGTGTGAAGCCAGAACGGACAACAATCGTGATAGAATATCCTCCAGTTTATTTAAATATTATTAATATTATCACAAGGCTAGAGTCAGTCGATCAAAAGTAGCAACAGGCCTGAGGAGATGGCTCGTCGGTAGGCAAAGTGCTGGCGGTGTAGGTATGAGACACCGGGTTCAAATCCCCAGTCCCCATACAAAAAGCTAGGCATGAGATCACAGGCCTAGGGTCTCGATGCTGGGGAGGAAGAAAGACTCCCTCAGGCTCACTGGCTAATCTGTCTACCTGAACTGGGAAGTTCTAGGTTGAGTAAGAGACCCTGTTTGAAACAGTGAGGTACAGAGCAAAGGAGAAAGATATCAGAGACTGGCCTCTGGTATGTGAGAAAGTGCATGCATGCACACATGTGTGGGGACACACACATGAGAGAGAGAGAGACAGAGAGAAAGAGAGAGAGAGAGAGAGAGAGAGAGAGAACACAATGCTCTCAGCTTAATGTCAAGATCACATGACCAAAAAAAATCACATGACTGACAGGGCACCCCCCCCCCCAACAGTGCCTCCTGAACAGAACCAAACCAAACCATACACAACAGGCAGTCACGGCCGTAATTCCGTGCAGGCTGCCCGGTGTGGTCGAGGCTATCTCACCGTACCAAGTAAAACACTGAGAGATGCAGGCTGAGTCCTAAAGTTGCCCTGAGGCCTGTCTCATGTCAGGCACCAAACGGAACACTTCCAATGACTCCCTCCTTTGACACTCACATGGACCCCTTGAAAGTTCACACATAAGTGAATCTGGGACTCTAAGAAGCAAGGGGCAAGTTCAAAGCCACAGAGCTACCAGAACTCAGCCTGCTGGGATCCCAGTTTCCAGGCCCTGAGGCTGCGGCTCTGGCATCCTCTTCAGAGAGGGAGGAGCTGCCTGGAAACCCAGAAGGACAAGCTACCCAGCCTGCCCATTCCCGCCAAGCAGGCTCCCTGAGCCCACCACAGGTCCGGAACCCCTCACTTCAAAGTGATTCACCGGGCAGGGCTGTGTGGTTGGGGTTGAGGCCTTGGGCAGTGCTGTCTGTCGCAGGGCAGTTCTTGTCCCTGACCACCCAGGTTTGAACTGGGTTTCCCCAGGACCTCAGGAATTCTGGTGCCAGTTTGTGGAGGCTGTCTGGCTGAGGCCACCTCGTTTGTAGGAGCTTGCCGTTTCTAAGGAAGTTATATCTTAGCTCCCTGACAGTTCAGAGAGGGTCTGTGGGGATGAGGGTGGCTAGAGTCAGCCCCTGATCCTCACTATTCACTAATCTCATTCTCACATATTTACAGGGCCCACTCTCGGGACCACAGACCCTGATCCCAGCAGGCAGAAAGTTCTCTCTGCCTCTCCAAGGACTGATGTCCAAAGGAACATGACCACCTCAGATGCCTCTGCCCCAAATCCCACACTCTGAGTGTAGCATGTCCCCTGTCCTGCTCAGGGCCCGGCACCTCTGAACCCCAGGAGTCTGGGGATATTGAAATGTGTGATGCCTGAGGTCAGAGCTCGCTGATGTGAGCCCAGCTGAGGGAAGATGGCCAAGAACAACTCGCTCATTTGCTTCATTTCCAGACTCCGCTGCTGCTGCTGGAGCCGGGCTTCCAAACCAAGTTGGCTTTGGCCAGGACCTCTGCAGCTGCAGTGGCCACAAGGCGCATCTGGATTCGCTTAGGGAGTTAAACGCCATAAAGTTCTCTTAAGAAATTAGTTCCTGGGGATCCTGTGTCTCTCTGGGGATTGGGTGAGGGGCTGACCTGGGCCAAGGATACCCAGAAACTGTCTGCCTGGGGAAAAGGCACTTTGTGATCTACTTGAAGAATCAGCGTGCCCCATTCAAGATGGCTTGGGAGGATGGCCAGGCAAGGGCAATGCACAGGGAAGGCACTTCCTAACTGCTCTGAGTGACGGCACCCAAGGACAAATGAATGGCCTCAATTAATCTGTCTGCTGAATGGGGACACATCACGGAGGACCTGGCAGGGCGTGTGCACACCTGCATTCTCGTTTACTTTGCTAGTGACACCCGGTAACTGCACACAGAAATGAGGTGTAATGTTGATTGACACATGCATGCATTATATCACAGGCAAATAAAAAAGCCCTCCCTCGGGCTGGGGAGATGGCTCGCTCAGTGGATACTCGTTACAAAGGCATGAGGCCGAGAGTTCAAGCTCCAGACCCACATTAATAAAATACTTTTTTTTTTTTTTTTAAAAAAAGGCACAGGATGGAGAGATGGCTCAGCGGGTAAGAGCACTGACTGCTCTTCCAACGGTCCTGAGTTCAAATTCCAGCAACCACATGGTGGTTCACAACCACCCATAATGAGATCTGACACCCTCTTCTGGTGCATCTGACGACAGCTACAGTGTGCTTATGTATAATAACAAATACATCTTTGGGCCGGAGCGAGCAGGGACCGGAGTGAGCGGCACCGACCGGAGCGAGCGGGGTTGAACAGAGCGAGCAGAGGTCCTAAATTCAATTCCCAACAACCACATGAAGGCTCACAACCATCTGTAGAGCTACAGTATACTCATATACATAAAATAAATAAATAAGTCTTAAAAAGAAAAAAAAAGTCAGGCATAGCATTATGGTCTAGTAGTCCCGATGCTGGGGAGGCAGATGCTCACTGGCTCTGGCTCGCCCAGCCCACTTGGGGAGTTCCAAGCCAATGAGAGACCCTGTCTGTGAAGAACAAGAAAGCAGGTTGTCCTTTGGCCTCCTCCTCCACCACACACACACACACACACACACACACACACACACACACACACAGAGAGAGAGAGAGAGAGAGAGAGAAAGCTCACCTCCCATTCTCTCTCTTGAAGTCCCCTTATTCCAAACCTCACAGCTAGCCAGCCCCAAGTAACCACACATCTGAGGAAGAACAGTAACAAAAAGCCACACCCCCACACCCCCAACCAGCCCTCTATGCTGAACACAGGCAGACAAGAGCCTAAAGTGATGGCCAGGACCCAGACCTTCCCAAGTCCCTCTGAGCCAGCCAGGCACACAGGCACCCTCCCAGCTCTGAAGAGTAGATCTGGGAGCCACAATCACCAGCCACCTACACAAGCTCAGAATCGGCGGCTGAGAAACAGCTCCAGGAGGAGGCAAAACCCAGAGAGATTTGTGGAACCCACAGTGCGGTCCCACGGATCAGTCACGGATGGGTGAGTCACTAGCCACGCCTCTTGCCTCCACTCCACCATCCACTTTGGGGGATAACTGGAGTGCGCATTTCAGGGCCTGGGAAGTAGATCCATAGCAGGGAACTTTCCCAGCATGTACTGCCTTCTCTCTTCCATCTCTAGCACTACTCAAGAGTGTACACATGCCTGTAATTGCAACACTGTAGAAGCTGAGGCAGGAGGATGCTGCATCCAAGTTCAAGGCCAACCTGGGCTATAGAGACCAACTCTGTCTCAAAGAGGAAAAAAAACAAAAAAAAACAAAAACACACCATATTAAAAAAAAATAAAATAAAGATCTCGGAAGCTGGAGAGATGACTCAGTGGTTAAGAGAAGTGGCTGCTTTTCCAGAGGACCCAAGTTCAATTCCCGACACCCACATGACAGCTCACAACCGTCTGTAACTCCAGCTCCAGGGATCCGATACCCTCACACAGACATACACACAGGCAAAACACCAATAATGCATATAAAATAGAAATAAACGTTTTTAAATGTCTCTTTCATCCTCTGCAACTCGCCGGTGTCAACAGTGTCCACATGGCTAAAGGCAAGTAGCTTAATGTTCTCAACAAAGCATATCTAAGAGTACAGTAAACGTGCCCACCTTATTCCCACTGGCTAGGTCTCAAAAGAGCAAAATAAACCAGTGTGGGCCCCCACCCAGTCTTGAGGGACTAACAGGAAGCTGGAGACACAGAAATCACCTCAGCTCTTCAACACCCAGTACCAACCCCAGGCTGCACCCCACTGTGGCCTATGGGCTCAAGGAGCTAGCTATCCAGCAGCAACGGCTGCATTGTCGCCAAGGGGCTGGTGCATTTCAGTGGCCAACACTACTGACCACCCACTCCCTGCAGCTCAGTCTAAGCATTGCAAACTTAGCGAACAACGGACAGGAGGACCAAGGCAGACCACCAGGTCACCTTCCCTTTCTGTTCAGTTACCCTGACTTGACAGGCATAGAACATATTTCATTCGGGCTTGAAGCTTTGATGACCTTCAAGAGGGAAGTGGTTTATTAAACCCCCGCTGCCAGGCAGGAAGAGGACAGTCAGTGGCTCGGCCAGAGTGACGTCAGACTAAAAGGCAAGACTCCTCATCTCGGGGGAGGCCTAGGATCAGGGTTTGTCAGCTACCGAGTCACTTTGGTGTACAACTCAAGTGGGGAACTGTTGCTGTTGGAAGCCCCCAAGAAAGTCTGGGGCTGGAAACAAAGAGGTCTTCTGGCTACAAGGAGGTAGGTATGTGCGGAGGAAGAGGGTGACAGCAACATGTGCTAGGAAAGCCATGCAAACAGGGAACGGGAAACCAAGAGTCATCCTAGACGGCCGAAGAAGGAACTCTGGAGTCGTTTGGCCCTTTCTAGAGACTCCTTCGCACAGAACCTCACCAATATTTCCAATGTCTGCATCACTTGCCCATCCACCGAGATACCATCAGGGCTTTTAATCCACAGACCACAACAGAGATCTGGAGCACACCATCACCATCTGTTCCCATGGTTCAAGGAAGACGGAGTCTGCTTCCCCCCCCCCCCTTAGCTTCCAACCAGGGACCCTCTCTCCATCAGAGACAAGATGGAGTTCAACTCACAATTCAGTCCATGCAGGGGGTGAGGGTTAAGATAACGGGTAGCTGTAGCAAACAGAGCCCAATACTTAGGTCCAAGCCAGGGCTTTCTAGGTGTCCCCAAGAAGCCAACACAGGCAGCAGCTGCTTCCTGGTGTCCCCTGAACTGGTCCTGAGGCCACCCAACAAAACCAAAGCCAATTTTGCCAGAACTTGACCAGGAGAAAAACAGTTGAGAGATCCTGGGGAAAATTAGCCTGTTGGTGAGCCCCAGGGTACCCTGGAATCAGGGTAGAAGAAGGTGAATGCCTGACACACCTTGTCAACTCACTGACTTGAGGCACGGGGTGTCTGTTCTGGCTGCCATAAAACCCCATGGATAGCAAAAGACTCAACACACAGTAGCTGCTCAACAAATATCGACTGGTTGATTCTCCTCATAATGGCTAAATACAGAACAGAGATACTGGTAGAGACCAGACACAATACCTTACGCAGAATTCTGGATGTCATCGGTTTAAGGAGAGAGAACTGGGTAGAAAGAGGCATGCCAACGATTCTATCTACTCCCTTCAAGTTTGCATCAGGATCTCCATTCATGGGACAAGCTGGACAAATCTAAAAGCCATTTGTAAGCCACTGTGTCCAGTCAATAACAAAAGCCATAGTGACACACTCACCCCACCCCAACCCCCCGCCGCCACCTCCAGAGACCAGTGATTTCGAGGATGGTCCCCAGCCTATACGTGTGGGGTCTTAAAAGACCTTAGACTACCTAGCCCAGGCCCAATTCATGCACCAAACCTCCAGCCACTCTCTCCTCTAGTCCCCTCCCATCACATCAGCCTGGCATTCCTGGGAAAGACTAGCAAACTCCTGACCAGGAATCCATGATGCTTCTCACCAGCAGAGAAGCAAGAATCCCAGCACGGTGAGAAACTGAGTGAGGCTGCCCTCCCTCCACTGCTTGTAAACCTGACGTCTTTCTAGCGTCGTACCAGAAAATGCACAGGGAAAGGACATATCCCAATCCCCTTGCACAGCAATCTTAATGGATTCAGGTTTCACTTTATTAGACTATAATCCCATACTAGACATCTGCAGAGCCACCCAATAATCTTACTTATCAAAAGAGAGGAAGGGGCAAGGCTGGAGATACAGCACCGTGTGTAAGAGTGAGCTCTGCTCTTGCAGAGGACGCCAGTTTGGTTCTCTGCACTCATACTGGGTAGAATGCTTGAACTCCGGCTCCAAGGTATCTGATCCCCTTTTGGACTCACGGGCATACATACTCACAACCATGCATACCCATATACACATAATTAAAAAATTAGGAGGGGGGAGGTGGTGCGGCAGTTAAGAGCAGCTACTGCTGTCCAGAGGACCGAGGTCTGGTTCCCAGCACCCACACCAAGCAGCTCACAATCATCTGTAACTCGAGCTCTGGGGAATCTGCCGCCCTCTTCTGGCCTCCATGGGCAATGCACAGATGTGGTACACATACATAGACACAAGCAAACTACCATATATGTACAATAAAAACAAATAAACCTTTTTAAAAAAAAATAAATAAATACTTTGAAAGAGGGAAATAAGAAAAAAGATTTAACAGCCCTTTGAGATGTAATTTGATATTATAACAAATTGTATCTATAGGGGTCATGCTGAGACAGTTGTGACTCTCCCTTGAGAAGTGTGTATCCCCGATCTCGGGTGTACTTTCTTTCTGAGCAAGCTTTCTTTCTCTTGACCCTTGTGCTTGAAGTCTAACATATTAAAACATCCTTAATAATCTCCAACTCTGCTTCCTACCAGCCTGTCCTGAAATCCTTTTCTGCATCCAAGGCATAAACCCCACTTTGGCCTGAGATGAGATCCCTAAAAGATTACGGGAACTCCCCAGACTGCTGGGAGTGACAGTAGGAAGATGCATCTCTGTCCCCCACCAGCGGTGGGATGGTGGGCTTGCTGGAGGCACTGCACCCAGCTTACGTGTAGCTTTATATACTGTTCTGAGTGGCTGGAGAGTTCATTATTCTTAAAAAAGGAAACAGCGAACAAGGTTTATAAATGCCAATCACACCTCAAGGTGGCTCCAGTATACCCAGAGAGAGAGAGAGAGAAATGAATCAGAACGTATGGAGGGAGAAAGAGGGTGGACTCAGCCTTCCCACCAAGCTCTCCTCACCTTGGCCCATACTCCTGGATTCGACCAACTGTGCCAACCACGGCAACCCATCCTTGAAGCCACATGTCCCCCAGAAGGGAGGAGAGCCCTCCCCTTCAACGTCATCAAAGCTTCCTCAAGTGGAATGACGTCAGAGAGAGATCCTAAAATGACTCATGCTGAAGCTGGGCCACCCCCAGAAACACAACCACCCGCCACAGTGTCCCAGAAACAGACACAGACAGCAGCCATTCCCTCCTCTCCTGAACTGCCTACGGACAAGGCAGCCTAGTTGGCCTTCTAACACCCAGAAGGGCAGCAGAGAGGGTATGCTGGCAGAATCAGGGAACAGATGAGGGGAAGTCCTGAAGAGAAAGTACCCAGATTCCCATGAGAGCCTTCATGGGTAGGCACAGAAGGCTCTGCCTCAAATCACCCAGTGTCTTGCATATGCTAGCACAAGATGAGACAGGTGTCTTAGCGATCACGTGAGAAGCCAGGGACCCTGATTCCAAGATCTTTCAGCAACAGGACTCTGATCTGAATGTAAGGAGCAACCTCAAAATTCCACGTGGTATCCTCTGGTATCATCTGGATGGGGATGGGGGAAAGAACAGAGAAAGAGAAGAAACGAGCAGAGGTGAGGCTGGAATGTATTCCCAGGGCATCCTGATAAAGGCCCACATCCTGGAGACAGAGGCTGGTGTAGAGTGACCAGGACCTGGGACCACAGTGAGGGTGAGGACACAGGAGCAGATGGGCAAGCTGGAGCCTCACCCTCCCCACTGCTACCCAGAGCTGCTAGATTCAAGAAACAAAGGACACAGGCTTAAAGAGAGCAGGCCCCACAAGTGGCACACAAAGTCTGGCTTTTATTTATCACTATTATTCAAAAAAATAGAAACCCAGAATCTCTTTTAAGGGAACTCTCCTCATTTTTTAAATACAGCCAACTTAATGAGATTTTTTTCACTAGCTCACCACGCCCCTGTCTCACACCGAGGCAGGCCAATCCCTCCACGGACCCCAAGTCCTATGAGACCAAGAATCACCCCACATCAACACCAGCCGCCAAGCCCCGGGTCTCCTCATAGGAAATAAATATTTCGGTGACCTAGGACTGATCCCCACACCAAAGCCGGGAACCGACTCTGAGCCACCACACCCGAGTTGCTAGCTTAATTTCGGGGGGATGGGGGGGAACTATTTCAAAAGGAAGAAAGTAGAGAGCCAGTCAGAAGTGACGCGCTCACAAACATGGCTACGGACTTGGGCGGCAGGCTCTCCTGGTTACAGAGGAAAAGCGGTCGCCACTGAAACCAGCCGAGACTCCAAAATTACAGAGCAGCAGAGCCCACGCCCCTACCCTGTCTCACCTGCCACTCACGCCTCAGGAATGCAATTACCCCCACCAGAGCATGAGGACAGTGACCGGATGGCCATGTCTGTCCAGACAGACATATTCAGCTAGACCACAGGCACACACAGCAGTAGAACCTATGGGAGGCAGGCGGAGGGGACTCAGAGGGACTGCCATCTCTCTGACTCCAGGTCCTCAGATGCATAGTGAACAGTTCCACAAATCCACCCTGCAACACTGTGTGGGAGAGAGCCTGAGGAAGGACTGGAGGACAACGCCAGGTGGTGGATGAAGCTTCTGTCTGCTGCTGTGGCCCCGTGTCATTCAAAGTCCTACCTTTGGGCCTTGGCACCCCGGAGTCTTTGCATCTGCTGGGTCACTGTTGGGACTGTCTTCCTAGATGCACGCACGACTGGGCCCTGCATGGACATCATCTGAAAAGACCCTGCTTACCCTTCATTGATTCTCAGTGCCCAGCACTGGGCCAGCACGTAGGACCTCTGAAGGGTCTCTGGTGATCATTAATTTACACGGTGTCACTGAGAGAAGGGACACCTCAGAGTGCTCAATAACTGGCTAAACTCACCACCTGCTAACCCCACCCTACATACATAGCCACCCAAACTACATAGGCACCACAGAGAGTGGGGATCCAAAGAGACACTCTGAGGAGTGATGGGGCGGGGCTTCAGACATTACAGTCTCACCAGTCACGCCACCACGTTCTAAGTCACAGAGGAGGAAAATGAAGCACAGAGGGCTCAAACCTTGACCAAAGCCACACATGTATCTAGCCAGCATGAATGAAGAGAAATACCAAGGACAACCTTGGCAGAAGTGTGTGTGTGTGTGTGTGTGTGTGTGTGTGTGTGTGTGTGTATGTGTGATTCATGTTGAACACAGGTATGCGTGTAAATACCTATGTATATCCACCGTGTGTACACAAGTACATGTACAGGTTGTGATAAGTGTGCAAATGTGCTTGATCATGGATGCGTGTTTGCATACACACATACCTGCATCCTTCATTAAGTATGAGCGTACATATGTTAGTATAGTCTTGCGCATGTATTATGTGTCTGTCTATACATATGCATTAAATGTGTCTGCACACATATGTGCCAGGTGTACACCATGTGTGAGCACATCTGTATACACCTTTATGTGTTAGTGTGTCTACAGGTGTGTGCAGGGATGTATACATGTACACCTGTGCACACACACACATGTGAGCAGGTGCTTATATGTGCAAAGGGGCACACACACATGCACAGAGGTACACGTCTCTACCGATGACAACGACGTTCCCTTGGTTATCATCTGAGCTAAACAACAACTTGGCAGAACTGACACCCGGAAGTGAGGAACTGTGTTTACTTACAAACCATGGGAACAGACTAGCAAAGGGGCTAAGTCTTTTCTGGTTCGGAAAATTAACATTTTTCAGCTCCAGCCCCACCCCCACCCCCACCCCCACCCCCATTCACCCACTGCGCAGGCCAACTTCAGAGAACCAGGGTCTACCTGACTACCAGGTGGTCTGCTGTCCGTGAACACTCCCGGAAGCCTGCTCTTTTGTCCTCTGTGCTGGCCGTGGGAGGAAATATAAAACCATTCGGGTGGGGCTTCTGAACCCTCCCCAGCTAGGTACCTGGAGCTCAGAGACTACTCTGGCTAGTCTAGGGTGTGTGAGAACCCACCCTGAGGGACCTCTGGAGCTGCCCAGACACCAAAAGTGGAAGTGCAGAGAAAGGCCAGAGGGCAGAGGCCACCTCTCTATTGGATACTTTCAGCATCTTTCTTTTGTTTCCTTTAAACTGAAACCAAGAGCTGTGCCTGATTGATGTCAAGGCTACAGAGGAAGTGGCCTGACCTTCCACACCCAGTCCCTGCAAAAGCTAACACCCCAGGGCTGGGAGAGTTGGCTCGGTGGTTAGGAGAGCTTGTCTGTCTTGCAGGAGACCCAGGTTTGATTCCCGACACTGACATAGCAGCTCCACACCTCCTTGGGCACCAGGAATGCTTTGTGGTGAAACATTCAAACACAAAAAACAATAATCAATCTTTAAAAAATTATTTTAAAAAAAGGAAACAACAGCAGCTAGCAGCATCGGTGTTCCGTTCGCCTGTACTTCCTTTACTAGTCAAGATTACCCAGAAGTCCTCTGGCCCTTCCCTTGCCTGCAGACTATCATAAGCCATTCACACAGAGAGACTCACACACACACACACACACACACACACACACACACACACACCCCACAGCTCTGTTCCACACAGCCTGTGGGTCAGAGCATTACTGGTCCACCATCCAGGCAGAGTAAATAGTCAAGGGCCCTAAGTAAATACCATACCCAGCTCCACGCCAATTCTCCGTCCCGTGTCAACACCACACAGAAACTGGTAGAGCCTGAACTCAGGACAACGATCTCCAACAGCTGGATGCGCCTACTTTGGGAAGCCCTGACCCACCCGCGTCTCCCGTTCTTGGGTCCAACTTTTCCCTGCATTCTTTATTTCTTGGTGCTGTTTCTGGGGCAAACTCTGGGCAAAGCGTTCTCACTCGGTCCTTCTTAGAAGCCTGTGAGATCCATCCCACAAAGTCTGTTCTGATGTACTGCTGAGAAATAATGTCTCAGGGAGGTGACCAAAAGTCACACAAAGGACCAAAAGCCGGGGAGTCCTTCCAGCGTTGAATGCTCACCCATGATAACTGACCACAGCTTCTAGCCCAGCCACTTCCAGTTTTCCAGTACCACCCAGAGTCGAGTGCGAGCGGCCATCTCTCTCTCTCTCTGCTGGCCCACAATGCCAGCTTTTCCTAGTTCCAGGGGTTTGGGGAGGACACACCAATGTGAAGTGAAGAACCTGGTCCTTCCCAGTCCAAACAGGAAAAAAGCGCCAAGGAAGCAATCTTAGGATTCTGCTTCCTTGTTCACATCCAAAGTCCCACAAGCCAGCACACAGGACAGCTCTCAGACCTGCACAGTGCTATCCACTCAATACAGCAGGGATGTAAGGTGCTGCCCCCTGCCAATGCCCAGCACCTCGCACTTACCAGGCCTGCCTTCTCTGTCTGGCCTAGCCACCTTCTCTACAGGGGACCTTGGTGCTTCCTGCAAGCTCCCATTCTGAGTCATCTTTGTTTGTGTTGGAGCCACAGAAGGCTCTAGAACCTACCACCCTGCACCCCACCCTTCTCCAGGACCGCTCGCTCTCAGACTCCAATGCATACATCCAGCAGGTGCTCCATAGGTGCAAAGTTCAGTGCTAAAGCCAGGAAACACACACTGGTAGGCAGGAAGACGAAGTTGTTAAGCTAAGATTTCGCAAGAGGCCGGAGGGCCTGTCAGCTTACTGTCTCCAACTTACAGGAGGGCTCCACCCTGGACCTCTCTGCAATACTAAGGAAACTGCCAAGGTTAGGCAGATGAACTTAGCAGGGCTGTGACTAGGGATACAGACACACACAGCCAGGCAGGGAGAAGATGGGGTGGGTGGGAATGAGTGAGCCCACCTGTTGTGGTTTGGATCTAAAATACCCTCCCCAAACACACGAACACATACACACACACACACACACACACACACACACAAACCGTGTGTTTCCAAAGCTCAGGGCACTAGTTGGGGAAGCCGTAAGGACCTTCCAAACATAAGACCTTCTGTCAGAAGTAGGTCACTGGGGCTCATGAGTGATATAACCCAGTGATATAACTCACCTCTGCTTCCTGGTGGCCTGCCATACATAGCCCCCACCCTGAGCTCCTACAGCCACACACGAGGCCAGTCCACCAAGCCTTCTCTGCGGAGCTGAGCTAAAGAGCCCCTGACTGTGACCCCCAGATACCCTTCTTATCCCTTAAACGGTGTTTTTACCACTGTGAGGGACAAAGAGACTAACAAGACAGCCTCACCCTTTATTCTTGAGAGAGGCAAGCCTTGCCAACACCTGAGCAAGAGCGACAACGGGCCTGCCCACTGCCTTTCTGCCCTGTGATGCCAACTTTGCCATCTCAAGATGCAAAGGACCACACACCCTCTCCTACACTGAGTACCTCCAGGGACCTCCATGAGAGAAAAGGGCACAGCAGTCAGCTGACGGAGCAAGCGGAATAAATCTTTCCTTCCCGGATCTTAACTGCACAGGCGCACATGATACACTGATGGTGGACACCCCAACCCTCTCATGTCCCCCAAAAGAGAGAGACTAAGGTTGTCCCCTCTGCCAAGGGTGTTCCGCATCGAGCCCATACCTAGGGCACATGGCTTCACCTACCTCCTCGATTCATCAAGTACCCCATTTGTAGACCAGAGAGGCCAGAGTGCTCACAGGACCACAAAAAGACCTGCCTAGGTCCCCAGGTGACCATCAAGCCATGCTGTCTGTCACCGCACACCCCAGCCCCATTTGGCACACAGAAACAGATGAACAGAGACCTCTCAAAGGCTGTATAGCTCAACTGGTAAAAGGCCTTGCCTGGCATGTATGGAGCCCTGTACTGTATCCCAAACATGACAGAAATTTGGTGTGGTAGCAACACTCTGGCAAGTCCAGCCTGGGGGCTGGGGGGGGGCGGGGGGGGGGAGATGTGTAGAGGCAGGAGGATCAGAAGTTCTCCTTGTCTATACAGTAAGTCCAAGGCCAACCAGGGCTCCATAAGACTGCCTTAAAAAGTAAAATAAAATACAACAAAACCTCTCAGAACCCAAGAAGACCCCAGTCCCTGCTGTGCCAGGGCCTGCACGTGTCAGATGGGTGTTTTTGCACTTCTGTCTAATGCCTAGCATGTCCCGTTCACTTCAGCCCTCTATGCAGAAGATTTGGCCCAAAATGAGGCTGAAGAAGAGGAAAAGGCCTGGCCAGCCACCACAAACCCCAGCTGAGCTTTCCCTAATGAAGAACAAGGGCCTCTTTCAAGAGGGGCCCTTTTGTTCCGGTTCTCGGGGAGGAGACAGACTCTAACCCGGGGACAGCGTGGCTACACAGCTTCAGCCAACATATCCCGGGGAAAGACATTACCCTCCCAAACCTACTACACGAACCTGAGGAACACCGCGCCACCGGTGCGGGGCGGGCGACATAAGAGTAAAACCATTCACTCTACGTCAAGGCCCAATGACAGTGCCATCCACCCTGCAGAGAACAGGGAACACAAGGCCAGTGGAGGTTTACATGAATGAGCTCTCGGCCAGGCTTCCCAGTGACCCAGAAAGCGAACGCAGACAACATACACCACAAAGACAAGTCAGCCCAGGCTTCCCAAGAGCAGTTCAGGTAAATGGGCGCGGTCCTTTCATCAACCATTAACAGAAAAAACAGGGCAGCAGATGAGGCTAGCTTGTCAGAAAAACTCTCACCAAGGGCCTGAGTACCACCCCAAGAAGCCAAGAGAACTGAGCTCGCACACACCCACATACACACATTACTGAATTTAATGTGGTTTGAAAGGGACACCGGCTGCATGCTACATGATAAGGAGGGAACCTGGGAACCTCACGTTAGGTGGTATACACCGGACGTGATGGGTTCTGTTAGTCTCCGGGTCTGACCCAGGTACCTCCAAACCACCAGTTCCGAGAGCAGTGCTCTCAAGGTAAGCAGTGGGGAGGCTGCGGAATGTTTAGTACGTGTGGTGCTGAGGAGGATAAAAAAGCGAGAGTGGGATATGGAGAGTGAAGACAAGCAAGCCACAGCACACTGGAGAGAAAGACCACATCCCCCGGACCCTGACTGCACCTGACACCCTCCTTACAGCTATGATCGGCATTCTGGTGTGTCTGGTGTGTACGAAGCAAATAAAAATGCACACAATCTGCAATGTCAGCATCTTTAATCTCAGAGGCAGAGGCAGGCAGCTCTCTCTGAGTATAAGACCACCCTAGAATACGTATCAAGTTCCTGGACAGCCAGGGCTACAGACCTGGACTCTGCCTCAAAAATAAATATTGAGGGGCTGGAGGGATGCCTCAATGGCTAAGAGCACTAGCTGCTCTTTCCAAAGGTCATGAGTTCAATTCCCAGCAACCACATGGTAGCTCACGACCATCTATAATTGGATCTGACGCCCTCTTCTGGTCTGTCAAGGGCAGCATGCTCATAGACATAAAATAAATAAATCTTTAAAATAAATTAAATAAATAAATGTTGAACTGACTTTTAATATGGAAACAGGAATGAGTGGGTGAGTGACAGGGTGGGCGTAGAGCCCTCCCCTCCCTCCTGGTCAAGCTACCTGGGATTTAATAGAGGCTTGGGTGGGGGTGGCACTTGGGTCACTCTCTTCCAGGATCTCTAACTAGACACCAGATCTAACTAGACATCAGGTCTAAGCTGCCTCTGGAGGCCCCTAGAGCATGCCTCCAAGTCATGAGGTCAGAAAGCAACTTGTAGAACAGCCCGAGCTAGGCTCAGACAGCTTGTACATGTACCCCACTCAAGCCCTGCTCACTACAAAAGAAGGTGCTGGCTCTACAGCCTCCTTTCTGTACCCAGACTCCCACTTCCAACCCCCTGCAAGACCACCAAACAGAGGGAGACAGAGGCAAGATCATACCAAGCCTAATGACCTGAGATCGATCCCTGGGACCTACCCGGCAGAAGACCAAATAGACTCCCAAAGGTCCTCCTCTTTTACTTCCGATCTTCATACGTACACTGTGGCATACACAGGCTCAGAGAAAGAAATGAACACACACACACAGAGAAGAATATATACTTTTAAAAGGCCATCCTACTGGGCAGTGGTGGCGCATGCCTTTAATCACAGCACTCGTGAGGCAGAGGCAGGCAAATCTCGGAGTTCCAGGCCAGCCCACTTGGTCTATAGAGTAACTTCCAGAGCAGCCAGGGCTACACAGAGAACCACTTGAAAAGATGGATGGATAGATAGATAGATAGATAGATAGATAGATAGATAGATAGATAGATCATCCTAGCAAGTTGCAGGATAGATAGATAGATAGATAGATAGATAGATAGATAGATAGATAGATAGATAGATAGATAGATAGATAGATCATCCTAGCAAGTTGCAGGATAGATAGATAGATAGATAGATAGATAGATAGATAGATAGATAGATAGATAGATAGATAGATAGATAGATCATCCTAGCAAGTTGCAGGCCTGTACCTGCAACAGGCCCCTGGAACTTTGGTCCTGCAGTCATCTGGTCCTTGAAAGATCAGTGCTCACCTGAGTCAGAAGAGAGAGACAGCTGATGGGCAACTCAGCAGCTGGGGCCCTTTTTATGTCTCCGGTAGCAAAGGCCCAGGCACCTAGTCCTCCTGCTAGTTTGATGTGTTTGGAGACCCCAGCGGAGGGGATGCATTACAATCGAATGTGCAGGGAACTCGCTGGCTTCCCCTGACTCTGCCTGGCTAGATAGAACAGATGACAGCCAATCTTCCCCAGCAGCGCGTAACCCACCCCAGAGTCAAAACCAAGGTGTACAAACACAAACCCCACAGTGCCCTACTGAGTTTTCTGGACACAATTGGTGGTGGTGGTGGTGGTGGTTTTGGTTTGGTTTGGCTTTTAGGGCTTTTTTTCTTTTTTCTGTTTTACGAGACAGAGTTGTATAGCCCTGGCTGTCCTGGAACTCTCTCTCTGTAGACCAGGCTGGCCTCAGAGATCTGCCTGCCTCTGCCTCCTAAGCACTGGGATTAAAGGCATGCGCCACCACCACCCAGCTTGAATGTGAGTTCTCAATGCTCAGCAGAAAATAATCTTTGGTCATTGGGGCTCATCAACATCCAGTCGTTCTGCCTTCAGGTTAGGGATGAGAGGTAGCCCAAGGTCGCCCCACTCATTGGGACGGTTACGGGGTAGGGGCTGACTTAGCCAGGAGCCTCACCTCTCTGACTGCAGGTAAGCCCCCATGCGACAGAAGCTGCCTTGATGCGCTCTGCTTATCAGACAATGCTAAGATGCCTCGGGAAAGGGGGGAAGAAAACACACTCTGCCGGACAAGGAGCACCAACCTTGAAACTCCAGACTCCAAGTCTTTCACCACAGCCCAGAAGACTAAACAGGGCTCTGCAAGCCCAGAAAGCTACACAGATAGTGTGGCTTTCCCTGGCCACAGAACTCCAAAGGAGAGCCTTGAGTTCCTACTCTGAATGGGCAGGACTCTGTCCTGTCACTCTCCCGTTCACCTCCGCTCACAGACCTGCTGTACGCCGAAGCAGTGCTGTCAGGAAAAGGCACACTCATCTGCCTATCTGTCATCTCACCACCTGGCCAATTTTGGGGGATGTTTGTTTGTTTGAGACAGGGTTTCCCTGTATAGCCCTGGCTGTCCTGGAACTCACTTTGTAGGCCAAGCTGGCCTCGAACTCAGAAATCTGCCTGCCTCTGCCTAACCACCTGGCCAATGTAAGAATTCGGGTATCCAGACTTGGGACGCCTCAGAATCCCCTTCTGTTGGACCGAACTAATAAGACTCGCCGCTCCTGGGCCCCAGATGAAGGACTCACAGTGTGAAGAGAGTGAAGGGACACGCCACACCACTGCAGGCTGCAAGTCATGTGAAAGGTGGGCAAGACAAACCTAAATGGGGGAGTGGGAGCTGGGGAGAGGGGAGGTATCAGGATAGCTCAATGACAGTAAGCCAGTGTCCTGGTCTCCAGGAAGGTAGGAGTGTGCGTGTGTGAAGTGTGCGTGTGGTGTGGTGTGGTGTGGTGTGTGTGTGTGTGTGGTGCGTGTGTGGTATGTATATATATGTGTGTGTGTGTGTGTAGTGTATGGGTGGTGTGTGTGTATGTGGTGTGTGTGTGTATGTGTGTGGTGTGTATTTGTGGTGTGTGTGTGGTGTGGTGTGTGTATGTGTGTGTGTACAGTGTGTGTATGGTGTGTGTGTGTGTGTGTGTGTAGTATATGGGTGGTATATGTGTATGTGGTGTGTATGTATGTGTGATGTATGTATGGGTGGTGTGTGTATGTATGGTATGTGTGTTTATGTGTGGTGTGTGGTTCGCATGATATGTGTGGTATGTGTGTCTGTGTGTACAGCCTGATCTTCCGTAACTGCTTTGTCTGAGCACATGTGGTACCTCGCCAGAAATACTTGCCAGGTGTCATGTATCCCTCACAAGCCTGGCATGGGGGTGGGGGGATGGGGAGGTCATTTCCAGTTGGGTAGCTCAGGGAAGTCCTGTCATTTGACCCTAGTTAGAACCAGGAAGTGATGTAACTAGGATTTTGAAGCCTGGATCTGTGGCAGTGTTGCTGGTGAAGCCTGCGTCCTGACCTCCACACCACCCTCCCTTAGACATCAGACTTAAAACCATGTGTGTGTATATAGATATTCAGGTATGTACACATATATAGGTATATATGCATGCATGCAAGTCCATGTGTCTATGGGCCTGTGGAGGTCAGAGGTCAATACTAGCTGTATTCCACAAGCCTTCCTCCACCTTATTTTTTGAGGTAAGGTCTCTCATTGAACTAGTCTGGTAGACTGGCTGGCCAAGAGAGCCTCAAGGATCCCCACCCCTGTCTCATTCCTGGCGCTGGGATTCCAGGCGCAAGGCTCAGGGTTTTGTCACGTGGGTGCTGAGGCTCCGACGCAGGTCCTCCTTGCACAACAGACACGGTGCCAACTGAAGCTACCTCAGCCCCAGGACATCAAACTTAAACTCTAAGGCATATCTTAGCAACCAGCAGCCTGGCAGGGAGAAGAAGACTGTGCAACCCTGTGGGTCATTTGGCTACCCTGAGGACTGGGTTCTTAGTCCACACAGTAAGAGGCTGGACACTGTACCAATACTGATTAGTAGTGGCTCTCTCTGGGCTCACTGGGTAGACTGGGTGCATTGGAATTGATTAGCAATGTCTATGGAAAAGCCAAGCAAGGGACAAGTGGCAGCATGGATCATATGTGTATCACTCTAGAATATTCTCTTCCAATACTGACCTGCTCTGAGTCTGACTATATAAATAAGGGGGCGGGGGTGGGGGTGGGGGGACAGAAAACAGATGCATACCTTCCAACACAGGATGGCCACACACACCTGCTGTCCTCATACCCAGTAAGACAACCAGACCTGGCAAATGCATGGCTGGCCTGATGTGGCCCTGGCTATCTGACACCCCATCAGTAGGTGCACAAACCTTTGAGGAAAGCTCTTTGGGTCTACCGTGGGCCAGACATCTTGCCCAACCTGAATCTCTGCTTCCCACAGCGAAGAAAGTCCTGCCAGGCTGATCACAGTCATCTCCATGCATTAGGGCATCAACGGTGCCACAAACGAGGGCTACTGCTCCCGTCACTGCCACCAACAGTGCCATTTTCCTTTGGAGAGGTAATGTTCGCTCGCATGAGCCCAGGGACACGCTGCTACGTACTGGTTCGGTGACCGTGCGCTCTATCCAGAAGGGAGCTTAAAACAACATGTTCTGCAAGCTCCTGGTGTCCCCAGGGTCCTGGGAGGAAACAGAGTGTGGACACCAAATGGTGTCATTTAAAGATGTTTAAACAAAAGGACAGGAGACCTGAATGTGTGGGTGGAAGGATGGGGGAAAGCAGAGATGTCTTTCTGCCTAGGTGGATGAGCCCTCCCTGTTTGCCAAGGACAGAGTTTCCCGGGACATAAGACACCCATTGGGAAAACTGAGTGGTCCCAAGATCTAGGAGCTATGACAGAAGGCCTCAGAGCATCTCCTGGGAGGGAAGACAGAGAGAATGGAGGATGTGGTTGGTGTCAGGGACAAATGAGGTAAACGCAGGACACAAATCTGAATTCTCCCAGGCCAGTCAGGGTCTCACCTGTGAGGAGGCTCCTCAGTGAGGCTCAGAAAGGACTCAGCCCTCAGCACACATCCAACAGGAAAAAGAAAAATCTTTCCCTCCTGAAGGAAGGGGTCACCGGGTGTGACTGGTGTGCCAGACTCAAGAGTTCTGAGTCCACCAGGTGTGGTGGCGCATGCCTTTAATCCCAGCACTTGGGAGGCAGAGGCAGGAGGATTTCTTGAGTTCGAGGCCAGCCTGGTCTACAGAGTGAGTTCCAGGGCAGCCAGAGCTACCCAGAGAAACTCTGTCTCAAAAAAACTAAAAAAAAAAAAAAAAAAAAAAAGAGTTCTGAGTCCACCAAGGCCACTGAGTTTAGATTTTAGGGTTGACAGGTTAATGGAGCAGTCTCCTACACCTGGCAGTAAGACACACACCCCCCAACACTAAGGCTGAGAGGTCCCACCCAGTGAGCACATTCGCACACCCGTGCACACACAAACACACACACACACACACACACACAGTGTTGGTGGGGGAATAGCTTTCCAGGGGCCCCTGTTGGATAGAGGCAGGCAGTCCGGACACAGCAGCTCCAGGTGGGTCATCCAAAGCACAGTGCCTGCCCTGTGGTTGGCAGCGAGACCCAGGTGGGTGCCTGATGGGGCCCTGGGCAGCTTTCTCCAGCTCATATGCTCCGACTGAGGCCACTGCTCTGATCCAACACAGGTGTCACAAGCAATACCATTTAGAAAATAAAAACAACTTTCAATTCTGCTTTTTAAATCCTATTTTCTGAGATCAAAATCTTATTTACCAAGCACAGCCGCTGAAAGCCAAGGTGAAAGCCACGGAGATGTCTGAAGGCTCCGGCCACACGCTGCTCCAGCTGGAGACTTGGCGGGGAGAGGTCAGAACCTGGAACAGGGGCACTCAGACCAGATTCTAGGAGCCTGGGGTCCCAGCACTGACCACAGGCCCTTACTCTCCCAATCCTGGGAGGTGACACCACCCTCCTCCGCGAAAGGGGGTGAGGGAAATCAGAACTAGTTCTTCTACAGTGAGATGAGCTATCGGTGCAAAGTCGGGAAGATAACTAAAAGCACTAAACCCTTCCCCCAGCCTAGCTTGAGTCGACCGCATGTCCAACACTTCCCGGAGTGTTCTGGGTTCCTGGACCACACAGTCAGAAGAGAGTGTGGCTGTTAGGCAGATATGCATCAATGTCAATGCTCCTCAGGTTAGGCTCCCAGTGGGCTGACCAAAGGAACGAGACCTTCCAAGTCTAGCTTGATGAGACAATGAGTCTACTGTCCTTCCTTTGAGGTGCTACAGGTGACCGCCACCTCACCCCACCCCACCCCACCCCACCCCCCAAAATAAAACAGCTCCATCACCATAAAGCCCCATACCAGTATGGATAACTTTTGCAAGGCCGTGTAGATGGAGTCTTCTTACAGTTAATGTCCCACAGGCTATACATTCTACAACCTCCAGAGACCCTGTACAGTCAGGGGACAGGGGAGTGGTGGCTCCCACAAGAGGGATGATGGCATCCCCCAACTCCCTCCATAGGGGAATGCTAATAAGCAAATCTTACCAGTCTCCCTCAGGTAACCACACTTTCCCTGATAAGACGGGAAGGGCCAAAGGACAGAGGTCCACAGATATCTTCATGCAAGGCTGCTCTGACAGGGCAGGAAGGGCCCTACCCAGTGGCAATAAGCAAGCAGAGGTGGATGGTAGTTCTCCTAGATACGTCCTGAGAGTTGCGGTAGCCCAGAAGACTACACTGAAAGGGTTCTAGCATTGCTCCCCTGGACTAAGAGCCCTCATTCTGCATGGAGCCTGCTGCCAGAACCTTCCTACAACTCCAGCATCTTCCTTTTGCTGTCTTTTCTCCACGTGGTTCAAGTATCCTTCAAAGATGCGGCAACCCTCTACCACCTTGGTGGGACTTAGATCAAACAGCTGTATTAAGGATACAACCCAGGGCCAGGCAGCGGTGGTCCACACCTTTAATCCCAGCACTTGGGAGGCAGAAGCAGGTGGATCTCTGAGTTTGAGGACAGTCTACAGAGTGAGTTCCAGGACAGTCAGGGCTACACAGAGAAACCCTGTCTCAAAAAACAAACAACAAACAAACAAACAACAAAACAAACAAACAACAAAAAAAAAAAGGATTCAACCCAGGGCCTCCAACATGCTAGGCAAGTGCCCCATCACTGGGCCTCCCTCCCTGACTGCTACTCCTTTTGCTGAAGCAAGTCTCCTCCAACCAGGATAACCTCCCTCCAGCTTGCTATGTAGTAGAGAATGAATAAATGACCTTAACTCCTGAGCCTCAAGCCTCTGCCTTCCAAAGTAGGGAATTGTGGCTATAAATCACAGCTCCCGCTGTTTACAGGGTGCTGAGGAGGAGCCCAACCGAGCTCCAGCCCTAGCCTTTGTTTTGCACTGTTCTATTGAGTTGTAGGGGTAGCCTTGAACTTTACACTCTCCTGCCCCAGCCTCTAGAGGAGCTCGGAAGAGTAGCACACCATCACATTCTGACTTAAGATGCTTTTGGAGAAGGAGAGAAGCTAGGCTACCAGCTCTGGATACTCCCTTACTCCAGGACCACCCCCCAGCTCCCATTGGTATACACAGAACACACAAAACACACACAGCACACACATACATAGAACACACACACATTAATCTGATTCAGAAGGCAAGAAGCAGATCAAGACATTTTCCTTCTATTAAACTTTCTCATGTTATTTTTTTTAAAAAAAAATTATGTGCATGGGTGTTTTGCCTACATATATGTCTAGGCACCACATATACGCCGGGTGCCTGTGGAGCCCAGAAGAGAGTAGCAGATTCCCCAGGAGTGACAGATAGTTTCGAACCACTGTGTTTATGCCCGGAATCAAACCCAGGTCTTCTGGAAGAGCAGCGAGTGTTGCTAACCACTGAACCATCCCTCCAGGCCCTCTAATGCTAATTCTTCCCAGTCACCTTTTTATTGGCTGTGATCCAACTCTCTTTTTCCAACTATCCATCTCTAAAAAGAGTCGTCTTAAGTCATCAGCCAAGGTAGGGGTTGCTTGCTAACACCCTGGCCAACCTGGATTCCATCTGGGGCTCTTGGCTCCATATTATATGAACTGTGACAAAGGGGGCTGCCTCTCCTGTACCCACACCTCCCTTGACCCCTTGGAGACAATACTGAAGAAGCCTGGTGACTGTGAGGAAGATCAGTGCCCAACTCTGCCATGAGCAGCTACTTCTCTAGAATCTGGGGGCTCATACAGATGGAGTTTATGGTGAGTTGGGTATAAACTGAACAGTTCTCAATCAGGGGCACTGTGGCCCACTGACTGAGGGAACTCTAGTCTGACAAGCATGGTGGCATTTGGTTGATCAAGGCCAGACTCAAGGCTCAACTCAGTACTGTACACAGGACGGGTCTTACACCCATGACAAGTCACTGGGTTCCACCAAAAGAGTGGCCAAGTGATCAACTCCTTAAGCTGGTGTGTGACCACTGCTAAGCAGACAGTAAGCTCTCAAGGGAGCTTTATCTTAGAGACAAGTCACCAAGACACACAGGGACCAGGACTGTGCTCTGTATTGCTGCTGGTCAAGTGGATGCATGCGGAAAGGAGAAAATGGGATTCTTTGTTGCACAGAGCAGAGGTGGTGCCCCCAACAGAGTGTCATGGCTTCCCTCAGGGTGATTAGGGTTGACGGGAAGGACTGTCTTCCTTTATTTCATACAACTATCCTCAACTATGTGTTATTATTATAAGTTAGCGACTAGCTGATAGAGAGGGAGAATTGGGAGAGGTTTCCCCCAGACCACCCACAAGGTAAGAGTCACATACACTGGAGCCAGCCCTACTGCAAACAGGCAAGGTGACCCTTAAAGGCTATCAGAGAGGCCGACAAACGTGTCCAGCAGAAATGCCAAAGCTTAGAACCATGGGAATTCCTGAGGGTAAAGAAAGAAAGCAGCCGGGTGGGTAGAGTACCACTCCATGGCCACTGGACTTCATGCTCGTTGTGAGTGGCTAAGATATGTCAGGATCAGGTGTGATTGGGGCAACTGACCAATTCAGGCAGTAAACTGAGGCTCCAAGGCTGAGTAGCTGTCCCAAGAGCTAAGATGCAAGCTGTAAGCACAATACCAGAAGCACTCACTGAAGTCCCCACCGCCCCTCCTACTGCCTTTGGGACTGACGCAAAATGAGATGTTCCAACAGGACCAAGAGACACAGTGTAGCTAGAGGAAGTATCCATACCTAGGTCACTGGTATCTTGCCGGTGCTCTTGGGCTCATAGATCTGCCTGGCTTTCTGGATCCACCAACCCAGCTGCCAATTACAATTTGCCCACCCCTGAAGAGAGCCTCCCTGGTGAATCCTGATGAACTGGAGCAAAAACAAGTCCTTGTTCCCCTTTGTAACAGGAAGCCCTGCCCCCCACCCCCAGCCACCCCTTGGAACTTCCTCCACTGCAGACCCAAAGCAGAGGCACCCTGAGTCACCTGCAAAATGCCCGTCCATTCTCTGGCTATGGAGACAGCCCAGCAGGGCTGGCCTGGGCCTCCCCTACCTCCAGGACTGCAAGAAGGGCAGGAATAGTGCCTCACACAGCGACAGGGGCTCTTCAAGCCCACTTTAGGTAGTAGGCTGTGATCTCCAGCAGATCTGTGCAGCTACTTCCTGTAGGGCCACAGAGGCACGAGCCCTGCTAGGAAAGCAAGATGTGCAAACACACTCCTCTGTGTGTGCCCACCCTCTTTCAACAGGAGAGGACTCCCGGCTCGGGAGTATACAGCCTCATTCATTCACTCATTCATTCATTCATTCATTCACCCATCCATCCACACATCCCACCCAGCAACTCCTCCATTCACCCATGCATAGGAAGGAAGTCAGCTGGGAAGTGCTGCTTCAGTCTCCCTGGCTGTAATATGGGGAGGGTGAGCGGGCAACTGTAACTGACAAAGCTGTGAGGGTCATTAAGGACTGGCCATGTTGGGTGGCCTCTGCCCTGTCACTACTGTGACTAACTTCCTGACCCTGGTGACTCAGACATGCTCAAAGTTCTCAATCTCTCTTTGGTGAAACCCTGCCATGCCCCAGAGAGCGGTCATCAGGGCCTCCCTGCTCTGACACAGGCACAGAATACCTGCCCTGGTGGACTTAGCCCAGACCACATTACATCCATTCATCCGTCCGTCTATCGATCTGTCCATCTCTCTCACATTTGTACTCAGGGTGATACGGTAGTACCCACAACCACACAGCCTCCTAAAATGTACCACTGCTCGTCCAACCTTCACCCTTGACTCGCCTGTCCTTCTGTCTGTCTGCTCGCACCCATAACCCCACCATCCTTTCCCTACCATTTCTAATCCCACCACAAAGGCCTTCCTAACGGCTGGCAAGGTGGAAAATCGCTAGGCTCATAAGCCTGACAACCTCAGTTTGAGCCCCAGAATCTGCATAAAGAAAGCTGGATGCAGCCGGCGGCACGCATCTATGATCCCAGAAGAACTGCGTGGAAGCTTGCAGGCCAGTCAGCCACCACCCTGAGTGTGCAGACCCTGCCTCAGAAACAAGTAAAGAAGCAAAACAACCGGGAAAAAAAAAAAAGGTTGTCACACATGCACACACGCGCACGCGCGCACGCGCACGCACACGCGCACACACACACACACACACACACACACACACACTCGCAGGCAGACACTATCATCATTATGGCTAAATTTCAGAGCCAAGTGATAGGGTCACACGCCTTTAATCCCAGCACTCGGGAGGAAGAGGCAGGTGGATTTCTGAGTTCGAGTCCAGCCTGGTCTATAAAGTAAGTTCCAGGACAGCCAGGGCTACACAGAGAAACCCTGTCTTGAAAAAAAAACAAAAACAAAAACTTGCAGGACAGCAACACTATCCCCAAACAGCAAGAGGACGCACAAACCTAAGACCATGCACTGTAGCTTAAGGTGCATGCAGCCCTCTGGAGAGGAGACTATGAGGGTCTTCCCTGGCATACTCACCGCCAGCACCATACTTGGGGTACCTCCTCCCTTAGAGCATGGTCCCTGGGACACCCACTCCCAAGTGAGTGTCTCAAGTACTCACGCTGAATACAATACCCAGTACCCGGCAATCAGTTGAAATCACACCTGAATTTGCCTCTTGCCTCTGCCCGACTTCCCATCTCTGAGGATCCCCACCTCCACAGGATCATTCAGAAAACCAGGGGAGCACGGTGCCTGCAAGCACTAGGGAAATGACAACTGTCCCCCTCCTCCCTGAGCAGGCTTCTTCCCCTCCACTGTTCCTTCCCAAAGAAGAGCAAATTCCAAGCCTGCCAGCAGCCTCCTGAGGGATCAGTACCCTTTCCATTCTAAGTGGCTGTGCTAGTTAGTGCCTTGGGGACCTCAAGGCCACCGCTGCATGCCGAGGTGGGTGAGCCACACAGCTCCTCCAGGGCCCCCTCTTCCTGAGTGTCATCTATTTTAGTTTAATTTGGTTGGTTGTTTTTTGGGTTTTGTTTTTTTTTTTTTTTTTTTTTTTTTTTTTGGTTTTTCAGGACAGGGTTTCTCTGTATAGCCCTGGCTGTGCTGGAACTCACTTTATAGACCAGGCTGGCCTCGAACTCAGAAATCTGCCTGCCTCTGCCTCCCACGTGCTGGGATCAAAGGTGTGCGCCACCATGCACGGCTTAGTTTAATTTGTTAATCTGACTTAGATCTTTCTGTGGCTCAGGCTAGCCTACCCCCCTTCCAGTGCAGCCCAGGCTAGCCTCAAACCGATGATCCTCCTGCCTCAGACTTCCAAGGGCTGAGACTCCCGGTGTACTCCACCACAGCAGCTCCAAGACACATCTCTAACTCACATTTCCCAGCCTCACCTGGGCTCAGGTGTGGTCCTTGACTCTTGCTCCTCCATCCCCACATGGACGAACCTAGAGGAGGCCCAAGTTGGAACAGAATACAAAGGAGACCAGGTACCTAAGAGATAAATGGGGCAGGGCCCAACAAAGATACCTCTGGAACCGTGATGAGAGAAAAAAAAAAAAAAACACAACCATTGCCTGAAGCCAGTGGGCCTCTGGTTGGGAGTGGGGGCTGTTTGTTACACAGCTAGTCAGCCTTGGCTGACAGATCCTCCAGCTGGGCCTGGAACAAATAAATTTATTCATTCAACCTAGCCAGGAAGCTAGACTGAGAAGCAGAGAATTCAGGCCTGCTGTCTTCAAGAGTCCAGGACAGCCTCAGGACACCCAAGAAAACCAACAGAAGTCCAGGTGTTTGTTCCCCACGGGTGACCTCTCCTGAGCTGGACCCAGCAAGCCCAGCCCCAACAGGCGAGCACCTGCTTTCCCATAGGCCGGATTCCCATAGGCCCGCCCACCAGCAGACCCGAGGAGCCAGCTCACCTGCCTCGGTCCACAACCTAATTCTCACAGCTGATAACAGCCTGGGAAACAATGGGGATCGAGGCCAGGGTAGGAAGCAACTGTGGGGGCCACCCTCATTCCTGAATCATGCCCAAGGGTCTTTGGGCCAGCACACTTCCCATCAGCCCCTCCCCACCTGCAAAGCCAGCGGTGAAACAGAGGATTCTAGAACCTGGGAATCATTGGAAGCTGGTTATTCACCAAGAGTTGGCTTTACAAGCATTCCCCCAGAGGGCTGGCGAGATGGCTCAGGGGTTAAGAGCACTGGCTGCTCTTCCAGAGGTCCTGAGTTCAATTCCCAGCCAACCATATGGTGGTTCACAGCCCTCTTCTGGTGTGTCTGAAGACAGTGACAGTGTACTCACATACATAAAATAAATCTTAAAAAAAAAAAAAAAAAAAAAAGCATTCTACAGGCTGAGTAATTTAAGACCCTTTCAACACAAATACTACAAAGCCGTTCTTCACTCTTTATTGGGAAGGAGCTCTCTTTTCAAAGAGGAAACAGGGAAGAGGGGAGGGAGAAAAGGAGAGAGAAAAATCTACTCTGAAACTTCCTGCGAGCAGCAGCAAGCAGCCCATACCCTAGAATGTTCTAGATGCTTGCTGAAACAAACAAAAACAGAAAAACCAGGGACTCACTATTTAACCCAGGTTAACCTCAAAACTGGTGTCAATCCTCCTGCCCTCAACCTTTCGAGTGCTAAAATTACAAGGTTTAAAATACAGGCTGGGGGGGTGGGGGGGGGCTGGTGAGATGGCTCAGCGGTTAAGAGCGCCGACTGCTCTCCAAAGGTCCTGAGTTCAAATCTCAGCAACCACATGGTGGCTCACAACCACCCGTAACGAAATCTGATGCCGTCTTCTGGAGTGTCTAAAGACAGCTACAGTGTACTTACATATAATTAAAAAAAAAAAAAAAACGGGCTGGGGAGATGGCTCAGCTGTTGAGAGCACTGACTGCTCGCTCTTCCAGAGGTCCTGAGTTCAATTCCCAGCACCCACATAGTGGCTCACAACCACTAATGGGCTCTGATGCCCTCTTCTGGTGTGTCTGAAGAGAGCAACAGTGGACTCACATAAAATAAATATACAGATCTTAAAAAAATAAAATAAGCAACAGTTGGGCAAGGTGCACAGGCCTTTAATCCCAGCACTGAGGAGGCAGAGGCAGGTGGATTTCTGAGTTTGAGGCCAGCCTGGTCTACAGAGTGAGTTCCAGGACAGCCAGGGCTACACAGAGAAACCCTGTCTCGAAAAAAACAAACAAACAAACAACAGGCCCCAGGGGAACAGGGGAAAGTGAACACAAGCAATTATTAAATGCCAGCCGGGTGATTTCTAAATTCCCCCTGGCCTAAGAGCCTTTTGCATTTGTCCAGTCCCTCTGAAAAGCCCTTCCCCCAAACAGCGATGCCACACCTCTTGACATACAGACTCCCTTAAGCCACCAGCTTACTGGCCTTAGTAGCCTGCTGTTTGCTGTCTCTCTCCCAAGTCCCCAGAACAGTGGCTTTTATCTGTTAAATGAATACCTTGCCTCCCTTAACCTCAACATCAAGGCTGAAAGGAAGTCCTCACAATCCTCCCTCAGCAGATAAGGCAGCCATCTGGGAAGCTGCTGAGGCTGGACTCCAGGTCACCTGTCTGATGTCAAGTCTGTGTCATACACAGCATCTCATCTCCTAGTGCTCACTTACCATGCACAGCCTATCTTACACATGGCAGAGGTGAGAAGGTGGATCCTTTAGACAGGAACAACTTGCCACCCGCCTCGGTCTGGAGATACACACAACACACACACACACAACAGAGCAGGCACCTCTAACACCCACCACAGCCCCTCTGGTTGGGGCTCTACAGGGAGACAGTGAAGTGGCCTTTTCAAAGATGTGCCCACCCCCAGACCACCTAGGGATATACTAACTACCTGTTCACCAGAGAGAGGAGAAAGGAAGGGAAATTCTCGCCACCCCCCCCCCCTTCTCTTGTTATGGGGCTTGGCCACCTGGCTCTCATTCTGAGGAAAACAGGAAGGCAGAAGGCAGAAGAAAATGAGGCTCTCAGTGTGAGCAACCCAGACCATGGTCCTCAGAGTGAAGTTGCAGATTACTCTCATAGCATCTTCCCTCTGCTCCTGGTGGCAGGGCTGGCAGACAGACCCCGTGAGAACTCACTTCCTGGTGACATTCTGTCAGACTGAAGCATGCCCCCCCCACACACACACACACCCAAGAAAGTACGCAAACATTTAAACTGTTAAAACAGATACAAATTCCGCTGATAAAAATGGGGAGTTGCCAACAACTGAGAGGAAGCTAAATGCCCAACAACGGGGGAACTAGTCTGCCTACGACATTAGTACAGTACACTTCAAGATGGGAAAATTACATAGCAGGGAGGAGAGGACAGTCACACGTGTGGGGATGTATAGCGAACTCCAAACACAGAGTCTAGTAACAATGCAGAATTGTGTGCTCGTGTCCAGAGTGCCCAGCAAGGAAAACCAAGGAAACAGACAACAGGACTGCCTTAACGATGACCACCAAGGACTCTTAGACGCATGAGGTGAAGCTACATCCTGTCCCTGTACTTTGGATGCATTTGGTAATGTGCACACTGATTCAATTACACACACACACACATACACTCACACACAAACATATGTACATAGACACATAGACATATATATGTATTTTTTAATCACATAGATGATATTTTTTAAAGTACCCCTGGGGAAACTCTTCTAGACTGCCTGAAACAAGCTTACAGCCTCAACCCAGGAGCTCTGCAGTCAGTCATCTCTAACTTTCCCAAGGATTCTGTGTACCTCAAGTGACTGCCCCTCTTTAAATAGCAAAGATTTTTACTTTAAAAAAAAAAAAAGATTCTTTTTGGTGCCGAGGGGCGGGGTAGGCGGAGGAGACAAGTTTGTGTGTGTGGAGGTCAGGACAACTTGCAGGAGTCTCTCCTTCCACCTCCTGGTCCCAAGGATCATACTCAGGTAGTAGGGACTTGGTGCAACCGACTTTTAAGTGCTGAGCCATCTTGACTGCCATAACCCTTCCTTTTCCACGGAGCTCATTCAGGAAGCTCTGTCTCACCATGAAAACTCTTCCTGACTGTGTGCTGGCTGTCCCACTACCAGAACCGGAGTCAACACCTCAATTATCACCATAATAAACGAGGTAAACTGTCACCCTGCACATGAAGACAAATAAAGGCCCCCTCAGGGAAAGCAAGGTGCCCAAAGTTCCACAGCCAGGAAGCTGCCACCTCGGGCTCCAGCCGTGCTCCACGTGACTACGGTAAAACCGAAGTTTGTTCTGCCCCACGGTGGGGGCGCTGCTATAGCTCCTTTAATCCTTTAATCAAGGGCGTAACTAGACCATCTCAAATATCCATTCCAATGAAATGCCAGGCTGGTCCCCTTAGAGAGAGGTGGTGAGGGAGGGAAAGTGGACGGCGGTGGGTCCCCTAGGGCACTTTGCCTTTGGAATAATTCAGCTCCTGTGCTCCCCACAAAATGCCCAGAAAGTCCTAAGCCACCCGGGGTCCCAAAAGCACAAGGCTTCCTTGTGGTCCCAGTAGGAGAGCACCCAGCAAAACACCTTCTACCAGGAAGAGCACCGGTGGTCTGATTGGGCAGCTCTCCTTAAAACGCACTGTCTTCCTACAGCGGGTGGAAGGCAGGCCATCCCGCCCAACCACAGAGAACAGGGTTCTCTGAACACACAACTACCTAGGAAACAAATCGGATGTTCTCCGATATCTACTCGTGACATTCATAAAATAAAATAAATAAATAAAGCGCTTACTAAATGGCAGAGTCATGAACGGAGGGAGGAAAGGATGGAGCGGACAGAGGAGGGACCTACGTGGCAAAATAGAAAAAAAAAAAAAAAAAAAAAAAGTTAGCTCATATTTGAGCATTCGTGTGTTCATAGATGGGATCTCTGGGGACTGGAGGGTTTCATTCTCAAGAGGAAAAAAAAAAAAATCCCAGCATTTGGAGGGAAGGGCCAAGCAGTAGATCTCAGAGCATTCTGCTGAAACTAAATCCAAGTTCATAGGATGGATGCTCAGACAAGCCCCGGAGGGGGAAAAAGAGGCATGGACAGGAACAACCAGAATCCCAGAGACGTTGGGAGTCAGAGCAGCAGTGCAGACAATGTGAACGGCAGCCCTGGAGGAACGCGGCTGGAGAATAAAGACTCCTCCTGTCCCTTGTGTCCGAATCCCCGTTCAGCAAGCAAAGGAAGAAAGAAAGGGCTTTGCAGATCAGACCCGCCATTCTGAAACCGATTGTTTGGTTTTTGTTTTGTTCTGGTTTGTTTTCAACCGTGAGATGAAATGAAAGGTAGGAGTGCTTTTTTTTTTTTTTTTTTTTGTAGTTCTTTGGTGCAGTGGAAACAAAGGGTAGAGACAAAAGACAAACACGTCTAGCAGGTGATCAAATTTAGCCAAGCAACCAACGGCAGGCAAGATGGATGCCTGTCCTCTCCAACGAGGACACCTCTACAAAAATCTGGGCTCGTTGTAGGTTCCAACCTATAACAAGGTAGGCAGCCACCGCTGAGCCCAGGAAGACCCAGGGATAGGCAAGTACACGTGAGGACTGAGACAGTGCCTGGGCAGATCGGCCTTTCCTCAAGAAGGTCCAGCCTCTGTCCTTCAGTGACCCCCCACGATCCCTCCTCCAGATGCTAGAGACCTCCTCCCCTTTGTTGACAAGCATTCCGGTTCCAAAGGATCCAAAGTCTCCCAAGTTCATCAAACCTGGCCTTGCTTCTGCTGGGGTTTAATCAGTAACCAGAGCAGTAGACAGCACAGGGCAAGCTCTGACCTGACCCCACGGAGGGCAAAGTTTACAGCCAGGTCAGGGGAGGGGAGTCAGGTCTGGTGGCACCAATCTCCCTTTTAGGTCTCCTGACCTAGGGAACTAAAAGATTTCCACAATAAGTGTGTCACCAGCTGGAAAGCCAGACCCGAAGGGACTGAGAGACCCCACACACACCCAGAAACTTGGCTTGCACCCCAGCATGGGGCAAGCTGGGGTCCAGGAAGCCTCTCTGTCCCTCGCAGTTCAGGTATAGACAGCGGACTCAGTGGATGGTTTGGGCAAAGGAGTGAATTGTTTGTTGACAGATTTAAAGCCTGATCAGTCACTGTGGGTTCAGTTCCTGAAGTCCACCCAATTAACTGGATAACCCCACACACACACAAACAATTCTCAACTAAGCTTCTTACAGGCCACATACGTCTCACCCCTGTGGGAGACACACTCCGACACGGGCAACTCAAGGCTGGGCCAGGGGCTACCAGTGGTGTTCTGGGAATGAACTGCACTCAAATTCACCTTTGTTTCATTTGAGCAAACATTTCTCAATACAGTGGTTGGGCCGCACTATAAAATGCAGACAGGTTACATAATGCCCAGGCCTAAGGGAACCCCAAGGAGGCTCCTCCACTTCCTAGGGAACGGACACAAAGCAAATATCTCGGACACAAAGCAAATATCTCGACATGGGACAAGATCCCTAGTAGCAAACCCCAGCCCCACCTCTGGCCTGGAGACCAACGCTACAGGCCCTGGTGGCCACACCTCCATCCACACAGGCCCTAGGAGGGTGGGGGAGTCACACACCTCCACTAGAGGCCTCCACTGGAGCCCCCACCCTCGTTGACGCCCCCACAAAGCCCGAGCTACATGGATGGAATTCCCTCATGCCAGGTGAAGAATTAGAAGGGCAGGATTATACCAGCCTGGGCCATGTTTCCAGTTCCTTTTTCCCCATTTTCTGACACACAACACCACTCCACCAAGACCAGACTTGTGCCTCAGACAACCCGGGGCCACACACAGGACTCAGGTGTTCCTCCGAGGTAGCCCCCCACCACACACACACACACCTCAGCTGGCATGAGTGGGCCGGGGAACCTGGCTGCTGGGGACTCTCCGGTCTGATTCCTTACTGCTCTCTTCCAACAGACAGACCTCTTGAGCAGCCAGGGAAAGTAGGGGGCCTCTAGCCTGAGGTAGTCAAAGATCAGCTAGCCATACAGTGACTGTGCCCCAGGAGGACCAGGGAATGTCCTGTCCTTCCTATAGCGGGTCACCGTTCCTCTCAACTACTGGCCTTCGCTGACAACTCCTTGGCATTTTGAGGGATGGCAGGGAAAAGAAGAGAGCCTAAAAAGACACCCCCACCCCCAACTCAACCAGGTACTAAAGCTAAAGCCAAACTTGGGGTCTCCAGAGCCCAGGGAAGGTTACCAGGCACCTCTGAGACCTGAAACCCTCGGCACTAGCCAATCAAATGGAGATCAAGGCCGAAGCCTATGACTCAAGGCAGGTTTAAGAACACACACCAGCCTAGGAGAAGACCGGGCCACCTCCCGGCAACCCTCAATCCTCCTGGGGACAAAGTCTGCAGTTACTGCACCAACATGCCCACAGCCTAGGGGGAAAAAAAAAATTGGTGGTTTTGAGTATATCAGAGCCAAAATTCAGAATAAATGTCCTCAAGTACCACAAAGGGGTAGGGGAAGCAGACTCAGGGAGCAGGGTGTCTAGGCTAACTTTTCCCCACTCCCCATTCCTCGGAGCATGTGTCACAGTTTGTGACACACCACCAAGGGAACATGGATGCCGAGGCAATGTCTACACACGCTACACATTTGTGGCATGCATGTAAGCAACACCCTGTTTCCTGGCTGGGCTTTCTTGGCACAGGTGTGAGCGAGGCGGTACACTCTGCCCCCTCCCATGATGTTTAGTAAACACCACGGAGCCTGCCACGGGGGTACGGTCCGTTCTAGACAAGTAGGGGGCCCCTACAAAGATAAGTCCCCAAGCGCCAGGCTAAGGCCCAGCCAGAGCCTGTATTTGAAACTGCCCTTGTTGGAAAACACAAAGCATCCTGTATAGGCCCTGCCCACCGCCCCCACTCCCCCTCCTCGACCCCACCACAGCTGTCTGTCCCCAGGAGGAAGAAGGCCACCATTTGCAGATTCGATTTCCGAAAGCAACTAGTAAGAGCCTCCTTTCTCCATCTCATCCAGCTGACCTGGCCCTGGCCACACAGCAAAAAAAAAAAAAAAAAAAAAAAAAAAAAAAAACTGTAACAAAACAGGACGCAGCCACAAAACATGCTTACACACGCTCCACAGACAACGCAAGGGCAAGCTGGGCAGCCCAGCTGCTTCTACCCAGAGAACTCGACTATCCCAGGGTCTGAGCGGGTCCAGGACCTCGGCCCCCTGCCCCCCACCCTCCAACCTCCTAACGTACGAAGGAGATTTTTAGAAAGGGCAGGCACCCGGTTTTTTGCCAGGCCCGGCAGGGAAGAAAAAAAAGGATAAAGGCAGGCTAAAGCAAACGCAGGAGTTGTTTTCTGGAAATTGTTGGCGCTGGGGGGTTACGGTTTTTATGGAGGAGAGGGTTGCGTTTTGTTTTCTCCGGTAGCTCAGATCCAGATGGGCAACGAGTTCAGAAAAGGAACAACACACCACTATCCTCAGGGCCCAGTCTAGGGTCCCAGACATCAGAAACGCAAGCGTTTAGGCAAAAGTCCCCAAGCGCTCAGCCCGGGTGGGCTAAGTGTCCAGGACACGAAAGAGGATTCCCATAGCCTGCCTTGGAGGATCAAGTCTAGAGGTTCCAGCCCAGCTCCGTGCGCAGGCCGGGACTAGGGGGCCGCGCGCTCGGAAACAACCAGCGGGGCGCCTCGGTCCCGGGGGACCCCAGCTTGGGAAGCCCCACGGCCACGCAGGGCCACTCACCGTGGCGGATGCTAAGCTGTTGTCGGCCAGCGTTAGGTGGTGCGGCTCCCAGCGCCTCAGGAATTTGGAGGTGAGGATCTTGCTGAGAAAGGTCCGAGGGTGCCGGATGACACAGACCTGAATGTCGCCCTCCTGCAGCAGCTTGTACCTCATCCCGTTGCAAAGCAGCAGGGCCCGGCGGCAAGGCACGGCGCCCATCACCTTGGTGCCCTCGGGGCCAGACACGTCGCTCCCAAGCAGCGGCTTGGTCTCCTCGATCTGCCGGGGGTCGCCGCCGCCCGAGCTGCTCGTCACATCCATGGCCGCGCCGGGGCGGGGGCCGCGCGCGCGATCGCGGCTGGCGTGGGGCCGGGCCGGCGGGGCCCCCGCGGAGGGCCCGCACCCCCCCACCGCCGGGAAGGTGGGGGGGCGTGGGCTGGGGGCGCCCCGCGGGGACGAACGGGAGCGCGCGGGGGCGGGCGGGGGCGCGCGGGGCGCTTCCTGGGCTGCTTCCTTCTAGCTGCTGGGGCGCATGCCGGCGCGAACGGGTTGGCGACTGCGGCGAGGGCGGCGGGCGATCGCCGGGCGCAGAGAGGATCGGGTCCTCGGGGGGCGGGGGCGGCGCCGGGGACGGCGGGCGCGGGCGTGTCTCGGCCTCGCGCGGGCGCGCTGTGCGGTGCGTGTGTCCGCGTCCGTCCGCGAGTGTGTGCTGCGGGCGGGGGCCGCGCCGGCTGCCGGGGAGATTGCGGGAGGCTGGCGCGCGCGATTGGTCCCCGCGGGGTCATGTGCCCGCCCTCTGACGTCAATGGCGGCAACAGCGGCTTCGGCCTCCCCGGGGCGGGCGGAGTCCGGGATGGGCCGGGCCCCGGGCGGGGACTTGGTGGAGGCGGGCGCGGCCCGACGGGAGGGGCGGCCTCTGGGGAGGGGGCCGGGGTTGGGCAAGCGTCGACAGTCCCCGCGCCGCGCCCCGGAATGTGGGTAGTGTTCGAGGGGACGTCACGCGGGCCGCGCCCCCGAGGGTGCACAGCTGAGCCCTAGCCCTGCGCCCCTAACCACCACACCATCCTGGGCCGGGCTTGGGAAATAAAGTCAGCCCCATGACCAAGAAGATGCCGACCAGTACTTCCCCTTCCTAGTCCAAGGCTGGGCCGAAAGCTGGGGTTCTGCCCGCTTCTGCACCCCTGACACCGCCTCTCCAACACAAGCTGCTTTCCCCAGGGATGGCCAGATGGGTCCATAAAACAGTTTCTTGGGATTGAAACTGTTCCCCCTCCACAGAGCTATGCATAGTCGCTCACCACTACAAGCTCAGTAGGGGGTGGGGGGGCTGAGACAGGAGGATTGCTGTGGGTGCGAGGGCCAGTTTGAGCTACATAGTAAATTTCAGGCCAGTCCAGACAGAAGGCCCTGTTTTTAAAAACAAAATAAGATAAATAAATAAATAAATAAATAGGACTGGGGGTGTTCCTCAGTTGTCAGGAGAGTGTTTATCTAGCATGCACAAAACCCTAGATTGGTTCTCCGGCACTACATCACTACCTAACCGCACAAGATGGCTTGTGCATACAATCCTAGCTCTGAGGAAGTTGGAAGCAAGCACTTGAATTCAAGGTCATCTTTGGCTGTGCTTCGAAGCCAACTTGTAGTATATGTCTCTGAAAAGAAGAGAAGTGAGGAGAGGAGAGGAGAGGAGAGGAGAGGAGAGGAGAGGAGAGGAGAGGAGAGGAGAGGAGAGGAGAGGAGAGGAGAGGAGAGGAGAGGAGAAGAGAAAAGGAAATTTTAAGGAAATGCCCCCTCCCTTTTCTGAAATAGCCCCCACAGAAGGCCTCTTCTCTGGTCTTTGATTCTTCTCTGGTCTTTGATGCTTCCTGGCCTTTGCTTTGGGAGGCAGTACTGGGAGAGGACACCAACCCTCAGGGTCCTGAGGAGAGCCCCTCCAAGGGTCTCAGGAAACAAATCTCCCCCAGAGTGATCTAGCAGCCTTGGGTTCCACCCACACCACAGACCACTCCAGAGTCTCAGACTAAACCTGGTCAACCCTGGTCTTCAGTTCCCACACTAGGACAGGCATCAAATGGGCCAATGTGACAACTTGGAGACAATAAAAAAAAAAAGTCCCCTTCTGTCATTGCTGGGGAAGAACTTTTCCACACCCTTCCTCATCTCCAGTCCTCGGCAAGTCAAACCTCTAACACCTGCAGCTGGTCTCGAGAGATGGTGAAATTGCTTCGAACACAAGTTCAAATCCCCAGAATTCACAGACACTGACTTGGTCCCAGGTGACTATAATCCCAGTGTTCCTACTACAAAATGGGAACAGAGAAAAGAAAAATCCCCCATAAGACCATGGGCCAGCTAGTGTGGCATCCATGGTGGCAGTACAGGAGACCCTGTGTCAAACAAGGTGGAAAACAAAAACACCCAAGATTGACCTCTGACCGCTACACAAGTGCTGTGACATGTGCATGTCTGCATTCACTCGTGAATGTGCACACACATACACCATGCACACACACAAGCTCTCTCTGCCTCCTATGAGTACCGAATGCCCCAGTAGTGAATGCGAGCCTTGACCTAGGTTTCACTATATAGTGAGTGACACAGAAAGTTCTTAGCGTCCCTGAGATGGGACTATTTACTTATGCCAGCTCTTGAAGGCACACTAAGAACAGCCATCAGGGGTTAGGAAGAGGAGGAGACAGGTTTCAGCTTGCCTCCCTTACTAAGTAAAACACTTAGCCAGTTGTGGTAGCACAAGTGTGTAAGCCCAGCCTTTAGGAAGGCTGAGGCTGGAGGAGCATGAGTTAGCAGCCAGCCTAAGCTACATGTTTCATGTTTTGTTGTTTTGTTTTGTTTTTCGAGACGAGGTTTCTCTGTGTGCTGCATGTCTTGAGGAGTGCGGGGAGAGTTCCCATTCTGTCTGTGCTGGAGATGGGCAAAAGTTGTCTCTGTGCCCCCAGGGAGACACTATTAGGCTAGAAACTGGAGATTCATTACCTGCCCATAATTCACTGACAGCTTATTCAAGTGCCAAACTTCAACAGGCTTGTAGAAACCATTGACCAATGAGAGAAAGCCCTATCCCCAAGCCCCCTGATATGAAGATGAGTGTAGAGGGGTGGTGGTGATCAAGAACCATCCTCCAGCCTTTTTAGACATGGGGTCAGGTCCACACAAACCTTTGTTGAGTTCTTGCTATCTGTGAGCCTAAGCAGGGTAATGGGTTATTAGTAGCTGTTATTGTCAGTCACAGTGGCCCCTAACCTCTTGAGATCCGCAAGGATGCTCTCAGCGTGCATTCTTGCAGATAAGGACACAGAGCGATCAAATGGCCTGTCCAGGCCCCCAGCTAGTCAGGATGGGCTCAGAGCCCAGAAGCCGTGCAAAAATCAGACAGTGGCCACATTGTACTTGGGGTTAGATGAAAGAGGGGCACCTAACCCAGGTAGATCGAGTAAGCATGACACTGGGCATGTGTCCCAGCTCTAAGAGGGCTTTAGAAATCAGATGAAGAGACTCAGAGGTGCTCAGTAGTTAAGAGTGCTTTCTGACCAGCCGATGATGCCGCACACCTCTACTTCCAACCATCAGGAGGCACAAGCAGGCAGATCTCTGTGAGTTTGTAGCTAGCCTGGTCTACAGAGCAAGTTCCAGGACCGCCAAGACTACACAGAGAAAACTTGCCTTGAAAAACAAAACAACAAAACAAAGAAAGAATACTTTCTGTTCTTGCAGAAGGCCTAAGTTTAAGACCCTGAACCCAGAGAAGGCAGCTCAAAACCACGTGTCACTCTGGCCTTGGGTGATCCAGTGCCCTCTACTGGACTCGAAGAGTATCTGCACTCACATGCACTGCATAAACACAGACGCACACCCACATCATTGAAAATAATACATTTTCTTAAAAAGGAAGGTGTGTGTGTGGAGGGGGTGTGTGTGTGGAGGGATCGGGTAAGGGGACAGAAGCTGCAGGGAAGGTAAATTGCCCATAAAAAGGTGACAGGTTAGAAGGCTGTTTGGCTCATCCAGAAAACTATAGACCTTTGTCTGGATGCAGAGGCCTGTGAGGTGTGTGGCCAGTGCCCTGAAATGCAAGCCCAGAAACGGGAGTAATAGAGAGTGATCCCATGGGGTAGGGCGCAGAGTGACTTGCACGTGGCATTTTCACAAGGCCATTGGCTATAGCATGGTGTGACCGAGGGTAGCAGCCACATAACCTGGCCCTGAGGAAGCCAGCAATGCGCCTGTCAAGGGCACTCTGGTGGGAAAGCAAGATGGTCCGAGTCCAAATCACTGGGTGGATGAGTCTGTGTCAACAGATCTGCTCTTTGTGTCTGGGACAGCTGTAGCCATCCTCTCCTGATCCAGGGTCCAGGCTCCAGCAGAAAGATGACTAAGCCGAATTTAGCTCGGACATGCTCAGTGCAGTCACTGGGTTGATACCTTAAACATTAAACAGAAGTGTCATGACAGCAGCAACCAGTGCTCAGCAGCAGGTCCCGTAATTAGACATTCTGTTGGTTTCGGTTTGTTCTCCCTGCCAGCCCAGAAAGCCATCATCTTTAGAGAGAGGAAGTTAAGGCTCACGGTGAGTCAGCTGATGAACTCGAGAGAGCCAGCCAAGATTCAAACCTAAAACTGAACACTGGAGCTATAGCTCAGATGGGAGGGTTTCCCTGGCTTACATGAGGCCCTGGGTCCCGTCCCCAGCACCACACAAACTACGTGTGGTGGTAGATGTCTGTACTCCCTGCACAGGAGAAGTGGAGGCTGGAGGATCAGAAGTTCAAGGCCAGATTGGGCCATGTGAGAAAGATGGCTCAGCATATTCAGAGAACGTAGGTTTCGGTTCCCATCACTCACTTGAAAGCTCACAACCGTCTGTAGTTCATAACTGGAGGAGTTCCCCTTCTGGCCTCCAAGGACTCCAGACACATATGTAGTGCACAGACATATATGCAGGCAAAACACCCGCATACATAAAATAAAACGTATTAAGAGAAAAATAAAAAGCAAAACCTAACACAAGATTGACTTGCTCTGCACTTCTGCGTTGCTCCTCATTCCCCTGGGAATGCTGGGAGCCATCACAGATACCTGTTATGTTTCCCTGAGACAGGGCTCAGAAAACTCTGAATCCTCGCTCTGTCATCTTTAGGTAATACTACCGATTGGCTTTCGTTTAGAGTCAGCAAAGCAGAGGCTCACAGCATTGCAAGAGAGCCAAACATGGTAGTGTCTGCCCGTGATCCTAGCTCTTGGGATCTTAGGAGGCAGAACCAGGAGGATCCTCTTGACTTCTAGTCATCCTTGGCTATATAGTAAGCTCTTGTATGGCTTGAATTACAGGAGACCTTGTCTCAACAGTAATTTTAAAAAGGCCGGGCCGGGCGTGGTGGTGCACGCCTTTAATCCCAGCACTCGGGAGGCAGAGGCAGGCGGATTTCTGAGTTCTAGGCCAGCCTGGTCTACAAAGTGAGTTCCAGGACAGCCAGGGCTATACAGAGAAACCCTGTCTCGAAAAACCTAAAAAAAAAAAAAAAAGGCCGGGTGTGATGGCTCACACCTTTGGTCCCAGCACTCGAGAGGCAGAGGCAGGCAGATCTCTGTGAGTTCTAGGACAGCCTGGTCTACAGGGTGAGTTCCAGAACAGCCAGAGCTATTACAAAAAGAAGCCCTGTCTCAACAAAAACAAAAAAATAAAAATAAAGATGGGCGTGGTGGCTCACACCTTTGGTCCCAGCACTCGGGAGGCAGAGGCAGGCAGATTTCTGAGTTCTAGGCCAGCCTGGTCTACAAAGTGAGTTCCAGAACAGCCAGGGCTATACAGAGAAACCCTGTCTCAAAAACCAAAAAAATAAAAAATAAAAATAAAAATGAAAAGGATCCAGAGTCCCCTTACATGGGATAGACACCCCAAAAGAATTTCCCTTTCCACACCAAGTTTTAGAGCTATACAGATAACAAAAGAAACAGGAGAATGTGAGTCCTCTGCTCTTTGGTGAAGTGACTTTGATGAAGTGGTAATATCCCTGCTAGGGAAGGGCACATGAAGTTCAGTGCCATGTCCAGTGGCAATCTCTTTTGCATAGCTCATGAAATGACATGCAAATCTTGACGCAGACCAGGCAGGCAGGGTTCCTTCTGGAGAGGCTTAGCTTTGCATCCAGGGGTACAAGCAAACAAGCCAGCTTGCTAAAATAAAAGAAAGCCCTGTTTCACAGCTTGCCGACTCCCCTGGTGTAAATACTCCCACTGAGACTCATTAGGAGCTACTGAGTTCATTGCTGAACAGGAAGTTCAGAAGAGATGCACGCCACAAGCCAGGCGTGATGGTACAGGTCTGTAATCTCAGCTGAGAGAGAGGCAGAGTCGGGAAGACTGGGAGTTTGAGACCTATGTGGACAACACCAAGAGTTCAAGGCTTGCCTGGACTGTGTCTCATAGCCCTGTTTCAAAGTAAAGAGACCTGGGGGTGTAGGTCCATGGTAGAACGTTCGCATGGCACACATAATCCCCAATACCACAATGAAAGCAATGAATAGAGATGTGCCCTATTCTATTGTATACAGTGGACCATGGCTCAGTCAAACATGCCAAGGCCAGCATCTGGACTACCACATCTGGAATATTTCCCTTCTGGACATTCTACAGAGAAAGCTTGGTAAACTCTATAACAGGCACACATAATTCAAGATGAATTCAGTCATCGGAATCAGAAACGAACAAAGATTATAACAAGGCACACTTCTTTAACCCTAGCCCTCAGGAGACAGGGGTAGGAAGATCTTTGTGAGTTCAAGTCCAGCCTGGTCTACATAGCAAGTTCCAGCAGCCAAGACTACATAGAGAAACCTTCTTCCAAACAAACCAGCAAAAAGAACATAACATTTGGGGCTGGAGGGAAGGATTGACAGGCTCTTTTTGGTTTGGTTTGGTTTGGTTTGGTTTGGTTTGGTTTGGTTTGGTTTGGTTTGGTTTGGTTTGGTTTGGTTTGGTTTTCCGAGACAGAGTTTCTCTGTATAGTTCTGGCTGTGCTGGAACTCACTCTGTAGACCAGGCTAGCCTCAAACTCAGAAATCCACCTGCCTCTGCCTCCCAAGTGCTGGGATTAAAGGCGTGCCCAGCTAGACATAATTAAAAAAAAAACATCTAAAAAAGAATATAACATTTATTATTGATTTATAGATCATAATCGATTATTTGTATTTTGTATGGGGTGTATGTATGTGAAGTGTGTGTGTGTGTGTGTGCGCGTGCGTGCGCCATGGTACACTTGTAGAAGTCAAAGAATAAGTTGTGGGAGACATCTCTCTCCTTGTCATGTAGATTCTGGAAAATGAACTTGGGTTATCAGGTTCACCAGCAAGCACTGAGCCATCTTGGTAACCCCAACATAATCATTCATATATACATGTATATATATGTATATATATAAATGTATATGTATATGTGTATACACACACACATATATATGTATATATATATAATTTAGTTCTGTATTTAGTGTGTGTATGGATGTTTCTCAGGCATGTGTGTGTGCACCATATGCACATCGTGTCTATGAAGGAAGGTATGCAATCCTTTGAGAGTAGTTACAGGCAGATGTGAGATCCCATATGGACACTGGGAATCGAACTCGGGTCCTCGGGAGGAATTGTAAGTGTTCTTAACTGTGGATCCCTCTCTCTCCAGTCCCCAACGTGATCTTTTTAAATAGCTGTTTGACAGCCTGCTTGTAAAGTGTCTGCGGTATTAATAGTAAACCCTCATGGCCCCATGAGGTCAGCCTTGCACGTGGTTGCATACGTTTTCAGGGCTTGGCCTAAAGCAAGTGTTAGGTTGATCTCATTCATTCATTCGTTCGTTCATTCGTTTGATCTCGTTCGATTCCTATTTTTGTTGGCTGTCGCTTTTTGAGAGAAGGTCTCATTTCCTAGTCTGGCCTGAAAGGTACCATGTAGTGGAGGATGACACGGAGCTCCTAGCCCATTCTCCACCTCCCACGTGCTGCGATGACAGGTGTGTACCTCCATGCTAGCTTCCAGGATGCTAGGAATCAAACCTAAGGCTTCACAAATGCTGAGCGAGCACCATACTGCCTCTGCTGTATGCCAACCCCTAGACACCCATTTCTTAGTGATCGCTTGAATACCGAGGACTTTGCCAGATACCATAGATGCAACTCATTACACTGTCCCCATCAAATTCATCTTTATCTGGGGGAACTAGACCCAAAGCACCATTCCTTGGAAAGAGCCTTCGAAGAAGACAACATATCCATGCCTCTCCTTGGCTCCTGCTGTGCATGTCTTTGGTAGATGAACCAAAAAGTGGGGAGGTCACAGCACCTTTGTCCTGGGTTACAGAAACGCCATGGGACCCCATGTCGAGTTCATTGGCATTTCCAAGAGGAACTAGCCTTTTCTCGTTCTCCCATGGCGGTCTGGTTTATTTTTTTTCCACTTGTTTACTTGTATATGTCTGCATATGGACATATGGATGCTACCATGTGGGTTCTGGGGACCAAATGGAAGCCATCAAGCGGTGGTGGCATGTCCCTATACTCAGTTTAGTCATCTGACGGAACCACCACCCCTCCCGGCCCTGCTTGTGTTTTAGAAGCCGTATTAGACGATCCTTGTCATCAAACCCCATTTCCTGAATCCCATCGATCTCCTTCACCTGGGGTGTGGACTCTCTAGACACAGCATCTCCGTAGACCTGGTACAGATTCTGATCGTTCTGAACGTTCCGGACAGATCCTTCTTTGTGACGGGCAGGCAACTGCTCTCTGCCTTACTCCATTCATAGCCTCTTCCTCTTAAATGTTACCAGCATCCCCCAAGCTGTGACAAACAAAAGGATGTCCAGACGTTCCCGTTGCTCTCGGTGGCTCCTTGTGGTGGCTGCCCTTGTGCCAGCCACCTTCTCTGTTCAGCCATTCTGTGGGTCCACAGGCTGAGGGATTCATACTCACACTCTGGTAAGTTCCTCATAGAGGAAGCCACACAGAGAGGAGCTGGGAGCAAATGCCTTCACAGCCAAATTCATCTCGGTGTCGACGAATGTGGGGACCACAGGACGTTATAGCAGACAGCAAGAATGAGGCCATGTTTTGGGTGCCTGTTTAACCGCAGCAGGCCATGTGCATAAAAAAGATCAGACACTGAATGCAGGCAATGAGATGGGTGTTCCAACGTGGTGCCAGTTTCTAGGCACCGGCGGTGCTCTGGGTTTGGTGGAATTCTCTGAAAGCCTTGTCTGAAAACTTTCTCGCTGAAATTGCATCAGCCTGCAGAGCGTTCCAGAGCCTCGTTTCTCACAAGCATCGGACACCCACTTAACAGAACATACACTCTGTGTCCATGGCATTTAATCTACTTATCAGATAATAAAGCGCGCCTATTTGCTCTCTCAGTATATCGGAGGAGGTCCACTTGCTTCCAGGGGCCTGGATCTCCTCCTCCTTGTTTCTCCTGGGCTGCTGGGAGGTTCATGTCATTTTTCAAGGTGACATCAGTGGACAGACTGGACAGGAAGGGGTGGGAGCATGATTTCATATGTATCGACCTGGGTCTGGGACTGTGAACGGGATGTTGACTCCACTGTGTCCCTCCCCATCTTCTCAGGTTTCAGGGACTAAGAGGCCAAGGAGAGAACATGGTGTACCATCCATCCCTTCCCTACATAGTGACGTCTGAGGACTTAAATAAAAAAACAATACAAAAGATTATGTCTTGGCTTTGGAATTCACATTGCTCACAATCAATAGATTGACTGATTCACACACACACACACACACACACACAGAGGCAAACTCATCTCTTTGTTTGGCTCTAATGGTTGATTTGAAACATGGTCTCTCTATATAACCAAGGCTGTCCTTGAACTCACTTTGTACCCTAGGATGTCTTCAAATTCAGTATATCAGTAATTCTCCTGCCTCAGCTTCCTCAATGCTGGGATTACAGGCATGTGACACTCTAGCCAGCTAAAAGACGTTGTGTTGATTTTTTTTCCTTTTTGCTTTCAGTGTTATTCGGCCAGACCTGGTCACACATTACTATAAGTCCCAAACCTCTGGAGGCTGAGGAAGGAGAATTTCAGGGACAAGGCTAGTTTGGGCTGCATAGTGAGATTGTATTCCCAAACAAAGGAATAAACTAGAAAATAGGATGGCTGGAGAGATGGTTCAGGGGTCAGGAGCACGTATGCTCTTGCAGAAGACCTGAGTTCAAATCTCAGGACCCACATCAGTGGCTCACACCTGCCTGCAAATTCAGCCCCAAGAAGATCTGATACCTGTCAACTCTAAGGGCACCTGAATAATGTGCACGCACACACGCGCACATGCACGCGTACGTACAATTAAAAACAAAATAATAAAAAGAAACAGTAGGAATATAAATGTTACTGAAGTGTTTGTTTTTTAAAGATTTACTTATTTATATTTTATATGTAAGTACACTGTAGCTATCTTCAGACACCCCAGAAGAGGGCATCAGATCTCCTTACGGATGGTTGTGAGCCACCATGTGGTTGCTGGGATTTGAACTCTGGACCTTCAGAAGAGCAGTCGGGTGCTCTTACCCACTGAGCCATCTCACCAGCCCTACTGAAGTGTTTTGTTTGCTTCTTTTGCTCTTGGTACTAGGGGAGTGAACCCAGGACTGTATACACCCACAGCCCTTGAAGCCCAATTTCACATGGACTAAACCACACTCACTTGGAAGAGCAGGTGAAGTTGGGTGACGCCTCAGCCATGTGACCATGACCTCAGTTGAGATACAGATATGGAGCACCCCACACCCCAGGGAAGTTTCTCTGCACAGCTGACCCCAACCACCCCTTCCTGGCACAAGCAGTTCCTGATCTACCTTCCATCATTACGGTTGGAATCACCAGTTTCCCAGATGTACTACAGGAAGAACCGACAGGTTCAAACATACATGCGTTTGGGCTCTGACTTTGTCTCAGAACAGTAACTGAGGCAGAGCTTTCTGGCTCCTGTGTAGTCTGTCCTTCTGGATACCAGGGAGTCTATGTGTAGACGCTCTCTCCCCCTCTCTCTCTTTCCCTCCCTCCTTCCATTTCTCATCTCTTGCTCTCCCTCCCTTTCCTTTCCTTCCTTCTCTCATTTCTTCTTTCCCTCCTTTCCCTGTTTTAACTCTTCAGGTATTTCTTGAACACAAAATACATTCTCTGACATAGGGTTTCTCTGTGTAGCTCTGGCTGTCTTGGAACTTGTTCTGTAGACCAGGCTGGCCTCGAACTCAGAGATCTGCCTTTCTCTAGCTTCCTCCACCACCACTCAGCCTCCTCAACATATGCAACATTTGTCTATCTATCTATCTATCTATCTATCTATCTATCTATCTATCTATCAGTTTTTCAAGACAGGGTTTCACTGTGTAGCCTTGGTTATCTTTTTTGTTTGTTTGTTTTGTTTTTTTTGTTTTTTTTGAGACAGGGTTTCTCTGTATAGCTCTGGCTGTCCTGGAACTTACTCTGTAGACCAGGCTGGCCTCGAACTCGGAAATCTGCCTGCCTCTGCCTCCCAAGTGCTGGGATTAAAAGCGTGTGCCACCACGCCCGGCTTAGCCTTGACTATCTTGGAACTCTGTTTTGTAGATGAAACTGGGTTTAAACTCACAGAGATCTGCCTGCCTCTGCCTCCCAAGTGCCGTGATTAAAGGTGTGCCACCACCTTTAATTATTTTATTATTTTTTTACTTTATTTTACTTATATTTATTCATTTTTAATTATTTTTTGAAGAAAAATCTCTACATATCTCACATTAATGGCCTCTCTCTCTCCCTCTCCCTCAGCCTTCTCTGTGGATGCTGCTCACACTGACCAATGCACACATGACCTCCTTTCCCCTCCATCTCCATCCACCCTGAGTCAGTTGTTGAGAGGTAAGGAAAGAAAGGTGTGAAGGTGTTTCCAGTGTGCTGTTCTTCCAGACTCACCCCCCACTCCTTCACCGACCCCTCTACACAGTCCGTCGCTGAGCAAGGGTAACAGTGCTAACTCATTTTGTGTATTAAGAAGCTGAAGCACCTGGCAGTCACCTTTAAATCCCAGCACTGGAGCGAGGCAGAGGGAGGTGAATCTCTGAATTTGAGGCCAGCCTGGTCTACAGAGTGAGTTCCATAACAGCCAAGGCTACACAGAGAAACCCTGTCTCTGGAAAAACAAACAAATAAACGAAAAACAAAACAAATTAATAATAATAATAAAGAGGAGGAGGAGAAAAGGAAGAAGAAAAGAAGAAGAGGAAGAGGAAGTCAAAGCAGCAGCTGAGACAAGGTCTGGAGATTGCCCACCATACAGGAAGCTGTAGATTTGATTCCAAGTATTTTGTCAACCTGGCATAGAAGCGCATGTCTACCGTCTAAGAGCTCAGGAACTGAACATAGATGCATGAGTTGTTCAACCGCATCATCTGAACAACAAACACCCAACAACCTCAGCTACGTAGGAAGTTTGAGGCCAGCCTGGGCTATGTTAGAAAAAAGGAAGCTTAGGTATTCAAGAGAGTAGAGGAAATCCATCCAGGAGACAGCAAGACCTTTCAGAAGGAAGTGAAGTTCTCTCTCTGCTCCTTAGCTGGATAGAACCAACACGTCTTTCCATGTCCCTGAAACCAGGCTCTTGTGAGAAGAGACAAAGTGTTCAGGAGCTCAAGACAGGCTTAGGGTTAGTCGGTCTTAATAAATGTGCGAAGTACGTGGAGTCTCAAGCCCTTCTGTCCTTCACCTTCATGAACGTGTGCCCACGTCCTCAGCAAGGGGGAAAAGAGGGGGGAAAGAGGGAATGTTTTCTTGTAGTTCCGAGGAGCCTTGCCTCTAGATGCAGGGGGATGTCCAGAGCCACAGAGAAGGCAAGACCAAGAGATGGAGACACGTGGTACAACAGAAACCAATCAGAGCAGTTTTAACAAAGGGAGGGCGTGGCTTACACAGCCCGAGGTGTCACACAGAGCCTCAGTGGCCAGAACCACACAGATCCAGGGGCCTTCCTTCTGTCTCCCTGTCAGACTGGCCTTCCCTGCAGTGTGGCCTTGGCATTCTACAGAGGAGTTCAAACTGACCTAGGGTACTTTTGGCTCAGTTCCAAGGAAAGGGTTTGCTTGGCCCAGCTTGGAACAAATGTCCACTCCAGCCAGTGTCTGAGCTGCCTTGTGCAAGTATGGTTGGTGGTGACTGTCCCCTGGAGGTGAGTCACCGTGATCTGGGTAGAATGGACCCCCGAGTCCCCCCAGAGAGGTATACTAATACATATAGTAGCTGCTTCTTCCTCCTTGCAATCCAGTCTAGTACATGCTTTTATTTTATTCCTTTGTTAGCTTTCTTAATTTTGTAATGCTGGGGACTAAACACAGGGCCTTGCCCATGCTAGGCTGGTATTCTACCATGAGAACCATCCCCACATCTGGCTTTCCCTACATGAGCTATGACATCATGAGAACAGACCAATAAAATTGCTGACAAGGACAGAGACCCGGGCGGGGAGGGGGGTTTAGAATACATTCCCAACCCTCTCTCTCTCTCTCTCTCTCTCTCTCTCTCTCTCTCTCTCTCTCTCTCTGTGTGTGTGTGTGTGTGTGTGTGACGGTTAATCTTGATTGCCAACTTGGAGCATCTAGAATCATCTAGGAGGTAGATCTCTCAGCATGTCTGTGAGGGGGTTTCTAGATTCAGTTAACTACGCTGGGATGATATGCCCTTAATGTGGGAGCACCATCCCGTGGGCTAAGATGCTGATCTGAATAAAAGGGAAAAAGTAAGCTGAGAGTGAGCTCTCTTGCTGTGTGTGTGTGTGTGTGTGTGTCTTTTATTAAAGATTTATTTATTGTTATATGTAAGTACACTGTAGCTATCTTCAGACATCCCAGAAGAGGGCATCAGATCTCATTACAGATGGTTGTGAGTCACCATGTGGTTGCTGGGATTTGAACTCAGGACCTCTGGAAGAGCAGTCAGTGCTCTTAATCACTAAGCCATCTCTCCAGCCCCTGTCTGTCTCTCTTAATCTCTGTATCTCTGCATCTCTCTGTATCTCTGTATCTCTGTCTCTCTCTGTGTCTGTCTCTGTCTCTGTGCCCATCCCCCCACACCCCAGTCTCTGACCATGGATACAATGTGAGCTGCGCTGCACACTTTTGTCCCCACACCCTCTCTGCCTTCTCCAGCTGTCCTCTCCAACTGTGAACCACGATCAACTCCTCCCTAAGCTTCTTTGGTTACTTTGTCTCAGCAACAGGAAGCAAGAGGAAAAGTGGCCAGTGCACAGGGTCCCCAGGGCGGCAGCAAACTCAAGGTCTATCTTCTTCCATCGCTTAAGTGCAGAAGTAGGCTGCCACCTTTGCCATGTTGTTAGTAGAACTAACTCAGACTGGCATAGTACTTACTGTGTACCTGGCAGTTCTGTAAATGATTTGCATATATTTGCTTATTAATTAAATCAAATAATTAATTCCTACAAACTCAATGAAAAGTATGACCATTGTACAGATGAGAAAACTGAGGCAAAAAAAAAAAAGGCTAAACAGCTTGAATTGGACCAAACTGGTTTCAGACCCATTCTCATAAGGACCACATCTGCTTGCTTTATTTTAACTCCAGTCTTTCACTTCTAATTTGTTTTCTTTTATTAAAGAGTTATTTTCTTTCTTTTTTTCTTTTTTTTCTGAGACAGGGTTTCTCTGTAGCCCTGGCTGTCCTGGAACTCACTTTGTAGACCAGGCTGGCCTCGAACTCAGAAATCCACCTGCCTCTGCCTCCCAAGTGCTGGGATTAAAGGCGTGCGCCACCACGCCCGGCTGAGTTATTTTCTTTTAATGTATCATTCGTTTTTATTTTATGTGCATTGCTGTTTTGCCTGTACATATATCTGGGTGAGGGTGTCAGAAGACTTAGAAGTTGAATTATAGAAAGTTCTGAGCCCTCCTGTGGGTGCTGGAAATGGAACCTGGGTTTTCTGGAAGAGCAGCCAGTGTGTGCTCTTAACGGCTGAGCCATCTCTCCAGGCCTGAAATGAAATTTTTTCAAAATGAGCAAAAGGACTGACTTGGGCTGCAGTTCGGTTGGGAGAGTGCTTGCGCAGCACAAGTGAGGTTTGGGGCTGAGTCCCTAGCACAGAATAAACAGGGCATGGAGGGAGGCTTCAACATCTGTCATTTTAGCACTTGGGAGGCAGAGACAGGATGATCGGGAGTTCAGGGTCATCCTTGGTTTCCATAGTGACATTGAGGTCACCCTGGACTACAGTGAGTCCTTGTCTCAAAAAATTAAAATGATTAAAATAAATGTTTTGTTTTGTGTTTTTAAATCGTGAGGATGGTGAAAGAATTTAAGATCTGACATTTCACAGCCGAGAATGGAAAAAGCCCTCGATTTTGTTGCCCATCCTTGGGTTTTTGTTTTTGTTTTTGTTTTTGCATTTAGACCAGGAATTGAAGAAAAGGCTGGGCTACTCACTTGAAGCCTGGCCACACATAATTTGGCTTCAGATCACCGAGACCACCTGGGGTCAATGTGCATCAAGAGACAAATAAAGAGGTCATAGCACTTCTAGCTTAGCTGGTAGCCTTGCATGCACAAAGCCCCAGCCAGCACTGCCTGCCTGTAATCCCGCATTCAGGAGGCAGAAGCACAAGGGTCAGGAGTTCAAAGTTATCCTGGGGTGTGTGAGATCCCGCATCAGAGGAGAGGTGGGGAGATATGAGGGGGTGGGGGCTGCACATGTGATTCTTAGAGATAGATACAATGAGAAGAATTCCAAAACTCCAGGCTTTGAGGGAGAATTCTGCCTAGGGCAGGACCACACACCCATCTTCTCTCTATCCCTTGCCCGTTCTCTTCAAGTCTGGGCTGACAGCTTACTTTGGTCAAACTCAGGTCTGCTTCCCCACCGTCCCCCCACTCCCACCCCCATCCCCCCACCCCAACAAAGCTGGTCCCCCACATCCAGGCATCCGGGTAAGAAACTGGATGCACCTGCTCACATCCATCCATTCAGACCCCTGAGACTTAGGTCACTTGGCTCAAAGAAGGCCAAGTCTCTGCCCCCCCCCCCCCCGAGCCTCCTCCTGGCCAACCCCTGCCCCCTGAGCTTCTCATTGTTCCCCTAACAGAGAACTTTGCACTGGGATGTGAGGGTACCCTACACGACAGAAACCCCTTGTTACAGAGACTACAAGCTTGACATCAAGGTGCCTGGCATAATTCCTTCCCTGGAAGGGCCTGTTCCAGGCCTCTGCTGCCAATGCTTGGCGTGGCTTGGCTGGTACACACACAGACACCTCACCCCATCTCTGCCTCCACAGTCAAGGCATCCTCCCTGGGTGTCTTGTGTCCCGGCTTCCCCTTTTTATAAAGATGCTTCCCCACCCAGCATGACTTCATCTTGACTTATGACATCTACAGCAACCCACTTCCAAATAAGGTCACATTCAGAGGTGCTGGGGGTTATGTCTTCTAGGGATGGGCACAGTTCAGTGGGAGGCAGAGCCCAATCCCCTGAGCTATTTCCCAGTCTGAGGGACCTCGCTCCTGGATGTTCTCTGCATGGACCAAGTCTTCCTTACTCTCCTCAGCCTCATTGTAGAACACTCATTGGACATACTCATGACTTCCTAGACTCATGAGGAAGAAGGTGACTCAATTTCTCCATCAGTACTAGAAGGGTTTATCCTGGGCTGGCAAGACGGCTCAGTGGGTGAGAGCACTGACTGCTCTTCCGAAGGCCAACCACCTGTAATGAGATCTGACACCCTCTTCTGGCACATCTGAAGTCAGCTACAGTGTACTTATGTATAATAATAAATAAATCTTTGGGCCGGAGCAAGCAGGGACTGAGCGAGTGGGGTTGACCGAAACAAGCAGAGGTCCTAAAATCAATTCCCAACAACTACATGAAGGCTCACAACCATCTGTTCAGGTACAGTGTACTTACATACATAAAATAAATAAATAAATCTTTAGAAGGGTTTATCCCGATGGACAGCCACTGACTGTAGTCTTCACCATGCTCTGGTTTCACGGGTCAGTTTGTTTGTTTGTGTGTGCCTTTTCTGAGACAGGGTTTCTCTCTGTAGCCCTGGCTGTGCTGGAACTCACTCTGTAGATGATGCTGGCTTCGAACTCAGAGATCTGCCTGTCTTTGCCTTTCAAGTGCTGGGCTTAAAGGCGTGTGCCACCACTGCTAGGTTCACAGGACAATTTTAAAGGCATCGAACCTGAACAGCTCACAGTGGACTAATAAATTACACTCAGCCTGGGCAATAGTGACCTTATAAATTTAAACAGCAGTAGTGGCTGACAGATAGCTAGGGTCTGGACCAGATAGTCATATGGTAGTTAAAGAAGTAAAGACTTGTGGAAGTGATGGGGAAAAGGGAAAGAGGGAGATAGAGGGAGAAGAAGAGTGAGGGAGAGAGGGGGGAGGGAGGAAAGGAGAAAGGGAGGGAGAGAGAGAGAGAGAGAGAGAGAGAGAGAGAGAGAGAGAGAGAGAGACCAGAAAACTTGTTAGGTCTCTTGGGTCTAGAGTTTGGGTGGCATTTGTAAGCCACCATGGATGCTGGCATCTAAATCAGGTCCTCGTGTGAAAGCATCAAGCACTCTTAACCACTGAGCCATCCCTTCAGCCCTAGTTTATTTCTTTTTTTTTAATATTTGGGGTTTTTGTTTTGTTTTGTTTTGTTTTTTGTTTGTTTGTTTGTTTTTTTTTTTTGGTTTTTCGAGACAGGGTTTCTCTGTGTAGCCCTGGCTGTCCTGGCACTCACTTTGTAGACCAGGCTGGCCTCGAACTCAGAAATCCGCCTGCCTCTGCCTCCCGAGTGCTGGGATTAAAGGCGTGCGCCACCACGCCCGGCTTGTTTTTGTTTTTTGTTTTTTGTTTTTCTGAGACAGGGTTTCTCTGTATAGCCCTGGCTGTCCTGGCACTCACTCTGTAGACCAGGCTGACCTCGAACTCAGAAATTTGCCTTCCTCTGCTTCCCAAATGCTGGGATTAAAGGCGTGAGCCACCACTGCTCGGCTAATATTTGTTTTTTTTAAAAAGTATGTGTATGTGTGGTTATCTATGTACAAGCATGTGTGTATGTGCATCTGAGTGTAGTGCTCTCAAAGGTCAAGAGAGGGCGTTGAATTCCCACGGAGCTGGAGTTATGGGCAGTTGTGAGCCACCTGACATGGATGCTGGGAACCCACCTTAGGTCCTATGCAAGAGCATCAAATGCTTTTAACCAGCGGGCCACCTCTCTGGCTCCGCTTTATCCCTATATTTATTCATTTTTCTCTTTCATTTGGCTAAAAACTTCAAGCAGATCTAACCCGAAGGCTAATTAGACAAATCTACCACAAGTCTTAGTTAAGGTGGGGGAAGCTGACTTACCTAGTCGTTAGCCGGGGCAGACATCACCAATCAATCACGGACATCATCGATACGTTTCAATCCCGATAGCCACGCTGCCTCATTTCCCCTCAGAGTAGCCATTGATATGGAACATTAGCTTGGCTGGGGAGGGAACACATCCACGCCAGTGGGGTTTCTGGTTCATCCCTTCTACACTCCCTAGTAAAGGGTAGTAACGGGAGGTTCAGAGTGCCTGGCATCCTGACTCAGAACACCCTCCCGCATAACTCCTGTTTTTTCCTCCAGTTTCACCGGGGGTATGCCGGCAACCTGTGTATTTCTCACCTGTCTGCATGTCCTCTGAGTCAGTGATGACAGTCCCCTGGGGAGGCTCACCTCGTCCTGACTCATCTGCCTCGGACCCTGGAGGCCACCTGTCGTTCTTTCTCTCTCTCTGATGAGGTGTGTTGGAGGTTCTGCCATCTTGACCTGGACTTGGAGGTTTTCTCTAATGATCTCACCATCTGGAGCTCCAGAAGTCTAGGGGTCCTGCCTCTACTGTGACCGTACCCCTGGTGCTTGGGTTCTCGTGGCAACAATCCTGCTCGGCTTCCTTCAAATAAATGCTCAGGACTGCCGGGGCCCTCTGATAACTAATTGGACAGAAAGGCCTCAGCAAGCAGCAAAGATTGACTCCTTGGTCCCTGGATGGCTGGCTAATAACCAACGTTGCTATAAAACGCTCATTTTTGTGGAGTCAGGAAAAAAAGGTCAGAGCGCAAAGGTGCCGGATGCTAAGCCTAATAGCCTGGATTTAATTTAATCCTTGGGACCCACGAGATGGAAGAAGAGAACTGACTCCCACAAGTTGTCCTCTGACCTCTGACCTCTACACCTGGGCTAAAATACACCACACACACACACACACACACACACACACACAAAGTGGAAAAAATGAATTGAAAAAGAAAAAAAAGAAACTTTTTTTTTGAAACAGTGTCTCATGTCTCCCAAGCTAGCACCAAACTTACTATGTAGCAAAAGATGACCTTGAACTTCTGATCCTCCTACCCACACTTCCCAAGTGCTGGGATTATAGGCATGTGGCACCATGCCCAGTTTTATGTTGGAGATAGAGCCCAGGGCTTCACTTGAGCCAGACAAGCACTCTACCAAGCCAAGCGAGCCACATCCCAGGCACCGGGAGTCTGTTGTTGTTGTTGTTGTTTTGTTCTTCGAGACAGGGTTTCTCTGTATAGCACTGGCTGTCCTGGAACTCACTCTGTAGACCAGGCTGGCCTCAAACTCAGAAATCCACCTGCCTCTGCCTCCCAAGTGCTGGGATTAAAGGCATGTGCCACTACACCTGGCTCTACTAGGAGCCTTTTTATGCTGCCATGTTTTGTTGTTTTGATGGCCACACCTGAGGTCCAGAAGGCAGGGTGTCATCTCCGTGGGGACTGCCCTCTTCTGAAGACATCCTCCTTGTCAGTGCCCGTGTCTCCTGTTTCAGGGACTCAGCTGTTGTCCACAGCCATGGGAAGGAACTCTTGCCTGCCAGGCTTATGCGTGGCTGAGATCTCCCTCCTCCTTCAGTCCTCATCTCTGCTTCCTGACTTGGGTCACTGTGGGCGTTGAATATTCCCCTTCCAGGAGCAAACAGCAGCTTCTGCCTTTTCTTCCACCTTCCAGCTTCTCAGTAGGATTTCCCAACTATGTAATTGCCTCCTCTCCTGTGGTTGGGGGTGGGGGTCCCCTCCATGTAAGTCATGAAGCATCAATGAAGGGAGAGGGCTTTTCCCCCCCACTGTGGAGATGAATGGCTTCCTTAGGACACATTTCTAAGGGTGGGATAACTCATGGCTGGATTTGGAGACTTAGAGATTAAGAGAAATGGTGGGTGCGGTGCTGTGGTGGATAAAGTGGCCAGGAAGCACACACTGTCTGGGACACGTGATGCTCTCCTTAACCCTGGAAACCTCTTATCCTTTCACAGGTGGTCCCTGGGCTGGTGTCCTCTCTACCTTCCCCTAAGAAGACTCCACACCCACGAATGTGGCCTTCTTTGGGAAAAGGGGGGTCTTGGCAAATGCAGCTAAATTCAGGATCTCAAAATGAGGTCATCCTAGATTCTCTAATCTGAGAATCCAATGTCAAGGCCTGAGTAAGAGCAGAGAGAGAGAGCAATGGCATGGTGTGACAGGGGATGCAATGAAGTCAGGGACAGAGATGGGAGCCAAGCCTCTGAAAGCCAAGGAAGCTGGGTGGCAGGTCAGCCAGGGAGGAAATCCAGGATTTATTTCCCCTGGAACTTCCCAGAGGATCAACCTTCTAGCCACTCAATTCTGACAATTTAGCTTCCTGAACTGGGAGGGAAAAAAAGTTTTTTTTTTTTTCTTCATGAGACAGGGTTGTACTATGTAGTCGAGGCTGACCCAGCACTCACTATGTAGCTGAGGCTAGCCCAGAATTTATGTTGGCACTCTTTCCTCAACTCCCTGAGTGCTGGGATTGCCCAGCTAAGGCATCAAGAAGCAGAGTACGTGGATAGAGCACAGGCGTGCCTTAGCACTTGCAGGACTGAGAGGAACTGGGAGAGAATAATGCCACCCTGTCAAACACAGCGAGTACCAGGCAGTCTGGAAACGATGCTTTCCTAGATCCATGAAACCCTGGGTTCGGTCCTCAGGATCAAGTCACCAGGTGTGGTCATGCATGTTTGCAATCCCAGCCCTGGAAAAGGAGAGTGGGGAGGATCTGGAATTCTCTTGCACGCGCCTGACCTGCAACAGGATCCTTCCACACACGTTTATTGGGAGAGCTTGATTGCAGAGGTGAAGTCACCCCAAGCCCAGAACTGGTGCTGCTTATATAGGCCTAGGAGAGGCGTGTCTCACACCTGGATTGGTTGTGCTTGGGTTATGCTTATGACCTCATTAGCATGCCTACATCTGATTGGTTAACTTCTCTCTCATCTGATTGGTTAACTTCTCTCTCATCTGATTGGTTAACTTCTCTCTCATCTGATTGGTTAATTTTGGTTAATTCTCAAAACCTCATCTTGGCAAAAGAACTTTACTGCCTATGTATGCGTGGTGGCCAACGGTAGCCAACTGCCACTCTGCAACTGCCACTCTGCAATGGCTTCCCACAGAGTTCAAGGTCACCCTCTCCACCGAGGGAAGTTTGAGGTCAGCCTGGGCTATGTGTTCATGTGGCATTTTGAATAAGAATGGCCCCATAGGGCTGGAGAGATGGCTCAGTGGTTAAGAGCATTCACTGCTCTTTCAGAGGTCCGGGGGAGTTTAATTCCCAGCAACCACACGGTGGCTCACAACCATCTGTAATGGGATCTGATGCCCTCTTCTGGAGTGTCTGAAGACAGTGACGGTGTACTCACATACACAAAATAAATAAATCTTAAAAAAAAAAAAAAAAAAAGAATGGGCCCCATAGACTCATGTGTGTGAATGCTTGGCCCATAGGGGAGTGGCACTATCAGGAGGTGTGGCCTTGTTGGAGGAACTGCGTCACTGTGGAGGGGGGATTTGAGGTCTCCTATGTTCAAGCTATGCCCAGTGTGGCACACAGTCTCTCCCTGCTGACTTCAGATGAAGATGTAGAACTTTCAGCTCCTCTAGCACCATGTCTGCCTGCATACCGTCATGTTTCCCGTCATGATGATAATGGACTGAACCTATGAACCTGTAAGCCAGCCCCAATTAAATGTCATCCTTTATAAGAGTTGCCTTGGCCATGGTGTCTCTTCACAGCAATAAAATCCTAACTATGACAGGGACCCAATTTCAAAAACAGAAAGGGGTAGTAGCTGGCAAAGGCAGCCCAGCTGCCCAGTTGGTAAAGTGCTTGCCCTGCAGCAGGAGGGCCTTAGGTCCGATCCTCAGCATCTCTGCGCTAAGCCAGGATGTCCCCCAGGGACATCCCATCCTGGGGGAAGGCATCGCGAGACTAGGGAGTGAGCAGGCTTCACAAGGGGGAAGCTGAAACAGGAGACTCACTACAGTCCCTCCCTGGGGTAGAGAAGCGGCGGCTGTTGGGAGGGGAGACTCTGCCCAGCAGTTGCCTAGAAGAGAGGTTAGCAGCCTGCCTATCACAAAGAGCCCCAGGGTCTCCATCTTCGTTGGTGACGTTAGGGCATGCTATTGGAGATGCAGCCAGCTTTGATTTGTCCGTAGTCCTGTAGGTAATCCCCACAGATAGGCTCACCATTTTGGGCTTTGATGTGATCGTTACTTTAGTTTGAATTGAGTTCCTTAACTGGGGTGAATAGCGTGTGTGTCTGTGTTTGTGTGTGTGTGTGTGTGTGTACATTGTCACTCCAGGAAGAGTCCTACACACAAACTGTTTGCACATGTGTATGCACACACAAACACACACTCAAATATACATTACATACAAATGCCAGATAAGCACGCGCACACACACACACACACACACACACAGAGAGAGAGAGAGAGAGAGAGAGAGAGAGAGAGAGAGAGAGAGAGATTGTAGAATGTATTACAGTAGGCACAGGAATCTAACATCCATCCCCCTTTGGCTTCTTCTAGAAGGTCATACCCTCAATGGTTAGCTGGACTCATCACCGGAGCAAGCAGAGGTGTTATTGTGTTGGCTGACCCACCCTCAGAGGGAACCTTTGGGAAATTAGGCTGTTGGTAGTTCTGCCCAATAGGAAAAGGGCAACGTGAAGTGGGGTGGGGGGCAGCCACTGGCTCCTGGGGTTGGGAAAGTAAAATTCTTCTCAGGCATGGCACACACAAACAAATTCCAGATGGCCCGTGGCCAGTGTGTGTGAAACAAAACTTGAAAATATTTAGTTGCGAATATAAGACAGTATTTTCATAACCTTGGGGTAGGACAGGGTAGCTTCCACGAGATAAGCCTTGCATCTTGAAACATTTGACCATGCCCAAGCTAAAAAACATAAAAAGCCTCTGGGACTCACCGGATTCCACAAACAAGTAGGCAGACGAGCTAAAGAGCAGCAGAAGACCCTGCTGTGTGGGCGAGCACCCATGATCTACCTGGGGTGGATAATGAGGTCGGCTGTCAACTCCATCTGTGAAATGGACACATAAATTAGCCAGGGATTTCCCAGAGCCGAAACAAGATCATAGGAGATGTACCTCAGTCACTCACATGCACTCACATTCACATGTGTGCATAGCCAGATATGCACAGGTATGCACACATGTGCACATCACACATGCACACACTGTCATGCATGCAGACACGAATGTTGGGGGGAGCAGGGGTACGGATCAAGCAGGGGCATGGCACTGGGCCTCCATTAGACTGGCAGAAAGGGACAGAATGGCGTATATAAGGCAAGGCCAGTGGGTGAGAAGGAGATGCTGGTCTTGGAGATCTTGGCTGGTCCACATTGGGAAAACCAGGTTGGGAAGCACTGGCTGATGACTGGTTTCTGTTTGTTTGTTTGTTTGTTTGTTTCCATTGTTATTGCTATTATTGGGTTTTGTTTGTTTGTTTTGTTGGTTGGTTTGGTTTGGTTTGGTTTGGTTTGGTTTGGTTTGGTTTGGTTTGGTTTTTCAGGACAGGGTTTCTCTGTGTAGCCCTGGCTGTCCTGGAACTCACTCTGTAGACCAGGCTAGCCTCAAACTTAGAAATCCGCCTGCCTCTGCCTCCCAAGTGCTGGGATTAAAGTGTGTGCCACCACGCCCGGCTACCAGGAGCCTTTTTATGCTGCCATGTTTTGTTGTTTTGATGGTCACACTTGAGGTCCAGAAGGCAGGGTGTCATCTCCATGGGGACTGCCCTCTTCTGGGGACATCCCCCTTGTCTGTGCCACCACTGCCTGGCCCGATACTGTAATCTTTATCCTGAATCTCTGTGGTCACAACGCTGTATAGGCGTAAGGTCTCTGCAGACAGTTAAGTTGAAATGACTGTGATGGGCTCTTGTACAACAAGATTGGTATCCTTTTGTTGTTTTGGTTTTGGGGTTGTCTGTTGTTTTTTGTTTGTTTTTGAGACAAGGTTTCTCTGCATAGCCCTGGCTGTCCTGGAACTGGCTTTGTAGACCAGGCTGGCCTCGAACTCAGAAATCCACCTGCCTCTGCCTCCCAGTTTATAAGAGGGACAAATCCATGGATGCACTTACCTGAAGTTCCAAGGTCCGCACATCACATCTGGGTTTTGCAAGCACCAAGCAGTAGCCCAAGATGAGCGGCATCAGTGCTAAATCCAAATGCTCCAAACCCGGCAACCTCCAAGCACTGACGTCATACCACAGTGTGAACCGTTCAAGCACAGAGTTATTGAAATACGAAATGAGGAGGGGGTGTCTGAGGTGCATAAGAAACGTGGCAGACGGCGCTGTCTTGGCTCTCCTTCTCCTGTGGTTTGAATCTCAACATCCCTAAAAGCTCATGTGTTCCAACACTTGGTCCCTAGCTGGGCATGATATTTGGAGGCTGTGGGTGTCTGGGATGAAAAACTCAGACATGGGCCACCAGGGGCAGCCTTGAGAGTTGAACCTTCTCCCTCCCCCCTTCCTCTTCCTCTTTTTTCCCCTCCAGTATCTTTTATTTACTCTTTGACAATTTCATATACGTATATAGTGTATCTTGATTCCATCTACCCCCCAGCCCTGCCTCTTACTCTCCCTGGACATCCCCACTATCCTCTACATTCATGTCTTGGTCCTCTCTCTCTCTCTCTCTCTCTCTCTCTCTGACAGAGTATAACTTTGTAGGCCAGGCTGGTCTGGAACTCACAGAGATCAATCTGTCTACCTCTGCTTCTTGAGTGTTGGGATTAAAGGCGTTCGTCACCACACCCAGGTTTTGGTTTTGGTTTTGGTTTTGGTTTTGGTTTTGGTTTTGGTTTTGGTTTTGGTTTTGGTTTTGGTTGTTTTGTTTTATGACCCACAGAGTCTCCTCAGCGCCTCATGCTGGAATGCTGGTCGTTCTTGTTGGCTGGCTCTTGTTCAGATCTTGTCCAGGGCACAGTGATTGCTGTGTGTCATGCCTGCAATCCTGGCCCTTCTGATTATTTCCTCTCAGCTTCCTGATGAGCCAAGCCGTGAGAGGCAGCTTCCCTTGCACCCACAGTCAGCCCTCTCCCACCAACATGGCCCCACACTGTGAATGAAAAGAAATCTTTTCCTCCCTAAAGTGTCTCTGTCAGGCCAGTTGTCATAGCGATGAGAATAGTAACAAGTGTAAATCATAAAATTTCTCATTATGGTCATGCAAATTTTATAATCCTACGGGGATGGAGAGATAGCCAGCTTCAAGCTGGCTACGGGGACTTGCTGTGGGCCAGGCATGACATCCGTCATCCCAGCACTCAAGAGCCAGAGGCAGCTGGGTATCTATGAGTTCTAGGCTAGCCTGGTCTCCCATAGTAAGTACCAGAAAAGCCAATGCTACCTGGTGAGGCCCTGTAGAGGAAGGGCTACCAGTTGAAGGTCAGTCATGGATTCATACAGAGTTAGAGGCTAGACTGGGCTGTATAAGTTTTGTCCCAAATAACAATAATAAGTGAAAGGTCCCTGGGCTCAAGTCCCAGCATCACACGTTCACAGGAAAGGTAAAACCCATCCGGTCAACAAATATTTAGTACCTACTGGGTAGGGATAGAACCTGCAACATTGAGCCTAAGAAACTCTAGTGAATACATCTTCCCTTCCCTTCCCTTCCCTTCCCTTCCCTTCCCTTCCCTTCCCTTCCCTTCCCTTCCCTTCCCTTCCCTTCCCTTCCCTTCCCTTCCCTTCCCTTCCCTTCCCTTCCCTTCCCTTCCCTTCCCTTCCCTTCCCTTCCCTTCCCTTCCCTTCCCTTCCCTTCCCTTCCCTTCCCTTCCCTTCCCTTCCCTTCCCTTCCCTTCCCTTCCCTTCCCTTCCCTTCCCTTCCCTTCCCTTCCCTTCCCTTCCCTTCCCTTCCCTTCCCTTCCCTTCCCTTCCCTTCCCTTCCCTTCCCTTCCCTTCCCTTCCCTTTCCTCTTCTTTTTGTAGGGGAAGAGGTTAGCAGGACTTTGAGACTGGGTTTTACACAGCTCCGGCTGCTTTGAACTCTCTACACAGCTAGGGATGACGCTAACCTCCTGACCCTCCAGCCTCCACGTCCCATGTAATGGGATTATAAAACCCATCTATGTGCTGATGAGGACTGAACCCAGGACTTCTTCCTGCATGCTAGACAAGCACCTTACCAGCTGAGCCGTAATTCCATCATGGACACTGTTCCTTAAACCTTATCTACCTTCGAGTGTACAGCATCCTCCCACCCCTGCCCGTGAAAACATCATGCGATTTCTCTGTGCACAGAAAGGCAGAAAGCAATTTGTCAGTGTTTTCCATAAAGTGCGCGCACACTTGAGCATGTGCACACATACACACACACACATGCACACACACATACCAGACTTCAAAGAGAACACGACATAGCAATTTTCTCTCCCTATTTTCTGTTTCATAAAGAACCAGAGAATTCAGATCCATCTTTCATGTCATGTCAACAGAAAGGAACAAAAAAAGCCCCAGACAGAAGCTGACAGCCAAACAACGTGCATCTGCAGAGAGGTGTGCAGAGCCCAGCACCAAGAAACAAACAGCAGCCAGGAAGAGTAAACAAATCCGCTGTCCAACGTCCCACGCCCCAACACATCAGAGACAACTGTGTGGGGCTCGCTCCCACCTGAGCCCCCGAGCCAGCCACTGAGATAGGGGAGCCCCGTGATTGAGAGGGAACCAGGCACATTTAGAGAGGCCAGGAGCCCAGGGCACTAGTGTGAGACCAGACCAAAGCCAGTTGGGCTCAGGGACAGGAGGAGGACACCAAGGGGTCCTGGGTTATGGTCTTAAAGCCTAGCTGTGAGTGCTTTGAGGGACTAAGACTGAAGAACCATCTTAAGCTATTTCTAATTTTTGTTTGTTTGTTTGTTGTTGTTTTTCACGATAGAGTTTCTGTCCTGGCTGTTCTGGAACTCCCAGTGTAGACCAAGCTGGCCTCTAACTCACAGAGATCCACCTGCCTCTATGTCCCAAGTACTGGGATTAAAGGTGTGTGTCACCACTGCCAGGCTACTTCCAGATTTTTCACATTTTGCTACCAAACGCTAAGAGGATGTGTTGGAATTTCATTGTTGTTTGTTTTTGTCCTTTGTTTTTTAATAGTTCTGTTATCGTTTGCTTAGTTGTTTGTTTTGAGTCGTGGTTTCAGTAACTGGCCTAGGCTGGCTTCAAACTTAAGATGGTCCCACTTTTGCCTCCCAAATGCTGGGATTCTGGACCTGTCCCATCAGCCTCCACTGTGGGGTTAAGCAGTGAGAATTTACAGATAAACAGGAGATGAGTCACCCATTAATTCCACGAGAAACTATTTAGTGAGCACAAACAGTAGGGGAGACCCAAACCTAAGCACTAGAGAGCCCCTAAGTTCTAGGATATGTGAAGGGTCAAGATCCTTGATTGACAGTTCGGATCGACTCTAATGGCCATGGCTCCAGATCTGTAGCAGTCCTCAGAAACACAACCGGAGGGCTGTGGGTGTGGCTCAGTAGATGGACTGTTTGCCTACCACACAGGAAGTCCCCTAGCTTGACTACCAGCACTGCATGAACCAGGCACGCACGGAAGCCCATGGTTGCAGTTCCGGTACTCAGCTCAGTAATCAGGCAGGTAGATCAGAAGTACGACGTCATCCTTGGTTACACGGAGAATTTCAGGCCAGCCATGGATCTCAAAAGATGGAGAGATTGTAAAGTGGTGTAGAGTACTTGCCAGTCTTTCAGAGGACCTGGGTTCAATTCCCAGCCCCCACAAGATGGCTCCCAACCCTTTCTAACTCCAGCTCTAGAGGATCTGATGCCCTCTTTTGATCTCTGCAGGCAGCCAGTTACATGTGCTCCACAGACAAGCTGCCAAAACATTTGTTGATAAATAAATGCATCTAAAAGGTAAAAATAACTACTACCACAGGCTAGACATGTTTTGGATGCCTTTAATTCCAACACTCGGGAGGCAGAGGCAAGCAGACCTCTGAGTTCGAGGCCAGCCTGGTCTACAGAGTGAATTCCAGGACAGCCAGGGTTACACAGAGAAACCCTGTCAAGAAAGAAAGAAAGAAAGAAAGAAAGAAAGAAAGAAAGAAAGAAAGAAAGAAAGGAAGGAAGGAAGGAAGGAAGGAAGGAAGGAAGGAAGGAAGGAAGGAAGGAAGAAGTCAAAACAAAATAAGCATCAAATAAAAAGATAGGGAAAGCCGGGCGTGGTAGTGCATGCCTTTATTCCCAGCACTCGGGAGGTAGAGGCAGGCAGATTTCTGAGTTCGAGGCCAGCCTGGTCTACAGAGTGAGTTCCAGGACAGCCAGGGCTACACAGAGAAACCCTGTCTCAAAAAACCTATGTTCATAGCAGCCTTATTTATAATAGCCAGAAGCTGGAAAGAACCCAGATGTCCCTCAACAGAAGAATTGATACAGAAAATGTGGTACATTTACACAATGGAGTACTACTCAGCTATTAAAAACAATGGATTTATGAAATTCTTGGACAAATGGATGTATCTGGAGGATATCATCCTTAGTGAGTTAACTCATCACAAAAGGAGTCATTAGCTATGCACTCACTGATAAGTGGATATTAGCCCAGAAACATAGAACACCCAAGATACAATTTGCAAAACACAAGAAAATCAAGAAGAGGGAAGGCCAATGGGTGGATACTTCATTCCTCCTTAGAAAAGGGAACAAAATATCTATGAAAGGAGTTACAGAAACAAAGTTTGGAGCTAAGACGAAAGGATGGACTATCCAGAGACTACCCTACCTGGGGATCCATCCCATAATCAGCCACCAAACTCAGACATTATTGCATATGCCAGAAAGATTTTGCTGAAGGGACCCTGTTATAGCTGTCTCATATGAGGCTATGCCAGTGCCTGGCAAATACAGAAGTGGATGCTCACAGTCATCTATAAGATGGAACACAGGGCCCCCAATGGAGAAGCTAGAGAAAGCACCCAAGGAGCTGAAGGGGTCTGCAACCCTATAGGTGGAACAACAATATGAACTAACCAGTACCCCCAGGGCTCGTATCTCTAGCTGCATATGTATCAGAACTGGGAAGAGAGGCCCCTTGGTATTGCAAACTTTATATGCCCCAGTACAGGGGAATGCCAGGGCCAAGAAGCAGGAGTGGGTGGGTAGGTGAGCAGGGTGGGGGGAGGGTATAGGGAACATTCGGGATAGCATTTGAAATGTATATAAAGAAAATATCTAATAATAAAAAAAAAAGTTAGGGAAAAAAAGAGAAGCTATGCAAACCTGTCCAAGACTTGGAGTGCTACAGCCACAAGGTAAGGGACACTTGAAACCCAGCTGGAATTGGTAGCAGTAGGCCATGCCCCCTAAAAACAAAACCTTAGAGAGTAGAGAATATTCATGGTCCTCTGACACCTTGATCTTGGGCTCCTGACCTGCAAGATGAAGAGAGGATTGTCATAGCTCTCTGCCATCTTGTTGGTGACAATGTGCTTGAGTCGCTCTAGGAGATTTGGGTATCACTGGTACCATATGACTCCACTATCTCTGCTAGGTACCCACCAGGACACTCACAGTAGCTTTGTTCATATTCTCCCCAAGTTGGAAGTAGCTTAGACACTTTTATCATGGGCAGAAGCAACAGACTAGATCAACGGCCATGCAAGCAATGGGATGGATGGGTAATCACCCTCAACAATATAGACAAGCAAAGCAGCCCAGCAGCAGTAGCGCATGCCTTTAATCCTAGCGGTTGGGAGAGAGACAGAGAAAACCTGTCTCAAATAAATAAATAAATAAATAAATAAATAAATAAATAAATAGGCAAAATAGCCAGTTGTGATGGTACATGCCTGCAACATTGCACTGGGGAAACTGAGGCAGGAAAGGCTCAAGTTTTAGGCCATCTAGGCCTATTTTATATGACCATATTTCAAAATGAATAAAAATCAAACTGAACAGACATGGATACATCTGCATGGGCAGTTTTTGTTTTTTGCTGTTAGTTTTTGTTGTTGTTGTTAATTTTTGGTTTTTGAGACAGGGTTTCTTTGTGTAGCTGTCCTGGCTGTCCTGGAACTCGCTCTATCGACCAGGCTGGCTACGAACTCACAAAGACCCACCTGCCTCTTCCTCCCTGGGATTAAAGATATGCACCACCACCGCCTGGTTCAGCACGGACAGTTTTTAACAGAGGCTTTGTTGTCAAGGGGAGGATGGCAGACCTCAGGGACATGTAGTGCGATTCCCTTTGCCTGAAGTCCAAGGAGGTCAGACCAGAGGCACTGGCCAGCACAGGGTGACAGTGGGCTAAACCAACTCCTTCCTTTATCTCTCTTTATTCCTCCCCCCCTCCCCAATTCACCCACCCTACCCCCACACTTTTACAAAAAGTTTTATTGACTTTTATTTTCCGTGTATGAGTGCTTGCTTGCAAGTGTGTCAGTGCACCATTTTGTACCCAGTGTCCTGGAAGACCAGAGGACGGTGCCTAGATCCCATGGAACTGGAGTTACAGATGACTGAGAGCTGCTGTGTGGGACTTCTGCGAGGACAGCCAGTGCTTTAACCACTAAGCGATCCTTCTAGCTCCCCTTCTGTTTTTAATGAGACAAGTCTCAATGGAACCCCAGCTTGGGTTGTCATTTAGCAGAGGGTGGCTTTGAATTCCTGATGCTTCTACCATTACTTCACAGATACACGCCTTCAGGCTCAGTTTTGGGAATCAAGTTCTCTGTCTGTATCTGAATGTTTGATTCTCAAAGCAAACACATAGAGAAATTCACAGAGCTGGCCCCTTGGCACCATAGTCTATATGTTATAGCTTGGTTTTTATAAATGAAAAGGTAAAAATGAAGCAATAATTCTGAGACAGGAATTTCCAACTGCGCTGGCTTGTTTTATGTCAACTTGACACAAGGTGTAATCATCTGAGAGGAGGGAACTTCAACTGAGAGAATGCCTCCATAAAATAGGGCTGTAGGCAGCCTGTCGTAGGGCATTTTCTTAATTTGTAATTGATGGGGGAGGGTCTCTACCTTGTGGGTAGGGTTACCCCTGGGTTGGTGGTCCTGGGTTCTATAAGAAAGCAGGTTGAGTAAGCCAGTAAACACCGGTCCTCCATGACCTCTGTATCAACTCCTGCTTCCAGGTTCTTGCCCAAGAACTAGAGACTTCATGCTTAAATGTTCTGAGGCCAATAACCAAATGCTAATCTTTTGTGTGCTGCACACAAGGGTTGGTACATGGGAATTCCTAGCAACTCTCCAGATAGGAGGACATCAAGAGTTACAATGTTGCCAGCCCATGGTGCAGGGTGGGATATGAGCACCTGGCCAGAAACTTGACTCACTTCCAGCCTTCCAGACAGTGGCCTCTGGAGACTGAACCAGCTAGATGCCCAAGCACAGCTCTGTCCTCCAGGGTACTCAACCGGGGCCAGTTGGCAGGTCCCCAGCAGTCCACTTATGTGACGTGGGAAACAAGAATGCACCAAACCTAGGGAAAGAGGAAACTGCCCACTGGAAACTGAGACGGAGAACACTGTGTGTAGACCTCATGAAGGCTGTGGGCTGGAAGTGTGCCCGACCCTTCCTGGGGGCCAGATCATCCCCATTGGCCCTGAAAATTTATCCCAACCTTGAACAGATGTGGGAGCTGCTGGCATCTGGTGGGACCAGTGGGCAGGAAGGCCAGACATTCTGGGCTGTGTAGGACAGTTCTCTAGGACAATGACGTCTGTCCCTTCATGTGGGCGCAAGTCCGGCTCGAAAGGAGCCTCACCTAAAACCCGACCTCATTTTTTTTTATACAAACGGGCTTTCTTTCCCTGCTCCTTCAGAAGAGCGACATCACATTTTATAGTACAGTCACCATGTACATGGAGGGAATGAGTGTGGCTCTGCAAATTTGGATGTACCTTTTTAAGGAAATTGATGTCACCAATGGTCTCTCCGCTTTTGCTGTCTGAATCACACACAAGGCACACCTGTGGCTGCCTCCCCGGGGAGCTTCAAAAAGGGGGTGAGCGTCTGAGTTCCGATTCACGTGTGGGAGGATACCTGGTGTCTTATGTGGGATTTTATGGTGACCCATCTTCCATTTAGCTCTCGGCGTGATCATGTGACAACACTTCTGAAATGATGGGACTAGGCAGGCACATTATATACTGGAGAATTCAGCCTGCAACAGAAAGGCAACCTGCTGGGTCAGGAGACCAGGGGAATGGTTTTGCACTGAGTTGAGCCAGGGTTAAATGGAGAGACCACTGAGGCCAGCCACAATGGGGACATGGCTGTAGGAAACATAACCAGGGCATAAGATAAGCAGAGAAGGTCTGGAATCATTCCACCCTTCCAGGCGGACACTTAGTGGGCACCTTTGTCCCGTGAGAACCCCATCTATGCTGACATGTGAGTGCTGAATGAAGAAAAATCCAGGCGGAGGAGTTGCAAGCCAGGGCCAGAGGGTGAGGAAGGATGATGGGCCAGCAGACTTTGAGCTTGAACCTACCCGAGTCCGTCTGCCAGGAGCGTGAGTGACCAAGCTCTCTAGAATCATCACTGCCTAGAGCTTGCGGAAGCAAGCATGGCAGACCTGTCCACCCAGCTCCACCACAGAGAGGTCCCACTGCACTGGGTCTGGACTTCTTATAACACCAGGACTCTCGGGTCTTACTGCTCTGTTTCCACTTCAGATTCAAACCTGAGGATGTTGCAAGTCATACTCGGATGATACCAGATGATACTGACTGAGTGGACCCAGCCAAGAATGTTCACTGAGGCGGAGGTGGGGAGGGAGCTGGGACATCATGATTAAGAGCACTTGCTCTTACAGAGGACCTGTGTCTATTCCTCTACATGGTAGCTTGTAACCATCGATAACGTCAGTTCCAGGGGATCCACAGGTACAACTCACACGTGCAGTACCATGCAGTGCCCATATATACACTTTTAAAGATTTATTTATTTTGTGGAGTCCTCTCAGGGACCCATTAGAGATGGTTGTAAGCCAGAATGTGGTTGCTGGGAATCGAACTAAGGACATCTGGAAAGAGCAACCAGTGCTCGTAACGGCTGAGCCATCTCTCCAGCCAGAGATTCATATACTTAAAATAAAATAAATAAATAAATCTGGAGGAACAACAATATGAACTAACCAGTTCCCCCCAGAACTCCCAGGGACTAAACCACTAACCAAAGAGCACACATGGTGGGACTCATGGCTTCAGCTGCATATGTAGCAGAGGATGGCCTAGTTGGTCATCAATGGGAGGAGAGGCCCTTGGTCCTGTGAAGGTTCTATGCCCCAGTATAGGGGAATGCCTGGGCCAGGAAGCAGGAGTGCGTGGGTTGGTGAGCAGGGGGAGGGGATAGGGGGTTTTAGGAGGAGAAACCAGGAAAGGGGAGAACATTTGAAATGTAAATAGAGAAAATATCTAATAAAAAATAAAAATAAAATAAAATAAATTTTTTTTAAAGAACATCTAACTGTGTAGTGTTGATGCAAAAAATTCAGCTTTCACTTTAAGAGGAATGAAAGACTGTTTCTGGGGAAAAAAAAATTAAGTGACCGTGCACTGCAGATTCAAGGTACCCAAGTTCCATTTTCCAGTGTAGTAACTGTTTTATGAAGCTATTAATAGGAACTGAACAAGGAGAATCATAGATCAGTGTGTTTCAAATACTTTGGTGGAGACACCAGGTTAAGTGGGTCCCAGCAATGCAGAGACATGTCTATAAGAGGCGCCAGATATTATCTGACCACATCCTTGGCTTTGGGGTTGTCAGGAGCGAGGGGGTCTCTTTATGCATTCCAAACAACTTAACTGATAACCAGAAGGATGTTAGGTCACACGCAGAGGAGGGCAATAAATGGCTAAGGCTGGCTAAAGATGGTCCAAGATAATCTGGCTCTGGACCTGCAATATTCCAACCTCTCCCATCACAGAAGTCCTTATCGATCAATCAATATTTATAGACGCAGCTCCCTCCCAAGCAATTTTCCTTCACAGTGGTCATGGCTACCCTGAGGCAGGGTATGAGCCAATCAGATCTCCAGAAGTCGGGAAACGCTTTGGGTCAGGATCGGGAAAGGTGCAGGGACTTCCAGTTGTGCCTCTGCATCAGCAACAAAGTCCCCAGGGTACTAGGGCTCTGTCCTGGACTTGGCTAGGAGGGCACAGGTGACAGGCAGCTAGCTCTCTTCCTGCTTCCGGGTTCCAGGCTACCGCCCCGAGAGCCTAGAGCCTGAGTCCTCGTGGGTTTCAACGCCCTCTGCTGGCCATTTCTACCACTGCACTTGGATGCCAGAGGACTAAAGCAGGAATGAGAAAGTATTTGGGGGTTTGTAGCCCGATGGTAACAAAGACAAGGAAAAGCTGGTCATGGAGAGAAGATGTGAAGGATTCACCCTAGCCCACAAAATCCCCATAATATTGAAAGTATTTTTTTGGGGAAAGTACTGTTCTTGATCTGAGAATGTAGCTTAGATGGTAGAGGGCTCACCTTGCATGCGAAAGTTTCCATCTGCAGCTCTGTCTGGACTATAGTGGGCACATACACCTAGAGGCCCAACACTGAGATGGTGGGTGCAGAAGAAACATAAGTTCAAGGTCAAGACCACTACTTAGTAAGTTTGAAATCAACCGGGGCTATGGGAGACTCAGCCTCAAACCAAATAAAAACTAAGAGCTCTCAAGGGTTCTTTTGATCTTGTTTACATGGACAGAATAACACCCAACAGCTGTCTCTCAGTGAGGGTTTCAATGTATCCCGGGGACTGGATTATCATCAAGCCCATTATTCAGATAAGAAAACTGAGGCCAGCTCCCAGCCGGAGACAAAGTCTTGTGTCCTGAGCCCACAGTTACCATTTCAGATGTCAGGGGATTTTGAAGGACAGCAGTAACCACAAGTCCTTGGAGCTTTTAGCCTGACCACATTACATTTGGAGGCTGTTGGTCTGTCTATTTTCCTGAGTGGGTCCTCTACTGAGCCCTGACTACTCAGGCCCTGCCTAGTGCTCAGGGGCCTTCTGGAAACAGAGGAAAAGTCCTGTGTGGGCTCTGGTGCAGAGCAGCCTTCTTCACTTGCCAGAGACACCCCAGACTGGTTGTGCTTGGTGTGACAGGCTCCAACAAAGGGCTGGTGCATAAGGCAGAGGGTCTAATACACCTACTCCAAGTTCCCAAAAGCTCCATGGGATGCACTTGCATAGGTGACGTCCCCCATGTTTCCTGGAATGAACCAGGTGACACATGGGATGGAAGGGGACCAAGGGAGTCTGCCGTATGCTCAGGAAGGCCAGACACAGCTCAGAAGATGGCTCCATTACTAATATGTTTGCCTTGAAAACAGGTGGAGGGGCTGGCGAGATGGCTTAGTGGGTAAGAGCACTGATTGCTCTTCTGAAGGTCCTGAGTTCAAATCCCAGCAACCACATGGTGGATCACAACCACCCGCAGTGAGATCTGATGCCCTCTTCTGGTGTGTCTGAAGACAGCTACAGTGTACTTAATTATAATAATAAATCTTTGGGCTGGAGTGAGTGGGGTTGGCCAGAGCAAGCGGGGCCACCAGAGCAAGCAGAGGTCCTAAAATTCAATCCCCAACAACCACATGAAGACTCACAACCATCTGTACAGCTACAGTGTATCCATATGTTGTGGATAGTTCTGGGGCTAATTATATTTGATGCTAATTCCGTTCTCCTGTGAGTGGTTTTGAACAAAGAATGAGTCAGCACTCAGGTGATTTCCTGTAAACCTGCTTCCCACCTTAATTTGTAAAATAAAGGAGAGCTGATGATTGGGCAGATAAAAGAGAAGGTGGAGCTGAAGATGGAGAGAGGGAAGAAGGAGAAAATGGAAGAGGGAGAAGATGCAGAGGAGGAAGAGGAAAAGTGGAGCAGAAGCACATGGCCTGGAGAAACCGCAAGTTCTAAGGGGTCTCATAGATGTGGAAGATGGTAGTGTAGCGGTCGATCTGCCCATTCTAGGTACACAGCGTGTATTCATATTAATTAAGTTATGCTTTCATTGCCAGGGCATATTTGGGTTGAAAATTTACCACAACACCCATATACATAAAATAAATAAATCTTAAAATAAATAAATACATAAACGTTTAAAAATAAAAGAAATAATTTATGAAATGTTAAAAAAAAAAAAAGAAGAAGAAGAAGAAAAGAAAAGAAAACAGGAAGGCCTGGGTCCCATCTTCAGAACCCACTTTACAAAAAGTTAGGCACATGGTCAACACTAGGAATCCTAGCGCTGTGGAGGCGAAGACAGTGGACTCAAGTTGGTCAAGTTGGCAGCCACCCAAAGATGCTTGGCAGGTTCAGGGCCAGAGAGAAACATTGTATCAAGAATAACAAGTTCAATAGCCTGGCGTGGTGGCACAGGCCTTTAATCCCAGCACTGTGGAGGCAGAGGCAGGCAGATTTCTGAGTTCGAGGCCAGCCTGGTCTACAGAGTGAGTTCCAGGACAGCCAGGGCTACACAGAGAAACCCTGACTCAAAAAAACCAAAAAAAAAAAAAAAAAAAAGGAATAACAAGTTCAGGGCCAGAGGAAACATTGTATCAAGAATAACACTACCACCAACAGCAACAACAATGAATATCTGAGGGTGTCCCCAAACCCTGGTACACTCTCAAACACAAAAGAGTCAAGGGCCTGGGAGGTGGAGTTAGAGTACTGGCTGCTCTTGCACAGAGTCCAGGTTCAGTTTCCAGCACCCACATGTCGACTACCCATAACTGCATATAATGCTCTCCTCTGGCCTCTGTGGGTCCCATGCATACGCCTGGCACACAGACATCATGCAGGCAAAACACTCCTATGCATAAATTAAAAGTCTAGGGCTTGGGATGTAGCTCACTGGTAGAGCAGCACCAGAGAGGGCTAGCTCTTGGCTGGGATGACTCATCGCCTCCTCTGTAGCATCTTTTAAAAGCAAGTCCCTCTGGGCTGGGACGATGGCTCAGGGGTAAAGCACTTGTCACACAAGTCTGACATCCTGAGTTGCATCCTTGGGACAACTCTAACAAACCTATGCCCTTTCTATTAAAATAATCCTTGGTTTGTAGTCTACTCTGGTTTTTAGATCTTTTTCTTTTTCCATGCTTGTGTAGCCTATTCCAATACAAGGATTCAGTCCTCAGTAGCTACTTCTTAGTACTGGCTGACTGACTTCACAGCCTTGTGCCTTGGTCCGTCTCAACTACAAACCAGAGATTGTGATAATAAAGCTAACCATAGAAGGATCACGGGAAGAGTCAAGAAACTAATATTTTGTATGTGCAACGTTTGCAGAACCTGGGGCACAGATTAAGTCTCAAAAAAATTGATGGTGCTTGGTAGTTGTGAGTGGAGGATGCCCGGCCCGGGACTCTCACTTTGGAAACTTGGGCGGCAGCCTGGAGGTTGGGTTTAATTGGTCTCAGGTGGGGTCCCCTAGTGTGGGGACTTCCCAGGTGATCCTGGTATTGGAAGGTAGGAAGTCTGGATCACAGCTTGGCTGGCATCCTGGGTCTCTTAAGGGGAGGGAACAGCACCCAGCAGGTGTCAGGAAGTGTTTAGCTGGCTACTAGAGCATCCTTTGTGCTTTTATATGCCTGACTCAGTAGCAAGCAAGCACTTGGTAAGTTTGGCTCTGGCCTCTCCTCTGCGGGAAGGATAGGCATCACCCACTCAGAGCAAGGTCAGCAGGCTGGTATAAAGCTATGCTTTGTCCTTGCCAAGAGTTCCTAATCCATGTGAAGTCATCACAGTCCTCCCTCTCTCTCTGCCCGGGGCTCTGCTCACGACTTGGGTAGGAAGAGACCCACCCAGATTCTTCTAGTCACACCTCAGTCGCTAGTTTTCCAGCAAGGGCCAGAGAACTGAAGGATGTTGAGGCTCCCAGGAACGCAGAAGCCTGGATTGGGGCCTGCTCCGTGCTAAGTGGCTGCTTTGGGCCTTCACTGCCTTGTTTGCTGAGTGAGACCTTCCTGGTTGCTTTGGGTGTGAACAGTGGCTGTGGCCAGGGCAGCCCTGGAGGGGTCCAGCTGTCTGTCTTGAGTCAGACTTCATTCCTAAAACATTTATGATTGGATCACTGGCAGCAAGAGTTGGGAATGGTGGGGATGGTAGTAGGGGTCGTCTGGCACATAATCCTACCTCCTTCAGAAGGGACTCACTTGGATTCTGTTTGTAGGCCCAGAGCCTGAGATCCTAACATCATCTCTTCAAGCCCCAGAGCTGTGCGGACCAATAGGAATAAGGCAGACAACAGTGTCTCCTTACCAACAAGCATTTTTGCCCAAGCCTACACAAGGACTCACAGTTCCCAAGAATACAGAATTGGATCCCTGTATTCGATCGATAGGCAGGCATGGAAGCAGACGCACACAGTAAAAGCAGGAAGGTGATTCCATGGGCCTCACTGCAGCCACTGGGTCTAACCTCTGACCTGGTTGTGCTCCAGAAACCCCAGTATGGCACTCAACTTTAGCTTTTTGCATATCCCTAACCTATAGCTTGGTGTCTTTTGACAGAACTGGCACTGTGAACGTTGGTTGACTCTTTGCTGTTGCTTGTTTTTTGTTTTTTCAAGACAAGGGTTTCTCTGGGTTGCCCTGGCTGTCCTGGAACTGGCTCTGTACATTAAGTTAACGTTGAATCTAGATATCCCCTTGTCTCTGCCTCCCTAGTGCTGGGATTAAAGACATGCGTCACAACTGTTGGCTTTTTGTTTTGTCTTTTGTTGTTATTGTTGTTGTTTGTTTTGTTTTGTTTTGAGATATCCTGTCACTAAATAGCCCTGGCTGTCCCGGCAGAACTCACTATGTAGACCAAGCTGGCCTAGAACTCACAGAGATCCTTCTGCCTCTTCCTCCCAAGTGCTGGGATTAAAGGTGTGAGCCACTATCACCTGGCCATTTAGACATTCTTTCCATTTATCACGTACCTGCTGGGTGTCATTTGGAATATTGGCAACTGGACACAGGATGCTGGAGCTGATATTCCAGGGAACAAGTGGGTGTAAGTGGGTGGGTGGGTAGGGAAGAGATATAGCAATCAAGTAAACAGAGATACCAAGGGTTAAGTGTGGGCCACCCACCCCACCCCCTGCCTGCACCCCTGAGCTCTGTTTCCGGAATCTTCATTTGTTTCTTCCCAGTGTGGCATGTGGGTTGGGCTCAGCTGAGGGCTTCTGCTGTTGTTGCTCTGGCTTGAGGTCCCCCGTGGCCTCAGGCGTAACTGGCTGGCATCCCTGGCTGGGGGGTTGCTATGGCCTTGTTCATAGTTGATGTGGCTGACCTCGGGACTGTCTAGGGTCTTGTGACCCAAACGGTCTAACCCTTAGGTTCTCATGGTCTAGCCTGCAGGTTTCCTCACAAGGGTAGCCTAAGAGTTTCAGGAAGCCAAGGAAAAAATACAAGGCTAACTCAGGCCTAGGGCAGGGACTAACATGACATCACTGCTATGGAATGGAAGGACCAACCAGAAGTAGGAACAGTAACTCCCATGATCTGCATAATGGGAGAGAGCTGGAGTCAGAAATTGGACCTCTAGACTTTTGCTTAGTTTCAACAGTGTTAGGCTTGCTCTTCCTTCCTTTTTTCTTTTCTTTTCTTTTTTTTTTTTTTTTTTTTTGAGACAAGGTTTCTCTGTGTAACCCTGGCTGTCCTGGAACTCACTTTGTAGACCAGGCTGGCCTCGAACTCAGAAATCCGCCTGCCTCTGCCTCCCGAGTGGTGGGACTAAAGGCATGTGCCACCACGCCTGGCCCTTCCTTCCTTTTCTTTCTCCTTCCTTCCTTCCTTCCTTCCTTCATTCCTTCCTTCCTTCCTTCTTTCTTTCTTTTCTTCCTTTTTTTAAAAAAAGATTTATTTATTTTATTTATTTGAGGACACTGTAGCTCTCTTCAGACACACCAGAAGAGGGCATCGGATCCCATTACAGATGGTTGTGAGCCACCATGTGGTTGCTGGGAATTGAACTCATGATCTCCGGAAGAACAGTCAGTGCCCTTAACCACTGAGCCATTACTCCAGTCCCCCAACCCCACCCCCCGCCCACCCTCCCCTGGTTCACATTTTTAAGCTTTTATGTTTTATAGAGAAGCTGACTTCTTTTCTTTGATTGTTGTTGGTTTATAATTTTTGTTTTTGAGCCAGGCTCTCACTTTGGCTGGAATTCTAGCTCTGGCTGGCCTGGAATTTACTACGCCTCAAATTCACAGATCTGCTTGCCCCCATCTCAAGTGGTGGGGGGAGAGGAGGGGAGGGGAGGGAGGGGAGGGGAGGGGAGGGGAGGGGAGGGGAGGGGAGGGGAGGGGAGGAGAGGAGAGGGGAGGAGAGGGGAGGGGAGGAGAGGGGAGGGGAGGAGAGGGGAGGAGAGGAGAGGAGAGGAGAGGAGAGGAGAGGAGAGGAGAGGAGAGGAGAGGAGAGGAGAGGAGAGGAGAGGAGAGGAGAGGAGAGGAGAGGAGAGGAGAGAGCTAAGCAAAGCAGAGCACTGATTGCTCTCCCAGAGGTCCTGAGTTCAATTCCCGGCAACCACATGGTGGCTCACAGCCATCTGTAATGGGATCCGATGCCCTCTTCTGGTGCGTCTGAAGATAGTTACAGTGTACTCATGTAAATAAAATAAATCTTAAAAAAAGAAAAACCAAAACCTTGGCTTGGGATTGTAGCTCAGTAGTAGAGTCTTTGCCCAGCATGGACAAGGGCCTATGTTGAGTTAAGAGAGAAGGAATAATTAGAGCCTGGTGTGGTGGTGCCCAGGGGCAAGCCCAGTACTCGGGAGGTGGAAGCCTGAGGATCAGATGTTTAAGGCCATCCTGAGCTACACAGCTAGTTTGAGGCTAGCTTGGGTTACATGAGATCCTATCTCCAAACAAAATCAAGAGCCTCACTCAGTGGGCACTGTGGTTCCCACCCGTAATTCTGGCCTGGTTTCCTCTGTGAGGAAGCTTCTAGAGAAACTGGCATGCCATAGATGACAGACAGACAGAATGACTGAGACTGAAACTTGGTCAATAGTTGAGAAAAACATTTTGGTATTCTCAGTTCTGTTTCAGTGGAAAGTGGCTGAGCTTACCCGGCTCCTGTCTGGGAAAGTCTTCTTGTCTCTTGTGCTCCACAATCCTGCCTGTTGTCCCATATCCTTGGCCACCCAGTCCCCAGAAAGGTCTGTCCCTTTTCAGAGAGATAGGCAGTGCCACGACACGGTTGTGACTGTGGATTCAGGAAGAGACCTTAGAGCTCAGCTCAGTGTTGGGTTGGACAAAGTGATTTGTTGGTGCTGTGAGGACAGAGTGGGGTGCTCAGGTCCCTGTCACAGTGTGAGATCCTGTTGGAAGCCATCATAGCAATGAGAACAGTGGCCTCTGGCCCAACAAACTCTGCATATGCTTACTGGGCTCATACTAGCAGTGTGCCCTCCTTGCTTACGAAACATGACACGGAACATACCCATCAAGGCCTGGCTTCTTCTATAGGGCAGCTGGCATATGTGTAATAGCAGAACCTGGCCTATCAGGTGGCCCAGGAGTTCCTCACAGGTTGCCACTGCTCTGGTTCACATGATGACATGTGTCCTTCTTAGGGGTTTCTATCACTGTGATGAGACACCATGACCAAAGCAAGTTGGGGAGGAAAGGGTTTATTTGGCTTACACTTCCACATTGCTGTTCATCACCAAAGGAAGTCAGGACAGGAACTCACACAAGGCAGGAACTTGGAGGCAGGAGCTGATGCAGAGGCCATGGTGGGGTGCTGTTTACTGGCTTGCACAGCCTCCTGTCTTGTAGAACTCAAGCCAGCCCACAATGGGCTTGGTCCATCTCAGTCAATCACTAATTAAGACAATACTTCATAGGCTTGCCTACCACCCCATCACACAGAAACATTTTTTGGCATTCCCTTCTTCTCAGGTGACTTTAGCTTATGTCAAGTTCAGATGAGATTTTTCCAGCACAGCATACACCTCCAGGATAGGACAGAGTCTTGAGTTGTGAGGCTCACAGAAGACTGAATGACTGTGGAAGTCTCCTGTTCAGTCAGTGGGCACAGCCAGGATGAGGACACGGTGGACGGTTCATGTTTCAAACACATTGAGGGGATCCCTCCACGATGCTGAAGGTCTGAGACCTGGGCATTGAAGGTGAAGCTTCCAGCAGCCCCCAACTGCATTCTGGGTAGTCCTGCCTATCTTGGAACTCACTCTGTAGGCCAGGCTGGTCTCAAACTCAAGAGACCCACCTGCCTCTGCCTCTTGAGTGTTGGGCTCAAAGGTGTGCCCCATCATGGCCAGACTCCAGCACTGGTTTTAAGGATTTCATTCAAAGACTGTTCAACAGCAACCTTCCTCAGGATAAAGGGAGGTGCCCATAGCACCAAAGAGCTATTAGGCCAGATGTCCAGACTTAAATAACTCTGTGATACCAAAGGCAAATGACTCTACTTTCCATGCTCAGGGTGAGTCTGCAGACTGTGTGTAAACAAACCCCATCTACTTGACTTGGCTTTCTGAAAGACTAAGGTCTTTGTCCTGTGACATCACTGTAGGTCTGTACTTCAATTACATTTTTTTTTTTTTTGGTGACATACATTTATTGTGCGTGCATGTGTGTGTACACGTGTATGTGCGTGTGAGTGAGTGCATGTATGGTGCATATGTGTGTACATGCATGCAAGCATATATATAAGATAAAGCGAGGCGCTGTGGCGGTGCTGGCTTAGCTGGTACAGTGCTTGCCTTGCAAGGAGGACCTGCATTTGATCCTCAAGTTGCACATTAAGACAAACAAAAGCTAGGTGTGGTGGCACAAATTTATAATCCCACCATGAGAATGGCAGAGATTCTGGCGTTCACTGGCCAGGGTGGGCAGAAGGTGTTTAGGAACAAAAGAGACCCATTACTTCTGGCCTCTATATACATATATGCGCGCACCTGCATACACACACATACACACACACACACACACATACACACACACATGCACACACACAAAACACAAAGGGATTCAAATGTCTTCCCCATCAAATGACTTTATTAGTTAATGAAACAGCTTGAAGACAATTCATTTTGTCCAACACTCTTCTAGAAAATAGTTCAAGTTGTAAACGGACTTCCAATACATAAAACAGAATTACTTGACCATACACAAATTTCAGCTCAAAATACAACACTCTGTTTTCTTACCATTATAAAATCCAATCCATACAAACGACGTAAAAAAGATAAAACACTTTCACTGACCCATGGTACACCAGGGAACAGCACAATGGCGGTGTCTCCCTAGGACCTAGGTCTAGTGCTAGGGATGAGGGACCGGATCCCACGTCATCTACAATATCCAAGCCCTGTAAACAAAATGCTGCTACTTAGTTTAAGAAAATCGACATATCCTTCTGTATCAGTGTTGCTTGTAAACCATAAAGTAACTTTGTAAGAAACATTACAAATTAAAAAAAAAAAAAAAGATTTCTGACTTTGCTATAGACACCAGCAAAGGAATAGAAAATCGGTCACTCCACCCACAACGGATACATTTGGCCCACAAGGCAGGAGACAGGCACAGTGCAGGAGGAAATTCTCTGGACAGTTTTGTACTTTGTGACCCTCTGGCCCCTCAAATATTTTACACTTTTTAGACAATGATTTTCATTCCATTTGTGTGCGCCCATTGCGACCACCAGTTTTCCAGTGAGAGCGCTGTGTGAAGGGCGCTTAGCTTTGCCACACTCAGTTCAGCCTCACCTGAGCATAGCTCTCTTCTGCCTGGACACTTCAGTAGAAAGAGTGAGAGTGCAGGATTGAAATGAAAAGCCATTCCACAGGTACCATGCCATGAAATACAGATGTGTTAGTGAGACATATTTGTGTTTGGACAGGATGGATTTTATTTATCTATTTTTCCTCCAGACAAGTGTTTCTTTGTAAGGTCCTGGCTGTCCTAGAACTAGATTTGTAGGCTAGGTTGGCCTTTTACTCAGAGATCTTCCTGCCTCTGCCTCCTGGGTACTAGGATTAAAGGCATGTGCCACTATTGCCCGGCTTGGTATGGTATTTTTGAAACCTGGTCTGGTTTTTATGGAGTTCTCCTTATGGTAGGAGGTGCATGCCAGGGTAAACCTTCAATGTGCTCAGCACAATACACACAGCAGGAGTACTTCAGGCCTCTCTACTGAAGCAGGGCCCCAGCAAGGGTGGTCCCCAGCCCGGGGATGGACCGTCTTATTTAACTCAATTTACATTCTATTTTCAATGGGTTTGATAGTTTTCTATCCTAGCAGAAGACAGACACTATAGAGACAGAAAACCAAAAATCGCCTTGTTCATTGTGCGTTGTGGGTGGGTCTCATTCTGACTGCTGCAGACTGAGTTCTGCCTGGGCTGTGTCTGCAGCCTGGATACTGACAAGGAGCGAGTGTGGGGCCATCTCTAGGCTGGGCTGGGGTGGGACTGGGCATGAACTATGGGACTCATTGGGAGGTTTGATCGGCACTTCCAATGAAGCCACCATCTTTGTTTATGGCTGTCACAATGTACAGACGTTGGACAATGTGGTCAAAGGGAGTCTCACCACTTGCCATGGTGAACTCGGCAGCTTACGGGAAGGAGGATACAGACAGAAGCTAGCTTTCCAGTGGGCTCATAACCAAAGGACCCCACAGGCAGGAGAAGTCACCAGCTACTCAGCTAAGCAACAGGGGCTTATGCTTTCTTCTCTATTTATTTGTTATCTCTTTTCCCTTTTCTTTTCTTTCTTTCTTTTCTTGTCTTTCTTACTTTTTTTTTTTTTTCCGAGACAGGGTTTCTCTGTGTGGTCCTGTCTGTCCTAGAACTTGCTCTGTAGACCAGGCTAGCCCGGACTTAAGAGATCTGCCTGGTTCTCCCTTCCGAGTGCTAGGATTAAAGGCGTTCACCACCGTGCCTGACTTCTTTCTCCATGAAGACCCACTTGGTATAGTTCCCAACATACAGTTCTTCAGCCCCTAGGATTTCCATGGCCTCTAAATGATGAAGCTGAACTCTAACGTGTCATCTAGAAGAAGTTGTTATGTGACAGACAGAGTGAAGGCTTAGTTAACTTTTTTAAGTTTGAGGGTACTTTTTGCCCTGGGTACCAGTCTCCAAATTATTATTTACCTGCTTGTGTTTGTGTGTGCGCACTTGAGGAGGTCAGAAGGAGAGGATCAGATCCCCTGGAGTTATCGGCAGCTGTGAGCCCCCGTGTGGGGGCTGAGCTATCTTTCCAGCCCTACACTCTTTATTACTGTTGTTTACACACAGCCTGCAGTCAAGTTCTGTGAATTATTCTAGGTATCACAACAGCCCTCATCACCCTGGTTATCAGCATCTAATACACAGTTTCTAGGGTTTCGCTTGAAGCAAAACCCCTTGTGATGAAAATATGAAAAAGTGGTCCCTTTCTCACTGCAAACAAGCTACTCCCATTTCTGACTCTACTCACAGTTTGGGGGTTCGAGGTGTATTTAAGTCAGAGCTAAACAAGGCAGGAGGAGACAGAAGCCTGGCTTGCTCGCTGAAGCACGCCATGGGATGCAGGAAGGAATCCCATAGCGGTTTGCGGGGCCAGGGTGTCAGCCAGCCTCTGTGAGGCGACCAGGCTCTGAGCACATCTTGATGGACAATCTGCGACCGACCACACAATGCCCTGACAGATGCTAGATGCTGAGGTAGTATGTGTGGCCTGGTGCTGGCCCCTGACTCTGAGAGAGCCTGTGGTGGCCTCAGGGAAGGTGGAAGGCTCCTGTTCTAGTCTCCAGTTGCTCCAGGCTAGAGATGTGTTTGGCTATGCTGGGTGCTGACCCGGAAGCTGCTGGGACTGGCAGGCAGGTGTCCCTCTCACTGCCAGGGCTGGCTGGTGGGAGGTGCCAGCACAGAGGCATGGTAGGGCTGAGAAGGCACATTCTGGATAGGCTGCTGCTCCGGGGCTCTGGGTCCAGGGAGCAGGAGTTACAGCTCTCTCCTTCTTTTTCTAGTTTTCTTTCTTTTTTTGTCTTTTTGGGACAAACTTTCTCTGTGTGGCCCTGTCTGTCCTGGCTCTGTAGACCAGGCTGGCCTCGAACTCAGAGACCTGCCTGGTTCTGTCCCCAGGATGCTGGGATTAAAGACATGCGCCACCAGCACTTGGGTTAATTTTCCTTTTACTTATTAATGTGCGTGTGAATGTGTGTGTAGGCCAGAGGACAACTTGTGGGAATCAGTTTCCTCTTTCTCCCACATGGGTTCTGGGAATCAAACTCACGTTATCAAGCTTTATCTGTTAAGCTTCTTTGCGGGCTCTCCTCTCCTTGTTTCTTTTTGACACAGTTCAAGCAACTAGGAAGCCAGGTGGGGAGAAGGGTGCGAGGGCTTGAAAGCCAGCAGAGTTTACCGAGGGTGCTCTGATGACCAGATCCAAAGCCCTCCCTCCAGAGGGCTGTGGGAAGGACCCTGTTCCAGCAGCAGGAGGACAGCCCAGAGCCCTGAGGATGGGGAGGGGATCTGGGAAGTGTTCTCCCATGACCACCGGGGTGAAGGGAACATCTCACTGTTTACCCGAGGGCTGAGGGGCTCTCTGGCATGCTTTTACCGGAGGAGACTGGGATAGGAACAAAAGAATGGGCTCCCTAGAAATGTTCCACAAGAGGTAACAAGAACCACACCGGCTCCCAGAGGACGTTGGCTGAGCTCGCCAAGCACCTTCCCGGGCAGCCAGCCCAGCTTGGGAGAGCTGAGTGCCGTTCCCTAGCTGTAAGCAGGGTAGTCAGCCATGAGCTTCTAACAAAGCCTGCGCCAAGAGAGCACGATGCTTCCGGTGGGCATCACGGCCTAAAGAGATCTCTGGGAATTAAGGACTATTAGGGAAAGCCAGACCATGAGGCACCCTGGGAAGGGACTGCCATGGTGGCTGGTGGCCAGTGGTCACAGTCAAGGGACTAACTTGATGATGAGCAGTGGAGGGCATAAGGCAAAGCCTAGACAGGACCCAGGACTACCTCACAGGATCCATGGAATGACTCCTTTTGACTAAATAAACAGTTCCCAGAGCTCCTGGCTTGAGAGAGCTCTGGATGTGGGCAGAGCACCACACAGTCTGTCTTGAGCGCAGTGGGCCCCTGGTAGTGCTGGCAGACACCATCAGTCAGAACTGCAGGAGGCACCCTGTCACCCTAATGTCATTCCACCTGATGGGAGCAGAGGCAGAAGGCTCTTAACACCTTGTCTAAAAAAAAAAAAAAAAAAAAAAATTCAAGAAGAAAATGCACAAGATTTATAAGCTAATGAAATTCTGTAGTTCTGCCCACTGGCCTGAAATGCTCCTTTCTATGCCTACCACCAGGCCAGAGCCTAAAGGCCTTTACAGGGTCTGGTCACCTGCCAGGACGTCTCCAGGATGCTCAGGCCTCATGCTGCACACTGCCGAGAACCTCCAGGCTGGAAGCCTGACCTTCACCACTCGGACACACAGAAAGAGTAGTGGTTCTCACATCCAACATCCAAGTTAAAGAGACTTAAATCTAAGCCTCGGTCAGCAGCACAGAAAACACCAGGTTTACTTGGTCAACCTAGATGACAAACTTGACATTCTGGTGAAAACGATAAGTTCCACCTTGGTAATGGACTTTAAAGATCCTAAGAGGACTCCGACAGGCATGCTCTGAAAGGAGGGAGACAGGGTTTCTCTATATAGTTCTAGTTGTCCTGGTGCTTGCTATGTAGACCAGACTGGCTGTAAACTCACAGAGCTCCACCTGCCTCTATCACCCACTTGCTGGGTCTAAAGGAGTGCACCACCACACCCGTCTTTCACTGCCACTCTTGAACACCAGCACAGGTCTTGGGGGGTGTTTCTGACACCCCAATGCTGGAGATGAGAGGTGGGGTGTGTGTCCAGAAGGGAAAGGACTTTCTCAGCACAAACAGATGTTGGTTGCTTTCTAAGGAGGTGGCAGACACTGGGTCAGGCGGTGACAAGAGCCAGGAATGCGCAGCTCCCAACCAGTACCTACTGGCCCAGCGTCTCACAGCACTGTCTGCATGGACAGTAGACATGACCAAAGAAATAACTGTGCCATTGCTACTGATGGGTAACACAGCGGCCCAGGACCCAGTCACCCTTTCTTTAGAGCCCACACTGCCCTTCTTCCAAAGACAAACTGAACTGAGCCCTGAGACTAGAAGACAGATGACACAAGTCTGCAACCCTGGGTTCTCCAACTCCAGAGCCCACGCTCCTGGCCACAGGACCTGTTCCTAGAACAACTGACAACATGGATCAGGGGCCAAAGCAGGAAGGGGAGATATGTTCTCTTGGGTACTCCTATTGCGAGCTCAGCTGGGCTCAGATGCTGCCATATACGGCCACCCGAGGAAAAGCTTTGCCATTTTCTAGTCTCCGGGCCAACTGTGAAAGGCATCACCACACAAATTTACTGTCTACTGCATGACGTTCTCTAGTTAGTCTAAGCATGAGGCCTGTGAGGGAATCGCAGGGCTGAGGAGAGGGTCCGGCTCTGAGGAGATCACAGGGTTCTTCTAACTACTATTGACTACCCAAGCCTTCCATTTAAGTAGGCCAGGTCCAGCTGTGGCCACTTCCACGAGAGCTAACTCTCGGGAGAGTCTCCAATGGCAGAGCTCCCTCAGCAACTTACTTGGGGACCAGGGGAGACCAGAGGCAGGGCCACTGAGGCTCTGTTACTGGTGGTGTGGAGAACTGATATTCAGGGATTAAGTGAAGGAGAGACCCCTGTGTGTGAGAGGCAAATCACACCAGTCATGATTTTAAGCAGAACATGATTCAAGGTAGTTGGGTCAACTTCGGTTTTGAACCTGGAACACATCTGCTTCATTCCGACATCTGGTCTACCAGGGCTGAGGGAAGAGAGCAGAGGGAGGAGCCAGTAAAAGGAAAAACTCCCAAGAAACAACAGCACCTTTGGAGAACCGCAACAGCAGGCAGCCTCAGGCGCCTAAGTTGCCAACTGTGTCAGATCAGACACGCGCTCTCCTCTCTGATCCTGACAAGGACAGAAACTAAGCCCTCTATTCTGTGTGCATATGCCGCTTTTCTGCTACAGGAAAACACAGCCTTTTAAACGTCTCAAGTTCAAGTTGAGTTTCAAGTAATCACCTTGCAGTAGCCCCAGAAGAATTACCGCTCCTCCAGGTTTAAAGTGCCTAGTTAAAAAAAAAAGGGGGTGGGGGTGGGGGGAGAGGATGGGAAACACGCCCTGAGGACCCAACGCCTCGGGCTGCTCACTACTTGTTTCCAGGCTTTTGTTACGGGACAGAACACTGAATTCTTTTCATCTGTCAGGGAACCAAGTCCAATGCTAGCTACATCGATAAGTCGTGAGGTAACTGACAGCAGACACTAAGAACGGGAACGACGTAAGCACTACCTATCCAGTTAACCAAGAAACGCCGTAAAGCAGGCAACAGAGGCTTCCCTGGTGCTGCCAGGAGAAATTCAAACAAGTTCAGCACCAGTGTCTAAGGTGCATCTTCTCCGTGTCTGGGGAGAAAGAATGACGGAAAAAAACCCCTAAATCTACTGTCAGGGCTAAAATGCTTAAAAGTCAAAGAAGGGACAGAATTCGCTAGGCAGAAGGCAGAGCTACTTATAGCTGCAAAAACTGTAGCCAAGCCTACAGTTCAGCTCGGCCACGGCTTTACAGGCGGCAGGGGTGAGTCATCTTCCTGAGTAGAGGTTCCTCTCCTCTCCGGGCCAATGGGCTCGCTCTCATGTCTACTCCATAACCGTATGTGTATAGCTAGTGGAGCTGTAAGAAGTCTTTGAGGACTATTCAAAAGGCAGAAAGACCCCTCAGCCTGCCAAGGCAGTTTTCCCCCACCTCTGACTTCATGGGGCAAATTCAATGAAGTGTTAGTTTTAGTCTTTATTCACAAACTCCACCTTGCTTCTAGAGACACTCAGGAAAGTCTAAGACTTCCAACAGCTTAACTGACAGGGGAAGCGAAGGCTGTCCAGTTTTGTTCAGCTGGAAAGGCTCGGTTCTGCTAGCTGGACCCATACTACCAGTGATGTATACTTTTTTAAAATAAAACCACCTGTGTGCCAAGAAAAAAAGTCAAGTTCCCACTGAATCGGTAGACTGCCCTTGGGAAGCCAAAGGTCTGGCTTCTGCATCTGGCTGCTGCTCACATCTGAAGGCCCCTCGTAGGAGGAGGAGAGCATCCGGACCCACCTCAGACATGAAACGATCAAAACAGAAAGTCCTGGAAAAGATTCTAAGCTCATATAAGATGCAGTAAATCAACCTAACGCCAACAATGATGAGCATTATGAGGTGTGCGCACATGGGGCTTCAACTGTCCCAGGGAAGGAAGCACTTGGAGACATGGCATGTGCTTGGTACACGAGGCACTTGGCATTTTTGACTCTGTCCTAGTTTTCCTGCTCCATAGGCCGGCCCATTGATACACACAGCTTTTCATTTAAAATCCAGCAAAATGGATGAGAACACTCTCTGCCTAGTGCAAAGCACCACAATGAAGGCTGGGCTTCGGGTGCTGTGACTCAGTACCTGCTTGCAAACCCAAATCAACTCACACAGACAGGGTCCTCACTCAAACTCCAGTGACTTCATAAACCAGGCAGGGAGGGCTGGGTCCCACCTGCTTCTGTGTGAGGTTCCCAGAAACACAAGCGCAACCCTTGGGAGTTGCTCAGTATTTGCTGTGTGATACAGGGCAGGCAACTGTCATGCTTCCTCAGTCACGGGCTTCCTCAGTGCCCTCAGCTAACGGGGAGTCATTGTCACAAAGAAGCCCTGCTTCTTCCTTCTGTGGGTACTTCCTAGGCAGTTCTGGGCCTCTAGGTGCACACGGTGAAAGCCACCTCCCTCCTTCCCAGAGCATCCAATGTCTTTTCTGGCCACAGGAGAGCTGTGCAATCAGGAAATCCAGCCTTGTAGAAGACAGCACTGCAGGGCTGGTCACACTCCGTGAAGAACTTCAGGCCCCCTGGTGCAGTGTACTGGGTAGGAGATGCTAAGCGGACCCCTCAAGAGGTGCTAGCTGTTTCCCCAGGCATCTGACTGGTAGCCTTTCAGACCCTGAGGCACCACAGCAAGGATAGCTCTGCTTTCACCCCCTCCTGTTTAGGGGTGGCCTGTGCCCACTTACAAAGAATAAAATGACACCGTCGAGCCCTGGACATCAGAATACCTCAGCAGCAGTGCTCAGAGCGACGTAACAGAACACTTGCTGCAGCACAAACAAGGCTCGGATACCACTCTCAGTTCTTTTGGTTGCCGATCGTGTAAAAAGTCCAACTGGAGTGGAACCAAGACTCCTCCGAGCAATCACGCTCAGCCCTAGAGCAGCCCTTTCCAGAACCAACCACTAGCTGGTAAATACATTTTTAAAATCCTACTAGGGAAGACAGATGCAACCTAGCAAAACTGGCTACTGTCTAAAACAGTTCCACATTCACACTCCACGTGTGTTTGACACAGCCATGGAACTGAAAGTCGACGGATTCAGGGCTTATCTGAAGCACCAGGAAACAGTAGAGCATGTAGCTTGTGACTACAATTCAAAAGTAAACATACAGACGGACTTCCAAGTCACGTGGCACAGCATGCACACGTACATTCACTCGCCCTGCACACTTCTTCTTCTCACAGGACACAAGCACAATCTTGAGATTTAAACAAACAAACAAACAAACAAACAAACTTCATTTCAAATTAAGCACTTAAATCTTTGAAAAATCATCTATATTTGATATGTTAGAAAAACAAGCAAGCAGCCAGGCGTGGTGGCGCACGCCTTTAATCCCAGCACCCGAGAGGCAGAAGCAGGCAGATTTCTGAGTTTGAGGCCAGCCTGGTCTACAAAGTAAGTTCCAGGACAGCCAGGGCTATACAGAAAAACCCTGTCTCAAAAAACCAAAACCAAACCAAACCAAAACAAACAAAAAAAACAGAAAATAGAAAAACAAGCAAGCAAGCAAGCAAGCAAGCAAACAAGTATCAAGCCTACTTTAGACCCTAGCTTAGGAGAGCGCCTTGATTTGCCTACTGTAGTTTGAGAGATGACCTTCCAGTAAAAAGAAATTGCACTTCCCCCAAAGATGTCTTGTTCCAAATTTTAAGATCTAGCCTCAGTTGCCAAATGCAACAGCATGCATCCGGTCAAAGTGCCTTACAGAGGAGGGAAGGACCACTCAGACGCTGAGACACAAGTGGGGTGGTAAAACAAGCCTGCACGAAAGGAGCTCCAAGCTATTTCACAATGCTGAAAGAGGACTTATAAAGAGGTATGACTGACTTTGAAACATCAAAATAAAATTAAATACAGCTCTACTCTTCAACAAGAGTTTTACACACACACACACACACACACACACACACACACAAAATAATAGTTTGGCACTTAGCAGCTTTTGTTGATATTGCATCCCATATTAAGTTGCTGATTTATTTTATAAAATATTAATTTCTGCAGCTACTGTGTCAATAAACTGAACTGAAAATCTGTTTTTTTTTTGTTTGTGGGTTTTGTTTGTTTGTTTGTTTGTTTTTTTAAAGTGAACTGACCAAGTAAGTCACCAGGCACTGGTGACACTGCCATGACCTGTCGCTGTAAACAAGGAACTGTCGTCTCCTTGGGGCCTGAAGCAGACTGAGAGCTTTTTACATTTCAGGAGTTAAAAACAAACAAACAAACAAACAAACAAACAAACAAATATCAACCCAAACAGAGCCCTTGCCACGGCTGTCCTGGCTCTCATCAGCGTCTCTCTGCTCCGGCTGGCCATGGCTCTGTCCCGGGCAGACATCTCACCACAGTCAACTCACCCGTTTTGGCAATTTCCCTCCTCTGAAGCCATCTCAGCAGCAGCAGAACGTGCTTCTCTGCAGCAGCTTCTTTGATGGAAAGCTTCCCAATGGGAAACGTGCCAACAATGTGGCTGAAACCCATCACAACCCAAGCCTGGTGTGGACTGATACCGAGTTCCCTGGGTGGCATGAACGTGTGGCACACCTGGCCTACAGCAAGGGATAAAACCTTAAACCTTCTCTTGCCAAGTTGCTTCTGGCCATAGCAGTTAGGAAGCGGGTCCCAGCCCTTTTACACCACCCCCACCCCCCCTGCCCCCTGCCTTTTAGCAATGTCTAGTGTTGACTCCCAGCAGGTATAAGGAAATCCTGCAGAGAGGCCACCCTTTTAGGAAACTAGGATTGCTGTCTTACATGCACTTTAATTGCATATAAACATCTCAGGCAGGGAGGAAGTTTAGAGAAGAGATTCCTGTTCTCCAACATGAGCAGAGGATGCATGTACACAGTTAGCAGTCACTACGATACAATGTTGCCTCTTACACTCATTCTCTAAGAGAAAGAAATCGGAAGAAAACAGAAATGAGGAAATCTCTATCAAGCTGACTAGAAACTTGATATTGCACACTATGAAATAACCGAGTGTGCCAAGCTCCTCATTTCACACCAAGGGGCCATAATCTAAATGGAAAACAAAAATATCTTACAAGATAAATCCCACTAACTAAGGAATTCTTTTTACTAAGAGGAAGTGGACCAGAGGGTGAAGGGGGGGTGGTGGTGAGAGATGGGGAATGGGGGGTGGGTACTAGTGGGAACAGAATACAATTAAGTTGAGGTAGTTTATTCTACCAGCCAAACGTTACCTGGAGTGAATTCATCTATACTCCTATGCTGTGGGAGCGGCCTGTTCCAAAGACACAATTCCACACACACCTGCATTCAAAGACAAGCTTGCAGCTCTAAGCAGCAGTAAACAGGACCAAGTGTGCTTTCAGACAGATCAGATGCAGACCTTTTGATCCCTAGACAGTTGTTTTTGTTTTTGTTGTTTTTTTGTTTTTTGTTTTTGTTTTTAAATATATGTCTCATTGTTTTTAGTCGCAGCGGAACTCTCCTTTGCCCGACTCTGTCTAAAGTCTCCTCTGCCCTAGCAGCCTGGAGCTTAGAAAACAGTTCTGCTTCTCCAGGTGGGAAAGAGGGATGGTATGCCTCCCTCCGATCTCACAGCACCACCCCAGAACTCGTTCGGCCTGGCGCAGGATCTTTTCTGGTGAACAATTCCTTTAAGCTCACACAAGGGCTTCGGACCTGAGCTCCTTGGATGACTGAATCTTTACTAAGGTAGACCGTTGCCAGAGAGGAGTTTTATCTTAGTTTCAATTCATCAGAATATAGTTTTTAAGAGTCTTAAGACAGAGCACTAGTAATAAGTGGGAACTAACTGCACAAACCTCAATTACTCGGCGGGGGCCAGGCATTCTACCCCTCTGCACGCAGTACAAGGACAACCTCGTATGCTGGCTATGTTGGCTTGCATATATGGATTCTGTTGTTTGTTGACCACAGCCACACACACTGGAACTCAGCAGTCAGTCAGGTAAGAGTTCCCTTCTGGGAAAATGCACCTTAGGGTTTTAACTTTGATATTTCACATGACACCAACCCCCACACCCTCCTCCTAGGACATTCACTAGCCTTGGTTACGGACGCATCAGGCTGGAGGAACTGATTCCGCGCAGGTAGTTTTTCAACAGTACACGGTCTCCAGACCAGGGCAGAAGCCTGAGCCCCTAAGCATTAAAAAACCACCAGAGAGTAACCATACTCAAGCCCAGCACACAGCGAGATGGGGCTGCTTCACTGCACTTGCCGCCGGCCAGCCACATGATGCACTTGGGGCAGGATCTCACTTTTGGATCCTCTTCCTCTTCAAGGGGAATGGACCCGGATGCGGAACAAGCCTTGTTGCAGCTGCAGGCGGAAGAGCTTGCAGTTGGCTATGCGCAGGGCTGCACAGCCTGTGCGCCGAAGGTCGGATGGCAGGAGTGGCTTTGTGTGGTGCCAGGTGCCCGTGCTTCTCTTAAACTCCCGCACGTAGTCGTAGTTGGTACCTAAACCACAAAGGGAGCAGAGCTGAGCGGACGGATGCCCCTAAGCCACAGCAAGCGGCTCTTGGGAGAGCATTGCAGCTTTCTCACCTGTGTCCAGGTCTCCGATAACATAAATACTGGCTCCTATGGGGACCGCTCCGTAGACAAAGGAGGAACTGGCAGGGATGCATAGGTTCTGATCGTTAAGGTAGATCCACCTGGAAGCAAGGCCAACAGACACAACTCAGGAAATCAGAAGTACAACTGACGCGATTAGGAAGACAAACGGACAATGCCGCAGCTCAGCAAGCCATCAGCACACTGCACCCTGCCTCTCTTGATGCCTGATCCCCTCCCTCACAGGTACCTTGACTGTAGTGACTGTCAGGGCAGACAGCAGAGGCTCAGACAGTGCTTCTCACAGAGTACGACTGTCTCCACTGCACACTACAGCTCCTGGCACTCAGTCATGCTTGGCTTTTGTCACTCACAGTCTACTGCTTCATTCATTCATTCATTTAATTTGTAAATGTATGTGTGTGTCTGTGTGTAGGTATATGTGTGTGAGTGCAGTGCCCATGGAGGGCAGCAGACAAGGTCAAAACCCCTGGAGCTGGAGTTACAGGTAACTTAGCCACTAGTGTGGGTACAGCAACTGCTCCCACTAGCTGAGCCTCTCTACAGCCCAGGAGTAGGCATCTTGTTGCTAGAGTTCCACCACACTTGCTGGCATTCATCTGGATACCTCCTGGCTTGGGCTGCTGTCACTACGACATTCAGGGACCTTAGGTGAGCCTTGTTTGGTTCTGGTTTGGGGTGGACTGATGGAACTGCTGGATTTTAGGGAAGAGGCGTGTGCCACGTAAGTGATGAGAAAATGCCCTCTTCCCAAAGCACAATGCCGCTTTGTTTTCTAGTTGGTAAGGCCTGGGAGTTCCAGCTGCTGTGCTCACCAGGTCTCGGCACCATCAGTCCTTTGAAGACTTATTTCCTTAAAGTCTAACTACGCTGGGTATTTTGGCAAGAGCTTACTGGCCACTTTATGTACCTTCTTTTGCAAAATATCTATTCCAAAATTTGCTCATTTTAGAAAACATACACGGGGGCTGGAGAGATGCCTCAGTGGCTAAGAGCACTGGCTGTTCTTCCAGAGGTCTGAGTTCGATTCCTAGCAACCACATGGTGGCTCACAACCATCTGTAATGCGATCTGATGCTCTCTTCTGGTGAGTCTGGAGACAGCTACAGTGTGCTTGTGCATAATAAATCTTAAAAAAAAAAAAACAGAAAACATACACACAAGTAAAAATAAGATAAATCCTTAAAAAGGCATTCTAGAAAATACCTGACCAATCTTCAAGCATCAAGGTCAGGAAAGATGGGCTATCACAGGCTAATGGGCAGCAAGGAGGCTTAACATTTCTTGGCAACTAGAATCCAGGCTGAACTGAGGCAAGGGCCATGCTGGTGGGAAGTGGGTGATGCTGCAAGCACGCTGTACTTAGCTAGTATATGTGCACAGCTAACACGTGTGTTCTGATCAAGGGGGGTGGGCGCTAACAGCAGGAGCTACTGAATGGTTTATGGGGACACCTTGGCTTTTGGGAATGTTTCTACAAGTCTAAGTTTCCTGCAGAGGCTGGAGAGGAGGCTCCGCCGAGGGTTAGAGCACTTGTTGCTTTTGCAGAAGATCCAGGTTCAGTTCCCAGCACCCACACGGTAGCTCACAGGCATCTGAGACTCCAGTTCTAGGGATCTGATGCTCTCTTCCGATCTCCACAGGCACACACATGGGACACATATGATGCAAGCAAAATACCCATAAAAAAAGATGGCTGTAAACAGATACAGCTCAGTTGGTATGGGTGTTTGCTGTGTAGCCTGCTGACCCGAGTTTGATCCTTAGGACCCACATCATAGAATCAACTCCTGCAAAGGTTGTTCTCTGACCTGCATATGAGATAAATAGATTCTAGGCTTTGCCATGTGGTAATGTTCACTAAGGAAACTGAGCCATTTCCCACTAACAGCTTAGAGCCATGCCAGATCACAGTCACTGCCTAAGCAGCCTTGAGGCTCCGCTGTCCAGGATGGTGCATGCTGTTCTGTGGACACTGTGGCCTCTCCACTCTGCTGCACGGTAGGTGAGTGGCCTCTGATGTCAACGACCAACACAGAAATACCTCATAAAGAACATCACCCACTTCAACAGACTTCACCAACTGTCACGAAACACATAGCTTCCTTATTTCAAGTTCCAAGAAACAAGGAAACAAGATAACTTGGTCAAGATTATAAAACAAAGCTAAGTCACTACATTTCTCCCCCTCTCTTCTTCCTGTCTTTCCCCTCCCTCTTCCTTTCCCTTTCTAAGACAGGGCCAGGCTAAGCTGCCAAGGGTGACCTTTAACCTCTGTTCTTCTGCTTCCATGAGTGCTGGGTAATATGCCCAGGTTCTGGGGTTCAGAGGATGGGCCCCAGGACTGCATCATGGTCTCTCCTGAGCCACATGCCCAGCCTCCTATCAGGTGGCTTTCTGGGGCTAGAAATACGGAACTTGGCCTCACACACATACACACACGTATTCTAGCTAGTCATATCTCAGTCCGATACCACGATCCTCGGGGTCCTTTTCATCCCTCATCATGGCTGCTCAGTACTTACATAAACCACTGAACTTTCTCATTAGGTTACTGCTGTGGCTTCTGCCTCCGGGCTGGACCGTGACCCAAAGTGAGGAGGTGAAGGGCAGGGTTTGCGCCCTGGGACTCATGGCTTCACAAGTCTTAACTAAGGCAACGGAAGAACTCCCTTCTAACCCTCAGATCCGACAGGTATGGCATTCGCAAGGCCAGGCAGTGTGGTGTCTCTGAGAGTGTCAGGATGAGCAACTTTCATACATGACCGACTCAGCCCTGAGAGCACACTGCACAGGTTAACTGCTGGCCCTGCCAGTAAGACTAAGATAGACAAGCTTCCTCTGCACAGCCTTGCAAGTAGGAAAGATGAAGAGAGGACGTCAGCTAGATCAACAGCTGCAGAGCCAGGCCTGGGATGCAAAGATACAGCCTGTCACAGACACACCCCATCTGCACAGCAATGGCGAGCAGCCTAGTCACCGCAGGGCTGAGGACGCGCTGCACACTGCTTTTCAAGACTGAGCTGACGCTGCCTCCTGAGTTCTCAGTGTGACTGAAGCTGGTTTGAACTAGCAAGTCTCCTGTTTCAGTCTTCTAAGTACTAGGGTTACAGGTACGTCCCACTGTGCCCAGACGTTTCTCCTAAGCGAACTGCGTGGAGGGATGCGCCTCACATTGATGTCTGCTGTCACTTCCCTGGGATCCCGTGGTCTTCTTGTCTCTGGAGGACAGGAGTGTGCAAGGACTGACTTCGCCTTCCTGGGTCACTAGCTTTTATCTAGGTGTCAGGCGTGCCTGTGGAACTGTACACTCAAAGATGGAAAGGTGACACGGGCAACACAAGGCCCAACTTAACACAGGGATCGTGTGCCAAAGTGGGAACCAGACAGAGGAAGAGGACGGGACTCAGGAAGGGAAGATGTGGCAGGAGCCGCCTCAGACTCAGGATGTGGAAGACGCTCAGCAGAGCTAAGCACAGCTCACGGACCTGAGCAGGGCGCTGGGAGGACCTCAGTGTCTACTCCACTTTGCAGAAGAGTGGAAGGGGCAGTGCCTGCAACAGCTCTGGGACTGGAGTCACAGCAGGGAGAGGCAGGAGAGAGGGGGCCTGAGTGTGAAAGGTAGAGCGGGCAGTCATCAGAGAGACTGTGGGGACAGCTGAGAACAGCACAGGGGCTCAGGGGACTTCCAGGAGGGAGGGAAGGCCCTGCTCTCAGTGTGTCTTTACCATGACTTGGGAGGAATTTGTGGCCTTTCTTCTTTTTTCTTTTTAACAGCTTTTTTTTTCCTTTTTTTTTTTTTTAAACTCAGAAAGCATAGAAAATAGTAAGATATGGCATTTTTCCAGAAAAATTTTAATCTAAAAATAAGGAACAAAGACAGGAAAGACAAGAGCTTACATACAATCTGAGTGGCCTCCCATCCAACCCAGACTGTTCATCTGACAGCAGTACTTTCCACAGTGTGCAAGAGTGCAGACCCAGGAGGGAACGCTGCCCACTGCTGGGTGGGTGCAAAGGGGGACTCTGCAGCCCCAAAGCCCGAGTGTGGGTTCCAGGTCTGCTGACCACTCAGCACCTGTGTGCCGTGCTCACTGTGAGACTGGAGGCTGGCAGTGCCTGAACCTCGTAGGCTGCAGGGGAACGCATGAGGCAGGCAGTGACTGTGTAGCATCTGGTTTTGCTCATGCTCAGTGTTTTACAAGTGCCCTGTGTGTCACTGACAAGAGCTCCTGGCAGCTGCTCTCTGTTTACACAGGGGAGTCTGGGAAAACAAAGGCTGGAGATGCATGGAGTATATTAGAAAAAAACGGTTTTTTTTTTTTTTTTTTTTTTTTTTTTTGTTTGTTTGTTTTTTGGTTTTTCGAGACAGGGTTTCTCTGTGTAGCTCTGGCTGTCCTGGAGCTCACTTTGTAGACCAGGCTGGCCTCGAACTCAGAAATCCGCCTGCCTCTGCCTCCCGAGTGCTGGGACTAAAGGCGTGCGCCACCACGCCCGGCTAGAAAAAAACGGTTTTAAGATTGGGAACTTTACTTATTTTTTGTGTGTTTGTATATGTATTCATGTGTGATGATGTATGTATTCACATGTGTTTATGTATGTATTCATGTATGATGATGTATGTATTCACATGTGTTTATGTATGTATTCGTGTGTGATGGTGTGCTTGCACACGGGTCTAGGCTGATGTCATTCATGCCTGGCTTTCTTGTGGGTACTAGGGACAGAATGAAGACCCGCAGGTTTGAGCAGCAAGTACTTTACTTTACTGACTGGCCCCCCTCCCCCAACCCCTTTAAATACAAGGATGGGGCCAGGGACCTGAGCAGTGGTAAAAAGTGCTGGCTGCTTTTCAAGAGGACCTAAGTTCGGTTCCTAGCACCCATGTCTGGTGCTCACAACTCTAGCTCCTAGGGATCACACACCCTCTTTTGACCTCCTTGAGCACCCCCACATATGGCACACATACATAAATAAGTAATAAAAAAATAAATTTAAGGTCCGGCATGGTGGTGGAGTCAGAGGCAGGCAGGCAGATCTCTGTAAGTTCATAACATGCCCAGACTATATAGAGTTCCAGGCCAGTCAGGGCTACAGAGTGAGACCTCAAAACAGAAACAGAAAAAGAAAGAGTTAAAGTAGACACATAGAAACAAATCACAGCTGGTGAGATGGCTCAGCTGGTAAGAGCACCGACTGCTCTCCCGAAGGTCCTGAGTTCAAATCCCAGCAACCACATGGTGGCTCACAACTATCCTAATGAGATCTGACTCCCTCTTCTGGTGTGTCTGAAGTTAGCTACAGTGTACTTATGTATAATAATAAATAAATCTTAAAAAAAGAAAAGGAACAAGAAACAAAGCATCCCCCTCCTGCCCATCACAGCGCTGCAGTCCCCTACTCAGAAGGGACTCGGAACGAATAACAATACAGTGCGTCCTGGGATGCCTGGGGAGCGTTACAGTCAGACTTGATCCCACCCAAGGCAGCAGACAGAGGGAAAAGAAACGTAAGCAAATGACTCTGACATGTTGCAGCTCACGCTGGCTACGCACACGGAGTCAGTCATCACAAAAAAGTAGTTTGTCAGAAGCCAAACACACTGCTACTGCTTGTTAATCAAGCGGGACAGACTGTCTCACGCTCATCTGGGCAGGAGATGAATACACTATTTCCTACGGAGGCAGCACTCCCCCACTGTGACTTCTCAAAGTAACAAGCCTGACATCCCCCTCCCTCCCCCAGCAAATGCCTTCGAAGCTGCCTCCTCATTTTCTGTCTACTGAATTCCCCTGGCAATCTCCCTCTGATGACGGGAAGTAAAGACTCGTCTGAAGTGTCTGAGAGGGAAAACACGTGACAGACCAGGCAACAGTCACAGGCATGTCTAACACTGTGTCAGTTTAGTCTTCGCCCGATCTCAAAGTCAGGAAACGAGGCGCTATCTTATGGCACCCCCATCTGGTAACAAAGTGCATAGGGCCACACTGTGCGGCAGGCTCCCCTGGGGATCTGAACAGGTCACTGGAGTGAGAACACTGTGTGAGAGGAGGGGAGGGGCAGTATCTACCACAGGCTTACGCCACCGCCTGCCAGGCGTTTTTAAAAAAGTTGTTCTTCTTACATCTATTAATTTACTGTGTGTGTCTGTGTTGTGTGCTTGTCTCTCTCTCTCTCTCTCTGTGCCTGTGTATCTATATATGTGTGTCTCTGTGTATCTGTATATGTGTGTGTCTGTGTGTGTGTGTGTCAGTGTCTCTGTGTATCTCTGTTGTGTTTGTGTCTGTGTGCATGCACTGACAAGCTGTGTGGAGGTCAGAGGACAGGCTGTGGGACTCTGCTTTCTTTCTCTTTTGGGGGTCAGTCCTGGCAATTGAATCCTGTCAGTGTTTTAATATCTCAGACACCAGCTCAATTGACACATGATGCATTGAGCATCTGATGCCTGTCAGGTTTCATACTGGAGGACCATGTGGGACCGAGCCTTGTATACACTCAGCAGTTATGAAGCCAGCCACATGTGCAGAAGCTAAGGGATCAGGGTCTGAGGAGTGTGTGTAAGCATGGAAGAGGACAGCAAAGGCTTTCTCTGGAGAGTGACAGCTTCGGAAACAGCCAAGTTAACTAGATGGGCAATGAGGGGTATTTCAGGCAGAAGCAGCCTAGAGATGAGGTAGCTAAGGGCTCAGTGTGGAGCCTCTGGGCAGACAGCGGCAGGAAAAGTAGATGCAGGCCCTGTCATAAAAGGCTTACATATGGCCAGGTGTAGTGGTACATGCCTTTAACCCCAGCACTTGGGAGGCAGAAGTAGGTGGATGGCTGAGTTTCAGTGTCAGTCTGGTCTATGTAGCAAGTTCCAAGATAGCCTGGATTACACAGAGAAACTCCATATGCAAAACAAAACAACAACAACAACAAAAAGCAGCCATATATACTAACAGGACAAGGTCAGATATGTGCTAAGTTCCAGGTTCTGTGTTGTTTCCTTAAGTCACTATGGTGGTTTGAATGAGAATAAACCCCATAAACCCATATACTTGAATCCTTGGTCCCTAGTTGGTGGAGCTGTTTGGTAAGGATTGCAGGGTGTGTGTGTGTGTGTGTGTGTGTGTGTGTGTGTAGACTTGTTGGAGGAGGTGTGCCACTGGTAGTGGGCTTTGTGGTTTTAAGAGACTCATCATTACCAGTCCCCTGACCCCCTCTCTCTCTCCCTCCCTCCCTCCACCTTTTGAATGAAGATGTAACCCCTCAGCTGTTCCTACGCCTTTGCTCCAGCCTCACAGACTCTAACCCTCTGACACCATATGCCCAATGTCACGTGCTCTTCTATAAGCTGTCTGAGTCATCATGTCTTACCAAAGCAACAGAGGAGTAACTCAGATATCAACTTCTCAAGTCACTGAGAAAATACCCAGCATGCAGTGGACACACCCCCTAAGTAGAGAACTCAGTGATGTCACTGGGAATCAAAGCTGAGACACATCCCTGAAGCATGGAGGGAGGGACAGGAGGGGGAAGCTTGGAGACTGTCTGCTGCATGGGGAGAGAGGGCAGGTGTGGAAGCCTCTAGACTGATTACCTCTTAAACTCGTCATGATAGAACTCGGACTTGCAGGTGACCATCTCGCTGCCCTGGATGTCCTCTCGACTTCGGACGCCTCCAAACACATACAGCTCCATGGCAACACCACAGGCCACTGCTCCAAACCTGCAGGACCACGGAACACAGATGCTGGCTTAGAACTCAGGACCTCAGGGTAGGCTGGAACCCACCATGTACATCGGACTGTCCCTGAACTCACAGAAATCCTCTTGCCTCAGTAGTCTCCAAGGGCTGTGATAGAGGTATATGTGTGTTTGAGTGCACTTGTACGCGTGTGCATTTGTGTATGTGAGGCCCAACGTTGATATTACTAGTGATTTCTTATTCATTAATGCAAGGTCTCTCAGTTGAACCCAGAGTTTGCCGATAGGGCAGTCCAGCTAGCCAGCTTTCTTAGGGATCCCTCATCTTTGTCTTTCCAGTGCTGGGACCACCTGCCTGACATTTACTTGGATACTGGGGATCTGAGCGCTGGCCCCCATGTTTGTGCAGCACAATACACACTTTAACCCTGAGCCATTTCCCCAGCATCTGTTGTACCTGCAATGCTCTGTGCTATATGTGCATATGGGCCTTCTGTTTTAGGGACTGCTAGGTTCTGGGGACTCACACATCAACAGTAGCATACTGATGGGCACACACACTCTGCCTCACCTCCTCTCTTTCAGTGGGCATATGGCAGTCCATTGCTGGGTCCGTGGGTCGTAACACTCCACAGACTCAAACAGTTTTCCGTACGAACCTCCGCCCATGGCATAGATTTTCTTTTTCATAGCTGCATAGCAGCCAATCTAAAAGGAAAGAACAATGGTGGGGAAGGGGAACATTTGTCATTAGAGCTGGATGGACAGAGAGCAACTGGCCCAGAGCAGGGTCACATAGGTAGAACAAGCTCTGACTCCTAACAGCAAAACCATGATGCTGTCTAACATGAGCCAGAGATGGAAAGAGCTGGTGACATGTACTGGAAATCTCCAGAAAAGGAGTCCTCATCCATCTTCAGCAACAGAAGCAGTAACTCTACTTTCCTTTACTTCTGGGGGGTGATGCTGGGCACAGAACTCAGAACCTCAAACATGCCAGGCCAGCCAGGGTTCCTCCACGACACTGGATCTCAGCCCCAAATCCTGTATATACGTTTTGACCTATCTCCCCTCGTCCACCATGTGGACTCTGACCTATCAGGTCAGAGAGATCGTAAATCTTGCGGTAAGCACCTTTACCCACTGCCATCTTGATGTCCCCATAAGCTGTCAGCAGTGGTGCGGCACAAGCCGTGAGTTCCACCCATACCACACTGGGTGACGTGGGGGACGGAAGGGCCGTCCAGCATCTCTCTGCTTACCCCCGTGCTTACATTCCCAGGAGTTAGGATTTTGGAAGTATACGTTATTCAGCTGCTGCCACAATTGTTTAGTTGCATGGTGTGGTGGGTTGAATCACATGGCCCCGTAGGCCCACAGGGAGTGGCACTACTAGGAGCTATGGCCTTGTTGGAGGCAGCGTGTCACTGAGGAGTGGGCTCTGAGGTCTCATAGGCTCAAGCCAGGCCTAGTGGCTCACTGTCTCTTCCTGATGCCTTCAGATCCAGATGTAGAACTCCAGCACCACACCTAACTGGATGCTGCCATGCCTCCTGCCTTGATGATAATGGACTAAACCCTTGAAACTGTAAGCCAGCCCCAATGATATGTTTCCCTTATAAGAGTTGCCGGGTTCATGGTGTCTCTTCACCCTGAGACTGAAGTGCACGCAGTAAGAGAAGACAGGAAGGGTGAAGCAGAGCCATGGCCAGGACTGCTAGACAGCTTTGCCTGAGTCCAAATGAGAGCAGCGCACAGGAGGGAACCACTGCAGCCTTTCACTTGTAGAGTGAGTTAGGAGAGGGGAGAGATCCAGCTATTCAAAAGTATCTACTCCAGACAACACAGCACCGCTGCTCAGAGCCAGACAAATCCTAGCACAGGGGCTCTTTCCTGCTGTGATGTGTGACTGCTGACGTGAAGGCAAGCTGCCAACAGAGACAGAATTCTAAGGCCTGGATCCTCTGAGCACTTTCTGTTGTGCCAAAGGCACACTTAAGAAATGAGGCTGTGTGCCGAGGAATCTGCTCAGCACTAGAGTACTGTGTGAGGCCCTGGTGTGTGTGTGTGTGTGTGTGTGTGTGTGAGAGAGAGAGACCCTTCCCACCACAACAACCAAGCCCAGAAAGGGACACTGACTCTGATGCCAGCTTGTGAAGAAGCCGGCTGAGCAGACCGAGGCACTCACCTTCCTAACCATGGTCAAGTCGGGCTGCTTCGTCCAGGTTTTGGAATAAATATCATAACACTCCATGGAAATGAGCTCTCGATCGCCATCCTCCCCTCCGAGGATATAGAGCATTCCATCTATCTCCACGATCCCAAAGTTGTGTCTTGCCTGGAAAGACAGTGCAAACTTGGTAGGCGAAAGGAGAGATTCCACATTTTATTCCAGTGTTCCAGCAAAGAGAAGGCTTATTCACACTGTTTCTCCTTGGAATGTCTCCTCGCTGTGTGTGGCTTCCTCGGCACAACAGACAGAGCCAGCTAGTCACTCCTCAGGACTAGGGACAAAAGATGCAGGCTCATCAGCAGAGATGCTGTGCTTAACCTACAGAGTTGAGAAGAGATCCTACAAGGACAGCTGGCACCATGGTATTGCTTCTGTGCAGTTATGGACAGGCAGATTCCTGAGGTGCCTGGGAAAAGTGGCAAGAGCCATGTCGTGTGGACTACCTGTGGCCAGGAGAGGCAGCAGGGAGGACAGGGTACACCCGAGTGTCAGGAATTCTAGGAACCTGAGGTGCTTATCATTTACCCACAGCCCAAACAGAACAGAAAACTCCTGGCTTGTGGAGTCTCATAGAACATGGAAAGCCAGTGTGTGCAGAGGTGGGGCACAGCAGAGAGAGAGTGGAAGGTGGGGGGGAAGGCATCCTAAGACCAGGGCAAGCAGTAAGGGAGGTGAGGAACAGGTCTCTGCAGAGAGGTGGTGCTAGGCAGAGGCCAGGAAGAGGCAGAGAGGACAGGGAGATTCATGAGAACAGGACTCCAGGTAGGGTGAGGCCAGGCTGCCTCTTCTTTCCCGACGACACAGGAACCCACATCCAATAAAACTTCCAGAGAGAAGAGAAAAGAAACACACCTCGGAGACAAACTGCACCATACCTCATGCATGGGTGGGAGCGCAGTCCACATGTTAGCGTCTGGGTCATACTTCTCTCCCGAGCTCAGTGTTTGCTTGTTTTCATCTTGGCCCCCCAACACAAACAGAAATCCTTCTGTAAGAAGCACAGGGGACACACAGGACACTCCAGCAGATGTCATGGTGCAGTGGCCTGGCATTTAGAGCCCCCCTCCCCAACCCCAGCAGTCTTCTTGCTCCTTGACGTTGGAGTCAAACTTGTTAGTCACTCTGGCCATTCTGCTTTATTCAACAGTCTTTGAGTTGATTCTGACCCTACAGGAGGAGGAGAAAGGTGATCCCACACTTTAGTCACCAGGCAGCTCAGGGCTACCTCAGCTCCTCACTTCATCCCCCAGTTCTGAGTCTCGACAGCATCAGACCAACACTCCACACCTAGTCTCAAGGTCACAGGGATTCTCTCGGCACAGGACACTTGAGATGTAGACAGCATGCAAGATTAACTGTTGAGCCTGCCGTTGGGGTAGTGATGTGGGTAAGTGAGGCCAGTGAGGGACACACGATGGGCACAGACAGGGTCCCAAGTTCTATCCCCAGCACTGTACAAATGAGGAAATGGTAAGTGAGGGGCCAGCTGGAACCAGTGCTCAACTTCGTCTTTAAAAATCACAAGCCGGGCGTGGTGGCGCACGCCTTTAATCCCAGCACTCGGGAGGCAGAGGCAGGCGGATTTCTGAGTTCGAGGCCAGCCTGGTCTACAAAGTGAGTTCCAGGACAGCCAGGGCTATACAGAGAAACCCTGTCTCGAAAAACCAAAAAAAAAAAAAAATAAATAAAAAAAAAAAAATAAAAATCACATTTGACGCTGTATGCACTCTCTCTTGGTAAGCGTGGCTCTCAGGCTCATCGAAGAAGCTCCTGTCTGCTGCAGATGGAGCCGAGCGCAGAGAGCACAACTGGCCAAAATGCAGGAAACAAATGACCATGGGGTGTTCGACCCTCACTGGAACATCTACAACGCAAGCCCCACACCCAAGGCTCAGGGGACATCATGGAAGAGAGGGTGGGGAAGACTTTATGAGTCAGAAGGTGGATGTCTGCTGCAAGACAGTGTCCTTTAAACGTGACAGGGAAGCTGCACCCATGGACTCTCAACAGTTGACCACACAATTAGTCCCCATGCCAACCTGGAGGGGGAAATTACACAAGGCTCCACATGCTTCCAGGCCAAGCACCAGAGACGGTCAATGGATACTGAGGAGAATCAGTTTTCGTCAGGGATGAGTCCCTGACAGGTTTCCCAATCCTAAATGGTCAACCCTAGACACATGTACATAGAGTCAACACTAACCGACTCAGGAGACTTTTATATGCATATCTATCTATTACATACCTGTATATTTATATATAGGAACATAATTTACAATATATACTATATAGGTATACTTTTATAATACATTTACATATTTATATTTATATATAGGTATATATGTGTATACATACACACACACACACACACATATATATAAATCATATTAGGTCACTAATTGAGAGGGGGGTCATGTCACATGGGAAGAGGTGAAGATAACAGAGGGTGGGATAGGAATAATATAAATGCAATGTCCTCACGTATGAATGACATTCTCAAAAGATTAAAATAAAAAATGTAGATGTGTGCATGTGTGTACACATGTGCACATGCCATGGGCCATGTATGAAGGTCAGAGTTGTTTCTGTCCTTCTACACTCTGAATCCCAGGGGTTGAACTCAGGCTGTCAGGTGTGGCGGTAAGTGCCTTTTCCTACCATGGCCAGCTCAACTGATATAAACCTTCTGCTTGTCCAGGAATTATTCCTACAAGTAAGAGCACCCAAGCTCTTAGGCACACCAAGAGCTCTGCTCCTATGGAATAAGAGCAGAAGCAAACACCGGACACAGAGCTGCAACGACCTGAGGTACTGAGTGACCAGAAAGACAAAGCAGCAAAAGTCACCACAACCCTACGAAACCCAAGTGCTGAGTGACACACACCGGACACTGACAGAGAGACACAGGACTAGATTCCATGGCGGCCTAACAGGCTCTCAAGAGCAGAAACGTCACTGGGACAGGTCAAAGGCAACCACCAACCCCAGGACAGAAGGCAAAGGGACAGAAGCTGCTGGGCTAGAGTGACACACACCTTTAATCCCAGCTCTCAGGAGGCAGAGGCGGGAGGATCTGTGTGAGTTCAAGGCCAGCCTGGCCCATAGAGTGAGCTCCAGAACAGCCAGGGCTGCACAGAGAACCCCCCACACCCAGGAAGAAGGACAGAGCTGACAAGGACAAGCAGAGAATGTGGAGAAAGGCCTGACATGCCTGGCGAGATGTCCAAGAGCCGAGGAGCATGGGAAAATAAGTGGATAAGGAAGACAGGAAGGCAGGCAATATGGCTCTGCAGGTAAGAGTGCTTGTTGTAAGGGCTGACAGCCTGAGTTTGAGTCCTAGAACCCATATGTCACCACCATACTGGATGGTGCTAGAGCTCAAACCCAGGCCACTCAACCCTCTGAGCTACACCCCCTAGCATTCAATTCTTTCTGAGACAGTAGGAAAACATATCCCTAGCTGGCCTGACTTCACTATACAGACCAGGCTGGACTCAAACTCGTAGAGATCCTCCTGCCTGTGCCTCCTGAGTACTGAGATTAAAGCTGTTCACCACCAGGCAAAAATCATACCAGTCTATCTGTGCAACACTAAAATAATGTATGACTTGGCCAGGGCTCTGCTAAAATCGAGCAGAGAGTACCTGCTGAAAGAACTCCATGGTTAATTCTCGGCATGCTCAGAGGAGCCAGTTCAATCCACAGCTGCCGGTTAGGGTCGTAGAGAGGGCACATACATCGCATGGCTGCTGTGGGTTTCCGTGACCTAAGGACATACATAATTGATGTTTTACAGTTCCTCTCATGATAACCACTGTCAATCTCAGTACTCTACAGATGGTTAAACATTTATAATGGCCAACTACTGCCACACTTTAAACACAGACAATTATCCCGCACTTTCTGTTGTCACTCCCCGCTCCCCCTCCCCCACCCTCTCCCAGCCACACTCACACTCTCTCCTCCCCTCCGATGGTCACTATGCACTCTGAGTAGCCCCTGGGCTTGAAGCTGGCCAGCATGGCCTCCCCCTGCTGCGGCTGGCTGAGCGGGATGTTGCTGCACTCTTTGACGATTTCTCGCACCAAGGGTTCATTCAGCATCTGCTCCCGCAGGTAGCTGGAATCCAGCCCCGAAACCCACAGTGCTGACATGACGTCCTTCATGTGGACCTGCAGACGGGAGGAGGAGGGACAGGATAGCGATGACACAGGTCTCCTGAAACACACTCTCTGGTTCACAGCAGATGGCGTCTGTTAGCAGTCTCTTAGCTGATACCATCGTGTCTGACAGTCTTGTCTGAATATGCATACCAGCCCCCGCCTCTCCTCTCCACACTCCTGTGTGTGTATTTGTGTGTGTGTTTGTATGTGCGCGTGGGCAAGCGTGGGTACCTATAGGTCAGAAGAGGGTGTCTGATTTTCTGGAGCCGGAGTTACTGGCTGTTGTGAGCTGCTCGATGCGGGTGCTAGGAACTCAAGCTGGGTCCTCTGCAAAAGCAGCAGATGTTCCTAACTGCTTAGCGTCTCTCCAGCCCCCTTTGAGACACAGTCTGGCTGTAATCTAGGCTGCCTTCAAAAGCCCACCTCCCTCATGCCTCAAGCCTCCGAGTCCTGGATGACAGGCATGTGCCACTCTGCACTGCACTTTTTTGATTGTCCACAGACTCTGGGAAGAAAGGTTTGAATGTCTCAGGAGCTCTCCTCACACTGCAGGTCCCGCCTCAGTGGGCTAAGTGAGCGACACTGTTGTCTCACACGCCTGGCAAAGTGTGACTGAGCCACACTTACGGGTGCCCTAGGATGGTGAGAGCAAGTCCAATGTGGTAAACTTGGGCAACAGAGGAAATGAATACTGTAAGAAAATCAGCAAAGCCAAAGATTAAAAAAAAAAAATCCCCAGAACTCTATAGTAATTCCTGCAATGATCATGGTTCAAATCTATCTCATAGCTTTGGGTATCTTTGGTCTTGGTGGCTATCTCTGACACTTGGGCATGCTCTGGGTGACTTGGCCACAGATCATCTAACCATCAGGTATGGCCTCTGTGGGTAAGGGGAAACCCTTGAGTAACTTCAAACATGTTTCCATGCTCTGAGAAGTCAGATTAACCAAAGGACAAAGAATTGTCACATTCCCTAGTGACCAGGCCCACCTAAACCTCTGAGGCAAGGGATGGTCCAGCAGGCTGAGGAGGAACAGGGTCCCAGCAGCCCTAGTGAGTGTCACCTTCCCTAGTTACCTAATGTGATCAGTTAGGTGGTCTCACCGCAGCGCAGACCACAGCGTGGTTTCCGAGCGTGCACCCTCACAGGCTTACAGAATTTGCAAACTACAAGATAATCCCTAAGAAACGAGTCTGCATCGACAAGAGCAGTGAGCAGTGCAACTACGCACCCCAAATCCATTCTCCAAAAGCAGCGCAGTCAGGTGACTGGAGAGAAGAACTGAAGGCAAGCTCCAGCCTGTGGGCTTTCAATGGGGACTAAAGGCTAACACTCTCTGAGGCCCCCACCAGCTGTCCCTCCTAGACCTCCTCCACCCAGTTTTTGTTATTTGTTTATTAATTTTCAGATAGACTCTCATCTAACTCTGGCTGTCCTTGACCTCAGAGATTCACCTGCTTCTGGGATCAAGGCATCCGCCTGTGCCTGGCTAAGCATTCCTTTGAAATTTTAATTTTTTTCTCCAAATCAGCTAAGATGCTAGGGACTGGGGCCACTGGACAATGGTTAGACCCTTACCAGGTGGCTCCTTGAGCAAAGGACTGTCAGCTAAGCAGCTAGCTAGCCCACTGCTTTAGATAGTCTGTAGATGCCTTTGGGAGGGAACACAGCTACTTCTGCTAAAGAGAGGGCACTGCATGGCAACTACAGCTGCTTGCTGCAAAAGCAAACTCTGGCTCCTGCAAGCACTGTCTTCACCACAAACAGTTCAGACAGCCTGCACTGGACCTCTGTCCATCACAAGCCTCACTAACCTCCAGCAGCCATCTTCCCTCAGGCCAGAGGGGGAGCATGTCCCTGGAGTCTAGCCTGAGGTTAGTGCAAACATCATTGGTATGATGGTCTGCTGTGACTGGCACAATTATAGCCATCTCCTTCCTCTCTGACACAAACATGAGGGACTGTACCTTACTAACAGTCCTGAAGGACAGCTGTCATTATCCCAAACACTATTGCTATCCCTCCTTTCTAGCTAGAGAGGAAACCTTTTCACAGCCCCTAGGAGCTGCTCTCCTGGGCCCCCACATAAGGCTCCCCTTCAGGGGCCCTAACTCCCAGTTTGGATCTTAACTGTTAGCCCATGTGAACTGTGACACAGAGGAGAATGGACGAAAATGAACTGGTGGTGGCCATGCAGTGACAGCAGCAGTAAGACACTTGAAGACGTCCCTCGAGTGACCAGGACTGACTGGGGTGTAGGAAGTGAGGAAGGCTGTGAAGAGCTGAGGTGGAGGAGTTCCAGAGAGCTGCTAGGATATAAAATCCAAGTGTCTCAGATATCCTAGGCCTGAGAAACAAACATTCAACCCTGTAGGAGCTGAGGGTCTCAACACCTGAGGGCTCTCAGGAGCTGTAACATCTGTAGGTAGGAACCCTGCTGCCTGCCCACTGCTGCTAGAAGTCCAGGATTATTAACAGCTGTCAAATGCCAGGACCACTGGTAATTAAAGCCCCAGCAAGAGGCCTCCAACCTGAGCATCTACAGCTACAAGCTCCTGGCTCTCAGGGCTGGAGTGTGAGCCTTTGGGTCTGTTCTGTACCTAGGCGTGGACACTTGGGGACCTGGGATTGCCAGCATTGGGAATGTTCCTTCTTGCCATCTGGGTAGACCAGAAGGACCCCTGCTAACAGTCTGAGACTGACAGCTTTAGCAATAGACCACATCCCTACCCATCCCGAGAAGTAAATAAACGCATTCATGAGAAGGATACCCCGGGCCATGTCCTGGGGGGACGGACGGTACCTTTCTCATCTCTACATCGTGTGCTATCCACCGAATCACCGCCTCGAACACGTATCTCTCATTGCCAACGTTCAGCTTCTCGAGAGAGATCACTTCTTTGAGTTTCTGTGGACTCAGCTCCAGGAACTCCTCTGTGCTGCTGACGTCTCGGAAGTGGGTCTCCAGGTACTCAGTGGCCAGGTAATGCACGTGGTGCAGGCAGTAGTGCAGGGCAAAGTCCCGGATGCCAATGCAGTTCTCTGCTGCTATGCAGCCCTCCAGGAACTCACAGCACAGCGTTTTCAGGTCCGTCAGCAGCAGCAGGTCGGCTGCCTGCACAACATCCTGGATTGTATCTTCATTTAACCTGATCTGTGAAGATTACCACAAGCATTTTATAGTTGCATCCAGACAAACAAAACAACCTAACCAAACCAAACCCCCAAACCACTAACCTAGTAGTCTGGCCCACAGGAATGCCCAATTATTTCTTTTATTTTTAAAGATTTAGTTTCTTTGTTTTGTTTTGTTTTTCCGAGACAGGGTTTCTCTGTGTAGCCCTGGCTGGCCTGGAACTCACTTTGTAGTCCAAGCTGGCCTCGAACTCAGAGATCCACCTGCCTCTGCCTCTGCCTCTGCCTCCCGAGTGCTGGGATTAAAGGCATGCGTCACCCACCGCCAGGGAAAGATTTAGTTTTAATTATGTGCATGAGCACATGGATGCAGGCGCCGGCAGAGGTCAGAGGCAGTGAACCCCCCTGAGCTAGAGTTATAGGCAGTTGTGAGGTGCCAAGACCTGAACTCAGGCCCTCTGCAAGAGTAAGAAAGCACTTCTCACCACCGAGCCATCTCTGCAGCTCCCCAACCCCAGGGTTGTAGGTCAAAGATGACTAAGTACTGCTGACCACACACTGCACGTTTCAATAGTCTGAGGCATCAAGGGGCCTTATCTTTATTTTCAAACATAAAAAAAAAGAGATTTTTTTTATTTTATATACAGCAGTCTGCCTCCATGTATGTCTGCAGGCCAGAGGAGGACACCAGATCTCATTATAGATGAGCCACCATATGGTTGCTGGGAATTGAACTCAGGACCTCTGGTTAACCTCTGAGCCATCTCTCCAGCAAGGGGCCTTATCTTACAGCAGATATACCTGACCTTTTTGTTTGTTTGTTTGTTTTGAGACATGGTTTCTCTGGGTATCCTGCATTGTCCTAGAACTTTCTCTGTACAGCAAGCTAGCCTCAAACTCAGAGATCCACCTATCTCTTGAGTGCTGGGATTAAAGGCGTGTGCCGCTGCCTCTGCCACCACTGCCACCACCCTGCTGATGTGTCTGCTTTTCATTCCAGCTGCCCAGGCTTTCCCTTCCCCTGCTAGCACGATTGACTGCTGATGGGACTGTGTGCTCACATCTGCAATTCACACAAAAACCTGACTGAGCATTTAGGGACAGGTACATTCTGCTACTAGTGGACACTGGAGTTATCTGTTCCTGTCTGCCTAGTGGAATGCCAGGCGGATGAAAGCCTTGGGTCTCCACAGTAGCCCCGCACTCAATGCTTGGGCCTCAAACCACCTTCTGGGTCAAACCCATAATGTACATATTTCTCTCTTTAAGACTCTTCACTTCTGATACATTTTCTCCAGTTTCCTGCCTGATGCTTCGTTCTCTTCCTGCTTCACACTTCTCCATGCAACTGTAAAGCAACAACACACACAACTCCCCAGGCTTCACTGCTTCAGAAACAAGGGAGTTCAGGGTCCAGTAAAAACCATTTTATCAGACTCTATACGTTTTCATACTGCAGACTTCAAAATGTGGTATCACTAATTGCCTCAGAAACTGAGCATAGAAGTGTGGAAAATCAATAAGAAAAATGTCCTGCCCCGAGGACATAAATAACTTTTTCTGCTTTTTTAGTTTCTGTTTTATTTTATGTGCATTTGTGTTTTGCCTATATGTATGTCTGTGTGAGGGTGTCAGATCACCTGGAACTGGAGTTCCAGACAGTTGTGAGCTGCCATGTGGGTGCTGGGAACTGAACTTGGGTCCTCTGAGAAAGCAGTCAGTGCTCTTAAACACTGAGCCAGCGCTCCAGCCCACCTTTTCTTTTTACATTGTGTGTGTGTGTGTCTGTGTGCTGGCTAGTTTTATGTCAAATTGACAAAAGCTAGAGGCATCTTTGAGACACCTTCGAGGAGCAAGCATCAATTGAGAAAATGCCTTCCTAAGATCAGGCTGCAGGCAAGCCTAAAGGGCATTTTCTTTCTTTCTTTTTTTAAAATATTTATTTATTTATTTATTATATGTAAGTACACTGTAGCTGTCTTCAGACACTCCAGAAGAGGGAGTCAGATCTCATTACAGATGGTTGTGAGCCACCATGTGGTTGCTGGGACTTGAACTCAGGACCTTAGGAAGAGCAGTCAGCACTCTTAACCGCTGAGCCATCTCACCAGCCCTAAAGGGCATTTTCTTAATTACTGTTTGATGCAGGAGGTCCCAGTACCTTGTGGTTGGGGCCTTGAGCATGCTGGGACGGGCTCTAGCACTCAGCCACACCCCCAGACCCAGGAATATTAAGTTCAGCCATCAGAGAGGGAACGACTGCAGACTATCTAAATAAAACCTGTGAAAACTCACTAGACCACATCTCGATGAAACCCGACAGCTGATTTAGGAGGTGGCCATCCCTACCTTGTCACCTGAGTTCTAAAGTTTAAGCTGGGACAGAGATCCCAGCAGTCAGTCTGCAGACAGTCCCGGGCGGGCGGGCCGCAGTCGAAGCCCACACAGAGCATGCCCTCTGGCTGCTACTGGCTGTGCTTACAACTGCACTGACCTCACCCTGCCTGCGAGGGCAGGTGGCCTGGTTCCTCCTGCTGCGCAGGGTCTCTAGGATTTTAAGGGCTCTAACTTCATCTATTTTAACCATCGCACATGTGCACACCCTCTGACTTGTATTTGGGGAAGAGTTTCCCTAAACTGTTTTCCCAATGCTATGCAATCACACTACACACTTCAGCAGGACTGGAATCCCTGAGTGTGTGGACAGAATGGATGCATTTAGAAAAGATGGTTGATGCACTCCAAACACTTAACAACTGGTGGGAAAATCAGGCCTTTCTGAAAAGGGGAGGCGGGAAACAGCAGTGAGGAAGGCTCCAGTGGGCAGGGCGAAGGGTGAAATCTTGGAGAAAATGAGGCAGAACACAGTCCCACCCCTAAACGTATGGCCACACTACTCTGCTCTCTGGCCAATATACTTACTTGACTTGTCTTTTCTGTTTGTTTTTTAAAGATTTATTCCTATTTGTGTATAAGTGTGTGTGTGCACTTGAAGGATCGTGTTGCGCATACACGGAGGCCAGAGGATCCCCTGGAACTGGAGTACCAGGTGGTTGTGAGCCAGCTGCTGTGGGTGCTGGGGACCTCTCAGCCACTGACCCATCTGTACCCCTGTTCAGAGTCTTAAGAGTCCTATGCTAGAACCTAAGTTCATAAAGAGGCCAGGGCTAGGAGGCAAGAAGAGAAAGCGGTCTAGTGGCTTACCATTTCCTGCCTGAGCATTATCACATCTCCAGAAAAAAGGTGGCCCAGAGAATCAAGGAAAAGCAGCAAGACCCGGCAGGGGTGGGGTGAAGCCCGTGACCACCAGTGAACACTATGCTAAGGGCAGCTTTCAATGGGAGCTGCCTTTCATTGCAATGCCCTACAAGAAACTGTTTCTATACAACAAGTCCCAGTGACAGGGATGCTTCTATTTCCACAACGACAGAGAAGGGCCAGACAGAGTGGATGTTGTGCAAGACCAGATTCAAGATGTGGTGGCCAAGGAGTTGGTGGTGAAGGGTGTACCCATTCTTCTAACCTCAGCCTGGAGGGTGGGGCTCAGAAGAACATGAACTGAGATTTGGTCTATGGTCTGTGTTGCTTAGGGACAGAGTCAGAAGTGCGTGTATGCTGGGCCACCGCCAGGGAGATGCTGACAGGTGCTCCCAATGGCAGCAGATGCCATGGCAGTACCACTCTGAAACCTCTAAGTCTCTTCCAGGTCTTGCCCCTGGGTCTCGCCATACCTGCCCACTGAAGATGTAATCCAGGATCTCTCTCATAACCATTACCGATATCCCTTCAAGTTCAATCTTGTAAGTGGATCCGTCATCTTTTGGAGGATTATAGTTTAACTTTGTCCTAAGAGAGGGAAAAAAATGTAAAATTTCTATGAACCAACAGGAACAATGATAAATATATATGCACTCAAGACATACAACACATATTGTGTAGCAAACATACTTCCACTTAGAGGACTTAGCTTCAGATCAACATATACAGCTTTAGCTAAAAGCCATCGGTCCCAGGACACAGATGCTGCTTCATCTTTTCTAAAGACTTGTTTTTCATTGTGTGCATGCGTGTCCTGATGTGTGCAGGTGCTCACGGAGGCCAGAGATAACACTTCCCCCGAGAGCCGTTGTTACAGGAGTTCCGAGCCAGTGGACGTGGGTGTCAGGAACGGAACTGAGGTCCTCAGCAAGAGAAGTAAGCCAAGGATGCCACACAAGGAGACAGACACTGACTTTAATTAAAAAACAAAAATAAAAACAAAAAAAGGTGCTGGAGAGATGGCTCTGCTGTTAAGGGCACTGGCTGCTCTTTCTGGGGGCCTAGGTTTGATTGCTACCATCCACATGGCAGCTCATAAGCCCTGTAACTCCACTCCCTGGAGATCAGACACCCCCTTCTGGTCTCAGGTGGGCACTGCATGCATGTGGTGCACAGGCACATTTATACGCATAAAAGAAAAATAAATAAAAAAGTTAGAAAATAGGGGAGATACCCTAAGAAAATTGGAAGGTGAATCTAGGAGGTTGGATTTAAAGTAGGACTGTCACTTTGTCACAGACAAAACTACGTGACAAGTACCTGTGTGTGGAGAAGGCAGGCTCAACCCAAGGTAGATCATTATACTGCTTGAGGATACTGGGTGTGGGGATGGATTCTCACAAGCCCTCAGGAAGAAACCAGGCCACAAAGGAGGGATGAAGGTCGGGATAGCTGCCTACTTTACATATAGAAAGACAGAGTGTTTGGGAGAAAGAAAAGGCTTCAAAATGTGAGGATAAGCCAGGTGTGGTGGCACGAACTTCAAATCCTAGTACTTGGTAGGCAGAGGCAAGCATTCCTTTGTAAGTTCCAGGCCAGGGAGGGTAGTATAGTGAGACCTTGTCTCAAAACAATCAAAAGAAAAGGACCCACCAAAACACAACACAACAAACAAACAAACAAATAGCCCAAAAGGAATTTTTTTATAAATAAAATCCAGGACATAATATTTTCAGTTACATAGTCAACAAACAACCTGTCAGTCTTTCAGCAAATGTGGCTGGGAAGTGTGTCCTAGCCGACCAAGGCAAACCCAGAAAGTAGGGATGGACACAGTGCAGACTCACAGGCAGCACACAGTGCAGACATGGCTGCCAGTGAGCTGAAGACACTGCTCCTCAGCCTGGGAGAGCAGAGGAAGCTAAGGTGAAGAGCAACTCCTGGATCAGCAGCCAGGGGCCAGCACAGGAGGCCCTGCAGGTGTCTCCAAAGGATCTGTAAAGCGGGCAGTCAGATGGCACTGTTCCTCTTGGTATTTAAATCTCCTGACTGCTTACTAGCTCCAGCTTTTTCTGAGCAAATATCTCCTTGGGCCCCCACTTGTGACACCCTGGGGTCTATCTATGTGCCTGAGAGTAAAAAGGAAATGGCAGACAAGCTTCAGTCAGGAGACAGCATGAGCGATGCCAAAGCTTCCCAAATGCACCTTGTGCGAGCAAGCTTGTCTCCCAGCCACCTTTACCACTGACATCTGTCTATCTATCAGAGCCGTGGTGCTGGTGGTGTGGCCAGTCAGCTCCCAATTCACTCTCTTTGCCCAGTCTGTCAAATGGGGTCAGGTCTTTTAAAGCATTTCCCCCTCAAGTGAGGGAATGCTAAGCCCATCAGGAGAGGGCAGTGGGAACACAGCTAAGGAAAGAAAACTACAAGACAAGACAGCCAAGCTTGCTGGTTCTGAGGTATTGCCTGGGAGGCTCCCACAGTGAAGGTCTCTCCTGGCTCAGGCTCCTGCACTGTCCAGCTAGCCAGAGGCCACCTTCAGTCACCTCCTCCCCTTTCCCAAGCACCTCAGAAAATCAATTTCCAGCAAGTTTCGCCAGTGTGGCCATACAGGCATGCCCTGTGCAAGGTCAGCGCAGAGGCCAAGGCTGCTGCTCGGATCCATTATTCCTCCATTTTAAAGGTTCCTCTTGGACTAGCCAATCCACTGCTACCCCAGTCTCCTGTTAGAGTGACCAATTCTTTGTTCAGGATCCGGGAGACAGCTCAGTAGGTAAAGGAGCCTGAAAAGCTGCTGGACGGACAGAAATGACTTCACAGACTGTCCTCTAATCTCCACATGTGCTGCGGGACACCCACCAGGGAACACCCGTCCACCCTCTACCCATCCCTAAATAAATGAAATGAAAACAGTTAATAAAGACCAGAGTCAAAACCCAATAGTGGTAGCTGCAGTACACACCTTTAATCCCTCAGGAGGCAGAAGCAAGCAGATCTCTGTGAGTTTGAGGCTAGCCTGATCTACAGAGCTCGTTCCAGGATAGCCAGGGTTACAGAGGAACCTTGTCTCAAAACAAAATACCACACCATAATATATATATAGAGAGAGAGGATTCTACAGTTAGAAGCATCTACTGCTCTGGCAGAGTACCTGGGTTCAGTTCCTGAGCCTGTGTCGAGCTCAGAATTCCCTCCTACCTCCTACTTTAGGGATTCTGTAAATACCCTCCTTCTGGTCTCCTTGGGCACAGCTACATATACAGTGCATACACCTATAGGAAGGCAAGGTATTCATATGTAAAATAAAACTAAATAAACCTTAAAAACAAAAACAAAAAAGAAAACTCTAAACTTTCACGTTCAAATTTCTGTGTGGTTTCTCTGACCTAGATGGAGAAGCACAAGGCTTATAAAGATTCGCTTAGCTAGGGGGAAATTTTCTCACCTTAGTGTACTGTTTCAAGAAGGCCTGGTTGTGCTGTGTGTTGCAGATAGCAGGGTGAGGGAGCTACAACTTATCTTATTTGTTTTTTTTTTTTTTTTCTTTTTCGAGACAGGGTTTCTCTGTGTAGCCCTGGCTGGCCTGGAACTCACTCTGTAGACCAGGCTGGCCTCGAACTCAGAAATCCACCTGCCTCTGCTTCCCAAGTGCTGGGATTAAAGGCGTGCGCCACCACCACCCAGCATACAACTTATTTTAAATGACTATACTGTTACATGCTTTCCCAACAAGAGGGGATCCATTTTCGATTGTGTCATTTTCTCAGACACAGAGGACTAAGGCGAGAGAAAACCGACCAGCTAAAATATGTCAGGAGTCTTAAATGTGGTCATATCCAGAACCCATGGCAAATGAATTATACACCCTGCACATTTGGAGGTTAAATAACACAACTAACATTAATTATGCTTTAAACTCACCTGTCCTTCTAGCCTACCCCTGCGCCCCCAACCCAGCACTGTCTGAGCACACTCAATTGCTCCCTCCTATGGCTGAGCATCTGCAGAGACTCCTCCTGGGATGGGTAACACTGTTACCCTCACCAAGACATCGAAACTTCCCCTTCCCCATGACAGACACAAGTCAGGTCCAGACTCATGTGTGTTCTATGTGTATGCACGTGTGTCTGTGTACGTGTGTGCACACGCTCAAGCACTTATGTGACAAGTGCCTGCACAAGTGGGTTTACGTCTTGGTTTCCTTGACAGGGTCTTATGTATTTCTAGCTGGCCTCAGACTCACTCAGAGATACCCATGGTCTTCTGATCCTCCTGCCTCCACTTGCTGGGATCACAGGTGTGCATCACCACACCTGGCTGAGAGGTGCTGCCACCCAGGGCTTCCTGCATGCTAGGCAGACACTCTGCTAACTGAGCCACATCCTAGCTCCTCTGCTGAGCTCCCAGGCCTAAGGCAAGAATTCTTCCAACCAGGAAACATGGCAGGTTTGGAAAGAGAAAATGATGCTCTTAAATGTCCCCCTAAAACTCAAGGTGTTGAAGGGACAGTCCCCATTGCAGCCAGTGTCCAGGGCCTTTGGGAGACGACTGGATCATGAGAGCTCTGACCTCATGGGTGTAGACTCAGAGCTTTATGGGTTTGGTGAAGGAGTCTTTCTTGAGCTTTGCTCTGACTCCAGCCTCAGCAGACATAACCAACCATGGACTGAAGGAACGAGCCCAAGCACACCTTTCCCTCCTGATTTTTTGGTGTATTTCATCTCAGCAATTGAAATGTAACTAACGCAATGCCCCACTACTGTTTGGAAAACATCCTGAGCTGTTAGTTACTGCTGAAGGAGTGCCAGGAGAAAACTGCTACCGGTGAACCTCACGTGCAACCGAACTATGTGAGCATCAGGCCAACAGGGGACTTTCTGATGACTGCCTCTGATGCCCTCTTCTGACCTCTGCACACACGTGCTGCACACACATACATGCGAGCAAAGCACTCACATATAAAACAGCTATGGAAGAGGGTTCACGGAGCAGTGACAAGCAAGAATGGAGAGCTTTTCTTCTCCACTGATGTAAACACTCATTTCTAAAAAATGAACCATACTCAGGCAGAACACAGGGGAGGGTGATGTCTACAGAGTGGAGGCACTGCAGTCTGGGGTGACTCATGGCCTGACTCCCACAGTGTCTATGATCCACGTCACCTGGGACTACGCGCTATGAAGCAGGCCCTCTGAGGTGCTCGGAGACAGCCTGGGCCAGCACTCTTTACCCTAACTGGCAAACTAGTCGTTCATTCTTTTGGAGAATTTGTTTTACAGATGACCCCCCCCACACACACATACACACCACACTCCTTTTTCTGTTTTTGTGAGTTTCCAGAAACTATACACACACACACACACACACACACACACACACACACACACACACAGTTTAGGGCAGTGAGAGTCTGTGTGTGACCCAGTATGAGCAAATGTGTGTATTCAAACACTTATGTAAGTGCAAAAATTACACACCCATCAGAGGGAGCCCACCGTGAGCCCTGTCTGGGTTACTATGCAGTGGCAACACATGTTTGTTAGATGTAACACATGTCCCACTCTAGTGAGAATGTGAGGGTAATGGGGGGAGGGGGCTCTGCATGTTGGGGCTCAGGCCTTCTCTGTACCTCCTTATCAACCCTGTTGTGAGCTTACAACTGCCCTAAGACATATGGTCTGGCTAAAAAAGTTTTTTTCTAAAGTTATGTCTCAGTTTTTTAAAGTTGTGCTTTGTGCACCTGGTGCAGTACCCACCGAGACCAGAAGAGGGCCCTACATTCCTTGGAACTGGAGTTACAGGTTGTAGGTTGCCTGACTAGGGAGTTGGGAACTTACCTCAGGTTCTCTGGAATATAACTACACACTCTTACCCACTGAGTCATCTTTCCAGGCTCTCAGGTCTGTTTTGTGGAGTTTTTTTTGCTAACATGTCCATCAACACAGACCTCTGATGGCACTGTGTCTGGTAGGAACACAGCAGCGAGTCTCACAGTTCCTCCCATAGACATGGGAGAGTGACAGAGCTCTCAGCAGGAAGCTTAAGCAAGAGGGATGTGCACTGGGAACTAGAGACCCAGGCCAGCTTCACGCACAGCCCCACCACTTCTAGCTGAACCAGGAAATCTTAAGAGTGTTTGCTGTAGCCAAGCCACAACAGGAGACCTAACATGAACAACAGGGCCTGTCCGGGGAGAAGGAGGGAAAGAAACTGCACCAGGCTGTGGGACTCTGAATGTCGCGTTTCTAAAACACGTACGAATGTGCGCATCTGTGTGGCTAAGTGCATGTATATATGGGTAGGTGCCTGTGGGGTAGAGAAGAGGGTGTTAGGCCCCCTAGCCCTGAGTTGCAGGTGGCTGTGAGTCACTAGACATGGGTGTTGAGCATGAATTCAGGTCCTGCGTAAGGGCAGTGAGTGCTCTTAACCACTGTGCTGGCCCTGCAGTTCGCAAGCAGTGTCTTAAAGGATGGTGTCCCAACAGTCTGTGTGCCGCCCCCTCCACTCCTCCTCCAGCTGATTCTTTTTACCCAAGGAGTATCGTGTTTATTTACTTTCAAATTTTTCTCACACACATCCTGTGAGTCACAACTTGAACGACTTTACGAGTAGTTCCCTGGGCTGACCTCACAGAACCTCCTGGAGAGCAGCTATAGAGAACCAGATACCTGGGTCTTATCCTAGACCAACTAGGTCAGCCTTAGAGTGCATAATAAGTGTAAGACATACCCTGGCTCTGGCCTGTTCCTGCTGCCCAGGATGCTTCTTGGGCCTCTCCCCCACATCTACAGCTCTGCTTCTTCCCAGCTAGCTGTGGCCCAACACCCACAATGGCGGCCTGTGCCCCGCCCTCACCGGCTCTTCCCTGCTTTTATTTTCCCTCTCAGGACTGTGAGGTACAGTTCCTCTCCTAATGAACTGCACCTGCTTATGCTAACTGCCATGAAAACGGACTGTTCGCACCTCACCTGTGGTGATAATACAGCCAACCCCACAGGATCTAAAAGTAGACTGTGTTAGCCCCTGAGAGTGGCTGTGAGGGATCATCTTGGTGGAAGACCCTGCCTCTGGGGGCACCATCCCATGGCCTGGGGTCCCGTGCTGAATAAAGGGAGAAGGCTAGCTGAGTACCAGCATGCATCTCTCTGCTTCCTGCCTGAGGATGCCCCAAGACCAGCTGCCTCAGGCTCTGAGCCTTCCCTGCCATGATTGACTGTGACTTCAAACCGTGGGCCCGGGTAACCCTTTCTTTCCTTAAGCTGCTTTGCCAGGGACTTACATGACGGCAGCAGGAAAACTAACACACTTTCCCACCCCACCCCACCCCACCATTCACAGTATTTCACACAGAGTCACCTGACCTGAAGCACACAACAGGAGTGGGAACCATGGATTCCAACCCCGCACAATCAGTGACTGAAATGAAGTGACCACAGCTGTTGGGACAGGGTGAGAGTGGCTAGCAGAGCAGCTGAGAACATTCACAATCACGTGCTCAGACGGCGATGTCCTCCCACAGAGGGTCAGGCACACTGCAGGTGAATATACTCAGCTAGCCACTGGGCTGCTGCCCTCACATGGGAGCTGCGTTGTAGACAGGGCTGCCTGGGAAGGAAGCTCTCTCCTTTGTGGCTTAGCTAGCCACACCTCACCTTTCTGTGCTTCAGTGTCTCACGGTCACTGTCACCAGTGGTCTTCCGGGAAGCCGAGACCTGTAATGCAATACAGACTCCAAGCGTTTCTAGGGCTGTGGCTTAGTTCAGGCGCTGTCCTGAAGACGGTGAGGCCCGCGGGGTCCTGCGGAGGTTCAGAAGCAGCTCCTGCCAGAGCTGTGACCTACCCCCCACATCCTCCCCGGGCTGTGATACTGGCACAGGCACAGGGCGCTCTTTCCTTTTCTCAGGAGCCTGGTCTCCACTGTGATTAAGGAAACAGCACTGGCTTTGCTTTGATGCCACACAAGAAGATACATGGTTATCTTTGAGAACCAGTGACTTGAAGGAAGAAGGAATTTACCTTAAGGAGGCCACATTTTTCTGGAAAGAGACTGTGGGAATTCAGCATGTATTACAACTTAGTAGAGGGCTGGGGAAAGGGCTGTTGGCAAATCGTCTACCACGGAAGCATGAGGCCTGGAACTGGGTCCTCAGCACCTACGCAGAAGCCACATGTGGTCATGCATCTGTGCCCCAGTGATGTGGGCTGAGGGTGGAAACAGCTAACAGGTGGGGCTGAGAGACTTTGTCTTAAAAATATGAAATACTCAAAGGAAACGTATGGAAGTGTATTGGTGTTTTGCCAGCCCACTTCTCACAGAGACCGGAAGAAGGTGAAGGATCCCCTGGAACTAGAGATGGTTGTGAGCTGCCATGTGAGTGCTGGAAACTGAACCTGCGTCCTCTTAGAAGAGTGGTCCATGGTCTCAACAGCTGAGGTATATCTATATGAGCCTCTATACAATGTATCTTGACCAAACCCACCCTCCAATCCCTCTAGACCCCATAGTACATGCTCCTCCTACCATCGTGACCTTTCTAAAAAACCACTAACCACTGAGTCCAATCAGTGCTGCCTGCCTCCCAGGCAACCTACCAGGGGTCACATCCCTGAAAGACATGGCACCCCTTCAACCAATGAACATCAATTGCCAATAGCTCCTCTGCTTGGGTGAAGCCTCTCTCATCTCCTCTGGCACTGATGACAGCTTGGTCCTATACAGGTTCACAGAGCCACTGTGAGGTCATGAGGGCACCAGTCTGTTTTGTCCATAGTCCTCCTCCAAATCCTCCAGCTTTTGGACTTCTGCCATGTTCCCTGAGCCTTGTGGGAGGCAATACAGCTGGAGAGAGCCTGTCTGAAAAGGGGGGGGTGTGTGTGAAGAGGCCCCCTAGCCTCTAGAAGCATGTGCACACACACACACACACACACACACGTAAACTACAGGTGTGACATACAAAAAGGATGCAATGGGGGGACATCTAGTGTGTATCTAGGAGTTTGGGACAGGGAGGAAGCAGCAGCAACCCTGGCATCACAGAAAGCATAGGAATGAAGACTCATAGTGACAATGACTCCAAGCAGAAACAGCCACCCCCACTGAGAGAGAGAGAGAGAGAGAGAGAGAGAGAGAGCCTGTGACCCCCGCGATACACACTGCTCAGCTTAGTCTTATGCAACTAAGCCCCTCCTTGTCCCAGAGAGGTACTGACAGAACTTCAGAGAGCCAGCCGGTGCTTCCCACTCCAGCAGCTATGGCAACAGCACTTCTAAACAAAGTGTCAACAAGATCAAATGTGTTGTGGACTCTGGGAGTTTGTGTTGTAACTCCCTTGTGTCAAATGGTACAGTCCACAACTGCCTTCTTTCCAGCCTGCTCAGAGTCTACTCCTCTTCCGGATGCTCCTCTTAGTAAACTACTCTTTCTATCCAATTGTGTACAAAGACAAACCAATAAATACCAGGGGGAAAGGTGTTACAGCCTGTAGGTGGATGCTGAAACCAGCAAGACAGTGGGTTAAGTATCAACTCCCAGATCTACTTCCTGGTTACCAAGAGAAAGCTGCGTAGGCCAGGAGATGTCTGTGACCGGAGTCTGCTAGTGTCGGGACCCCACTGACGGCATGCGGTTTTAGATCTGAAACACCCTGGCGGGCACACTCCTACCATGGCTGTTGTTGGGAGACTAACCTCAGCCCAAGCTGAGGGGCACTGGATGAAGCAACCGACGCATTTTCACCTGGCATCAAAGTCATGACACATAGGAAAAGCTGAGGAACCGCTACAGACAGACACTCATCTGTGATGATCTCCATCTTTTCATGGTGATTGTATGTATGTATGTATGTATGCGTGCATGAATGTATGTGTGTGTGCATGCATGCATGCATGCATGCATGCATGGGTTTTACATGCACCACCTGAGTGCAGGCACCCTTCACAGAGGCTAGAAGAGGGTGTTAGATCCTCTGAACCCAGAGTTGCAGGCCACTAAGTGCTGGGAACTGAACCTGGGTCTTCTGCATAAGTGCTCTTCATAGTTGAGGGGTCTCTCCAGTCCCCTTTCCTTTCCTTTCTTGATTCCGACTCTGCTGAGCTGGCCAGGTACCATGGACAGCATCCTTCAAGTCAGGGTTGGCTAAGTTATATGGTCCCTTGTGGCTGAAGTCTGGCAGGGATGCTCCTGAATGCCGAGGTACCTTCATCTATGGGGAGACCCTATCTCCTACTGGTCAGTTGGGCAAACAGCTCCGACAGGGCTCTCCACTGCAACCACTAGTTTTCCTTTCATAGGTAATGACACATTGGAGATAATATGGGTAAATATAAAGATCCATTGATTTCTCAGACTCTTGCCTAGTGACCTCAGTGCCTACCAGTGGATCTGCCTGCAATGACCACCACCGTTGGTATGATGATGTCTACCCCCACCTATGTCTCTGTCTACCTTCTCATCTCCCCCCTCAACAGACACACTGAGGTCTCTTTTTAGGTTGCCTAGCCTGGCTTTGAACTCATGACTCTCGTTTCAGCACCCTGAGTGAGTAGCTTCAAGGACTTCTATGTCAGTTCCCTTTACAGATGTTAACTGAGACGCTTCTGTAGAGGCACGCTGCATCTCCTCTCCCATTTGCAGATATATGTTTGTCCGTTTCATTCACTCAACCACTCATTCAAAGACACACAATGGCTGTTTACTTCATTCTGATTATAATTCAGCAGGGTCCTTTGTTGCTTGAATTGCTGTAATCTGGCCACTACAATTTTTTGAGGCTGGCTTTTTTTTGGTCCCTCCTTACTTTCTGGCACAAGGCACTTGAGGCTTATGGAGTAGTTTTCCTGCCTTGGCACCAAGCCAACTAGGTCTCTGAAGACCTTAGAGTTTTAAATGTTATCTGATTCTAGTCTGGAAACCTCCCTCTGGCGGCCACAGGGTGGAGGGAGCTGGGCCAGTGGAGGGGCCGACCCAGCTCGGGGCCAATAGGAGCTGGAGGTTGAGTGGGCAGGGTATGTCCGGGAGGAGACAGACTCCAGAAAGCAGAGGCCAGAAGGGATGCTTTGGCGTGGATCAGATGCTGAGGGAAAGCTGGGAGGAGGGCTCTTGTCAGCAGCTCTCAGCTCTCTCCTGGGGAGCCTGTGGTATATTAAAGGTAATGGAAGGGGCCAGCAAGCTGGCTCAGTGGGTACAGTACTTGTCCTGCAAGCCTAATGACCTGAATCCATCCCTGGAACCCGTATAAAGGTAGAAGGAGGGAATCAACTCCACAAAACTGTCTCAACCTCCACACCCTTGCTGGGGGATGTGTAGCACCCCATCATATACACACCTAAATATTATTTCTATATATAAATTTGTAAAAAAGAAAACAACCAAACCAACAACAACAACAACAACAAAACTGGGGCTGGAGAGATGGCTCAGTGGTTAAGAGCACTGACTGCTCTTCCGAAGGTCCTGAGTTCAAATCCCAGAAACCACACGATGGCTCACAACCATCCATAATGAGATCTGATGCCCTCTTCTGGTGCATCTTAGATATAATAATAAATAAATCTTAAAAAAAAAAATGAAGGGAAATAAGGGTCTGGGGAGGCGGCTCAGTGGGTAAGAGTATTTGTTCTTATGGCAGGAAGACCTGAGTTCAAATCCTGAGCCACTCACATGGAGTGTGTCTGTAAGCCCAGGGTTTGAGGACAGAGATCTTGTCTTCACTGTCTGTTGGCTGTCTTGGGTGATTCTTACCGTCTTCTGCATTCAGGGTGGATGCCACCACCCCTTCACTTACAAGGAACCTGTTTCTTCAAGCTTCCGTTCTATGTTCTGTCTCCTTTTCTTGCCATTTTAATCTCTGCTGAGTCCCTGTCCTGCTGGAAACCATGCCTGACCCTCACATGTGCTCAGTGAGAAGCAGAGTGGCTGTCCAACAGTCCCTTCTGACAGTGTCTGACCTCCACTTCTTAGCTAAGGCTTGGGGAGACAGCTCTCCTGGTGTAAGTCCCCTGTTGCCTTCACTCTGCAATTAAACGTGCATTTCATGGCTCCACTGAACCTGTTTTTTGAAGAGCTGTGACACATAATCTCCAGATGCAGTGTAAACTAAGACATTTCTCTGCCTTGGCCTGTTTATCACTGCCCATCACTTTCTTGACATTCTGTCTCTCCTCACTCCAGTGACACCTATTGTTTCCCCCACAGCCGGTGACAGTGAAGCGGAGTACTTCCCACACAAGCCGAAGGATGGGAGTTTGAGTTTGGGGTAATGAGTACCTGCTATCGTAGCTCTAGGAAGGTAGAGACAGGAGGATCCCTGGGGTTCACTGGAAGCCAGTCTAGCTGAATTGGGGGGCTCCAGTTCAGTCAGAGACCCTGTTTCAAAAGATAAGTTTTAGGGCTGGCGAGATGGCTCAGTGGGTAAGAGCACTGACTGCTCTTCCAAAGGTCCTGAGTTCAAATCCCAGCAACCACGTGGTGGCTCACAACCATCTGTAATGAGAACTGACGCCCTTTTCTGGCGCGTCTGAAGAAAGCTACAGTGTACCTGAGCGAGCAGAATTGACCAGAGCAAGTGGGGCTGATCAGAGTGAGCGGAGGTCCTAATAATTCAATTCCCAACAACCACATGAAGGCTCACAACCATCTGTACAGCTACAGTGCACCCATATACATAAAATAAATAAATAAATAAAATCTTAAAAAAAAAATAAGGTTGAGAGCAATAGACACCCAAAGTCAACCTCTGGCCTTGGCATGGCACATCACTTGCATGTTCACACACATACACACACACTCACAAACACACACACCCCTCAGATAAATAAGTAAAGGAAGAAGGGGGGAGGGAAGGAGAGATGGAGGGAGAGAGGGAGGGAGGAAGGGAGGCAGGCAGGCAGAAGAGAACGTTCGAGGAAGACATCTCCTTTTCTTGTCATATTAATCTCTTCTGAGTCCCTGTCCCTGCTGGAAAGCATTTTTACTGACAGAAGATTTGACGTGAAGTAAGTTCCAGGGCAAGCATGAACATAAATAGTAAGCACACAGACATGACTCCAGGATCACAGAGGCTCACCACTCACAATCAGAAATAAGCTGAGATGGACTCTCATGACATCTCTTTATGCATGGGAAATACATTTTCTAAATTTAAGTACGGTTTTCGTAATTTCCTAGTCACTAACGTTTACATTTTCAAAGACAAAGCTGGAAAATGCAAGTTAAATTTCAAGATGAGCTCAAAGGCAGAATGGTGACCCAGCAACTTTTGAAGCAAATTCTTCTAGAATGAAACAAGCCAGAGTCTTGCTCTGGCCACACCCCAATCTTCTGAAAACACACAAGAGAGATGCATTCATGACGAGACATGCTGACACTTCCAGATTTTCTCCTTCGGAATTATTTCTCAAGATGTCATTGAAAAGTGGCTCCTTCAACGACCTTGAGACCTCATGCAAAAGGTTATGTCAGAAGTGTAGCTCTTTGCTCGGGCTACTGTGTGTGACATTTACTTTGTAGTTTTGAAGGCCAAAAGGCTGAAGACAGGTGCCAGGCTGCCCAGGCTCCTCCTGGATCCTCCATGCTTGTCTTTATATAGCAGACAGAGAAATGGAATGGGGGTTGGGAGGGAAGTGGGCTAACGGGTCCCTCCCTCACTAACAAAGGGCTGCTCAGCTTCTTCTTTGCTACAGTACACAAATGGCACTAAATACCACAGACACGCCACATTCCAGCAGCGGGTTCAAATTTCTCTCACTTTCCATTTTCTCTTTCCATATGAAGCAGTGAGAGGGAGGAGGAGGAAGAAGAGAAGGAAGAAGAGGAAGAGGGGAACAGGAGAAGGGTTTATGGCTTTTCAAACACAGCAAGCCTCCTGAAGAAACATAAGGGGTTATTTCATCCTCTCAGAGTGCTCCGTGAGCTTTAAGGGCGGGCTTTTCTGCCTGAGTAGGATCAACAGAAGCTACTAGCACCTCACACACTTGGAGGTGACTCCAGGATCAGCCTCTATTTAGCAGCGCTACACTCCAGCTTCAAGCTACTTCTTTGCTTCTGGCAGCTCCTTAATTTATAACCCGCTGCTATAACCGTCTCCAAACAACTTGAGGCTGCACATGGCTTTCCAGTGTTGTCAAGGGAATGAATGCTTCTCTGCTGAGTCCCCAGCCCTGCTGGGACAGTGCTTCACTCACTGCTGCTACTGTTTCTGAATACAGAGTTTGGCCTCTCCTCCCGGGCCTCTTGGTACCAAAGCTGACCATGTTGTTGAAGTCAGCACATCAGGACCCCCTCATCAGTTACTCTTTGCAGTATGATGGCGACTCTGTCCTCCTTCCATCACTAATACATACTCAGCCACGGAGCAAAATGTTTGGCCAAAAGTTTCATCTTACGGGGTTTCATCTACAGCATCTTGAAGGCCAGCATCAGTACTTACAGGTTACACCTAAGCCCCTCTCATACATACAAGATGCACTTATGACTCTAGCACCTCTGGTCTCGAAATACAGAATGATGGGATTTCAGAACAGCCAGGCCAACTGTCTGTTCCCTCTGCTGGACAAAGGACTGATGGAAGGCAGGCTGAAGCACTCTGCCGCAGGCTAACGAGGCCTGTGTGTGAGAGGGAATGATTTGGCCGTGCTGGGAAAACACTGTCCACAGAGGGATATCTGAAGCAGGCGTGTGTGTGTGTGTGTGTGTGTGTATGTGTGTGCGTGTGTACATGCACGTAAGTGAAGGACAAATGGACAAATGGATACACGTGCTCATGCATGTGAAGGGCTGAGGCCCATGGGGTCTTTGTCACTCTCCGCCTCATTTTGAGGGATGAAGTACCTGACTGAACCTGAGCTGACCCCTTTGGTGACAGTGACCGACTGGCCAGGGAGCTCTGGTAGTCATCTCTCTCCGCCTTCCCAGCATTGGGATCTGAACTCAGGTCTTCATGCTTGCGTGGGAAGCACTTTGCTCTCTGAGCCAGCTGAAGCAGGTCTTGAAGGATGGACATGAATTTACTGGCCTGAAGGTAGCAGAAGTTCAGAAAGGCAGAGGGTAGCCCCAAGGCTGATCGGGAGCCCCATGCACAGGAGGGCGAGGCTCCGATGGACGGTTATCTCCTGGCCTCAACAACTGTGCTCTTACTTAGTTTTATGGTTAGGCCCCCCACCCCTGAACTGAAACAGGAGCCAGCTGATTTCTCCTCAACCCTGACATCAGCTAAGCTCAGGGCCTCACCCTTGCCATGGGAGGAGGGCTCCATTCTCGCCCTTGCCAGGCCGCACAGCAGACAATTCTTTACCACATTCCAGGAGATGTTCTGTAATGACAGCAGCTTAGGACTGAATAAGGACCTAAGCTAATGAGACCCAGCCTGCTAGAACACTCTGCCTCCCTCCCCTCCTATGCACCCTCACAGCACTTGGGTCCAGCCACATGTCGGCTCATCGTCTCCTGTCCTGCATGGTCGCACACCTGTCCTAGCTGAGCACCTCCACAGACCCATCTCCCCTCTCTTCACACCTTGTTTACACATGGCTTTCTTCACTTGTGACCCCAGGGAGGAAGTCCTTACACCTCCTGCAGGTTAAACAGCCTTTGTTCCACATCAGGCGGATTCTACCTTATAGGAAAGTCCTATAGGGCCCTAACCTCATTCCCAGCATCAGTGCTGTGAGCACTTTCCATAGGTGAAAATGCAGCCATCATCAGTGAGGTAGGGGACCATCTTGGTGCTTCCTTTTCCTCTCCACCAGGTCACAATGGCAATAGCACCAACTGAGCCCCCTGCTCCATCCACAGCCCAGCCCTAGACCAGGCTCCCTACTTCCCATGAGAAAAACTACAACAGCCTCACATAGGGCTCCTGCTTCTGCTCAGACTCCTCCAACCTGCTCTCAAGTGACCTTAAAAGAAATGCACAAACAAGACTCTACATTCTCTCTCCAAGAAACTGCCAGTGCCATTCATAACCTGTCGGCTCTACCCTGAGCTGAGTGATATCAGGAATGTGCTCTTTTGTCCCCCTCCCCTCCCTCTACTCTTCCACCTCCTAATACAGGGAAAGCGCAACCCAATCTAGGAGCACTGTGGCACCAGCACGCCTCTGGGACCAGACACTCGTGGGCCTCTGCTCTGCTCTGCAGACACCCTGCCCCAACTGCTGGTCCCAACCCAGCACCACTCTCCCCTGCTCTTCGGCTTAGATGTCTCCTCCCTCACAGGTTCTTCTAACAGAACATGTTCCTTGAGGCAGTCCTCAAAGCACCCACCCCCTTCCTCTCTGCCATTACGGGACTGTGTACCACGGCTTCCCAGTGTACACTTCACAGGTGGCAGAACACTGCCTGCCTGGCTCAGGGCAGGGCTGCCCACAAACACAAAAGGTTAGCAAGCCTATTGCAGCACAGCAGTCCGGAGTCTCTCTTGCCACTTAGGGACGGGTGCTCCCTGTGCAGGAGGCCTCACAGAGACTGGTCAATGCTTACAGTGAGATTTCAGAAGTGTCTACCTTAGGAGACAGAAGTTTCCTCCCTCATTCCTGACCTCTGACCTCTCTCCTAGATGCTGGGACCACACTATGAAAAAAAAAAAAAAAAGAATACCCAAAATAGTTTTGATATCTTAGATACGTGTTTATTTTTTCACTAGCTCCACAGAGGTAGGGAAATAAAGAGCCAGCCTAGAGTTCCAGCAACCAATCTTAGTGTTGACCCTGTTTGGTGAAAGGCAGTGATTATCCACTCTAATAGCGGGAAGGCGCCCTTGGGAGGCCAGGCACCAGCAGCCTGTAGCTGCTAAGACTTGGAGTTACCCCCTGGATGGATGGATCTCCTGATGGCCGACTTGCCCTGTCTTCAGTGTCCTGAACAACTGACACGGATACCACCAAGGCCCCTCCCCATTAACTGTACCAGATAACCAGGGCGCAGGGCATTTCGGCCACTTTAGACAATCCTCCCTCCCTAACTGTGACCGGCAGGAACAGCCCATCGGCACACGTGTGATGACATTTGAGAAGAATGCTCTGGCCATGACGGTGGTGAACACTGTCCTTGGCACCCTTTCCTCCCACAAGGAGACAGCAGGAAGCATTTGTCTCCTCGCTCCTGGGCTCTGCTGCAGGAGGGGACAGCACTTTACACCTCCACGCCAATAGTGTGTGTTGTATGGTTTATGTAGGGGACAGCGTTGGTATCTGCACAGATGCTGAGGAGGCAGGAGAGCACGGTGATGAGCCACACCAAAGAGGAGTCTGGAAAGTGCTGCCAGAGGTCAAAGAGCCACACCAGGAGGGTGTGGCTACACACCGTAATCCTGACACCCCAGACATGGCAGCCAAAGGAGTCTAAATTTGAGGCTACTGTGGGCTCCAAAGCTGAGGTCCTGACTAAAGGCAGAGAAGCAGGGGCTGGAAAGATGGCTCATTGTTGAGAATGTTAGCTGTTCTTCCAGAGGACAGTTCTAAGTCGGTACCAAGTTGGGTGGCTCACAACCACCTGTAATCCAGCTCCAGAGGCTCCAAAAGATGTGCGCATGCACGCGCGCATGGGCGCACACGCACGCGCGCGCACACACACACACACACACACACACACACACACACACATTCTCTCTCTCTCTCACACACACACACAAAGAGGGAGGGAAGGAGGGAGGGAGAGAGGGAAGGATGGAGGGAGGGATCTTTAAAAACTACAGCAAACAGTCCTATACCAGCTCCCCTGAAGGAAAAGCTGGAGTGCACGTACATCCCCTTTACTAGGAAAAAGAAGCCTATGCAGTGAGCCAAGGGTTCCTGCAGCCTCAGATTCTGTCTCTGAAGACGAAGCGGGACCCCAGCCTACAGAACACAGGGCAGATACGAGTATCAGATACGGCTCCTCTCGGGATTCTCACTGAAACTGCACTGTTAAAAACTTCTGGCCTCATCTGTCATTCTTCATGGGTCAGAAGAGAGGCACATCCAACCTCATGTCCTCAAGGTTGGGGTCCAGTACAGAGACTGGCTGACAAACAATTCAAGCAACAGAAGTTTGGGGATACCTTGAGCCCCACAGCACAGACAGTGTTCAGTTTTTCAGAGGCACTAGCAGGTACTTATGATGAATGCTAACAAGACTAGAAATACATATTCCAAGGTGTATCAGCTTGTCAGCACTGAATCCTCTTTCAAGTTGTTCCTAAAAGACAGGGCAATGCTTCTGGGTAGAGAAGAACCAGAATAAACGGCATGATGGAGAGCTGGCCTCCATCAGCACGCAGCTCCAAACAGAAACAGAACATGGCTCCCCTCGGTGCTTCTTAGTTCAGCAGAGATTTAAACACCAGTCTGTCTATCTTCCACTTAGGCTGCACACTGCCCAACAAGGCTCCGTAGAACTGAGTGTGTGTTCACACTGTGCACACCTCTGTGGTGCGTAGGGGTCTGTGAAGGAGAGTCCCACTGCACGAGCCTCCCTCTGCCTTTACAGGGCTTCTATTAGTCTTCACCTTGGGGTTTTTGTTTCTGAGAGAAAGAGAGCATCTTACACTGAACCTGTAGTTCACCTTTTCAGCTAGAGTGGCTTGCCAGCCAGCTCTGGGCATCCACCTGCCTCCACTAACTCCAGCACTGGGGTTACAAACATGTGTTGCCACACCCAGATTTTATGTGGATGCTGGGGAATCTGAAGCTGGGTTCCCAGGCTTGCACAGCAAACACACTCACTGCACCACCTCCCCAGCCCTTGGAGCTTGCTAGCTCACGGTCTGTCTGTCTGCCTGTCTTTCCTTCCATCTTTTCATCAAGGCTTTATTAAACTGTCTCTTTGTTTTGTTTTGTTTTTTTGAGACAGGGTTTCTCTGTGTAGTCCTGGCTGTCCTGGAACTCACTTTGTAGACCAGGCTGGCCTCGAACTCAGAAATCTGCCGGCCTCTGCCTCCCAAGTGCTGGGATTAAAGGCCACCACCACGCCCGGCTTATTAAACTGTCTTATATTGACTGGGCAAAAAAAAAAAACTTACTTCACCTATGTATTCTTTTTCTAGCGTTGTTAACCAGAGGAAACCCAAGAATTCTTTTCTTAGATGGAGCGTGGAGAGTGAGAGATGAGGAGAGAGTGTATTTCCTTCACTCAGACCAGAAGTTAACCTTCCAGATTTACAACATTTTCATACACATGAGATATCTTGGGGATGGGACTTCAACTAAAGTTCATGTAGTTACAATATACATATATATTTGTATTGTGTCTGTTTAACCCGGATCCAAATGAAAGAAGGCCATGGTCAGGCTTTGGAGATTTCAGATTTTTAGCCTGTATGTTTCCTACAGTCACTCTGTGACAATGTTGGACTTTTGTCACTGACTTCCACGGGTGCTGGGAGGCAAACATCACCCCATCATCATGTGGCCTGGTCACAGCCCAATTCTGTTCTGCAAGCACGAGGGTGGAGGGCTCTGCCCGGGGGGGGGGGGTACATGCAGCCTTTATCAACTGCCAGGCCTGCCCCCGTTCACCTGAGTTTTCCATCCTTTTCCCTTTCAGGCTTCCCAGGGCTTAGAAGGCACAGAGCCATGGGAATCACTGAAGTTCACGGCTGTAACTGGAGCCTGCCATTTGTCACAACCCACACCCCCACATCCCCGCCCTTAACCTAGAATCCTAACTTGCAAATTATTCATTTACATTATAGCTTCAGTACACAAAATGATAGCCTTTCTCCTTGGGAAGGATGAAATAGCTCCCTGAGACTTGCTGCCTGCTACTCAAACCAAATGCCTCCTTATTTGTCTTAATTATGTTTTCTTTATGGATTATAAAGAGCTTGCAGGTCCCTCTTTGGCAGCATGAGATGAACTGATTAGCACTCCACACAATAGGTAATGTGGTTTTCACTCCTAAGGCTTAGAGTCCCTATGTGGAAAAGCACTTTACTCGAATCTTAACTATAAAATGAGAATTACTGTAAAAATGATAAAGGAGACTGATGGGAAAATCCAAAATATAAAAGTCAAAGGAGTCGGGAGGGAAAAGGAGATGGGCCAATCAGATGAGCAGCACCAATTACAGTGAGCTCCATCACCAGACTCTCAACAATATCGGAACTCAGGACAACAACATATCCCTCTCTGTCCCTGCAACAGTCTAACAAGAACTGTATTGATTTGTTTCTGCATTTGAAACCTTCCTCTCTACTCAGGGCGCTCTGATCAGTGACACTCACTGTTGTACACAAACAAGTACGTTTAAGCTGAAGGAATGAGACTTAAGGACGGCACCAGTTCAGGAAGGCTTAGTTTCCACAGAAGACCAGACCACAGCACGCTGGTGATCTGAAAGGGATCCGAAGGCGAGCACCACTTTTTCCTTTTGAATTTTCCTTTTGAAATTTGAATTTTCCTTTTGAAAAACTCACATATGTATGGGGTTTAACCAAATAAGATGAAGAAGAGCATTGCATTTTAAGAAGTTAAATGTGTTCATTTTAAATGTGTGCACGTTCTTGTCCACACAGCAGAGTACGTGTGTCAAGATCAGACTCCAATTTTTAGGAGTCGGGGTCTCTCGTCCTACCATGTGTAGGTCTCAGAGATGAAACTCAGGTCACCAGGTTTGGCAGCAAGCGCCTTTACCTGCTGGACATTTTAAGAGACTTAACTCTAAGATCCTCAGGACAGCTGTACTGTTTCAAGCAATTGCTAGGAAAGTCTTATAGTAGGCAGATAAAACCAAACAAGAACCAGACCCATTAGAAAATTTAGGCTCACTTTATTTCCTGTCACTGCAAGGGCCTGACAAGAGATAGGTGCCAAGAGCCTCAAAGAGTGGTGCAGATTCAGACAGAGCCTTAGAACCCAGGGTACTGGAAGAATCCTAAGAAATGCAAGAGGCAATCCTGGTTCCTGAGAACCCTCCCAGAGACCACTCAGGAGCTGCTACAAACTCAACGCACAGGGAAAAGATGAAAATATCAAAGAAAGCAAAAGACTGTTCACAGAACATCACTCGGCAATGCCTTTGGTTCATGGTAAGGACCGGAGTGGGCGTGGCTGCCTGAGGGAGTGGCTCAGCTTCAGGATAAAGGATGCAAAAGGTAGGTTAAAGTCTACTTAGTTACTTGTGTAAGGGAATCAAGAAAAAGGGCATTGGGAGCTAACAACATGCTCTGTATATAGTGAACCACATTAGAGATTAGTACTTAAATCCCAGTGACACTAATTGTTCAGATATCCCTGAAATGGATGTTAACAATTTCTATGCTACTATGAAACTTGGCTCTCCAATTGAGCTCATGTCAGCCTCCTTCAGTATTTTTCTCCACACTACCCATGAGTCAAATCTTAGATTTCAATGGCAAAACAGGATTGTCAATAATTAGGCCTGGAATGTACCCAAGTTAACAGTGTGAAACAAGTGCTCCTTATGACACAATGCTCCTGGCTGCATTCATACAGAACACCCAACAAAGTCCTGCAGGGCAAGGCAAGGGGGGGGGGCTTCTTGGCATCAGTGCATATATGATGACATACACAGAACTAGAAAGAGACAACCCCTCTACTACACACATGAAAAGCAAAGGAAAGGCCTTCATGGTTACATATTACACGGTCTTTAACACCATATGGCACAGTCAACTTCAACCAATAAGGAAACCAGGTCCTACAAAAAGTTCAAGATGACCAGAACCAGACTGCAAAGATGAGCATCTCACTGCACCTTCACTAGACCAACCAGAAAACAAACGAACAAAGCCATTCCCATTGCCAGCTGACTCATCAAAGGGTTGAAAAAAATAAATCTTGGGGAACTCTTTACTGTCCAGGACTGAATGCTACACAGTATCATCACAGGTCCTGGAAATGTGTAAATTCTGCAAAGTGCACACAGGACCAGGAACCTGAACAGAGCCACTTTCATGTCACTTCACAAGCACAGAAAGATCTTCAAATCTGTCACCTGCATCACCCCCAAGAATAGCTTGAGAGGGAAGGGCAGAGCTTCCCATCAGGTCAACAGGACTGGGCTGGATACAGAAGAGCCTCAGACAGAAAGTGAGGTAAACTGTGCAGTACTCCAAAGCAATTCCTTACACACTCAAGGAGCCATTCTCGGGGGTGGGGGTGGGGGTGGGAGTGTCACAGTTTCTGAGAAAGGAGAGACAGCGAGCATTGTAGCCGCTAGCACAGTCCTGCATTTCTGAGGCTCACAGCTGCAGTGAGGTCTAGTTTCCCCAGCAAGCTATAACCAAATGCCAGGCAGGGCGGGCCTGTGGGGAAGGCAGCTTCCCAGTTGCAGAGCTAAGTGATGCACAGATCACGGGAAGATCTGCTCATCTCCCCTGAGCACCACGACACTCGAACTTCAGAACACACAGGCTCAACCTCAGACCTCCCTCCGCTGGCTATGAGGGATTTATTGCTGAAACTGAGTTTCCTGGCATTTCCCCTTTTTACTGAAAAATCTTTTTTTAACATGGCATGCTTGAAATTGGCTATTTATTGAGAGGACAAACAAGAAAAGAAAAGACAAAGACTAAACCAGTAAGTTATACAAGACCTTTGAATAGTAAGTAGAAAATATGTCGACCATGTTGCCATCTTTCCTAGAGTGACAAAGTTGGGCTGGCGTCCTAGACTACACACCGTTAGACCTCCTGTGACATTTATTCTATCTAGGGTAAGGGCATGGAACAAATCCATACTTTTAGATTTATAGATAAAAAACCTCACAGACCTAATTCATTCTGTTTCAATGCCATTTCAACAAAGCTACATTTTAAAATTCCAATAGCACTGGTGTCAAAAGTTATTAAGCTGGGGACTGGAGAGATGGCTTGGTAGCTATGAGCTCAGGGAACACAGGTTCAGTTCCCAGTACCCATATGGCAGCTTATAATCATCTGTAACTCCAGAGGAGTCAACGTCCTCGTCGGCATCTGCAGGCACTTCACACATGTGGTGCACAGACACACATGCAGGCAAAAAAGCCTATTCACATAAAATAAAAAGAAATAATTGAAAAAGTTTATCAAGATACATTGCATATATGAAATTATCCAAGAATAAAAATATTCTAAAAATAAATAAGAACAAAAAAAATTAAGCTTTGTTATTAAGTAGTAATTTAGATTACTTTGGAATTGAAATTGATAATCTAAAAATATCACAGGGGTGGTCTAGCATTTCAGTAGTCAAACTTAACACAGCCTGTTAATAAAGAAAATTCAATTTATTGGTAAAATATTAACATTACTTTCCCTACCAGTTGCAAAAACTGGTTAAAAATGAAAATCAAAATGGCTCAGTCTATGACCATGTTGACAAGCATTTAAGTCAGTGGTCTGCAAGCTCCCTAAAGCTGCAATTCTTTAACACAGTCCTTCACGTTGTGGTGACCCCTCCCCCAACCATAAAATAGTTTTTGTTGCTACTTCACAACTCTAATTGTGCTACCATTATGAATCTCTATGTAAATTTCAGTATCTTCTTATGGTCTTAGGTAACCCCTGGAAAAGGGTCATCTGACCCCCAAGGGTCGCAACCCATAAAACGAGACTACTGATTTAAATGATAAAAATAGTATAAGCCATCAAGTGTTGGTTTTATCCCAAGTACATCCAAATACAACCGATGTTGTCATCCGGAACAGTGGTAGCAGGACATTATGCATAGTAAACTTGGGAGTGGACTCCTAGCTCAACCACGAAGCACCAGGAGCCTCGCCATCTAAGTTGGTAACATCCTCTGAGACACCATTTTTCTACTTGGAAACTGACAAGCCATGGCCCAGAGGAAATCTGTCCTAACTGCTGGACAGACTTGCATGGAGAGCTGTTGACGGTCTGAAGATCATTACACATTTCTTTGTAGGTGCCTCGGAGATTAAATGGCACAAAACCACACTGTGCCCCTCATTTGTCATTTTAATGAGCAGGAGTCAAGACTAAATCATCCCCAACAACCCACAGCGAGGCAGGTAAGAGCTGAGACCGAAGCAGATCTCCAGACGCCCAGAGCGGCGCTCTTCTTAACCAGTTCACACGGCAATACAACAGAGCCAAACCTCTGATGTCCACTGGGAAGCGAGGTAATCACTCATTCAACACATTTATTCTGGCACCAGGCACCAGTCCCTATAGGAAGGTCCCAGCAAGAAACAAAAGAAAAATCCTTGGCCTACTGACTTTACATTGTGGCTCACTCACGGAGATGAGCAAAATACAGGGTTTACTGCAGTGGTAAGTATCACAGAGAGAGATGGAGACAGTGTTTCAGGATATGCAACTTTAGAGCCAGGTGCCATTTAAGGATCTGTAACAATACTGCATCCATTGTAGTTTTCCTAAGCATTTCCCAAACTGGGATTACTCTGTTTCGGGAAAGGTCTGGCCTGGAAATTCAGTTTGATTGATTGCCTTAACCTCTGAACTGCCAGCTCTGAGCTGTCATATTGGTGATCTAAATTTCCTGTTTATAGACACCTGACCCCTAAGTCCACAAAGAGCCCAATGTTATAAGGCCAGGCTAGGCTAGAAGCCAAAAGTTTCAAGGGCACTTGGATTGCTTCTTGAGTTTGAACGTCTCCAAAAGCAAAGATTTAAGAACAGCGTATGTGTCGAGTTCTGCTGGGACAGAGCTCTAAGAAACGGCATACACATAATTTTCCATTTTCTGACCTGTCAATTCTAGTGACATTGTCTATCATTAGTCTATATTTAACCAGCTTACTGGGCACTTTCTCAACCTTTTAGTGCCCCCCACTCACCACCCACCCCCGATATTAAAAGAGCAACCCAGTTTGCCTGAAGGAAAGTTGCTAAAGAAAAGACGAGGGCCCATCTCACAAATTCTGATCCGATGCTATAAGCTTGGTCTCAACCTTTTCATTAACCTAGTAAACTAGGCTAAGGTTTGCGTCGCCTAAGTTTTACAGTGCCCTCTTGGTGGTTACAATCGCTGGGTCCTCGGTGGTCACTGTAGCCAAAGAACGACCGCGGGTCTTCTCAAATTCGCAACAGTTTAGCCTGTTTGTAACAAGGGAGTGGCAAAGTGACAGTTGGGCTTGGGGGTGGGGGCTTCCCACCGACATCTTTCAGGGTTCTCCTTCTGCCTACGCCACGGGTGTTTGTTTTGGCTTCCCCGCGCAAAACCTGGCCAGCCCACTGTGCGGTGTCTGGGAGGTAAAACTTCTGCGGGGCTCCGCGGGCCGGGCGGGGCCTGTCGGGGCGAAGGGGCGGCTCTTCCCGGAGCAGCCCCGCCCTGCTCGCGGGTGCGGGTCCAGGACGGCCTGTACACCGTGTCTGGGGCTTTTGCGGACCTCCAGGGACTCCGGGATCGGGGCGATCTCGGTGGGGAAAGGAGTCTCCGGGAAAGGCCCATGGGCGCCCGAGGGGCGCGGCAGCAGAGCCACAGGAGCCGCAGGCGGCCAGGCCAGAGAGAGAGGGAGGGATGCGGAGGCGATGGGCGGCGGCGCCCGCTCACCTGATGTACGGGCTGGCCGCCGCCAGGATGTTCTTCTGCACCGGGATCTCCTCGCCGTCGAGGACCAGATGCGCGTCGCAGAAACGCGCCTCCTCCCGGAACGAGCTGAGCGCCCGCAGCAGGCGCGCGGCGTGCTGAGGGTCGGACACAGCGCTGCCCTCGGCCATCGCGCCTCCCGCTCCTCCGCCACCACCCGCCCGACCCGCCCGCCCGAATCCCGCGCGCGTCCCCGTCGGCCACTCCTCGCGTCCGCTCGCCCTCCCGTCCGGACTGAGTGAAGCTCTGGAGTCAGAGCTGGAAGTTCAACAACGCGCCTGCGCCATCGGCAGCGCGTGCGGACGGCGCCTTTAAGGAGCTGTGCCGTTGCGTCATCTTTCCGCGACGCCCCCGCGCCCCGCCCTACATCTCAGCAGCCAATCCGAAGGGCTGGGCTGCGAGCGCCGGGCGCGCCCACGGGTTGTGCTCGGTGCGGGCGGAAGGGTTTAGCTGTTCCGCGGTATCCAATTCTGAGTCTCGGCGATTCGAGTGCTCTCAGTGTGGAAGGGAATGAGACGCAGAGTGAAACCGAGGACTTATTATTCCTTTCGCGGGAGTTACGCCTCGCTACGTTCACGTCCATTAGTTCCGGGCAGAGCGCGGAGTCCGCCAGAAGCCTTCGCTGAAGAGGTCGCGAGTGAAGCGAGAGAAACAAGCAGTTTTGCAAGGCTGTGGCAAGGAAGGTGTTTTCCTCTTGCAATTGGGGACCGGGAGCAATGGAAGGGTTTTAAATACCGCGGTAGGGGTAAGGTGTTCCGAACGCTACTAAGATCGGGATCTTTAAAGCAGATCGATGCCAAGATTAGATAATGGCCTGGATGAAAGGACTCCGTGGTATATGCCCTCCCTTCCGCCCCCGCACCAGCGTACAATTGGGAAGGAGAGGGGGTCCAGTTAATTGCATGATTGCCATCCCTACCTTTTAGGAAAGATAAAGTCTGAAAGACTAGGGGGTATGAAGGCCAGAAGGATGGTGGGGACTTCCCACAGAGGCAGATCAAGGCTATGGTACTAAGCACCCCTGAGTGTGCTCACTCTGCAGGGCGAGCCTCATCTGAGTCCCTGGAAGTTGCTGAAGGTGCTTGGGAGTGGAGGAAGTAGCTACCATTTTGTGCAAACATTAGGTGCTCGAGGCTACAGAGAAGTCTTACAAGGACCAAGGATCAGAACATTGGGGCAGCATTCAAGGTAAAGGCAGGATGGGGTTTTTCAGTGCGTCAGCACAGCCTCCCGTAGTCCAAAGGTTCCAAGGGAAGTCTTGGTTTTCACCCTGGAAGCAGCAAGGCTTTGGCGTCACTGATAGGAATCAGAGTATAAACTGTACTCAGGATAGGAGACTAGGGAAAGCAAGGAAGTTACTAGTAGAAGATCGAGACAGTTCCAGTTTCCATTTCAAACACAGTATCTATACCTGCAGTGATAAAAGTATCTAGACTCTAAACCAGGAGGTGGTAACGCACGCCTTTAATCCCAGCACCAGGGAGGCAGAGGCAGGCAGATCTCTGTGAGTTCCCGGCCCACCGAGAGAATTCCAGAACAGCCAGGGGCTACATAGAGAAACCCTATCTTGAAAAACCAAAGAGACAACCCCTGCATCCAAAAAAAAAAGAAAAAGAAAAAAAGAAAAGTAAGCTGTGTCAAAACTAAGGTCTGGGAAAGCAGAGCTGAGTAGAGCTAACAAGGAACTGTGAGTTACTAATTAGTAAGGCTTGTAGTGGGCTGTGTTGTATACAGCCTCTGTATTTGTGCCTGTTGAGAAAATATAATAATAAAATAATGCAGGCCTGTTTTCGCATAGTGCTTCTGGGCTCAGTCAACACTCTTTTGTTTAAGTAGTTGCTGTGTTTTGAACATTGCTCTGTAAGACGCTTTTTTTATCCACATGACTAGCTCACTTCCATGTATATTGTGGCCTGGCACGATTTCCAGGTGCCAAGCCCTTGGTATCAGAGTACCTGGTACAAAGTGCTCCTCACTTAGGGTTGGATGGCTGGTGGGTGGTGTTTTATTCTAAGTGTGAATATTAAATAAATGTTTCCTGGGTTGTTTTTTTTTTGTTCTTGTGCATTTTCTCTCTGTTGTGCTGTTGTCGAAAGTGGATGATGTGAGTGTGTGGAGGTGGTCTGTAGAGTGCTTGCTGTGCAACCATGAGGACCAGAACTCTACATCCGGCACCCATGAAAAGCCAGGCTCTGCAGTATGCACTTGTGATCCTGCCAGGGGTCGGAGAAGGTCCTGGGAGATGGGCAAGAACATCCCTGGGACTTGGTGGCCAGCCAGTTTAGCGAGAATCAGAGTCCTAAGGACACTGTTTCAAAAACAATGTAGAAAGGTGGTTGAGGAAAGACACCTGATGTCAGCCTCCAGTGTCTTCAGATGCTTGCACACTTACCCCTCCTCCCTAATTTCCCCCCACCCCCACGATGTATATGACTAGGAGAGCTTTACACAACACAGGTATTTGATTCAAACGTATTCATTGATTGTAATAATGATCTATTCTTCAAATGCCAGAGGTTCCGAAATATACAGCTCTGATAACAGAGTGCTGGCCAGTTATCTGAGGATGGGAAGGTTCTCTGTCTCCACAGAAGCACCTGGGAGTGAGTGTAGGTCAGGCAGACTCTTCCTGGTAGAGATGAACTTGCAGTGTTTCCCTTGGAGAGGGACGGCTAACAGTCGTTATCAGTCAGGAGGAAGGTGGCTACTGGCTGGTGCACCTGCGCCACAGGACACAACAGCACCTCCACTGTTTCCAGTCATCCCCATCACTCAGTGTGCTTGCTGAACTCTGAGTCACCCTTGAAACTTAGCTCGAACATGACTGTCTGTGAGCCTCCTCCTCGTCCTGCCTCCCAGGACAAGGTAGCCAAGTGCTATATTCATCACACTGTGTTGTATTAATTTATTATGGAGCTGGGATCCAGCTCAAGGCTTTGTGTGTGTTGGGAAGTTGCTGCAATATTGAGCCAACTCCCCATCCCGGCCATTCTGAGCTCCTGGATTGCATGCTTTAGTGGTACACCTTCCTCTGCTGGGTGGTGAGCACTTCAGAAGAAGGGTGGGTGTTGGATGCATCTGCGGTACCTGGGCTGCCTGATGCCTAGCAGATGCTCCCACCTCAAGCATTAGTTAGCAAATCAGGTAAGAGAAGAGTGATGTAGGATGCTGAGCTGAAAAACACATCCCCTCAACACCAACTGATTGCCATATGTGGTTAAGTGGTAGCAACTCATCCCGCTTACGGGGAAGAAAAATCTCATGGGTCTGCAGCCAAGATCTGGCTTTCATCTCATCTCAAAGATCATCAGAAAACCATCAGCTCCCTTTGGAGGGAGTTGATCCCACTGATGCTAGGCTCACGGTAAAATGTATCCAGTTGAGTTCAGTTGTCAGTATTCAGCTTGGTGCTAAGGGGTAGGAGGAGTCCTGGGGGCTGGAGGAACAGCTCCCTGTCCCCAGAGAAGAGCAGCCCTGGCTGTGTCTTGGAATGCTTTGCAGCCATTGTTGATGTTGCTCAAACCGATCTGTCCTTGATATTAGTTCTGATCACTGAAGTTGTGTATTCAATGTTATTGTTTCCCAGCATTCCATAGGTATCAGATAGCAGTTATTATGAAACAGGCCATCTGAGAGAGATCCCATATTGCCTGTCCGGTTTCAGTCTCTGTTGACAACACTGAATTCACAGCCTCCCTCCTCTCTCTCCCTCTTCCTCTCCTTTTCCCTCTCCTCCCCCCTCCCCCTTTCAGACCAAAAAGGTTGTTTGTAAGGTACTAATAATAGTTAGTGACTAGATATACTTTTTACATCTTTGGCTACTTGGTATCACAGCAGGTGTAGGGATGCTGAGAACAGACATGGTTTCTCAGTGGGTCTTAGAACAGACATGTGTTTCTCAGTAGGTCTTTAGTCTCGCACTTCCCTTTTCTTTATTTCTTCACTGACCATGTATCATGTTTACAGTTGAGAAGAGAGAACAATTTCCATTTACAAAAAAAAAAAAATATTGAAGGCTTTCTTGTGCTGAAAACTGAGCTCTCAAGAAAAGTATCCCCTTGGGAGTTTGGGCTTTTATTTTAAAGTAAGTGTTAGCACAAGACAATAAATACTGTAACACAAACAACCGTGAGTTGGAAACTCTTGAGATTGGATGGGTTCACTTTATTGAAGAGAAGATTGAAATTCAGATACATCAAAGGCTCCATCAAGGTCAGTCATGAGACTGAGTGAGGGTAGAGAGGACCAAGGTCAGGTTCCTGCCTTCCAGCCCTGTAAGCTTTTCCACTCTCAAAAGCTGTCTCTTTATAAATACTCGTTTGGTCGAGACAGTCTCTTCTGATTCATTTTAAGGCTGTCTTCAGTCATTTTATTGGGTAAATCTGTCATTTGTCCAAATCCATAGATAGCTCTTTCTGAAAAGCCTAAGTGCTTCCCAAATTGCTGAGTCAGGGACCAGGTCAGTGTTTATGATGCTCGGGAGTTGATTCTATATATTTCACAGAGCTCAGAGAGGTGGCTCAGAAACCAGGGAGCTAATTAAATTGTATTGAAACTCCACGGAGGTGGAGGCCATCCTTGTCTCCCACCCAGGATCCAGCACAGTCCCTGACATACACTAGATGCTGTCTGTAGATTTGCTGAATGAATAAATATTAATTGGGATAATAGTTATTTTTTCCAACCCTACCGGATAACTTCAGGGGCTGTTTCCCACAATTCCCCACCGACCTCCAAACTGGCTTATTCAGTAACCTGCCTGACATCTCCACTGCTATAGCTAATGGCCATCTGCGACTTATGCAGGTCACAAAATAAACTCATGAGGATTGAAAAGATGGCTCCATGGGTCAGAGTACTGGCTGCTCTTCCAGAGGACCAGGGTTCCATTCTTAGCACCCACATGGTTGCTCATAATCATCTGTGTGACTCCAGCTCTAATGGATCTGAGAGCTCTTTTCAGGCCTTTGGCATTGTATGCACGTGGTGCACAGATGTACAGACAAAAACAACTCAAAAATAAAAATAAATAAAGCTTTTTAAAGTTACAAAACCCTGCTTTGACCCCTCACACCTAATTATAATTCCTCCCTAGTATGTGGTAGTTCATTGATAGTATTTGTTTACACGGTGGCAAAAAAAAAAAAAAAATCACAGTTTAAAAGGTAGTTGTGCTGGAGATGGAACCCAGGATCTTGAACCCAGGATCCTGTGCACACAGGCCATCAATATATTTGATCTATATCCCTATTCACTGACCTGTATCCCTAGCTATGTCTGGGGTCCTTCACTCAACTCCCCAGTAAACCCCACAAACTCCCAGACAGACTTTTCTGCCCCTGCCATTCTCAGCATCACCAAATACCATCTCATCCATCACCACTTAGCCCTTCTGCCTCCCCTCTGCCCTTCTTGGGACTCCTTCTTCCCTGACAAGGTCATCAAATAAAACCACTTCTGATATCTATAGCCTCCAATGGCTTTCCATCAGACTTAGGAAGAAAACCAACCAAATCAAACAAACAAAACCAGAAAGCCTGTCTCATGCTATACAGAGCTCATGCTATACAGAGCCTGGAGTGATCTATAGCCTATACCCTGTGTGACCACATCCTTGAACATTCCCTCTCAGTGTGCACTAGGCCACACTGGCTGGCTTGCTCTTCCTGAAACAGCCCTAAGTCGTCCTCCACCCCAGGGCGTTTGTATCATCTTCTCTCTCAGACAGGAAGTCCAAGGACAGTTCCATTTTGCCCCTTCAGTCTTCTTACGGCTCAGAGATGATGGCTCCCTCACCCTGCCTCATCTTTCTTCTGTATACTTAACCCCTGCCCATGTTCCTGTGCATCATGTCCTTGCTGCTTATTTGTTAGAGAGGCTTCACAGGGTTAATTTATCCTTGTGTCACTAGACCCTAAAAAAAAACGCTGGCATGAAAGCATGTGCCCTAAAAAGTTAGGTTATTGGCAGACATCCCCTCCCTCTCCTGCTACCTCGCCTACCCCTGCACTCCGAGGATGCTGGGTGATTGAGAGTGATTTAAAGACCTGGAAATGAGCCTTGTAAATCTTAGACTGCTACAGCTCCAGGCATAGGTCACCTTAGTGTCGTCTTTCAAACTAGGTCCCCTGCTAGAACCTTGGTTTTGTCCTGTTAAGGCATGTACCTCTTTGTAGTTTTGTCTGTCTGTTTTTGTGATGGAGTTTCTCTGTGTAGTTCCTGGCTGTCCTGGAACTCACTCTGTAGACCAGGCTAGCCTCGAACTCAGAGATCTACCTGCCTCTGTCTTCTGAGTGCTGGGGTTAAAGGCTTACGCCACCGTCCGTCTCACTTGGCAGTTTCTACCCAATACATTTACTTTGGTTTGTAGTTATGTGAAGGATATATAAAAGGCACTCAAAATTTTGCTCTTTAGCGAGTTTTCCATCTACCTTGTTGCTGGGTGTGTGGTGAGCTGGTTCATTCATCAGTGTTCCTTCCCATGGTATACCTACTTCACCTGCTGCTTGGACGTGTCTAACAGTCTGTGAACTCATTTGAATCCTCCAGATGCCTGGCCACTGGGCTGCCTTCTAACTTCCCTCTGGGTACTCACAGCCGCTCTGATTAAAATGGCAAGTTGGTAATTCTCAGGACAGTGGATAGCACATCACTCTGGGATAATCGGAGCATCTCCTCACCCGGCAATAGTGAAGGTACAGTGCTAGTGAAGGCTGACATCAGGGTCTGGCACACAGTAGGTCCTCAATGCATGCTGTATTACTCCTCTTATGATTATTATTTCCCCTACCATCCTTGCCTTTGATTTTGGCAGGATCTCGCCCAGCCTGGGAATTATTAACCTCTACTTGACTTTTTAGTGGATTCTAGTTTCTCCACCCCTGAAGCCAGCACTGTCTCCATGGCTAAGTTGACATCAGTCTCCCTTTTGTCTTTCTTTGACTCTAATTCCGGGAACTAGGTGAACTCTGTTTCCCATCTCCATCACATACTTTTGCTTTCCATACCAGACCTTTAAAAACCCCTTCTGTCTCTTCTTTAGCATGTCCCATGGCTTTATTTATGGGTTGACAGACCCTCAATGTATCCTAGGCTGGACTTGAAATTATAAAGATCTACCTGCCCCTGTCTCCTGTGTATTGAGATTAAAGGTCTGTGCCACCATACCCCACTTTTTTTTTTATTATTTTATGTATTCACCATTGCTCTCTTCAGAGAGCAGAAGAGGGCATCAGACCCCATTGCAGATGGTTGTGAGACACTATGTGGTTGTTTGGAATTGAACTCAGAACCTCTGGAAGAGCAGTCAGTGCTCTTAACCACTGAGCCATCTCTCCAGTCCCCACTTTTTAAAGAATGATTTATGTATTTATTTTTATGTAGATGAGCACACTGTAGCTGTACAGATGGCTGTGAGCCTTCATGTGGCTGTTGAGAATTGTATTAAGACCTCTGCTTGCTCCGGTCAGCCCTGCTCGCCCTGGTCAACTCTGCTTGCTCAGTCCCTGCTCACTCCAGCCCAAAGATATATTTATTATTATACATAAGTACACTGTAGCTGATTTCAGACTCACTAGAAGAGGGCATCAGATCTCATTACGGGTGGTTGCGAGCCACTATGTGGTTTCTGGGATTTGAACTCAGGACCTTCGGAAGAGCAGTCAGTGCTCTTACCTGCTGAGCCATCTCACCAGCCCACACACCCCACTTTTTAAAATTACAATTATGTGTGTTTCTGTGTGGCTCTCTGCACATGAGCACAGATACCCATGGAGACCAGAGGCACTGGATATCCTGAACCTGGAGCTATGGGTAGTTGTGAACCATCCAATATGGACGCTGGGAACCAAACTTGGGTCCTCAGCCAGAGTAGCCGGTGTTCTTAACCACTGAGCCATCTTTCCTTCCTCCCATCTTCTGGTTTTCTCTTCTCTTTTCTTCTCTTCTTCTTTTCTTCTTCCTTTGTTTCTTTCTGTTGTAGTTTTTTGATACAGGGTTTCTCTTTCTCTCTGTGCAGCCCTGGCTGTCCTGGAACTCACTCTGTAGACCAGGCTGGCCTCAAACTCACAGGGATCCTCCTGCCTCTGCCTTCCAAGTGCTGAAATTAAAGGTGTGTGCCACCACTGCCCGGCTCTGATTTCCTTTTAGACATTTACATAATTTCAACTGTTTTCAGAAAAGCACCATATCTCAGGTGCTTCCTCCATGTCCTGCTTGAGGAAGCCGTGTTCTCATGATATCTTCTTGTGCTTTCTTTTAGAGGGTTTTGGTTCCCCATCTTAGGTGTGTGATCGACCTCAGACGTGTGCCTTTTCTATTCTCTCCCTCAGTCCTGCTGAGACAAATACACCTAAATATGAAGTCCATTCACACCTTGAACAGCCCGTTCATTCAGCCGAAGTTCTAAGTGCTAACCCTTGTGGGAGACCGTAGGCAATTAGGGTCGGTGCTAAATCTAAGGAACTAATTGGCTACTAGGGGAAGGAATGCCAAGAGAGCAGTAATTTAGTTGGCAATGATGTGGCCTGCTTATTCAGACTTGTGTGTGCCTCTGGGATCACAGCAGACAGGGGCCACCCCACCATCAGTCATCCTGTCTCTAACACAAGTCTGTCAGTCCCCGGGTACAAGTCCAGGACAACATTCGGGAGTTGGTTCTCTCCTCCTCCTGGAGAGTGAACTAGGCTGTCAGGCTTGGCTGCAAGCATCTTTAGCCGCTGAGCCATCTTGCTAGCCCCTTCTTTTACATCATCTCTACCATCATTCATGGTCCTTGCCTCCTGAACCTTTGAGTGGAACCAGTGGAGTCTCCTGGCTGGCCTCATGTATCTGATTTGTCCCCCTTCCTGGTACCCGTCCCCGGGACCAGACAGTCTCCAGCATCATCTCACAGAGTCCTTCCACTCAGCTCCTTTTGGTCTCGCTGTACTGTGAACTCTTCCTCTGGAGTCTTACCTCTGTCACATTACAGCTTTCCACCGTGGGCATGCTCCTGCATCAAGCTCCTAGCTGGGAACAGCTGTCTCAGTTGGACCCCACCAGACTCACTGCCTGTCATGTACATAGTTCATACCTGGAACATATCTGTGTTCTGCTGTGGAACTTGCCTGACACATAGCCAGGACCTGCATCTCTGACAAACATACCTGGCCCTGATCACACATTGTGTACCTAGTTTTCTTGTGGCTGTGACGAAATGCTTGACACAAACAATGAAAAATGATTTACCTGGCTCACAGTCTCAGACTCTGTTGTACAGTTGTGACAGCACCCTGCAGGATAGCTGCAGTTATCCGGATGCCACTATGTGTCACTGTGGTGAGTGACCAGTAAACAGTGACTTTAAAAAGCACAGTCACAGGGCTGGAAAGAGGCGCTCTGTGGTTAGGAGCTCATACTGCTCTTGCAGAAGATCTCAGTTTAGTTCCCAGCCTCATGTCAGATTGCTCATAACCACCTTTAACTCCAGTTTCAGAGGATCAGACACCCTCTACTGGCCTTCTCAGGTACTACACATACACATGCAGGCATGCATGTACAGACACACACATGTACACGGACACGGACATGCACACACATGTACACATTCACTCCCACACAGACATGCACACACATGTACACACTCACTCCCACACAGACACGCTCATGCACGCAAGTACACGCACACACTCATGCACGTGCCCGGGCACACACATATGTAATTTAAAATAATTTAAACTAAACGAAAACTGCAAGCACCGAGGCACAGATGAAGAGAGGGCTCACTGGTTAGGCGTGCTTGCTAAGCAAGCATGGGGAAAAGAGTTTAGATTCCAAGAACATACTTGAGTGCCAAGTGGGCAGGGTGGCATGCCTGAAATTCAAGCCTGGAAAGGGAGAGGCTAAGCAGCCCAGAGCAAGCTGGCTAGCAAGACTAGACGGGTGAGCAAGCTCTGGGTTTGATATTAAGACCCTACCTTCGTGGACCAGGTAAAGAGTGATATCGGATAACTCCAACATCAACCTCTGGTCTCTACATATACTCAGACGCATGCACACCGGCAGCCACACACGTGCAAGTGTGCACACCATATACACGTACAAAGCAAAACAAAACAAAAACCCGCACTCATGGGCTGTTGAGATGGCTCAGCAGGTAAGAGCCTCCCCTTGACTGCTCTTCCGAAGGTCCTGAGTTCAATTCCCAGCAACCACATGGTGCCTCACAACCATCTGTAATGGGATCCGATGCCCTCTTCTGGTGTGTCTGAAGACAGCTACAGTGTACTTACATATAACAATAAATAAATCTTTGGGCCTGAGCGAGCAGGGCTGACCAGAGTGAGCAGAGGTCCTAAAATTCATTTCCCAACAATTACATGAAGGCTCACAACCATCTGTACAGCCACAGTGTACTCATATACATAAAACAAATAAATCTTTTTTTTTTTTTTTTTTTTTTTTTTTTGGTTTTTCAAGACAGGGTTTCTCTGTGCAGCCCTGGCTGTCCTGGAACTCACTCTGTAGACCAGGCTGGCCTTGAACTCAGAAATCCACCTGCTGGGCTGGCGAGATGGCTCAGTGGTTAGGAGTGCCGACTGCTCTTCTGAAGGTCCCGAGTTCAAATCCCAGCAACCACATGGTGGCTCACAACCATCCGTAATGAAATCTGATGCCCTCTTCTGGAGTGTCTGAAGATGAAGACAGCTACAGTCTACTTACATATAATAAATAAATAAATTAAAAAAAAAAAGAAAGAAATCCACCTGCCTCTGCCTCCCGAGTGCTGGGATTAAAGGCATGTGCCACCACGCCCGGCTAAATAAATCTTAAAAAAAAAAAAAAAAAAAAAACCCTCAGTCACACCTATGGTATTAGCAGCAGCAGTTTGGACACACATCTCTCTTTTCCTTTCCCCTGGGGGTTTATTAAATAAAGGGGGCATCAACTCAGTTTCTCTATAATGACCACTTCCTCTGGTGCCTCCCTATGCAAGGAGCTCAGTATCCATCACACTGACCAGTCTGTCCTTTCTGCCACCTAATCAGGCATTCCATGTCACAGTCTAAAAGACTGTCCCAGAGGACCACTGACCCTCAGCTAACTCATAGAGTAGCCAGGGTATTGAATCCTATTGTTTCAGAAACCCTTGTAAACTCCCATGCTCCATCATTTGTCTCTGCCCATCCATGCACTCCCAGGATCTCGGTAAAGAGCCTGGTAAACACACTCAAGCAACGAAATGGAAACCAAGAGACTCAGAACCTAAAAGACAAACATGCAGGGGCATGGGTTTAACTGGGGCACCGTGGCTCTGAACACATCCCTTCCAGGTCCAGTCAATCAACTCAGCAGATAGCATCTGGGCAGGTGACTGTTTTCAATGTCTCCCTCTTGGGAAAGGTGGTTTCAACATCGATAATTTGCACTTTGTGGCTCCCAGGTGCGCTCTTTAATCAAGACGATGCCGTCCTTCCAGAGGAACAAGTTGCCACTTTTCATGAAATTTGTCCTATTTAGCTAACTTTTTTTGTTGGGTGCCTGATGAATTGCTTTCTTTGTTACAGTTGTAAGCTTTTAAAATGACCTGTGGAGAGTCTTGGGGAGTTCCTCTATGGGGAGACACTGGAAGCTTGGTCTCTCCAGCTCCATTCTAAGTGTCTGAAGAGCAGGGATCACAGGCAACGGTCTGAATCTCCTGTGGCACCTGGCATGGGCAGGCAGGATTTCAAGAAGTCATTACCTGCTGTAGTGGTTTCTTTCTTTCTTTCTTTCTTTCTTTCTTTCTTTCTTCCTTTCCTTTCCTTTCCTTTCCTTTCCTTTCCTTTCCTTTCCTTTCCTTTCCTTTCCTTTCCTTTCCTTTCCTTTCCTTTCCTTTCCTTTCCTTTCCTTTCCTTTCCTTTCCTTTCCTTTTTCTCATTTTTATTAGATATTTTCTTCATTTACATTTCAAATGCTATCCTGAAAGTCCCCTATACCTCCCCTCACCCTGCTCCCCAACCCACCCACTCCCACTTCCTGGCCCTGGCATTCCCCTGTACTGGGGCATATGATCTTCACAAGACCAAGGGCCTCTTCTCCCATTGATGGCCGACTAGGCCATCCTCTGCTACATATGCAACTAGAGACACAGTTCTGGGGGGTACTGGTTAGTTCATATTGTTGATCCTCCATGCTGAGCTAGGCTTTGGGAAGGATAAAGCACGGATCAGATTCAGATCTGGTCTCTAGGAACTTCAGAACCGCCCCCCCCCCCCCACCCCCGTCCTGGGATAAGACACAAACACAAGTGATGAGCAACTGACTTGGCTAAATGGGATGCGTGGGAGGGAGTGTGGCAGGGAGCTTCACTGAGATGCACCCCCTTCCCAGAGCATCACTTGTACTTAAAGATGGAGGGGTCCTTTGATACTAACACAAGCACTGAACACCATGGCAGACACTGTGGCGTTTTCATGCCTGTCATGGTAGACCCGTATACTGTACCTTTTTTCTCCCCCTCTTTCTGGTAATGGATGTTTTCTGACAGATACAGGCAAAGATAGTCACCTGCATGTGATAGCATTGAGTTCCCAATTCAAGCACTCTTCACCATGACCCATACGTGTTGGATCAGGCAGCTGAGTATTCTGGACCCCAGCTTACGCATGGTTTTCATATGTATATGCAATGTGTGCATGTGGGGGGACACTTATGGTAGTTTTTATACTCACAGTGGGAAAGTGAATGATTCTGGCAACTGTATGTATGGATGTATGATGGCTGGAGGGTGAATGGATGGATAGATGATGGACAGATGGATGGATGATAGGTGAATATATAGATGATAGACAGATGGATAGATGATGTAGGGATGGGTGGTGGATGGATAATAGATGGATGGATACATAATAGATGGATGGATGATGGATGGATAGATAGATGATGGATGGAGGATAGATGATAGATAGATAGATGGTGGACAGATGAATAGATGATGGACAGATGGATGGATGATGGACAGATAGATGGATAATGGACAGATGGATAGATGATGGACAGATGGATGGATAATGAACAGATGGATAGATGATGGACAGATGGATAGATGATGAATGGGTAGGTGGTGAATGTGATGAATGATGCACAGTTGGATAAGAGATGGAGAAGAGGACAAGACAGTGTGTCCCTACATAACAATTTATATTTTCTTATCATTAACTACACTGTGTAGTTCTATAATATTTGTACAACAAAAGTCCTTTCACATCACAGCAGAATCAAGGACACTGGAATGATCCATTTTACTGGTGAAGAAAAGTGCAGCCTCAAGCAATAGTACCTTATACACATGGGACCTGATCAGCTTTGGCGGTGAGCTGGCATTGGCTCAGCATCTTCAACACCAGGAGCTCAGGGAAGCTACAGGGAGAAGGTCACCGTTGAAGACTCTGCCTTTCCTTCCTGAGCCATATGTCACAAGTCAGTGCTGCGCAAGGGCAGACGTGCTTCCGTGGAGACTCTGCTGTGGGTCCTGCTCTTCTTGGGGACACTTGTGCATCTGGCAAGTCACACACTATTTCAGGAAGTCTGTGAGAATCCTGCAGCCCTCCTAGGTGTCCTGAGGTGTCCTCTCAGGGGACATCCTGAGTCTTACCGAATACAGAAACACAAGCGCAGAACTTCCAGGAAGATCAGTGGAGTGGGGGCTGGGGGAGGTCAGGGGTCAGGGGTGGGGGTATACCTCAGGGAATGTAGCACATTCAAAAACCTCCATCTGTGGCCACTGCAACTCCTTGGTCATCCCGCTTCTGAAAACTCACATGTCCATTTCAAGCTGGAACATCCCCTCCTTCCTTAAGATGCTTCTCACTTCTTGGTGGAGAAAACACCTGAGGTCGGCTGCTTCAGAGATCCAGGGCAGGACACTAGTGTGTTAACCTAGGCAAGGTGGAGACCAGTGAACGGAAAACTCCACAGATTACTCAGAAGTGCCTGGCTCTGAGCAGGCAGTATCTTCAGGGTCTTGAATGCCAGGGATGGCCACAGCAGGTAGAAGATTAATGTCGTTGACTTTATAGGTCCACCCAACACTCCTGTGTTGAGAACTTCCTGTATGTCAGGCCCTGGTCTAGACTCCAGCTTCTTAAACTGCAGGTTGTGATCCCGTGTAGGATCATAAAATTGGACGCAGGAGCCTTGAAAAAAATTTGGCCAACAATACATGATTTCAGAAAATTCAGTCACCAAAAACTAGTTCGAAATCTGGAGAGTCATAAGCCCGAGGCATTTCTGGTGTCTCACTGGTGTTGCACGGCAGAATTTCCTCGGCAGCCTCAGTTCTGAACACACACCAGGCAAATTTTTCTCAGCACGTGTCTGTCACATGCCACCTGTGAATCCTGCCTCAAACACCTTGGCTCAGATTCAAAATCATTGTATGCTATGTACTGCAGTGTTTATGTGTGTGTGTGTATATATATACATATATATGTGTGTGTGTGTGTCTGTGTGTATGTATGTGTGTGTGTATACATATACATTTCTTGCTCTTATAGAAAAAACGATTTAGTTGGAGAAAACAAAGACTTAAGACTTCTCTCCTCCATCAGCTTGTATCAAGTCAGTCTATCTTTTGGATCAGACTGTGTGCGGATGTTTGGTTTTACAATTTGCTGGGTCTGGGGAGCTGGCTCAGTGGGTAAGAGTGTTGACAATTCAGGCCTGAGGACCCAGATTTGCTTTTTTCACAGCCACATAAAAAGCCGGGAGTGGACACACATGTGTGCCTGTAATCCCCAACACCGGGGTGGGAGGTAGGGACAGGAGGATCTCTGGGGCTTGTTGGCTGGCAGCTTAGTTGAAAAATGGAGAGCTGTCGGTTCCGTGAGAGACCCTGCCTCAAGAGAATAAAGTGGATCAAGACCGAGAAGGCCAGAGGTCAGTGCTTGTGGTCACGTGATACCTTCCCCCAAAGACACCTAGGTCCTAACTGCTGCAGCCTGTGACTACAGGACCTGCTACAGACAGGGAGGTTGCAGATGTGTCCAAAGTAAAGATCTAGAGATGGAGATACATCTTGCATTATCCCAGCAGGCCAGTGGACTCATAACGGGGAGGCAGAGGAGAATCTGACCTGGAAGAAGAAAACAATGTGCCCCTGGGAGCAGGGACTGAACTGTGATGTTGGGATACTAGTCAGGGCATGAGGGCGAGTTATGGAGAGTTTCTTCCAGAGCCTCCAGAAGGAAGGTGTCCCAAAGCCTCCTTGCTTTTTTACCACAGGACTCATTTTTTGGACTTCTGACATCCAGAACAGCAAGAAAATCAGTGTTCGTTGCTTTAGGCCATACCCAGGCGTGTGGGATTTGTTCCATCCACAATAGAGACCCTCACTCCTTCCTGTAAAGCATCTTGTGGGCCACAAGCTGGTTTGTCAGTCTACATACACTCTCCTTGTTATTGTCGTAAGAAATTGTAGTCTCTGCCCCTAGCTGAGAGGATGTGCTGGCAATGTGGACAATGCTGGCTCTCCCACACCAGTTCCTAGGGTCAGGGTAAGAACCCTGAGCCAGGCTTGGGGCCTCACATCTGTCCTAATCAAATGACAGGTGAGAACAAAATCAGAATGTCAAGTGACCCTCACCCTTCCCAAAGCCACTAAGGCTCTCCTGCCTCCTGGAAAGGGCAGGATATCAGCTGCAAGCACTCATGGTACAATGTGGTGGACGGACTCCATAGGGGAAACACTGGATGTACTCAGATGTGTGCACTGAGCAGGTGTCTCATAAACACTGCTGTCTGCAGGCTCCTGTGAGGAAGAGAAGTGATTAAATCTCCACCCGGGACTATGGCTCTTGTCTTGTCTTCTGGCTTGAGCTGAGGCCCTACTTGGGCTAGGGGGAAAAAAAAGACTTTTAGGAAATAATGGAGGGGTGGGAGAGGGAGACAGAGAGAGAAACACACACACAGAGGAAGAGAGATAGGAAGAAAGAGAGGGGAGAGAAACAGACAGAGACAGACAGAGGAAAGAGAGAGAAAGGAGAAAGACAGAGACAGATGGAAATAAACTAAGAGAAAGGAGAGACAGAAAGGAGAAAGACAGAGAAACAGAGAGAGACAGAAAAGAGAGAGATGGAGAGAGACAGAGAGAAAGGAGAGAGACATATAGAAAGAGAGACAGACAGACAGAAAGAGAGAGAGAGACAGAGAGGGACACACAGAGAGATTTCCCACCAAGGGATGATTTGAATAAGAGTGTCCCCCACTGGCTTGTACATTGAAGCATTTGGTCCCCTGTTGGTGGCACTGCATGGGGAGGTGTAGCAGGTGTTGCTAGAGGCAGTATGCCATTGGGCTCTGACAGCTTATACACTCACACCATTCCCAGTTGCTCTCTCTGCTCTGTGCTTGCCATCCAAGACGTTGCTCTTAGCTGTTCCTGCTGCTCTGCCTGCTGCCTGCTGCCACACTTCCCCAGGTGACAGTGATAGACTCTACCCCCCTGGGACCATAAATCCAAAGTAAACCCTTCCTCTATGGGTTGCCTTGGCCATGGTCACAGCAACAGAAGAGTAACTCGGGCTATCTGCAGGATTTATCAAGTCCAAAGGTGGCAAACTGAGCCATATGCTAATGAGGAGCACAAACCCTCTGCCTCACACTGACCATGCAAATTGGCTATAAATATAAAACCAAGGAAAGTTCTCACACCCACAGATTAAACAGCGGCTTCTCAGATTCACTGCCAATATCATGGGATTAAAAAGGAAATAGATAAAGGCATTTCAGCCAAACTAAAAAAGTTGATGTTTTTGCTTTGTTTTGTTTTGTACTTTGAAGGACACTATCAAGGAAAGGAAAAGCCTGCTTATAGAACAGGGCAAAATATTGGACAGCCATACCTCTGATGAGGGCCTTAAGTCATAATATGTAAAGATCTCTTTTTAAAAACGATTCATTTTTACTGTTTTTTGAAAAGATTTATTTATTTATTTTATCTATGTGAGTACACTGTCGCTGTCTTTAGACACACCAGAAGAGGGCATCGGATCCCATTACAGATGGTTGTGAGCCACCATGTGGTTGCTGGGAATTGAACTCAGGACCTCTGGAAGAGCAGCCAGTGCTTTCAACTGCTAAGCCATCTCTCCAGCTCCATTTTTACCGTTTTAAAGTGTGTGTGTGTGTGTGTGTGTGTGTGTGTGCAGGTGCCTGCAGAGTCTAATAGATGGTGTCAGATCTCCTGGAATTGGAGTTATATGAAGTTGCAGCCCACCCCATGTGGATGCTGCATACTACAAGGGCAGCAAGACCTTAACCACTAGACCACCTCTCCACAACCCCCCTCAAAAGTTTCTTAGACTCAATAACAAAAGATAAATACCACAGAAAATAGAGGCAAAAGGTTTGAGTTAGGCATTTCTCCACAAGAGACTTCAGGCTCACCACCACAGCAAGCTGCTGCTTCATACATATGAAGGAGGCTGAAATTAAAACAGCAGCCAAGGAGGATGTGGGCATGTTGGAACTCTGATGCCACAACTGTGGCTCAGTCACTTTGGAAATAGTCTAGTAGCTTTGCTGGGGATTAGCGAAGAACCCCATGATGATTGGGCATAAACTTGCTCTATAAAGCATTGATTGATCATAGCCTAAATCAGAAGCTCCAGCCCCTGTGTCACAAACCCTAGACATTAAAATAAAACCATTAGATAGTACGGTGGTTTGAACAGGAATGGCCCCTATAAGCTCATAGATTTGAGTGGCTGGTCACTGGGAGTGGTTCTACTTGACAGGGATTGGAATGTGTGGTCTCGTTGGAGGAAGTGTGTCACAGAGGGTGGGTTTGGGGGTTTCAAATGCTCAAGCCAGGCCAGGCCCAGTGTCTCTCCGTTCTTGCTGCCTGCTGATCCAGATGTAGAACTCTCAGCTACCTTCCCAGCACCACATCTGTCCGTGTGCCGCTTCCCACCAGGACAACAATGGGTTAAATCTCGGAAACTGTAAGCCAGCCCCTGTTAAGCGTTGTCTAGTAATCCTGGTGTCTCTTCACAGCAATAGAATGTCGACTAAGACTCATAGTAAAGAGAAAAGACAGAAAGGAGAGAAGAAAGAAAAAGTCTAGCAGAACTTCAAAAAAATGTTAAAATGTAGAATTTTCATGTGATCCATTAAGTTTATAGTTGGTATACACTCAAGAGAAATGAAGACATGTGTCCACATAAAACGGGCGCATGGTGCTGGGGTACAACTTGGTGGTGGAGCACTCACCTAGAACATATGAGGTCATACCTAGAATGTATGAGGTCATACCTAGAATGTATGTGGTCATACTTAGAATAGATGAGGTCATGGTACTCTATCCTTCACTATCAATCAACCACACTTCTGCATGAATGTCCACAGGGTAGATTTGTTCATGCTAACTTAATGAGGAAACCACCCAAATGTTTGCCGACGGATACACAGAGAAGTGTGATAAGGTCATACAGTAAGTAATATTCTGCCACAATAGCACTGACATAGTGACTCACGCAAAAACAATACGCAAACCTTGAAAACATTATGCTGAAAAGCCAGTCACAAAAATAAAAAGAGGTCTGGAGAGATGTCTCGGCAGGCAAAGGCACTCGACAGCAAGCCTGACAACCTGAGTTCGAATCCCCAAGGCCCACACATGGCAGAAGGAGATGTAGCTCAGTTGGGAGGGTGACCGTTAGCATTCATGGATTCTATCAACAGCACCACGTACAGTGTGATGTCATGTGCCTGTAACTTCAGTGCTTGGAGGGCGGAAGCAGGAGGATCAGGAGTTCACAGTCATCCTCGGCAATGAGTTCAAGACCAGCATGAGCTAAATGAAACTCTGTGGGGAAAAAAAAAATTGGGGCTGGAGAGATGGCTCAGCAGTTGAGAGCACTGGCTGCTCTTCCAGAGGTCCTGAGTTCAAATCCCAGCAACCACATGGTGGCTCACAACCATCTATGAGATCTGACACCCTCTTCTGGTGTGTCTGAAGACAGCTACAGTGTACTTAGATATAATAAATAAATCTTAAAAAAAAAACAAATCAACATACCATTCTATGTATATGAAACTTTTCCTTTAACTCCTCCCAGACCCACCCTCTCTCCCATCCACACTCACCTCTCCTCTTTTATAGGCCATGGAATCCGGATTGTGTTGCTCATATGCTTCTGGGTATAAGGCTATCCACTGGAGGAGCATAGTCAAGTACCAAGGGCCACACCCTAAAGGAAACCCAGTCCCCTTCCCATAGCAGCGGTCACCTGTCAATAGCTCTTCAGCTAGGGCTGGAGACTCATGATTCCCTTCATGATCCAAGCTGTAAAGCTGACCAGATTCATCTTGTGTGGACATTGTTTTTAAAGGGAAACAATACTGGCCATCTGCATATCAGGCGAGGACTCTAGAATTCATGCAAACCGATCCATCAGTAACAACAGGGAGAAATTCGAAATGCCTTAAAGCATAGGATGGTACATACTACCCAAGCTGCCAAGTCCCAAAGAGGGGTAACATGCACCCATGAAAAGAGCATAGTAACCTGTTATGTGCAAAAAATGGAAGTTTTTTTTTTTAAGCTGGCATGTTGTTTATAAATAGATCGCTAGCCTGTAGATGCCGCACCCAAGCAAAAGCTATATAGAAAACACACCAGAACGCTTTCTCACTAGTTTTCTTTGGGTCTTAGGATTCTCGTTGTCTCTCTCATTTTATTTTAATCTAGCTAGGATTTCTACAACGAACACATAGGAATTTATAATCAGAGAACGCACGCACTCCTTTATCTACCTCCTCCCCCTTTCTATGGCTCTTTCTTGGAACTTTATAGAACTTTTGCTCTATACACGATTTGTTCAGGCATTCACATCAACCTCTACCTAGTCCCAAGCTGCAGCCTCCACCTGCAGGAGCGACCCCTTTGCAGATCCCGCAAAGGGCCTCTGGAAGTCCCGCCCATCCTGGATGTTTCTTCCAATCACCAGGAAGAGGGATCCTCCCTCAGGGCTAGCCTGCCCGGTGCAGCACACCTCACTTAGATCCTGTGGCCAAGAGAATGTTCTGCTTCTTGTCTGGGACTCAACCTAGAGGAATGACCCTGTGTGACAGTGGCTATACGTTTCAACTTCCGGGGGAGGGGGGGAATGAGGTATTGAGGTCCCAAGGTATCTCATTGCTGTCACGTGGCATCAGATGCACTCAGATGGTATTGATGTTGAAAGCTTTTCCATGTGTGTCCTAATCTGCCACAGGAAAGATTCTGGACACTTAAAAACCACCCAAGAGATCTTTAGACGGTGTAAGAAGAGGTCAAAGCGGTTTTGACTTAACCTGAACCAGCCGTCTGTTCAAAGCTGTGAGCCCAGCACCAGTAACTTTGGTCCCGAGGAACCAAGTATAGATCAACACTGCACACGTGGCTCAAAGGCATGAAGGTTTCTCCCGTGTTGATTCACCCGGGTGACACATCCAGCTTGTCTCAGCACGGGGCTCATACTAGGGAAATGTGTGGTAGACATAACAGACACCTGTTGCCTTTCCCGCACCTGACACTCGGGACTTCGAATGCTCCAGGAAGTCGCTCTTGATGAAAGCCGTAAACAAACCCAGAGATACTGCTCTCCCCAAACTTCCTGGTTGTTCGTCTTGCCCACCCACACACTTCTTAACCAGGAAGTCCCGGAGGAGAAGGGAGATTGTTTTGTGGTCCTTCGGAGAAAGAAGAATGCATAGGGAGAGCTTTTAGCTAAGTGTCCTGACCTGTGCATGTACGAAATGCAACAGGATTATAGAACCCTGGACCCAGGCAAATCAGATATCCTGTCGTCCATCTTCAGGGGTTTTTTTTGAAACTGAGAGAACAGGATCTGATGTGCTGGCCTCCCTCACCAGTATGGTATTCTAGCTGTCATCTTAAATAAGGTCAACAAACCCATGTTGTTTCCTCCCTGCAGAACTGGGCCCTTTCCTGAGATTAGGTCTGGCCACTGTTTGGCAACTGAGAACATGGGGGTGGGGACGCAACAGCTTCACATTCCTCTCTACCCTCAAACATTTAAAGTAGGAGTGGGTGAGTGACTGTCACATCTGTCACCTCCCTTCCGCTCCTGCCACCCAAACCCAGGTTCTGATCTCATCTCATCTCCTTCAGGCCACTGTAGCTGACATTTCCAACCTTCCAGGCCTGAAGGGCTGAGATTCCCAAGGGACAGAGATGGTGGAGAAGGACTCCAGTGGTCTTCATGCCACCATCTACCCCATCCATGCTGACTGTAAACTCAGGGCGAGATGGGCAGGGTGAGGAAAACAGACAGGGCTGATGAGACCAGGATGCGGTGAGCCATGAGCGGCAGGATAGATCAGGACTTAACGGGAGAGGAATGTCAGTGGATAACTGTGTGTGGTCTATCTTCCCCAGCTCCCAGCCGCTCTTTAGGGAAATGTCTGTCTCTTGGGGTGCGGTGGAGTTGAATGTTTGCTAGGGGAACTACTAACTCAGCCACTCAGCCATTCATTTAACAAATACTTACTGAGTATCTGCATCGCACCAGGTGGTATTAAGGTGTTAGGAACAGAGCAGTGAATTTAGCAGTACTTAGCAGCCTGAGGGGTCTCCACAGGGCCAACTTCAAAAGATTTAACACAGCATGATTCACTTACAGGACCTTTCCTCCTCCTCCTCCTCCTCCTCCTCCTCCTCCTCCTCCCCCTCCCCCTCCTCCTCCTCCTCCTCCTCCTCCTTTTCCTCCTCCTCCTCCTTTTTCTTGTCCTCCTCCTTCTCTTCCTCTTCCTCCTCTTCTTCCTCTTCTTCCACCTGTCACTCTCTCAAATAAGGTCTTACTCTTTAGCCTAGGATGGCCTCAAACTCATGGCAATTCTCCTGCCTCAGCTTCCCAAATACTAGGATTACAGGTGTGAGCCATGATACCAGTTTTTAGATGACATTTCTGAGATGACAAAATTCTATAGGTGGTGGTTGCCAGGGTGTAGGGACAAGAGGTTGGAGGGGCAGTCTCGTGAGGATCCTTGTGCTGATGGACCATGCAGTATTTGACTATGGCGGTGAACAAAGGATGGTACCAATTTTATCCTAGTGGAAATACCAGAACTACTCACACACTCGTGCACACACATACGCATGTATGAACTTAACCTGTGCTTTGGGTACCCACTAGACTCGAACAGTGAAGCTCCAATGACCATGGGGCTCCCAGCAATCAAGTGGGAAGCCACTTGGCTGGTTTCTGAGCTCCTCCATCCCAGTCATTGTCTTGCTTGGGGCGCTCCTTCTGCTCTGCTCCACATACTGAAAGACTCCGAGAGGAGCCCCTCGCTCAGGCCTCAGGACAATAGCGGACACCCAAGAACTCACGATAGACCGAGCTTGTTGCAAACCACATGAGGCTTTATTCGGGGAAAGCCAGAGCTCTGGGGACGACTCATATCCCACGCAGGGGTAGAGGAGTCGACCTCGAGAGGAAAGAGGTCCCAGTTTTTATAGGCCCTCAGGGGAGAAAGGAGAAGGGGGGGAGTAGGGGATTTCCAGATCTAAACAATGTCTATTCTCAAGAAATGGGTATGGGAGGGGTACAAGGAAAGAGTCTGGTGCAGGTGTAGCAACTCAGGATTGGCCGGGCTGTGGTTGCTGGGGAGATTTTTCTGACTCTTTCTTAGCAACCAATATCACAAACACCTGGCAAAGGGCTTCATCAGTGGGCACACACATGGGTCAAGGAACGGTCAAAATATTGGCAGACACACAGGTTCCAGGAGTGGCCAGAGCATTGTGCACCTCTATTTTTCTAAATCAGTGAAGCTAGTTCTGCTAACACTGACATCTATCTTGCCAATTTCAGGGCTTCTGTGTCCTTTTACATTCTGTCAGGATCTTTCAATACCAGTCCACCTTGAAGTGCAAATAGCTCAGGACACCCCCTTTCCCTTCTGGGGGCTGATGTGGCTCTCGCTGGTTTTTCAGACCAGCCTGGCTTTGGTTTTCCACCCTGAACTCTGGCCCTTCTGCCATGGCTTATCTGGTCAGTGCCAGTTCAGTGACCCCCCTCCTGCAGAGAAGGGTTCCATTATAAACCTGCAGTCACTGATCATACAATAGGACTTCTTACAGGCCAGGAAGGGTGAAGTTCTGCAGCCCCACTTCATAGGCTCCAAAGAACTGGAAGAGGCAGCCACATAAAAATCAAACAAGCAGCTGGGCGGTGGTGGCGCATGCCTTATAATCCCAGTACTTGGGAGGCAGAGGCAGGTGGATTTCTGAGTTCAAGGCCAGCCTAGTCTGCAAAGTGAGTTCCAAGACAGCCAGAGCTACACAGAGAAACCCTGTCTCGAAGAAAAAAAGAAAGAAAGAAAGAAAGAAAATCAAACAAGCTCTCAACAGACTTTCAAGGTGGTTTTTTTTTTTTTTTTTTTTTTTATATTTTGCTACTCGTTGCATGGAATGACCACAGGGCACCATGCCCTTCTGGCCACATGACTTACAGAGAAAGTCAAAAGGCCACACCCGCAATTTGGTCCATTAGAAAGGATGGAGTGGATGGAGGAAGGAGCTGGGATGATCTCCCACCTTTTTTTCATGTTCATAGGTGCTTATTCCAAGAACAATAATAACATGGTTAATACAATTCTTGATTCACATTCAAAGTCTTTTTAAAGTGCATTTGCCTATACGTGTGTGCACTTGAGGACATGTGCATATATGTGTGTAGACTGGAAGTGGACATTGGGTCTTTCCCTTCATCATGCTCCACCTTATTTTCCAAGACAGGGTCCCTCACTGTTTGCTGAGTATGCCGATTTAGTTAGGTTCTCTGGCCATCAAGCCCCAGAGACCTTCCTACCTCTGCCTCCTGAGAGCCTGGGATCTAGACACATAAGGCCATGTCCAGTTTTTATGTGGATAGCTGGGGGGGGGGGGCAAGTGTCTGAACTCAGGTTATCTCACCAACCAATGTATTTTTCCCGTTCCTCAAGGTCTTTCTAAGAAAAGAAAGGGCTGTCTTAAATATACTAGAATTGGCTGGTAAATACTTGCCTTTTCAACAAGGATTCTAATAAAATGGAACTTGAGCTGTCTCTGTGGTTTATTATGGTATTTGAACAAAGAATAACAGCAGGATGATCATCTCCAGCAACAGAAAGGCTCAAGCTTACTTACTTTTCCCGTTGCTGGGAGACGGTAACTGACAAAAGCTACTTAAGGGGGGATGGTGGTGGTTTGAGTCAGAGGACCAGGGTTCAGTCTATCATGGTGGGAAGGCATGACGTCAGGAGCATGAGGCAGCCGGTTACATCCACAGTCAGGAAGCTGAGAGGGGTGAATGCTGGTGCTCAAGTGGCTTCTGCAGTGAGAATTTTAGTTTCTCTAAATGAACACAGAAACATTATGGGAATATGTTTTATTTCTAATCCAAGGCATGGAGCTATGGGGCTGCCTTAAAGCAGGTGACTATGATTTGCCTCGTGCTCTAGCAGGGGCATGCTTTTGCCAGCTGCAGATCATTTCTACGAGTGTGTGACCTTTGGAATTCTGGGGACTTTCCAGAAGTTTTAGGGCCCCAGAGGTGAGTTGTTGTTTGTTGGTGTTGTTTACTGTTTTTGGTTGTTGATTATTGTTGGTTGCCGTTGGTTGTTGGTTGTAGTGGCTGTTGATTGTGGTGGTTGTTGGTGGCTATTGTTTGTTGTTTGTAGTTGTTGTTGTTGGTTGGTTGTTGACTGCTGTTGGCTGCTGTTTGTCATGTAGTCATGTGAGAAGAAATGAAAAGAGGAAGTTAGATATCCTGAAGGCAAAGATCAAACTTGTCCCAAGGAACTCAATGCCTCTAATCAGTACCTCTAATCAGCAGGAAGTAGTCTAAAGATACCATCGCCCCCTCTCCCCTCTATCCTTTTTCTCTTCTCCCCAGTGTTAAGGGGGTTGATAAGTAGATGAAGAGGAATGGAGAAGGGTAGAAGAAAACGAACCCACAAAGTAGCAAGTCCAGCGACAGGTTCTTTCCTTTTTATTCAGTCCTGATCTCTGTTCAAAGGATGAGATGGTGCTGTCCATGTTCAGGTTGGATCTTTCTTGCCCAGTTAACACAATAAAGAAACTCTCTCACAGACAGGCTCATAAGTTTGTTTCTTAAGAGATCCTAGATGCTGTCCACGTTGACAATGTCAACAACTAAGTCCTACCAATGAAGTCTGTCTTTCTTTCTTTCTTTCTTTCTTTCTTTCTTTCTTTCTTTCTTTCTTTCTTTCTTTCTTTCTTTCTTCCTTCCTTCCTTCCTTCCTTCCTTCCTTCCTTCCTTCCTTTCTTTCTTTCTTTCTTTCTTTCTTTCTTTCTTTCTTTCTTTCTTTCTCTTTCTTTCTTCCTTTCTTCCTTTCTTTCCTTCCTTTCCTTCCTTCCTTCTCTCTCTTTCTTTCTTTCTTTCTTTCCTTCCTTCCCTCCCTTCTCTCTCTCTCTCTCTCTCTCTCTCTCTCTCTCTCTCTCTCTCTCTCTCTCTTTCCTTTCTGCCTTTCATTTTCAAGATAGGATTTCTCTGTGAAGCCCCGGCTGTCCTGGAACTTGTGTTGTAGACCAGGCTGTCCCTTGTGAACTCAGAGATCTGCTTGCCTCTGCCTTTAGTGTTAGGATTAAAGACTTGAGCCACCATGACCTGCTGTGAAGTCATTTTCACTGTGGCTCAGTTCTGGTGTTGTCAGACCTGTGGGATGATCTGAGTTTTCAACCTCTTGCATTTCAGTTGGAGTCTGCTTCACTGCATTCCAGTCTGCATCTGGGATAAATAAACCATGAAGGTCCAGGTGCATGTCCGCATCAACAGAGGCGCGAGCCAATTCCGTAAAACTTTTGGCATCCAGAATGAGTAAAAAGGGCAGCTTTTGGGGATCCGTAGAGACGATGGCTGATAAAATGACTCCTATAAGAAAAGAAAAAACAAAACCCCCCCCAAACCAGTTTATTTCCATTTGTAATGCTGAGAGTGTAGTCTCAGGCCTTCATGCAGGCTAGACAGCTGCTTTCCCCGTAGGCTCCATCCCTGGTCCTAAGAGATATCTAACAGTGTTCAAAGCATGACCTTGTGTACCTGGAAAGAACATTTCTCAGAGGTGTCTCCCTGTGATCTTTTAACTCATCCTTGATCTAAGCAGCAGGAAAGAGGAGATATGCCATTCTGTGTTGGCAGAAGAGAAACCAGAACTGCAGTCAGCAGCCTACTTCCAGGAGCGACACTTTGCCTCGATGAACCTTCGTCTCTTCATCTTTGCAGTGAAGCTAATTCCCACCAACCCCGACCTCATGGGTGCTGGGGTGATCTGCAGGGTGGATTATGGAAGCACTTGGTTCGTTTTCATGCGTTTTGAACAATGGCTCCTTTCCTAACTTCTCGAAACCTCCGAGTATGGAAAGACCCAGGCAATTCAGGGAGGACTAAGGGCTAAGGTGTGCTACTCCGTGGAGCAGGGACTTCTTGAATTTCAAAAGCATTGCCATATTTGTTTTGTTTTGAGACAGGTCTTGTAATGTAGCTCAGACTGGCCTTAAACTCATATCTGCCTACCTCTACCACTCAGATGCCAGGAAACCAAGCCATGTGTTGCCATATCTGGCTTGTGGTGGTGCTGGAATGAATCCAACTCATCTCCTGGTTATGTTGGCAACCCCCCCTCCCCCAACGTTTGCCTGTAAATTGGGATGTCCTTGCTTCTCTGTGCTCACTTTCAAGGTATAGCAGGGTCAGGAAACTTTTAGTAAGTGCCCAAGATGTCGCCCAAGGGATCTGGGTTGTGGTGGCTGAACACAGGTGATGTCAGATTGGCCTGGATTCAAATCCAACCTCTGCATATGGAGCTCGTGACTTTGGTCAATTTGCCTCACTCTCTGTGCCTCCCCTGGATGAAATGAGGACAGTGTCACTCCACACCCATGGAGAGAAGGCGTGAGAAGCAGCTGCCCAGCCAAGCAAGAGGCTGGCCTCAGTAGGAGTGGGTGCAAACAGTCCCCTGCTTTAGAGATGACAGTGACATGGGATCCCCCTGCCTGTGTGCCAGGCCACAATCAGAAGGAAGCCAAGGCCAGGTGGAAAACCACTCCCTCCCACCTGAGGGAAGAAGCTGGCAGTCTCAGTGGGACAGCCTGCCCTCCCCTGCAGGTGTGGGCAGCCCCATCCCTGGCTTGGCTGGGCGGTGTCCTTACCCATAGCTTATTACCTTCCCTGGTATCCTGAGGGCTGTGGGCAGGGCATTTTTGAAGCAAAAGGGGGATAAGACAATTTGGCTAAGTGGAAACCTGCATTTCTCAGGTGCCGTGAAAACTTTGCATGATTATAAGAGAGGTCATTTGAGATCTGGGGCCAGCCCTTGCAAAGAATTCTAAAACTAAAGCTGCACGTTCTGAAAGAATGTATGTGTCACTCAGTGGAAAGGATATGGACTTTGAGAAGGAGAGAATTTATACCGTGCCCAAAGAAGATCTGTTTGTTCAGTCTTACCCATGAGAATGTTTTCAGAGGCTGTGAGGTATGTCAGGTAGTGTATTCTAACAACTTCATCCATCCATCACCCACTCATCCATCTGTCTGTCTATCTATCTATCTATCTATCTATCTATGTACCTACCTATCTACCTTGTTGCTGTTGTTTTTTTGAGACCAGGTCTTAGTAGTTCAAATTCTCTGTATATCTAAGAATGACTGTAGACCCCTGATTGTCTTCTGTCTGCCTCCCAAATGCTGAGATCTCGGGCACACATGCCATGCTCAGCTGACAATGTGATTTATGATGGAGCCCTTGGACCCCACGGTCTCTGCTTGGCCTGCAAGGGACTGAACAATAAAGGTTATCCACTCAGGGTAGTCCTAATGTCGTGTGAGTGAAGCCACAGTAAAAATCTCTGGATGCAGAGGCTCAGGTGAGCTTCCATGTCTGGAAATGCTTGGTTGTCAGAAGTGAGAACAGTACAGCCAAATCCACTGGGAAGGGATGGCGGGGAGCTCTGGGGGCCCTAGTGGATTACAGAACCTGGTGGTAGGAGCCCTTGACCTTACACTCAACATTAAAATTGAGTGTGGTCGTCTCATCAGGCAACCCACCGTGGGATGCCCCTGGGCGGTGCCTCTGTTGGATGGGTAAGTGTGGTCCATGGGCTCCTCCCTTCTCCCTTCTTACCATCATCTTCATCCTTCGCACCTGGCGTGGGAACAAACAGAGGCTCTGCCGGCCAGCAGCTCTCCTCAGACCACTTTAAGGAGGACTTTGTGAGGATGTCATATTTCAGTATCTGTGTATGCAGAGAAGAGAAAGGTGGGAACCTGGGTCTGCAACCATGCTGACTCCCTAGAAGTGGGAGGGCATGAAGGCCACCGAGGGGAGATCCAGCATCACCCCCAAGTGACATCTGTCCCAGGCAGCACGGCCCCAAGAAGGGAAGACCCAAACTTCCTCCCCCAATATCAACACAGGTCTCCTGGCTTACAGAAGGCCTCAGAGTCCTGAAATGTTCTGGTGTTTGGTACTATCTCACAATGTTTTACGTTATAAAATTAAGGTGTTTAATGCCACCAATTAAAATATGATAACAATTCTTTTGTTGCTTTAAAAGTAAAAGCCCTGGACGAAGACTAGAGCTGGGTGGTGGAGCCCCCCGCCCAGAACAAATAAGTTATGATTTGAGTCCCAGCATCCTAAACACAAAACAAAGCAAAACAACAAATAAAAGAGGAAAATTCCCATGAGGTCTCATGGACCTGTTCCTGTAGGGTATAGAATTCATAGAGAATTCATGGGAGTGGCTTGGGGCATCTCTCTCTCTCTCTCTCTCTCTCTCTCTCTCTCTCTCTGTCTCTGTGTGTGTGTGTGTGTGTGTGTGTGTGTGTGTGTGTGTACACCTTAACTTTTGCTTTAAATATTCTGCATTTAGAAATTTAAATATTTTTAAATTTATCATCTTATTTTTGCTCTCTGCATCTTTACAGTGTGTGTGGGTGGGGCATGCATCACTGCATCATTGCATCATATGCATCACAGCCTGCATACAGCAGCCAGAGGGCAGAAATTGGTTCTCTCCCTCTACCATGTGGCTTCCTGGTATCAAACTCAGGTAGGCGAGCTTGATAGCGCATCCCCTCACCGCCTGAGCTACTTTGTCAGCTCTGTATTTTTAAATGCAAATAAAAATGTTGATCTGAAAGGAAAACAGTATCTGGCCAATGCTTTGGACAGTGCTGGACTGTAGTAAATACGGACAAATCGTTACTTAAAAAACAAAACTAATTCTCCAAGTTGCCGTGACACCTGCCTGCTAGAGAAGGCGAGGTGGGTGCTTGAGACAGCACTCTCTGCTGATTGATTTGTTCTCAGAGCCCACCACAGTGTCACATAGCCAGGGCTCCCTAAGTGCAAACAGGAACAGAACTCTTACTTCAGGATTATCCCAACTGACTTCTCTCCTGCATCCCCTTTTCCCAGTCTTAAGCCCTGAAGAGTCTGATTTGCAGACGTTAAATTGGGTCCAGAGAAAGCCAGTCTGTATACACAGGGACTCCCAGGATGCAGGGATCCATACCTTGGTTGGGACTGGACTCCACTGTACTTCAGCTGCAAAGATGTAGCGATATGGCTTCCCATTGTAAGCATAATTTATCCGAGGGAGCTCTAGGCCTTGAGAGAACAGAACACTAATGAAACCCCATCATTGGTGAGGGAGAACTTCCCTCTTCATGCCAAACTAGACCTCATGCCATAGAAGCAGTTCCCAAGTACCATCCTAACCTTGATTCAGACCCAGATTACATCAAAGGTGGTCACAGGGAGGGAGGGACCTATGATAGTGATGCTGGCCCTGCCAGAAGGTTCAGGAGTGAGGTGACATAGACCAGAGGGCTTTAAATGCTTAAGTACCTGTAATTATCCACGATAGAAATCAGGGAATTACAGATTTAAATCAGAGGCTGCTGCACTTTTTAAAAGGCTGCCTAAAAATGCTGTGTTTGAGTGTGTGTGTAAGCACGCATGGTTATGAAAAAAGACTTCATAAGCCAACTGGGATGAGGGCCAATGCACAATATAAAATAAATGGGGTACCTGGGATGGTGCAGTCACTATGAAAGCACTAGGAGATACTGAGGCAACAGGATTGCCAGAAGTTCAAAGCCAGCCTGGGCTACAGAATGAGACCCTTATTTAAGTAAATGAAATAAGTTCAGCGAATCCTATTATGATCTTTATAAAAGGATGTTTACAAAGGATTTTCATATCACAGGTCGTGTCCATATGATAAGGTAAGTGCAAATAGGGCAGTTATAGAGTGTGTCCATTTTGTCACAAAGAGAAAGTTTAGAAGTGATGCTGGGGTCAGCACTGCCTGCGGGGGTGGGGGTGGGGGGGCGAAGCTCCATCTTGCAGGTTTTGTTATTTCTGTTACCCTTTGCCTAGTCAGTGTTCTTGTTTTTTGTTTGTTTATTTCAAGACAAGATCTCTTAGAACACATGCTGGCTGCTTTGTAGCTGAAGATGACCTTAGGTTCCCCTCCCCATCTCCCCAGAGTTGAGATTACAGGCATACGATTTGGTTGGTTTGTTTGAGAGAGTATGTGGCTCAGGCTAGCCTGGTACTCACAGCAATCCTCCTGCCTCAGCCTCCTGATGTTGGCTTTACAGGCATGCACCACTACATCCAGCTTCATTGTACACATAGAAGTATGAAATACAGATCTGTCTACATAGGGCTTTGTGCCACACCCTATGATACATTGAGCACAGAAACTCAGCCCCGTGGGACAGGGGCACCTCCCAGAGAGCTTTCGGCAGGCTCTGGCGTAGGGTGAGGGCTACTTGGAACCCAGGGATGTTTCTGAGCATCCTCCAGTGCCAACAGTGCCCTACCACAAAGAAGACCTGCCCCACATGCCATCCTGGATGAGGAACATGGGCCCATGGGTGTGGCTCCTGTCTTGTAGCTTGACACTCTGTACACAGCTCAGCATCCTCAGGCCCAGTGGACCAAGAATGCCCACTTTGTAGGAATTGTGACAGTGCAGAGGGAGACATAGGGGCCTACGATGCCTGTTTAATATATCACAGCCAATCACAGACATCAGCTGTGCCTGTCATCTATCCAAGGACCAGAAATGTTGGAAGCTATTTTTAAAAGATCCCCAAATTCTTTTCCTGGGGTTCCAAGAGCCTTCCTTGCTTTTCCCCGTCCCTGCATGGAAGGGAGCTATCACTGAGAGGGGCTTTGGGACACTCCGTGAGAAAGGATGTTTCCTACCTTCGTAGAGGACCTCGGGCTGGCAGTAGACATGGCCGTCTTTCTCCTTCAGGGCTGTTGCAGTTGTAGATGACACCTTGACTAAATTTGAGCCCACTTCTGCATCCTGAAAAGAATAAATTAAAAAAAAAACCAACAACAAAAAGAAAAGGTCATTCCCACAAGCCATTGCTTTACCATATATATTCACCTGAGCAGAGTCCCAACGCACTATCACCTCGCTAGGCCTCGCAGTAACCACAGGAAGCAGCTATTTCATTGCTGTTACTTTCAGTTAGAAAGAATGAGTCTGGAGGCAGCTTTTCCAGAGGATCTGGGTTCGAATCCTAGTGCCACAAGGTAGCTCACAAACTGTTAATTCCAGTCTCGGGGCATCTGATGCCTCTCCTGGCCTCCAGGAGGCACTGCGCATAGAAGTGAACAGGCAAAAATGCAAAGAACCTGTACATTCAATAAATAAATTTAAAAACATAACTATCACTTCAATAGTCATGAGGATTGGCGACAGGAACAGACTCTCCCAAGGCCACACAGCTGGTAAGAGGTACAGTCAGGACCTATCTAGGCTCGTTATCTCTCTAAGACAGCAATAATATGCTCCAAAGAGTAAGGACTCCCTTTTAAAATGCTGGGTGATTTCCCTTGTAAACAGCTGCTTCTAGCATTCAATGGACGCTTGTGGAGTCTATAGTAACACATGTGCTTAGGGTGTAACAGTGAGAGAAAGCCTAGGAACAAATTGTATGCATGGTCTGAACTCAACCACATATGCTCATAAAATACACTGGGATGAGAGTGTGAGAAATCTCACAAATATGGACATCAGGGCAGAGAGTGGAAACTTCCCTATTTTCCACATACTTAAGCGTGGGACTTTGGGCAAGAAGTTAGCTTCTCTGTGGTTCAGTTTCCTTCTTTGTATAAGGAAGATAATAGTAGGCACATCTTTAGCAGATTACAAGGATTAAATGCTATCACCTGCCAAATGGTTTGCAATAGGACCTAGGCAAACACTCTGGTGGATGATGACATCTTTGGAGACCTACACAGCAGGTCTATGCTATAGCACTGACTCTTGGAGGATTCATTCCAAGCCCTCGGTGATGCCCTGAAACACAGATAACACTGAATGTGTAAGTGTTGCAACCGGACAGCATGGCATTGATCTGATAGCTGAGCCGACTGCAGAATGACTAAGAGGTGAGTAGCATATAGAGAATGGATACATTGTACAAAACAACTGCTCCAGTTCTGAGTAAGTCTGAGGTCTTGGACTGTGAATCAGAACAGCATGCAGTTTTACTCCCAAGACCAATTTCTTTAGCCAGGCAGTAGGGGTGCATTTAATTCCAACACTCAGGAGGCAGAGGCAGGCGGATCTCTGTGAGTTGGAGACCTGGTCTACAGAGTGAGTTCCAGGGCAGCCAGGGCTACATAGAGAAACCCTGTCTCAAAACCAAAACCCAAACCGCATTTCTTTAGAGGTGGGGCTTTCACTGAACATTTTTTTGGAGCTTTCTGGATTCTAAGTCACTGCATGGGTAGAACATGAAGCCAAATGAGGGAATAATCGTATATTATTATTACCATGGCTGACGTCTCCTTCTCTGCCCAAATTTTCAACATTATTTTTGACATTAAAAACAATATGCTTCTTCTCTTGCAGCATGTGTATGTGTCTGGTGTGTGTATGTGTGCTTGTGTGCAAAGGCCAGAGTTTCACATTATTATTATTGCATGCAAGGTTTTAGTGTGTCTTCTTAGAATTGCACACCATCCCGGCAGAAGGAATCACTGCAGAATTTCTACTTTCCCCCAGCACCAGTTTTGGCTTTGCTGTGTTCCCTGGCCCCCATCTTCCCCATCCGGTTCCGCATTCCTTTCATTGTTTCCCCGGAAGTCTTCCTCTAGCAAAAGCCAAGTCTTGCAAGTCTGGGTTTAGGCTCATATTTCCTCGAATAAGCCAAAGACTCATGGATCACAGGAGGCCACCTGTCCTGCCACCATCAAAGTGGGCTCTGAATTCAAATACAAAGATGACATCTGGCATCGTCTTGTACTTTGTGGCTAGCTTTTCCTCTGCGTCTGTCTTTGGTACCTGTTGCTTTCCCGGGGCGAAGGACATCAATGACTGTGTGTTTCCTCTGAAGCAAACTGTTAGCCATGAACTTCTTGGTGAGGACATAGATCGATACCGTATCATTCATGGTGGTCCTTGAACAGTGAAGGAGAAAGAGAGGACTCCTCCCACCCCACCCCACCTCTTTTTTTTTTTTTTTTTTTTTGAGACAGGGTCTCTTATTTTACTTGGGATTCACCTATCGGCTGGCCAGAGAGCTTTAGAGATCTGCTTGTCTCTGCCTTTCTGGCGCTGAGGTTATGAGGTTATGCTTGTACGTCATATGGATGCCGGGGATGAAACTCAGGTCCTTGTGCCAGAACAGAGCAAGCACTTTATAGACTGAGTCCCCTCTCCAACCTGCTATCCCAGATCAACCTATCTTAATGACAGCAGCTCACCTTCTGGGAAAGGGAGCAAGCTAACCACTTCATGGTGGCTGAATTGAAGGGGGCCCTTAGAGATTATTCATCTAGTTTGATCCCTTGATGGTTAGGAGAGGAAGCTGATGCCCAGAGATGGAGAGAGTGACATGTCAAAAGCCACACAGAGAGAAGCAGAGCCCGGACCCATGACTTCACACTGAGATTCTCCCAGGAGCAACAGTTTGGATAGAGGGCAGAGCAAGGGGCCCTTTCCCATCCTGAAGGTTTTAACTTGAACATCTCCTTCCTTAACCAGTTTGAATCTGCTGAGTCTGTGAGGCAGCAGTCCTGGGCTGTAATTATTTTATTCTGGAAGCTTCTTTGTCCTTCTTTGTGGTCAGTTGCTCCAGGATGTCAGAGACTGTTTCCCGAGGTGCATGGCACCCAGGAAGTGAATTCATGACTTGATAAGCTTTTCCCCTCTTTCAGTGGTCAAGGGACAAAGAACATGCTTGCTTTGCAGTTTGGCTGGAGAGCCCAGTGGAGCCAAGTCTGTGAACTAAGTAGCCCCGTGCTGGGTGCACTGTAGTGTCTCACCATGTACCCGTGTGCCTTGCTGGGTACCGCCCCCTCCCCACCCAAGGCATGTCCAGCCTTGATCCGCAGGGAGTTGGTTGACAAGACACTCTTTTAGCTCCAGCTTGAAACTGGTCAGACTGGTTAAGGGATAAACTTTTAATTTTCCACACACAGCAGTAACCTAACATGACTCGGCTGCTTTTTAGCAGCCAAACCCTGCTCAGCATTGAAAAGAGATCAGCCAGAATTCAAACAAACAAAAAAAAAAAAGAAAAGAAAAGAAAAGAAAAATAAAATCCCACAGCACAGTCTTGCTCTGCAGTCCTGGTGCCCGAGGGAACTTCCAGGGCTAAGCAGAGAGCTCGGGAACTGCCTATCGGCTGCCAAGGAAATACCAGCTTCTGCGTGGAACCAGAATTCAGAACTTGCTATGTGAGTTTGAAAAGATCTTTGACCCCACTGGGTTGGCCTCCCTGTCTGTAAATGGGGTAATGAGTGAAGCATAGTGGATTCTGCCCGATCTTGGAAAGTTAGGGTTATATAAGCATCTGGGGCCGGGTCAGAGGTATCATTGTTAACAGACACGGATTCAAATCCTGACCTAATCCCAATGGTGACTCTTTGATGTTGGGCAAGCTACTTTCCCTCTTAACTGGAAACTCTGGGATAAAGAATAACTCAGAGGGTTGCAATGTGAACCGGCAAAAACAGTTAACCGTTCTTAAAACTCTGCAGGGGCTGGAGCAACAGCCCGAGTTGAGGCCCACGGGCCCTATGCCCAAATGCAGCAGGCTAATTAAGTAGACCAAATCGCTCTCCTACCCAGATCCATGGGCTTTTATCATCTGGAACTGCTCTAGCCAATCACTAGAACTAAAGCCAACCTATTTCAATGGTAGCAGCTCTTCTTCTTCTTCTTCTTCTTTTTTTGTGGAAAGAAGAGAAAGTTTATTGTGTTTCTGTAGTTGGATTGCTGGGGTCTTTAAAGATTGGCCTCGTTCTGTCCCTCATTAAAGGAGGCTGAGACACAGACAAGAGACGTGTGTGGATACTGAGACTCTTAAAAAAGGATGAAGTAAGATTGAAATTCCCATGGGCCCTGAAGAAGCCACATCTCCCATGCTTTACCGCCACATTCTCGTTGGCAGCTACTGTGATGGACAGGGAGAACATCCTAGCAGCAGAGCAGGTTCCGTCTCAAAGGGTGACCCAGAAGGAGTATGGATCGAAAAGTCTCCTTAGTTCTCAGCCAGACGAAATGGCCAGTGAACACTTCTCACTCCAGGCTCAACCTGGAGCTACACAGATGCCCCACCCAGCACCCCAAGTCCCAGTCAGTCCCAGATACCTCACGGACACACTGGTCATACCCACTGCTCTTAGTGGGACAGAGGCAGTCTCTTAAACAGGTTGGAATCCCGATTATCCGAAGTATGGGTAGGTGTGATGGAGAGATGCCTTTCTTGGTAGGCATGACCTCTTGGCCCTTCAAACTTCTCATCTCGTGGAGAAGGGGCCATGCTGGAGACAGAAGGGACAGATAGCGGCCTCTAAAGTGACAGTCTCAGAGAATGGGATTCTATGGCCAAAGTCTCAGAGCAGAAAAGCCATTTAACACAGGGCCTAGTTCTCAGCCCACCTCCGTGGATACTACTTCATCTTATCAGGTATTCATGTCTGCCTTTGGAGACAAACCCCAAATCTGCTAGTCCAGGATCCAAAGCCACCTCATGTAGCTCTAGCATGCCTCCTTCCGTGGCAGACTGTGAACCATGACAACGAATTCTCACAAACCCATCTCTAACATGCCGTGGCGCCCTTCAGGACGAGGGCAGGGCAGCTGCCCCACTGTCTGGACATGCCTAGGTTCCTCCCTGCCACTCCTCCACCCCTGCAGAGCTCCACCTCAGGTACCGGCAGCACTACATAAACAGCTGGGGTGTTCGGGGGGGCCCTTCCACTCTGCCTCCATTTGACCCCAGCTGGCTGAGCATCATAGGAAATCAGGAGGTCCTAGACCTCTGAGAATAACCTCCCACCATCTACTCTGGCTATAAAGCACTGTTCCCCAGGACATGGTATAAATGCTAACAGGAGAGCTGTGCCCTCTTAGAGACTTCACTTCATGGTTCATTCATTCATTCATTCATTCATTCATGCATGCATGCATGCATGCATGCATTCATTTCCACCTTTAAGAGGTTTTTTTGTTTTTGTTTTTGTTTCTTTTTAAAAAAATATTTATTTATTTATTATATGTAAGTATACTATAGCTGATGCCCCAGAAGAGGGCATCAGATCTCATTACGGATGGTTGTGAACCACCATGTGGTTGCTGGGAATTGAACTCAGGACCTCTGGAAGAGCAGTCAGTGCTCTTAGCTGCTGAGCCATCTCTCCAGCCCCCAAGGGTTTTTGGTTACAAGGATAACCTGCCTCAAGACAGCGTCCCTGCCTTCTAGGGGCCTATGTCTCAGCAGCAAGAGGGGATTAAAGAACCTTGTCATGCTGGAGGTGTGTGTCACCCTAGAGGGTGCCACGGTGTACACACACCCCTGACAAGGGAGGGAGGGAGGGAGGCACAGAGACCTGAAAATGGAGACCTTTCTAAGCCCAGAGAAGCTCTCAGCATGCATTACAGTCACTCAGGATGCTCTGCGTCTAGGGAGTGCTGCAGATGACACAGGACTCCAGAATGGGCCACTGAGACAGGCAGAGGGGACATTGATAGGCAAACGTCCCTGAGTACAGGGCATTTGAGAAGGGAGAACTTTCCTGGCTAGGAGGGAGCTGGACCCTTGGTGCAGGGTGTGTGTGACCGTGTCTGTCCACCTACCCGAGTTTCCCATCTGTATACATCCAGGCAGCTGAGTGACTTGAAAGCAAAGAAGCCATCTTTAAGGGACAATAAACAACAATTAAGCAGCGTGGCCAGAACCGCCCATCCAAGGGTTCACTTGCCTTTGCTAATTTCAAAGCACCTGGCGGTTACAAGGTGGCTTTTAAAGACACACAGACAACCCATTCAAGCTTGGGTTTGAGGAAGTAGCCTTTCCCCCATGTGATCAAAGGGTGTAAAACCTTAAGCGGGGGCAGGGAGGGAGCCTGTCCCTCTTCCTGCATCAGCTCTGGGCTTGTGACTCATGCCTTGTGTGCTCTGTGACACCCTCTTCTTCTTAGACCAGAAGAAACTCCCCAGTGCTGCACTGTGGGGCTTTGCCAGGACAAGGGGTGCAGAGGCCAGGGCTGGGGTGATTTTATGGAGTAGTGTCGCTATCACATAGTCACCCTCATGAGGGTGGGAAGCTAATGCTTAAGTCCTTTCAGTTCCCCCACATCCCAGTATTTTCAGTAAAACTGAAACAATTGAGCCTAGGGTGCTGGGCCTCCTGTTTGCTACGCAAACATAATATCATTGAACTATCCTGTCGTCCTGTCCTGGCTTCTAGATCTTATTTTTATCTTGAGGCAGGGTGTCACTAAGTTGCCAGGTTGGCCTTAAAATATTCAAATCTTCCTGTTTCAGCCTCCTGAGCAGTTGGGATTAAAGGCTGGCACAATGAGACCAGCTTGCCTCCGTCCTTTCCTTCCCTTTTTTCCTTTTCCTTCCCCTTTCCCCTGCCCCCCTTTCCCCTTTCCTTTCCTTTCCATCCTTTATTTCTTTTTTTTTTAAACAAAGATTTACTTACTTTTTATTTTATGTGCCTTTGTGTTTTGCCTGCATGTATGTTTTGAATGTGCCAGACTCCTGGAACTGGAGTTATACTCAGTAGTGAGCTGCCATGTGGGTGCTGGGAATTGAACCTGGGTCCTTTGGAAGAGCAGCCAGTGCTTTTAACTGCTTGGCTACCTTTTCAGCTCCTCTCTCCCTGTCTTCTTTTTTTTTTTTTTTAAACAATTAAAACAACAACAACAACGATGACAGTTAAGGTCTTACCAGGCCTCCCACCAACCTAGCTGTTACTTGCCTTTCTCTTGCCTTAGTCTCCCGAGTGCTGGGATTGTTGGCACATGCCAACATGACCAACTGGTTGACCCCTTTCTTTCTTCAAGGTCATATTAGGGATTAAACCCTGAGTCTCAATGTACTAAGCATCCTTTCTCTCCCCCGGATGTATACTCCTGTGCTGGCTAGTTTTATATCGACTCGATACAAACCCCAGCGTCATCTGAAAAAAACGAAGAGTTGTCTGAAAAAAGGGAAACCTCAATTGAGAAAATGCTTCCAAAGAGCTGGCTGTAGGGCATGTTCTTAATCAGTGATTGATGGGGGAGGGCCCAGATCACAGAGGGTGGTGCCACCCCTGGGCCAGCGGGCCTGAGTTCTATAAGGAAGCTGACTAGGGGGCTGGAGAGATGGCTTAGCTTTTAAGAGCACTGGCTGGTCTTCCAGAGGTCCTGAGTTCAAATCCCAGAAACTACACAGTGGCTCACACCCATCTGTAATGGGATTCCCTCTTCTGGCAAGCAGGTACATGTTCATACGCAGCACTTTTATGCATAAATTCATGAATAAATAAATCTTAAGGCAAGAGAGAGAGAGAGAGAGAGAAAGAAAGAAAGAAAGAAAGAAAGAAAGAAAGAAAGAAAGAAAGAAAGAGAGAGAGAGGAAGGAAGAAAGAGAGGAAGCAGGCTATGAGGAACAACCAGTAAGTAGTACCTCCATGGCCTCCGCATCAGTTCCTGCCTCCAGGTTCCTGCCCTACTTGAGTTCCTGCCCTGGCTTCTTTCAAATGATGGACTATGATGTGGACACATAAGCAGAATAAACCCTTTCCTCCCTAAGTTGCTTTTGGCCACGGTGTTTCATCACAGCAATAGAAACCCTCACTAGGACAATCCCCAAGACTAAATTCATTTTGCAAAGTCAGACCTTGGGAAGAGGCGGCCCTAGCTGGAGCAGCAGAACTCTGCTGGGCTCTCAGGTCTCTTTCACTGCGGTCTCTCCTGCATGGGACAGCAGGGAATGCTGCTTTCCCCCGGCAAAGATCACTACCCCTTTCACGTGACTTAAAACAACAACAACAACAGCGACAACAATAATGTTACAGATGTGAAGTCAGGGTGATGTAAGATGTGGGTTAAGCCACAGCAGAGACACATAGAGAAGTGTTACGGAGACAAGAGAGTCACAAGCCTGGCTCTCCTGCTCCCTGGGTTAGACTGAACCCCTGTACTGCAGAGCTCAGAAATGAGGGTGGGAAAAGGTCCCCTGGACTGCAGAGGACTGTTTCCCAGGCTTAAGGCCTGTAGGGTGAACATCTGAATTCCTGTCCCTCTACACTCACAGATACACTTTTAGTCACCAATCCAGGGTTCCAGTCTTGCTCTGTGGCCTGGGACACATTCTTTTACCTCTTTGACTCTCCTTTTGTTGTTGTTGTTGTTTTGCTTTGTTTTGTTTTTTCAACTATAAAAGGAGCCTCCCAACTTTCCCCAGAAGTTGTTGTAGTCATGATGTGATGTAAAATAAGCAAAGACAAAATGCACAGCAAAGCCCCTGGCAGGCAGGGCTCCTTCAGTAAATGGGAGCCGCCACGTCTTAATTGAGTTCAATTTGGTTCCATTTAAATTAATTATATCATGAAGTCAGTGAGTTCTGGAGCCAGAAGCTTCCTCTTGCTCAGAGCCCAGGACAGCAGCATCCTGACTGAGGAGGACTCTTGGCCCTGGGGTTGTACACAATGCTAAGAACAATAATTCAACAGCAGAGACATCATGGAAGCTGGTCGTGCTGGATCCCTCCCTTGGACCATTAGCTGAATATTTTAAATGAGAGCATAGAGCGATGGAGGCTTAGATATGCAGTTGGTATACGAGGCGGAAGGCAAGAGAGTGCGCGCACACTTGGCCATGTGAGAAAATGAAGTGTGGACACACGATGGGATATGCATGAAGGAGAAAACACTCTTGAGTAGGAGAAGCCAGAAGTGCCAGGCTTCATGCTGCAAGGCTCTGCTGACATCACGCATTTAGACAGGTGACATTGTTAAGGCTGGAGGAGATCTGTGGTTGCCTGGGGCAACAGGAGAGTTTCTGGGACATGGTGGCTGAAGGGTAAAGAGGATGGGATTTCTCTAAGTCTGGTAAAAAAAAAAATTCAAAACTGAGGGTGGGGATGGATGCTCAACTCTGACTACACAAAGGACAATGAATTGAATGCTTTAAATGGGTGAAGTCTATAGTGTGTGGATTATATCTCAATATAACTGTTAAAAGGTGCAATTAAAATATATATGTACACGTGTGCATGTTTTGTATGTATGTATGTATGTATGTATGTATGTATCTATCTATCTATCTATCTATCTATCTATCTAATGTGTATCCAGGGAGACCGGAGTAAACACAAACACAGTGTTCATCTTGCATGGTGAGTTTAATGGGGATCATTCGTTTGTTTGAGACAAAGGTCTGGCTATGTAGCCCAGGCTGGCCTTAACCTCCTCATTGCTGGCAACACAACCTGTAACCACTCCAAGCCTGGTTCAAAACAAAACAAAACAAAACCTTTGCCTCTTTCTTTGTTTCTTTCTCACTTATCTATTCTTCCTAAACTTTCGACAGAACATAGCTGCTTTTAGAAGAACAACAAAAAACATTTTTTTTCAAAGTACAGTTCAGGGTTGGGGCAGGGATCTGTCACTCAGGGGTAAATTACGTGTGAGGCTGGGGGTTCCATCCTTGCAAGCAGAACAAAGCAAAGCAAAGCAAAGCAAAGCAAAACGAAGCAAAGCAAAGCAAAACGAAAAGGAAAACCCAGTGCATTGTGGGACTCAGTGTCAACAAGCATCAAGAGAAATTTCTGCCCAGATTCAGGGCTGTTCAGAAAGCAGAGAACCCCCACCGCCACCCTACCCCCAAACATGGTACCTTGTCCACATGGAGGGGCACAGCAAACCTCCTGAGGGTAGGCACTGAGGTCAGCCTGGACTTCTCTTCGAAGTCCTTGTTCAGGTTGGCCAGGTAGAAGAGCTGATAGAGGCTGCTGTCCTCATAGGCGATCACATCAAACAGCACACAGCCGTCCTCCTCGTAGGCGTTGACATGATGGAAGACCACCATGGGATCTGTGTAGAACTTGGTAGGCACAGGCTTCCTGGTCCTCTGGTTGATGATATGAATGTACGTCTGAAAGAAGACGGCCATGTCAGCCCACGCAGTGATCAGCTCACCCTCGGATATACCTGGTATGGTGACATCACAATACCAGGCCTGCCTTAGCTTAGGCCATATAGATGTCCCTTTCCCCATTCTGAGCTCTGTACCCATCCCAAACTGCCAGGTCGTGCTATTCACAATGGCCAAACTACAAAATCAACCAAGGTGTCCCGCAAAAGATGAAGTTTACTTCTTTCAAACGTCTATGTATTTTTTAAAAGAATTATTTATTTTATGTACGTGAATACACTGTTCTCTGCAGACCAGAAGAGGGCATTGGATCCCATTATAGATGGTTGTGAGCCACCATGTGGCTGCTGGGAATTGAATTCAGGCCCTGTGGAACAGCAGCCAGTGCTCTTAACCACTGAGCCATCTCTCCAACCCCCAAGTTCTATATTTTGTGTATAGGTGTATGTGAACGGAAGTAGAAGGCAGAAGGGATGAGCATAAAGCAGGTGATACGTTGGAATGAAAATATCGTGAATCTGCCACTTTAAATAAGTATTTCCTAATAAAAATGTAAGACAAGGGGCTGCAGGGAAGGCTCCCTTGATAAGGTGTTTATGGTTCAAGCTTGAGAGCCTGACTTTGATCCTTGGCAAACACAGGAAGAAGAAGCAGGGAGTGGTGGTTATAATCCCCAGTGCTTAGGGCTGGGGCAGAGACAGGAGGACCCGTGGTGCCTTCTGGCTGAATAACCTAGCTGAATTAGCAGATCACAGGCCAGGTAGAGACGCTGTTCCAAAAACCAAGGTGTGCGGTGTCTCAAGGCACAGCACCAGAGATTGATGTCTGGCCTCATTGCTTGTGCTTGAACACACACGCATGTGCACGGGTGCGTGCGTGCACAGACAGACAGACAGACAGACAGACACACACACACACACACACACACACACACCCCACATGCAAATACACCCAGACATACACAAGAAAGTAAACATGAAAACAAAACAAAATGCTGTCATCCTGACAGGCAGGCAAAGCCTTCTGTGAATGGAGCAGGCCTGCAGCAGCATTTCTGTGACATACAGGCCACAGGAGGGCAGCTCTGCCACCAAGGTGGCTGGGCAGCCTTTGGGGAGGGCGCCAAGAGAGCATTGTTGTGGTTCCAGATAGGTTTCCTGGGAATAGTCATGCCGGTAGAAGGTCGGTGCCAGGTTCCAGCTGAGGCTGGAGTCCTTTGGTCCTCTCTCTGGTGTCCTGCAATGCAGAGCCTGCTTCCCAGGGCTGCTAGCTAAAGCCACCCACCCTGTCCTCAGGGCTGTAGGGGAGTGGACCCAGGACCGGCTAGGGAGCTGCATCTGCCCCAGGTGGCCTGACTGTGTGTGATCAGGCTAATATCTAATATCATCCTGGGCGATAATGAGCCGTTTCTACAGGTCAGATATTTGTCTGATACAACCTTTCCCCCCTCCTTCTCCCTCCCCCTCCCTTCTCCCTCCTCCCTCTCCCTGTCCACTCCTTTCTCTGTTATCTCTTCTGGCAGTTCTGGCTAAACTACCTTCCTGAGGGAGGAGGGTGGAGGTGGCTTCTTTGGTCTGGTTGTTTTCTCCCCCTCCCCCAGAGGCCACGGAGGAGAGCTGTGACGTCATGGGGCGGGGCGTGTCATCGAGGACAGGTAAGCACTTGAGTGATTGGTTTAGACAGTTTCTTTGCTGTGATTCCAGCCCCAAGCTGGACACTTGGATTTCTATGAATTTACTCCCAGTTGACTTCTGGAGCTTGGGACCCTCTGGTCCGGGGCCTCCCCACAGTTACAGATCCCAGGGTTCCTGATCTCCAAGGTCGTGGCAGTAGGAGAACCCCAGAATCTCTGAAGATGTCTACAGAGTGTATTCATCTTGAGTTGACGCCCCTGTTCTGTTCATTCACTCTACAAATACCAAGGCCCTTCTGATACTGGGCACTTCTTTGAGAACCATAGCGACTGTAATGTGAGCAGGATGGACCCCACGAGAAATATGAAATCTGGAATACATTAAAGATGAAGGGCACTCTCAAGAAAAACAAAGTAGGGTTGGTAGCTAGAAAAAACCAGCCAGGGATTTCCTGCAGCTAGTGTTGGCATATCTTCTAGGCTCCGCCCCACAGTTGCCTGGCAATAGCCACGTCCACCTGACTCACTATAAAAGGGGCTGTTTGCCCCCTCCTCTTTCCTCTCTTCTCTTGTTCTCTTAGCTTTTTCCCCCTCTGTCCCTTCTCTTCCCATTTCCTCCCCAACTCTTTCTCTGCGTGCTCATGGCCAGTCTCTCTCTCTCTCTCTCTCTCTCTCTCTCTCTCTGCCTCTCTCTGTACCACTCTATCTTATGGCGGGTACCTCAGGGGGAAGTGTGCCTCAGCGTGGGCCTGCAAAGACACCCCCTTCCCCTGAGCCTTCACCAAACATATCCCTGGCTTCTTCTTCTTTTTTATAAAGCACAACAGATAGGATCAGGAAAGAAGGCTTGGGGATCTAGACCAGTGAGGGAGGAAGCCATCTTATTCTCAGAAGAACAAAACACCAGGAGGCCCCTCAGCAGTCAGACATCAGAGAAGACACCTAGAATAAGCAAGGAGTGAGAGAGAGACATGTGAGGGGACTGAGGATGGTCAACAGAGCCCTTGAATGCTATTCTGAGAAATTTCTAGAAGGGTATTATCAGTGGTGGACCTCATCTAACTCCTCCTTCTCCTGGGGAGACAGAGGGTGGTGTTAAAGAGGGTGGCTAGCCAGCATATTGGTTCCTATAAATGGAAGTGGGTGAGTATCCACAAATTCTGACATGGGCAGCCAATAGATAATGGTGACTTTCTTCAGAATGGGGAGCAGAGAGGGGAAGGAGAGGGAGGGAAGATGGTGGGGAGCCTGATGGGAAATGGATTTTTAAACAAATATTACTTTGAGATAAGATCCCAGGTAGCCCAGGCTGGCCTTGGACTTGCTGTGTCGCAAAGGATGACCTTAAACTCCTGATTCTCCTGTCTCTGCCTCCTCTGCGTTCTGGGATTGCAGGCACGCACCTCTACGCCCAATTTATACAGTCCTGGGAATTGAACCCAAGGCTTCGTGTATGCTCGGCCAGCCAGCACCCTACCAGCTGAGCTACATCGCCAGCCCAGGAAAGGGATTTTGTGTGTGGCTTTCTATCCTGGTGTGTTATATGAATAGTTAAGACTGAGAATCGCTGGACATTTGTCAAAAGCAGCAACAGCAAATAAATACACACAGACATACATAGACATGTGTTTAACATCCACCCATGCATGCACATACATGTACATGATCATCTGCATGTGCATAGAACACGCATGTGCCTCTGACTGAAGGAGATGGTTTCACTCCACATCTATGGGCCCAGTGTCATCCTGATGTGTAAGCTCACTGGTACCCAGGACTCACTAAGCCGCCCAAGACTGTACAATGAGAGGGGAGAGGTGCTGAGGAGCCCTCCCAACGGATGGTAGAGGCTATGTAGGTCCCAGCTATGGACGAGGACTTGAACCCATAGTGACTGTGCATCTGTGGATAGTTTGGGGGATTTTGTCTGCCCAAGATCACATCTGTTTCCCAGGACAGTCTGCATTTGGAAGTAAGGATGCCCTAACTCAGGACCACTCTAATGATCCACCCCAACAGCAGAACTCTCTAGATGGTGGCAGCTGCCTGCAACGGGGCTACACGGCAGTCAATAGCCCATATGCATCCCTCAGGGTGGCCTCCCTGTCAGTGTTCTGGGGGTGGGGTAGACAGGCAGGAAGGCCTCACCTTGTCCTCCCTGTCGAAGGACATACAGGAAGCCCAGCTCACTCCCCTCATGTATGCGGTGGCCATCTTGAGGATATCCAACTTAAAAGGCTGCTCCAGAAACACCACATAGTTCTCCGTGACACCAAAGCTGTGGTAGTAGCTGGGAGAGAGCAGCGAGCGCGAGGGAATGGAGCAGAAAACTTCCGCGTGCTTCACGGGACTCTTCCCTTTCTTCTTGCTGCCTGGAGAAGAGCAAACGTGGAAATCTAGCTGGATAATACTATCAGCCACAGCCTGACTGTGTTCTCAGGAGAACTGTCAACAAAGAACCCACAGGCCTGGATACTGAGAGACTCCCACTAGAGTCCACAGGTTGTGGTGAACTCTGGAGTTCCAGCCGTTATAAAATAGACTTGGAGACTGGCGAGATGGCTCAGCAGGTAAGAGCACTGACTGCTCTTCCAAAGGTCCTGAGTTCAATTCCCAGCAACCACATGGTGGCTCACAACCACCTGTAATGAGATCTGACGCCTTCTTCTGGTGTGTCTGAAGACAGCTACAGTGTACTTATGTATAATAATAAATTCATTTTTGGGCCAGAGCAAGCAGGAACCAAAGTGAGTGGGGTAGACCGGAGCAAGCAGAGGTCCTAAAATCAACTCCCAACAACCACATGATAGCCCACAACCATCTGCACAGCTACAGTGCACTCACATACATAAAATAAAACAGACAGGGCCATGCTTCCATCGAAGGATGGGGGAACTTTATTTGCATGGACTATGGCAATTCAGCAAAGCTGTATGGTGTCCATTTCACAGATGGGCAAATGAGGTGATGGCCTATCACAATGACACAAGTCATAGCTGACTTCTTCCTGAGCTATTGGGGGGTGGGGTGATGGAATACCCAGAAAAACAAGTGGTAGGGCACGGGGGAGGGGTGGGAGGTCCATACTGGACCTCTGTTCTAACCACAGTTCATGGGCCTCGGCTGGCACTGAAGGTCGTGGCTCTGTGTGTGTGTGTGTGTGTGTGTGTGTGCTCTGTTTTCCCAGTCCTTTGTAAGCATGAATCAGCCCTAGGCCAAAGGCCTCCCCACCCAGTCCTGGGGCTGGTTTATAATGAGTTCCTTGTCAATGTCCCCACCTCTCTGTGGCCACCTGTGCACACTGTAAACAGCTGGCTGGTGGGAGGGGACTCCGTGGGGCTGTGGGCTAGTTTTCTCCGAAAATGAAGAGGAACACAAAGCCAGGTCTGGCATGCAGAGCAAGAATGCCCTGCCCCCTCTCTTGCATGATGTCCCAGCTCTGGAAAGCCATGCGACCAATGCCATGTCACCTAATCTGAGCCTCACAGTCTCCTGTGATATAAGGCAGCAAAAAAAAAACTGCTGGAAGACCCCAGACTGAACTCTAAGATGCTGGACTGAACCTTCTTTATCTTAAATAACTTCAATTTCACTTAATTATATTCATGGCACCTTTTGATCTAGGGGGAGCTGTGCTCCCAGCTTCTTTCACAGCTGGATAGTTTTCTACAGCAGGTAGGGGTAGGGAGCAGGCAGGTGCTATCAGGGTCACAGATATAATAAACGTGTTCCCTAGGCCAGAAGGTCAGGTCAAACACCCATGAAGGCTTCATCTGCTGGGTGTGGCAACCAGGAGGGTCCTAGACAAACATAGGTTGGGAGCCTCACCCTCTTCCCCCTCGGGAACACGCAATCACTGGCCTGGGCTTTGCTCCAGGACCCGGCCCTGAGAGGAGGAGGTCCAGAGGCTCTGGGAACAGGGTGTGGATTTGGAGTGGATCCCAGCAAGGGCTGAGCACCCCAACAGCCCTGGGAGCCTGGCTGCAGGATAGAGGGGGTGGCACAATCTTGGCATATGAAAAAAGTTTGCCAGGAGACTTTTTAAAATGACTAAACTAGTAGCTAGGGAAAAGGTTAGAACAGGCTAGATAGATGGGTGGATAGATAGATGATTGAACACATAGGCAGGTGGATGGATGGTTGTGTGGATCTGTGTATAGGTAAATAGGTGGTTGTGTGTATGGATGGATGGATAGGTGGATAAATGGATGGATGGATGGATGGATGGATAGATGGATGGATGGATGGATGGATAGATGGATGGATGGATTGGGGGTAGGTGAATGGATGAATGAGATGGATGGTTGAGTGACAGGCAAGTAGATCAATGCATAGATGGATGGATAGATGAATAGATGGATGGATAAATGACTAGTTGGATGGATAAATGACTAGTTGGATGGATGGATGAGAGGGCTGGTAAGTAGGTGAACAGGTAGACTGAAGGATACACAGGTGAGTGGATGGGTGGGTGGGTAGATAAAATGAATTGGAGCCTAAAAATCAGTAAGTTAAAATAGTGTCATTAAGTTAAAATAGTGTCAGTATTTTTTCTTTTGTCCAAAATAATCTCAGAAATATCTCTTTTATGTTTAAAGGAGAAAATTGAGTTCTCCCCCCACAGAACCTCTGCCTCCGACTAAATGACAAAACTGACTTAAAGGTCATCTGAATAATCTATAAAATGTGTCACAAGCACAAATCCTGACTCTTCAGTCAGGGTCGCCCAGCTGCCTTTGTTAGATCCCTAGTGAGACTTACCTGGCACTGTGGCAGGGATCTTAAATATCACGTATTTTGTTCTCCCTTTGTCCACGATGGATGTGCCCATGTTAAGGACATTCCCAGCCTCGTCATAATGAGGGTGCGAGGTAGCCAGGTTTACCGCCACATACTTCCGGTAGTCAACCTGTAAAATACAATAGCCACTCAGTTTTGTAAAGACGAGGAGATGGGATCCCGTGAACACCTTACTTGGCCTAGGTGTAGAACGAGGGTAGATCTCTTTGAATATCTCTTGACTGAGAGGAAAAAAGGCATAATTCACCTTTTAAGAAACGTCTAGTCTCATGACCGGATATGAGCTTATATTTCTTCTGCGGCAGAAGTCGGTTGTGGGGAGCTAGTGAGCCACAATGTTTTGTTTGTTTTTGTGCCTGTGGCTCCCATCCCACTTGCTGGTTTGTCAGGATCCTCAGCATAGAGACGGGTTGCCTCACGAAAGAAGGCTGGAAGCCATGGTGAAGGTAGCTAGATCACCAACTTCCAGCCAGTCTCAGCTACTTCTCTGTGTTGAGCCTATGAAGTCCTTTCAATTCACCCCTGTTGGGAGTCCACAGAGACAGAGACGCAGCTCTCCATGCCTCTCATGATTATACTCTGGAAACAGAGCATCTAAAACCATTTACTTAAAGCAGGAATTCTACTAACAAATTGAACGATGACCCCTGCTCAGAACGGACCACAGCCTGAGAACCTTGGGATGGCGGCTCTAGCTGTTTGCCCTTCTCCAGGACAACACAAGAGTTAGGTCGGGCTCTGGCCCTTCCGGTATTTCCCAGCATGCATCAGTTGGACCCTTGCCACCTAGTTTACAAGGAACTGGACGTAATTTCCCGGCTAAGATAGGTATTCAATTTAGCAGATCGCTCAAGTGCCTAATGACATCACTGTGGCTTTGAACAGCTAGCTGGAGCAAACTGACCCGGGGATCTATTGATTTTCAGGGGAATGTTAGCCCCGTGCTTCCCAGGAAGCGGTTCTGTCTGCTGGTGCCCTTGCTCTCTGAGTAATACCTCCCTCTGCAGGTCACCCTGGGTAGAACACCCTGGGTCCAATAAGAACTACAGATAGGATTTTGAGTTGTACCATCTTTCAAACATTCAAAAGCAAGTCCTAACCCCAGCGCTTGTGAATGTGATCTCACGTGACAGTAGCATCTTTGAATATGTAATCACCACAAGATGACGCTGTACCACGTGGGCTTGCGTGCTTATAGAACACGGGGAATTGGAACACACAGACACAAAGGGAACACCATGGGATTGAGGTCAAGTGATATGTCTATGAGCTGAGGAACGCCGAGGACCGGCGAGAAGTTCAGGACCTGGGAGGAACAGAAAGGAGACCCTCTAAAACCTGCCAGAGCCTGGCTCTACATATTGGATTTAGAATTGTGTCTTCCATAAATTCAAGACAATAGGGCTCTGTTATTTTAAGCCACTTAAGTCTATACCACTTTTAGGGGCGAGGATATGTTTTTTTTTTTCCCCCTGCTTTTCGAGACAGGGTTTCTCTGTATAGTTCTGGACGTCCTGGAACTCACTCTGTAGACCAGGCTGGCCTCGAACTCAGAAATTCGCTTGCCTCTGCCTCCCGAGTGCTGGGATTAAAGGCGTGCACCACCACGCCTGGCGAGAATATGTTCTATAGGTTTGTTTCTATATATTTTTTAAAAAGTGTATGTGCGTGTGCGAGCATGTGCAGTACCCACACAGGCCAGAAGAGGGCACCGGATTTCCCTGGAGCTGGAGTTACAAGTTATAGCCTGGGTGCTAAGAGCTGAACTCAGATCATCTGAAAGAGTGCGGTACATGTTTTTAACCACTGAGCCATCTCTCGGCCCTATGGGAACATATGAAAAAGTTGTCATGAGGCGATTTCACCACATAGACATCATGGAGTTTATCCGATAAAATAGCTACAGTGTCGTTAGGTAGAACCATCTTTGGGATCCCCATTACACATGCATGTGTCCTATAGTTAACTGAAATGTACTTAAACCACACATGACTGTGCTGTAAATAAGAGTCAGTGGGATTGAGGGCAGGCACAAAGATGGACACCATGCAGAGCACCATGCTGAGGCAGCTGAGACAGTAGAGAAGGTTTGTGGGCAGCTTGCAGGTCAGGAATGGACACTGACTGTAAGCCTACCATACCTTCTCCAAGGTCTCTAGGGTCTGCGGGTCGATTTTCCTGATGTAGTTGGTCTCCGTGGTCGCATAGAAGTCTTCTCCACATTTCATGATGTTGATCAGACAGTTGTCTGTGAAGTCGGGGATGGTGTGAGACAAGTAGGAGAAAGCTCTGGAAAGAGAGAAAACAGGCCGCGTTCGTGGCTGTGCCTGGCCGGCTGGGAAGTTCTGCCTTCTCACCATTTAACATGTCCTGCTTCAGCGGCGGAGAGAAGACTCTAGGTATCAATGGGTCACTTGAGGAATCTAGGGGACCCAGGTATGAGGTCCCCTGCACAATCCACAACATGGAGTCAGGCAGCAAGTGAGGTGCTGGGGCAGTGTGGCCACACCACTCTCCTCCTGAGTGTTAGGAGTGCAGGGGTCTATTCAGCTAGAGCCAGCAGGAACCGGGATGCTTCCAACTATTTTAAGTAGCCATATAGATATCAGACTTGTACCCATAATACAAACCTAGTAAAAGAGCTAATCTCTGCTCTGGCAAGATCTGAATCCCTGCTGAGTATTTAAAATTTGTTCAAGAAATTATTTGTGGGTTTGTTTGTTTGTTCTTTTTTTTTTTTTTTTCTTTTGAAACAAGGTTTCATTCATCCCAGGCTAGCCTCAAACTTGCTATGTACCCAAGGATATCCTTGAACTTCTGATTATCCTGCCTCCACCTTCTGAGTGTGTGACTAGGCATGGTCACACACATGCCAGCAACCCAAAGGCTGTGTGACCAGAGACAGTGGGATTGCTGGGGACTCGCTGGCAGAGAGCTTAGCTCCAAGTTTAATCAGAGACTCTGTCCAGACCTGGAGCGCTGGTCTGGTTTAAGCTTGTGCTGGCGATCAAACCCAGGGCTTTGTGGGAACGTTCTACTAACTGAGCTCCATCCTCAGCCTTGTAATTCATTTTTGGCAAAAAAAGAGGGAAAAAAGCTCATGTTCGTTAAGACTCGGGGTGCGTTTCACCAAATGGCAAACTGCAAACAGGAAGAGAACCCAAGGGGGTTTGAGTGGTACAAATGGCAAAGACTGGATGCAAGCGTTGAGTGGTGCTCCCCCTAGCGACAGAGGAAATCACTGCAGGGAGTCTCCTCCAGGTAAGGCTTTGAAAGTCCTTCAGGCCCACTCCCTTCTCTCTGTTGACGACACCCCAGCTCAGCCCCATCTGCAAGGGCAAGTCGCCCTGTTCCAGGGAAAGATGATGTCAGCCTCAGAAGAGCAGAAGCAGTTTTCCTATCTTTGGCAATCCACCCTAAATCTTTCCATAGCTCTCTGAAGTGTATCTGAAGGGAGATAGGGAGAGCAGGCCTGACTCTCTAGATAAGAATTTAATTGTTGAATGTGTAATACACACACACACATCTGCTTCATAACCCAGATGACTTCAGATGTGTTCCAGAAAAATCTCCCCACCCTGCTGTTCCTCAGCTTCCCACCCCCTTGACTCTCCTCTGGGATCTCTTTATGCCCTCCCTGCACAAGCAAAAATACATCTAGACTTCTTCTGCCTTTTCCCTCCCTGAACCCAGAATGCACTTATGTGCCTTGCTTTGAGAAAGAGGTGTGTGTGTGTGCATGTGTGTGTATATATGTGTGTATGTGTTCGTTCATGTGTGTATGTGTTCATGTATATGTGTGTATGAGAGGGGTATGTGTGCATATGTGTATGTGTGGATATGTGTATGTGTGTGTACGTGTGTATGTGTATGTGTATGTGTCTGTGAATGTGTGCATATGTGTGTATATGTTTGTGTGTGTGTATAGTTCATTTGTGTGCAGGTCCGTGTACCTGTGCACATATGCACAGAGGACCAGAAGCAGACATCCACTGCTCTGCCTCTCACTCTCTCTCACACTCTCTTGAGGCAAGGTCTCTGATTAGACCCGGAGCTAGGCTGGCTGGCTGCAGACTGCTGCACTGAGACTACAGGCATGTTGTGACCATGCTTAGTTCTGGGGACTTGAACTCAGGACTCCGTGCTTTCTCTCAACAAGTGCTCTGACCCACCGATCATCTCCCCAGCTGTCCTGGCTGCTCATGTGTGTCTACTTGTCACAAGCTAGAGTCCTCAGAGAGGAAGGAGCTCCAATTAAGCAAATGTTTCCATGAGATCCAGCTGTAAGGCATTTTCTCAATTAGTGATCAGTGGGGGAGGGCCCAGCTCATTGTGGGTGGTGCCATCCCTGGAATGGTGGTCCTAGGTCCTATAAGAAAGCAGGTTGAGCAAGCCATGAGGAGCCAGCCAGTAGGCAGCATCCCTCCATGACCTCTGCATCAGTCCTTGCGTCCAGGTTCCTGCCCTGTTTGAGTTCCTGTCCTAACTTCCTTGGTGATAAACAGCAATGTGGAAGTGTAAGCTTCTTCTTCAACTTACTTTTTGGCCATGGTCAGTTTTCCCCCTAGTAATAGAAATCCTAAGATACCAGCCCTACCCTGCTTTAAAACAACATCATCAACATCATCAACATCCTCATCATCATCAACAACTGTTGAACTTGCTATACCTTAGGATTGATTTGTACAGTAGCATGAGCTAGCAGCCTCATGCCTTTCAGCCTCACTGAGGCGCTTTCTTAAACACTTTTGCTGTTGTGTGTCCAACCAGTCTGCTGGCAAGGACATTTAGGTTGGTTGCAGCTTTTATCATAACAAATGACATAGCCAGGAATAACTTTGTCTATTTGTTACTTCAGACTCGAGCAAGTATATCTCTAGACCTAAGGGAACACACATTTGTAACTTTGACTGATCATGCCCAAACCCTCTCCCACCAGCCAGGCAGGTGAACACCTGATGATTTGTCAAGTGCTCTTCGCTTCCCTCGCTATCACTGATCAAGAATCATACGGCATCTGTGGTCACAGGCCGGCCACGTGGTTTCAGCTGGGGGTTTTAATCTGTCCCCCAAAGAAAACTAATAGGGGAGAAAATGTGCGCTGTTCTGAGCATTAGAAATATCCATAAAGGATGAATTTGCCAAGATCCAGAAGGGACTGTTACTTGGAAAAGATGTTTTTGCAGGGGTCTGGGTAGGCCATGGTTCCGAACTCAGACACCACGATTCTGTTGGCCTCGATGTTGGCGATGTAGGTGTCACTCTGCAGGTATTTGCTCCGGTAGAAGACCTCCCCTGAAACAGAAGCAGAGACTTGTCAGCCTGACACCTTTGGGGGACCTATGACATTGATGTCAGCCATTCTAGGGGCTTTACTGGGGTCCAGAGGGAGGTTGGTTGACCCTGACCAGCCTCTTTCATGCAAGCGTGGACTACAGTGAGAAGGGCGTTTGAAGTGTAAGTTCATTTGCACACATATTTTAAAAAAGTGGATGTGTGTCAGAGAGAGAAGGGGGAGGGGTAGGAGAGGGAGAGATGGAGGGGAAGGGGAGGGAGAGGGAGACAAGAAGGGAGTGAGTTGGGGAGGGGGAAGGAAGGGGAGTGGAAGGTAGAGGTAGAGAGAGAGGGAGAGGGAGAGAGAGATGGGAAGGGAGTGGGGGAGGGGGAAGAGGAGGGGGAGGGGAATGGGAAGGAAGTCAAAGTAGGAGGGGAGGGAGAGGATGACCCTGATTTTAAGAGCCAGAGGCTGGGAGGACAGAGTGAAACAGTGCATTCCAGACTCAAGAGAACTGCTGAACTCAGGGACTTGGTGACTGTTTGCCTGCATGACATCAAGACAGTCGACATGCATAGACATGGGCTCACAACCCTCCACTCCTAGATGAAGAGTGATTGGCAGTTGTGGGCTGCAAGGAGAGGGAGAGAAAAAGAGGGAGAGGGAGAGGGAGTCAGTTCTCTTTAAAGGTGTGATCCTAGGCTTCAGAGGACCACCTGGCATATATGACATATGACCGTTTGCATATATGGGCCGCACTAACTAGACTTGGTGGGTTATAGAGATGGAGTAAGATAAAGTAAAAGATGAGAAGGGAATGTGGGGGAGATGGCTCTGTGCATAAAGGCACTGATGTCAAGTTTGATGACCTAAGTTTGGTCCCTAGAACCCACACGGTGGAAGGAAAGCACCCTCTGCCCCGCCCCACACACACGTGTATTTGTACACACACACACACACACACACACATAAATGAAATATAAAATGAAATATTCTGCCCCTTCCACTCTGCCCCTCGACAGGTGGAGGGAGAGCTGGCCCTGTCCCTCCCCAACTGCAGCACTCAGGATAGCAGCCCTGACCCTTGTCTGCACAGCACAGTGGAGCTGGCTCTGGTGTTGGGGATGTAGCTGAGTTTGCCTCAAGGTCATGAGAGCTGGAGAGTAGGCCCTGCCCCCTTGCCGGTTGTGGCATTAGGTGACCTAGCCAGAGCAGTGCTGGAGAACTGTCTCTGGTGGTATGGGTAAGGGAGAGCTGGCTGGCTGATCAACTTAGCTACCATCCAGGCCCAGATCTAGGGCTTTGAGTTGAGGGCCTGGTCCTGCAGATTGAAAGCTGCAGAATATACATGACACAGGGCAACAACAGGATATCTGAGAGGAGTTCTAGGGAGTGTTGATAGTGTCACAGAAGCCAAAAGCCTAGAACAGGACCAATAACTCATTACAATGAACATTTGTTGCAGGGTATTAGATCACAACACTGTGGACCCCGAGCCTATGTTATTTACTGGAAAAAAAGAAGAAGAAGAAGAAGAAGAAGAAGAAGAAGAAGAAGAAGAAGAAGAAGAAGAAGAAGAAGAAGAAGAAGAAGAAGAAGAAGAAAGGATGTTTCTAGTTGGGTGTGGCTAAGCTCTTAGTACACACCTTTAATCCCAAACACTAAAGGCAAAGTTAGTTTGTAGAAGGAAACACCCATGTTTGAAAGCGACTTCTAATTGAGTGGCAGACAAAATGGTGAATCAGAGAAAGATTTGACAGAACAGGATCTGCCCAACTCTCCTGAGAAGAGAGAGGAAAGGAAAGCTACTTAAGAGAGCAGTGCAGAGAAGGAGAAGAGGAGGCAGTTTTACTAGGACAAGTAGTTATAGAGAGTCAGGCTGCAGTGAGAGAGAGCAAACTAGATACAGGTGAAGACAGAATGAGCCAGAGAATGAGAAGGAGCCAGAAGATTACAACATATTGACAAAGTTATTATGAGGCTAAGCAGAGAAATTCAGGAAAAGCTGAGAGAAGCCAGATTGAATCAGTGTGCAGAGGAGTTTTGAGCCAGAACTGCTGAGCTGACCAGCCAGTCAGAGTTCAAGTAGAGCTAGAAAGGGTGAGCTTATTCAGCAGCAAGTCTCAGAGGCTGAAAACAATCTAAGCCTAGATTAGATTGTATGGAGGGTAGAAGCTCCCAGGACTAGACCTAGGTTAGCAGACAGAGGCAGTAAGCTTCAGAGACTACACTTACTATACAGGCAAATAAAAGATACATTTATAAACATTTGCAAGTAACGATGTTTGGACAAAAGGGCATACTATGTCACACACATGACACACAAAAGAAAAACAGTAATAACCTTGCTATGAAAGCTACAGTATGTAACACACATGACACACTGTAGCGTTCATAGCAAGATGATTATTATTTCTTTATCTTTTGAGGGCGAGGTTGCAAGTATGGAGGGCAGATACAAAGAGATGGGAAGATGAGTGAGTGGGATTGGAGTGGATGATGTGAAACTCACAAAGGATCAATAAAAAGTTAAAAATAAAGAAATGTTTTGAATGAAAAAAAACCTAAGGTGTTGGGGTTGAAGAGATGGCTCAATGGTTAAAAGCACTGGCTGCTTTTCCAGAGATCCCGAGTTCAATTCCCAGCAATCCCATGGTGGCTCATAACCATCTATAATGGGATTTGATGCTCTCTTCTGGTGTGTCTGAAGACAGCTACAGTGTACTTATATAAATAAAACAAATAAATATTTAAAAATAAACCTAAGTTGCCAATCAACAACAACATAAGAGAAGTTATAAACACTTGAATGTAAACTCTCTTAACACATGCAATACAAATGTGACCATTCTCACCAATAAAACTGAGGTACAGAGAGGTTCAATCGAGTAAACTGCATTACTGTTGAGCAGTAATGGATTCCTACGCTGGTAATGAACACAGAAATGGCCACTCACAAGCAGGGTCCAAACACAGCAATACAGCTAGTTGAACTCTACTAATAATACACTCATACAGGTGGTGTCTGAGTTAATAAGGAGGATATGAGAGTGCCTCATGCAATGACAAGCCCTCTCCCTTGTGATCACTCTGGTGACTTCTAACAGCATCGATGGCTGTACCTTTGGGTGTATTTTCATATCTTTCTGCAGAGGACTGAGTGTACATTTCTATGGAAGCCACGTCCATTTTCCACATAAGGAGGATAAAGCCTGTCATAGTAACACCAGCCTAACGTGATTGTAGCCAGCATCAGGCAACCATCTCTCCCGCTCCTAAAGTCGGCAGTTTCAATGAGGTAAGATGCCATGAGGCGTCTGGCCACAGGGCACACAGCAGGCATGTTCTGATGGTTCTCTGTCACTGTCAACTTCAGAATGCCCTAGGAGACAGACCTCTGGTCAGATCTCAGAGGCTGTTTTCAGACAGGTTTAACTGAGGAGGAAAGATCCATTCTGAATGTGGGTAGGGCCATCCTATTGGCTGGGGGTTTGACTGGAATGTTGAGGAAAGTGTGCTGAGCATTCGTCTCTCTACTTCCCAACTGTGGCTGCACTAATGACCAGTGTCTCGCTCTCCTGCCAGCAGGCTTTCCCTGACAAACTGTGAGCCCCAAATAAACCCTTTCTTCCACTGTAGGCTGCTTTTGTCCCAGTGATAGAAATATCTTATACATGGATGCTGGCTGCAGAAATTCTAGATGGTCAAGGAGGACTCTTGATGTTTAAGGCTGGAAACTTGTGTGTGTGTGGGTGGGGGGAGTGTTGAGCCTGATGTAGGTTCTCAGCCAAGCGCTGCCCTGAACAAGGACCCACTTTAGAGCTGGTCTGTCCTTCTTTGGTTACACCTTCTAGATGCCACCATCCACATGGCACTGGCTAAGGTTTTTGCACCCCTGCCCCAGGATGCTTGGCATAAGAGAGGAATTCTTTTCACTTGAAATGTAAACTCTCAGGCCTGACCACACACTTCCTATAAACATGGAGCTGTGGGATCCCAGAGCACTGGAAGCCCTGAGAGAAAGTAGCTCTGGAAATGCTCAAGGCTGATGTTGGAGCCTTAAAGTCACCAAGTCACTGCTAGCCTGCTGTCACAAGTCCTACACCCCATATGAAGGGACACAGTAGACAGAAATCTCCTGCTTGGTGTCTTCAATAACGGGGTCAAGTCTGAAAGCTTTGTGATTAAGGCAAGAATGTGGGTATATACATACAAAAACCAAACACACATGTGTGCACTCACCTACTCTGACACACACTACACATACTTGTGAATGCCCACATATCCCAGCATGTAACAACACATGCATACATGTACATTCCCCAACACGTACACATACACCCACATACTTAGACACACACCACACACATTTGTGTTCACTCAACACACTCCAATACACACCACACATGCTGTGTACACCCATACACCCTGACTCACACCACACATACAGTGTCTACCTATACTTCTAACACACACACACACATGTGCACCTCTTACTGCCCCCAACATGCACCACACATATGTACACACACATACACACACAACACACACTACATATACTTGTGTGTACCCATATATCCAGACACACACGCATACACTACATCCCCCCATGAGAGTATCACACCACACCACACACTCTTGCACATGCACACCAACACTCAAACCCCAGTGGGGTGACTTTGTCTCCCAGAAACAGTCTCTTTGCTGAGAGAGACTTGACATCACCCACTGCCAACCGCTTTAAGCAAAGCTCTCTATTCTGACGTCCTTTTAGATTTAGACAGAGGAACCCACTCTCTACCCTTCTCTACCTTCCCTCCTCTCTGCTGCTTCTCTTTATCTAGTCTTTGCTAGGTTTTGTTTTTGTTTTTACACAGAGTGTTGATATGTAGTCCTGGCTGTCCTAGAACTCACTTTGTAGGCTGGGCTTGAACTCACAGAGACCCAGCTGCTTCTGTGTAGCTGGACTTTTGGCTACTTTGTGGGTTCTTTCATTCACCTTCTTCTACTCTTTAACCCTGTAACACTAGGTAGGAGAGAAGAAAGGATAGAAGGGAAATGGGGTGATAATACTGTTAGACGTCTTTCTGCTGATTAGGAGCATTGAGTTCTTTGGGGCAGGATATCTAACCGATCTCAGGATATCTAACTTCTTTTTGTTTCTTTGTGCATGGCAACTCAACAAACCATAACCAATGGCATCCAACCACCAACCAAACAGCCAGGACCCTAGCATTTATAGACCTTCCGACGAGTTCCCAGAACTCCAAACATCACACAATTGCAGAATTATCTGCAGCTGGTAAAACCACGCCCCTGCTATAGCACCAGACAAATCATAGTCACCTGCTGTGAAACAGCCTCATATCCCAACACCTGGAATTAAAACAAAAACATAGTCCCATAATATCCCTGTGTTTTTAAAGAAACCAAAATCCTCACTACACACTTCTGCTTCCCAGGTGCTGAGATTAAAGGTGTGCACCACCACACCATCCTAGCCCTCGATTTCTTAAAAGCAACATGCGCTAATAAATCAGTTTCAAAGCACGGAAACCATTACGAAATGCCTGTAAATGAAAAGATGCCTAACCTCACTAGCCATCAGAAGAATGAAATCAAAGCTACACTGAGAGTTCATCTAACCTCAGAGAAAACGGCAGTCATGAAACCTACAAGGGCTGGCCAGGATCCACTCCTGTGGGAATGAAAACCAGTCTGACCACTCGAAGTCAGTTTGAGGTTCCTCAAAAAGTAAAAAATGAAGGCTGGAGAGGTAGATCCTTATTTAAGAATGCTTGGTGCTCTTATAGAGGACCTGAGTTCGGTGCTAGGTGGGTGTTGGGTGGTTCCTAAGCACCTGTAACTCCGGCGCCCTCTTATGGACGCCTAGGGTACTGCACCCACATGCACATACCCACACACAGATCTAAGAACATACACATCATTAAAAATAAATCTTAAAAAAACCTCATAAAACTAGATCTACCACATGACCCAGCTACACCCTCCTGGCTGTTTACACACCCCGGGGACACCAGCATGTCCGTGTTTACTGCAGCTCTCTCACAATAGCTGTCCTGGGACTCACCTAGGTGTCCAACATCTGAGGAATGGGTAGGGAAAATACAGTGTGTTCATACAATTCAACTTCTTTTCAGTTGTAAAGAATGAAGTTATGTCAAGTGCAGAGAGATGGACGGAGGCGGGGGACTTTTATTAAGTGATTTAAATCAGCCTCAGAAAGACGAATGTTGTATGTTTCCTCTCATTTGTGATCCCTGGATCTTATAGAATAACATAAAATCATATACATACATGCATGCATACATATGTACACACATACATATATAGAGTATACAGAGTCACATAAAATAATATACATATACATACACATATATGTACATACAATACATATATATGTACATGCATATGTATATATACATGATATACACACAGAGTCACATAAAATCATATACATATACATACATATATATGCACACACACATATGTAACAAAAGCAGAAGTGAAACTGTCTAGGAGACAAAAGAGAAAGGTGAGAAGAGGAGAGTGTAAAAAATAGAAGATGGCTTCAACATGATACACACCTGTATGAGAGTTATTAAAATAAATAAAACAGAAATCTAAAGAATGAAAGACCCCCACAAAGTACTCAAAACAAAATGAACATCTCCCCCCATTTTCTTCTTTATCCCTTGACCCCAGTTTCCCTGCACGTGTCTCTTCTGAATCAGGTAGGAGAAACTTGATAGTCTGTGTTTCTGTCTCCGTTGTTACACAGTGGGGAGCCCTTGGGGATCCCAGAGGAGACGAGAGGCCTGGCTGGCAATCTGAGGACCCTTAGAGGACTGGGTTGTCGATGGGAGAGACACACAGCCATGATGGTTAGGGCAAGTGGTGTGCCCAGCTTGCTTCTTCTTAGTCTAGCCTTTTCTGGTTTTGATTAGAGAGGCACGTCTGAGTTCCCAGTTTGTCCCCTTTCTGGGTGTTGTTCATCCCATGGAGATTTCATCCTAAGATGAAATGATGAGAAACCCTGGCCCCTTTCCAAAGAATCGTTTGCAGTGGGGCTGCATGACTCTTTCACCGGGATCCACCTGCAGCTGAACCCTGCAGTATCTGTGTGACGGGAGGGACTTTGTAAGCCTTACTCAGCTAAAGCTTTGGGGGTTGTGTGACTGGTTACAGTGGCATTATAGAGTCCTCGTAAGACTGTAAATCCTGGTTTGAGACAGGGAGGTGGCCAGGAGCCAAGGGTACAGCCACCGTCTGAAGTCGTGTGAAAGCAAGGCACTGTGTTCTCCCCAGAGCTTCCAGAAGAAAAGCAACCCTACCAATACTTAGGGCATCTCCCCGGTGAGGTCAATACTTAGGGCATCTCCCCGGTGAGGTCAGTTTCAGACTTCTGACCCTCCAGAATGGACAGAGATAAAAAAAACAAAAAAACAAACAAACAAACAAAAAACTTCCTATTGCTTCAGGCCATGGACTCAGCCTGGTATCGGTTACCATGACAACAGCAAACTCATGCCAGGCTCTTACCATCTCTGATGGAGAAACTGTGGAGAAGGGCCAGGCCATCAAACCAATGGTTGTACTTGCTCTCCCCCACTGTGTGCATCCCGGGCCCGTTTCGGAGCAGGGTCCCCTGCAGCCATGCTGGAACGCTGCCTGTGGAAGGATAAACTGTTTAGTTGCCAGATTCCATAGCCAAACTGAAAAGTCTCCGAAAAAAAGGGGTGGGGGGTGGGGGGGATGGAATGGGGGAGGGTCATAAAAAAGGAACTGAGTGCACGGAATATACTATTCATCATCTGTCTGTGTATCCCACGGTCCTATCTAGAAAAGGTACAACAGGGCAGACAGTTTGCTAGCACTGAAGAGGACCAAGGAGGACAGACGCTGTCCCTACTCTGAAGTTGCCCACTGTCCATTAAGATATGGACAAATAGGCTCTCCAAATACATTTTGCCGGAAGCAGCGCTGCAGCCCTGAGCTGTGCAGAACAGAAGTGCTTTGCCCGCTAAGAGCTGGGAAGCAGTGGCTTTCTGGAGGTTACAGGCAGAGTCCCATGCTTCACAGCATGAGAGAATATTCTAGAGGCTGGGGAGATGGTTAGGTGGATAAAGTGCTTACCACATAAGCAGGAGGCTCTGAGCTTGCCTTCCAAACTCATGTGACAAAAGGTCAGCCATGATGGATAACATGGGCTTGTTATCCCAGTGCTGGGGAGGCAGAGGCAGGAGGATTCCTGGGACTTGTTAGTCAGTCTAGACAAACTGGTAAGTTCCAGGTCGGTGAGAGGTCTTGCTTCAAATAATGAGGTGATTGTGGACTTGAGGGTGGCACCTGAGCCTTAGGGTGTTTGAGTTTGAAGGATCACTTTCAGGAGCGCTCTCCATCAACTATGAAGAGAGAGCCACGGGGTGCAAGCTGGTAAGCACTCCCCATGGCCTCTGCATCAGCCCCTGCTTCCAGGTTCCTGCCCTGAGTTCCTGTCCTGACTTTCTTAGATGATGAACAAGGATGCAGAGAGTGGAAGCCAAATAAGCCCTTTCCTCCCCCAAGTTGCTTTGTTTGGGGTGTTTTATTACAGCGATGGTAACCCTGACTGAGAGACATCTATCTTGTCTTACGAAAGCTTAAAGAGAGAGGGTTTGGAAAGATGATGCAGTACCTAACTGCTTCCAGTTCCGGAGGGCCTGAGTTCAGTTCCCAGTATCCACTGTAGTCATAAGTGCCTGAAAGAGGCTTGCAGCCAAGCCTGACAACCTGGGTTCCATCCCTGGGACTGACATGATGGCGAGAACCAGCTCCTGCAAGTTGTCCTCTGGTCTCCCTCACTTGCACCGTGGCTATTGGAGCATTCCCAACACTCCTCTGGAGACAGTGAGAAAGAATTGCTCTCCCCGTGGACACTGAGTTACCGTGTAGAAACATACCCTATTGGTTAAAGAGACTGTTTCTGGATACTGGCTCATCCTGTTGCCATATATGGATTTCCATGTTTCCAAAAGCAATTTCTAACATGGGGCGGGGGAGGTGGAGGTGGGGGTGGGGGATGAAGGGAGGGGGAGGGGGTGGGGAAAATGCCCATCTAAATACAGAAGTCTCACCTGTCACTTTGGCCTGAACTGGCTCCAGCTGTTCTTTCTTATTCCGGCCAAATATTATCTCCATGGAACCGGTGAGCGGCAGCAAGGAGGTTGTTACTGGAATAGACAAAGCCGCGTGTGCTCAAAGCCTCCTGTCTTCCTGCTCTCTGCTCCTTGACATCTTCCTCTGTCCCTGTACACTCTGTCTCTTCCTCTGTGTCCCTTTCCCAAGCTGGCCGGTGCTTCTGCCTGCTGCCGGAAGCTGCTGGGTAGTTTATACAGTGTGTGTGTGTTAGGTCAAAGGTCAGTTCCCAAGCCATGTGTTACTGCTAATCTTTAATCCCATTATGTTTTTCCAACTCCTCTGCTCTGATTTCACTTTTAGCTTAGCCAAGGAAGGCTCCGCTCTGAGTCAGAGGAGATGATTTGGTGTGTTCCGCTGAGTTTGCCCGAGCTAGCCCATCCTGAGAACTGGATGCATTTATGGTTAGAGCAGAGAGAACAGCATTTGGGATCAGCAAAGGCTCTTCAAGCGAGGGGACCATCAAAGGCATTGACCTCACTATTGCAAGTTGTAGGCTGGTGACATCTTTGCCTTCTGCAAACACAGAGAAGGCTTTGATTTTAACCTGGGGTTTGGTTCGTTCCCACTCTTAAAAAAATCATATCAATGGACACTTGATTGGTTTTCTTTTTGGAAGGAGGGCTCAAAGATGTGTCATGTGCCCAAAAACAAAGATGGGGAAAACAAAGACTTGGCTTTATCGGGAACCAAAGAATAATTAAAACACAAAACAACATCAGGGCCTGTGCACAAGAGAGGCTTTGAATTATGCCCAGAGCACCTGAATGAATTCCAGAGCTGGGAGGCAGAGACAGGAGGATCCCTGAGGCCTTCTGCATAGCCAGTCCATCCGGAACCCTTCAGTTCAACTCAGACTGATAAGAGGGAGGACCCAAAGACTAAAACCCACACTGCATTTTTGAGAGCATAGGGTGGGAATTGGAGGATTCTTGGTTCCTGCTGCTCACAGTGATGCCCTCAGCCAGAAGAGCAGCAGAAGGCTTCCACACTCCACAACATATACAGGAATCAAAACACCACAGAACACCTCGTGAATATGTATGATCTCCCTGTCTTATGTAATTAAAGAAATTATAAAACTAAAGATGCTTTGGGGTTGGAGACAGGGATCAGTCAGTAGAATATTAGACTTGCCCAAGACCCTGAGTTCAACCCTCAGGATTCAGGGTTTAAATGAAAGGGGGAGGGGGGAGCCAAGGCTGGTACTGCCTGCTGCCTGCTGCATGTATACAATCCCAGTAGTCAGGAGGTTGAGGCAGGCAGCTCCTTAGCTGATGGCCAACTGGCTTAGCCCCCTTGGTGAGTTCAAAAATAAATAGATAAGATGGATGGTACCAGAAAAGGCAACTGCCAAAGTTGTCCTCTGGCCTATAGACAAGCTCACACACACACACACACACACACACACACACACACACACACACATGAGAGAGAGAGAGAGAGAGAGAGAGAGGCAGATAGACAGGCAGAGTTTGAGGAGAGAGGGAGGAGAGAGCCACAGGGCTTGCCTTCACATAGCCCAGCTGTGGAGGAAGGAGGGTGAGAGCTGAGCGGAGAGTCGTTCAGGGTTTCAGAACGTTCTAGAACAGGCTGTGCTTCCTCCCCTGGCTGCATGTTGTCATCACCTGGTGAGAGTTTGCAAAGTGCTGTCACCGGGCTGGGCTCCAGATCCACTGACTCAGAAGCTTAGTGGAACCAGAGGCCCGTGTTTGAGGAATGTCTCTACTGTGCACAGCGGGAGCTGAGGAGCCCATAGCCAGGGAAGAGACCGTGAATTTGAATGAAATGGGGCTGCAGTTCCTGTAGGCCTGGGCCACATTACTCTCTCTGAGTCTCTTTTTTCCATAGCTATGAAGCAGGATGTATGGATATCAGAATCCCCAGACCCATGATCTTTTCCCTCTCTACTAAGGAGGAATTTTTTTTCACTATTCCATATTTCCAGTAAGTCCCAGGATAACCTACCTGCTGCTGTCATGTCCAAACACATGTATCCATGCCAGAATTATTTATTACAAACCATGAAAAGCTACATCCTTGTATATCTGGGATACACTAAGAGCTCAGAAGAAAAAAACTTACACTACTCCCCACCCACACCTTACACTATTCCCCCCCCCCCCCCCTGCTAATAGCAGTTCTGCTAATAGCACTGAGCTAGCAGAAGAGTAAATAATGTCACATGTAACTAAGGGGGCAGAGGCAATTATGACTAACAAATAGTGTAGGGGGCATGTCTTAGTTAGGGTTCAATCGTTACGATAAAACACCATGACCAAAAAGCAAACTGAGGTGGGAAGAGTTTGTTTTGATAAAGATATGTTCCGTGTTTATTATCAAAGGCAGTCAGGACAGGAACTCAAACAGGGCAGGAACCTGGAGTCAGGAGCTGATGCAGAGGCCATGGAGGGGTGCTACTTACTGGCTTGCTCCCCATGGCTTGCTCAACCTGCTTTCTCATAGAACCCAGGACCATCAGCCAGGGTTGGCAGCACCCACATGAGATGGCCCCTCCCCCATCAGTCACTAATAAACAAAATTAAGGTGCATCTTATGGAAGCATTGAGGTTCTCTCCTTTCAAATGACTCTAGTTTTAGTGTTATGTAAGAATAACCAATACAGGGTACGATATCAGAAAAGCCAAAACCTGATAATGGCAAAAGCGTGCATTTGTCCACACACTCAGTTGCTCATTCATCCACTCCATGAGTGTGAGTCTCCCCTGTTGCACACTGCAGGCAAATGACAGGCATGGGAAATCCTCAAGACTATGTGCTCAGGGAGGACAGGAGCCAAGACAGCAGGCTTCCACCACTGAGCCAAGACCTGTAGGGTGATTATGTGCAGCACACCAGAGACGATGAGGAAGTAGGTCCTAACAGAGGAAGAACTGGGCTGTCTCAGGTCCCCCAGAACGTCCCCCACGCAGAGGACTCTGACCATGAGAGGGTTAAGCATTGCTTCCTGTCAGGCTGGAGCCTGAAGGAGAGAATGCCTGGCAGGAAAAGAAGGGAGGGAGAGGAGAATTGTCCACGGGTCTTAAGGCATGAAGGCTGGAATTGCTAAGAGGAAAATGAGAAGAGATTGGCCTTGCACAGAAGTGCCTCGTGCCAGGACCTTCTGCAGGCTGTTTGATGCAATCTAGTCAGTTATTCCTGAGCTACGTCGACCAGCAAGATGGCTCAGTGGGTAAATGCCCTCGCTTCCAAGTCGGAGCTCAATCCCTGGGACCCAGATGATGGAAGGAGAAAACTGACCCCCAAAAGTTGTCCTCTGACCTCTGCTCACACTTAGACACACACACACACACACACACACACCACCCTCACACACCACACCACAGACACACCAAAACACATCACATACACACACACACACACACACACACACCACACCACACCCTCACACACCACACCACAGACACACCAAAACACATCACATACACACACACACACATACCACTCACACACCACACACACACCAAAACACACACCACACACACACACCACACCACACCACTCACATACCACACCACACACACACACACACACCACACCACTCACCACAATACCACACACACATACACACCACATACCACACACACCACACATACCACACACACACACACACACACACACACACATTATATTAAAAAAAGTTTCCCGAGAGTCATGAACAAATGTCCATCCAACCCAGATAAGAACTTATGATTCTAGCTTGGCAAATCCATGATTTTAGGAATGTGGATGAGCCCCTGCTACATCTCCAAAAATCCCTGTGACGCACAGAGGAGAGTTTCCCCATGCATGCTTAGGCGGGTTCCCCACCACAGTTACTCGTCTACCTCCTGCATACTACGGGACTACCAGAGACCACATGCAGCTGGAACAGAATTACGTGTCGCTGGTAAGAGGGTACGGGAGGGAGATTGGGAGAGAGTGACTGCAACCTCAAGCGGGAGCGTCTGTCATTCCCTTACCCTCTGTGAAGGAATGACCACAGGCCTGACCTTGTTGAAGACTGACCGAAGGCAGTCACAGCTACTCTGATTAAGGTGGCAGTGGCTGTTATGCTCAGAGGATAGCGATTCCCAGCAGTTGGACTTCCTCCACAGCACAAACAGTCAGTGCTGCCTTAGTGGCCAGACAGATGCATTGGTGGGATCTGCCTCTGCAAGAGGAATAATGGCTTGACATGTACAAAGCCCCAGTTCGCCCTGGGAGCATCAGGTACTTAGAGGGGTAGCCAGAAGCTTCTACCAACCCCCCTTGGAAGGGAAGAAGACTGTGAGAGCTGGGGCTAATGGAAGGGGATTCACTCTCAGTGACCTAGTGTCTGTGACTTAGTGACTCAGTGACCTAATGTTTGTCCTCAATGTATATCACCTCTGACCCATCATAGCCAGTACTGCATCCCATGAGTTGTTGAGGAAGCCACCGAGGCCTGGCCAATTTATGCACTTGCAGTAGGGATCATACTCTATGATGGGGTGGAAATTTTGAACACAGGAGTACCTTGGTAATGTGGGCAGTGGAAGGGGTGTTTGTCTCCCATTTTATGGGACAACCTATCCCACAGGCCACAGATTCGTGACGTTAACAAGTAAACAGGGAGAGATGGGGTGATGGCTCACAGCCAAGCACTGACTATGCAAGCCTGAGGACCCAATTCAATGCCCCGAATTCACATTTAAAAGCTAGATGAGAAGCCCGGCATGGTGGCATGCACTTTCAACCCCAGCACTCTGGAGGCAGAGGCAGGCAGATCTCTGTAAGTTCAAGGCCAGCCTGGCTTATATAGTGAGTTTCAGGATATCTGGGAGGCTGAGATAGGAGGATCCTTGGGGCTCATTGGCAACCCAGATTGACCTCCTTGGTGAGCTCCAGGCCAGTGAGATCCTGTCTTGAGAATGAAGCAGAACATCACCTAAGATTGGCATCCGGCCTGCACATGCATACACTCACACATACAAGAGCACATGCTTATGGGTAAAATTCCTTTCATGGGGAATGTGGTGGTTTGAATACACTTGGCCCAGGGAGTGGCTCTATTAGGAAGTGTGGCCTTGTTGGAGGAGGTGTGTCATTATGGGGGCAGGTTTGGAGATCCTCCTCCTGGTTGCCTGGAAGCTAGTCTTCTCCTGTTTGCCTTTGGATGAAGATGTAGAACTCTCAGCTCTTCCAGCCCCATGCCTGTCTGAACACTGCCATGCTCCTGCCTTGATGATAATTGACTGAACTTCTGAACCTGTAAGCCAGCCCCATTTAAATGTTGTTCTTATAAGAGTTGCCTTAGTCATGGTGTCTGTTCACAGCGGCAAAATCCTAAGACAGGGGAAATATCCATAATAGCAAACCCAGGAGCCATTCTACCCAAGTTCCCTCTGGGGAGCCAATGAACTTATCAGGGCTGACTTACAGGCCAAGAGGTTACAGTTACAGGCAGGAGGGTGGGTGACCTTAAAGCAGCCACCCTGGAAGGTCTGCTGCCCTCAGTGTGGAGGATGGAGCCCTTTCCCCAACCCTCTCCAACTCTAACCCCTACCCACATCCTTTTGCCCCTCTTAGAGACCTTGAGGCCATGTGCAGCTAGGGCAAAACCATATACAACTGGTTGGGAGAGGTGGTTGGATATACCGGTGAGGGTATCACAATTCTCCAGGCCCCCTCCTTCTGAAATGGACAAGGGCAGTCAACAAGCCCAGCTATGATAATCTTTTTGCCAACAGGTTGATCCTGAAGATGGTGGCAGTTGGGCTCAGAAGTTGGGCCTGTAAGAAAATATATTCTCTCTCTCTTTCTCCTCTCTCTCTCTCTCCTTCCCTCCCTCCCTCTCTCTCTTTCTTTCTCTCCCATGTGTGTGTGTACACACATGCACACACACATATACACAAAGTAAAAGCTGAAATCAGCAGGCCATACACATTGTGTTATAAAACAACTCCACAGTCTTATTTTGCAACCTTGTATCTCTTACTAGAAGTCGTTGCCCACTGCCAGTGAATGTTACCCTCCCTGTTGGAGATAGTGTTATCATATCTAAATTACATTGCAGTTTTCCAATTAAGTTAAGTTCTAGATGGTGCTGCTAATTAGCCAGGGTGATAAGCTGGGCAGATAAGGTCTGCATCTTGGTTTTCGGGTTTAAAGGTGAAAGGCAAAGTCCCCCACCCAGGCCCTTCTGGAAAGAGAACAGTGTGTGTGACACTGTGGTCAGTAGACACTTGGTGCACAGACACATGTCTGTAGCTCATCATGCCGTGGCCACTGCACTAGGGTCTTTGAGAGTCCTTTACCGAGTACCACAAAGTGGTCAGCCTAAAAACAGGAATCGACCCTCCGTGCTGGAGATCACAAGTTGGCTATCAAAGCGTCAACAGGGCCATTGGTTTTCAAAGGGTTTGAAAGATTGTTCTTTCTGCTTCCCCTAGTTTCTATCATGCGCGTGTGACCTTGGTGCTCCTCCATGTCTCCGAGTTTGGACAAGCTATTTCCTCAATGAAACATTCTTCCACTCTCCCTTCTGTGTAGCTATGACCAAGTTTCACTACTAGGGCCCCGGTCAGGGTACTGGTCAATCTACCCTTGTGTAGTCTCGTCTTAAGCTGATCACATTGCAAAGCTGGTCCCAGATAATGTCACACTTCAAGGTGCTGCAGATCTTCCTGAAGGACACAACTCAACCCACAACCCCGAGAGAGGGATGGCAGGGTAAACCTGGGTGAAGGCAACAACCACAGCTTGATCCTTGCAACCAGCTGCTTTTAGCTTCCCCAGAGCTCTCTCCTGCCCTCTTTGGAAGCTTGCTGATCCCTTCAAACCATGCCAAGATGGGAGGAGATCCTGCTGCTATGAGGACAGGAGGAAAGGAAAGAAGTTAGTCAGCTCTTGTGAGACTGGCAGGAAGAGGCCAGTGTTAGAGTTGTCAGGGGAAAACATATGGGCCCACAGGCAGCAAGCCCTGAAGAGACACGATCTTCATTGAAGAAACAGCATGTCCGAAGGCTGAGGTGGGATTGTGTGTGACCTCCACCTCTGTGGAGGGTGACTGGGGTGGCTGTAGGTTGTTTTTGTTTTGTGTTGTTTTCTGCGTGCTGAGCTACAGATGAGAAGCAAGGCTTCAGCTCTGTGAGATGGTGACCCCTCCAATCAGTTCTGCCCCCAGTGCCAACCTCCATCTTTGTCACAATCTCTGAGAGAGAGAGCACTGTATATATGTGCGTATGGGTAAAGGCCAGAGGACAACCTTGGGTGTAATTTCCCAGGTGATGAACAATTTGGTTTTTTTCAAACATGTCTATCTCTGGTCTGAAACTTGCCTGGTCAGCGAGCGCCAGAGGTCTGCCTGTCTCTGTATCCCTGGCACTGGGATTGCAAGCAATCCTCACCACGCCCAAACCCTGCCTCATTTTGTGTGATCAGTCTTTCAAAGTTCAGGTTATCCTGTGAGATCTGGCAGCAAGCACAAACTAGCAAGGCTGGAGGACTCATCTATACATGGGTCTTAAAAAAAAAAAAATCACAAGAGGGCTGGTGAGATGGCTCAGCCACCAAGCCTGATGTCTGAGCTTGATCGATAGAAGAGAAACAACTCCTGCATGTGGTCTTCTGGCATCCACTCGTGTGCTAGAACATGCACACGTACACACACATGTGCACATACATGTGCACATACAAGTACATACATGAACACACACAGTTACACACAGAGACTAAATGAAAGGCTGGAGAGAAACAACTGTAAGTTGTTTTCTGATAACCCCTCATGCACTATGGCAGACACATGTACACACACATACACACACACTAACACACACTGAAAGACTGGAGAGATGGCTCATCAGTTAAGAGTGCCTCACCACTGCCTGTAACTCTAGTGTGAGGAAATCTGATGCTCTCTTTTGTCATGTGGCTCACATGTGGCACATAGACAGGAATGCAAGGAAAGCACTCACACACATAAAATAAATCCTATCTCCTTTTAAATAAATCAAGAGAATTCCACTCACCATTCCAAAGGCTATGTTAGTGCCAGTTTCTCCTCAGTGGCTTCCAAATGTTGACTTGAAGAACACAGGAAGGTGCCCCAAGCATTGCCCATCTGGGGGGCATGTAGTCTAGGACCAGTCTGCCAGGAAATTGGTGAGATTGGAGACACAAGCTATGGGGGAGTCGGGGGGCAAGGAATTAATTAGTTTAAATGGAGCATTGAGTTCATAGTGAGAATCACAGGGGTGTTCAAACCAGTTCTGGGAGTATGCCTGTGTGAACCAGTCACTCCCAATCAGAGTATACCAAAAGTAGGACCCAAGAAAGATTTCCTCAGAGGTGAATTCATGAGATTCTGGCAGGGGCTGAGGAAGTTCATCAAGGCAAGGGATTAGCAGTAACACAATGGTGGCATGCCTAGCAGGCACTGGGATGGGTACAAGTGGCCTTTAGATGCTGTTGGTAAGATGTTGTGAACGGTGGCAAGAAGACATGAATGACACAGTATTAAGCCCATACAGTAACTTGGTCTGGTTAGGATGCCCCCTGCCTCCAAGGTGTGTATGAGGAAGTCAAATTGTATCTGTTCCCTTTCTCACTGCTGAGGTAAACCATATGACAGAAGTTACCTTGAGGAAGGGTTTGTGTTGGCTCACAGTTGGAGGGACAATAGTCCATCATGGTGGGGGAAGGCATGGCGGCAGGAGCAAGAGGCAACTGTCATGTGGTACTCACAGCCAGGAAGCAGAGAGAGATGGATGCTGGCACTCAGCTCGCTGGTTCTCCTTTATATTTGGTCTGGGACATTCAGGGTGGGTCTTCCCTGCTGTCGATTAATTTAGATCCCTCACAGACACACCCAGAGTTTGTCTTCTAGGTGATTCTAGATCTTGTCAAGTTGACACTATTGATCGCACACAAGGCAAAGGCCCACTGACTCTGGCTGGTCATGTTTGAGTTCTCCTGAGAAATGCTGACTTCTGGTCCTGCCACACGTGAGAAGGAGGCCAAGAACCCCATTGGTTGTCCGTAGGAGAGATGCTTGGGCATCACCATGGCAACAACCATGATCACAATTCTTAACAACACAGAGATGGCTTTCGGGCTATGCCAGATGGAATGCAGAACACAGTGTGCGACACATGCACACTGTGTCTGGATAGCACCTACCCTCAAGAGAACATGGTCACAAGGCCCATTCCTGTGAGGTAAACGTGTTAGGGTGATAGAAGAATTCAAGAGATTCTGTGACCGATAAACAGGTGTCTGTGGAGGGTCTGAGAGTGGTTTCTGGGTCTCCTCCCACATAGATTGCTTGCAGTAGACCCTTGCCTGTGTTGGCTTCAGGGGAACCCAAGCTAAAATAGGTATCATCCCCAGAGTGGAATACTGGGGTCACAGGGTGCACATATTATAGCAGTTCTTTTCGTGCCATGTGTTTGTGCATGCACATGGGTGTGGAGACAAGAGAACAAGTTTGGGTGCTTCCCCCCTCCTTTTTCTTTTTAGACCAGGTTGAATTTCTCTCACTGACCTGGAGCTCACAAAATTGGCCAGCCCTTGAGCCCCAGGCACCTGCCTCTCTCCAGGGCTGGGATTATACCACGTAGCACCAAGGCTGTCTTTTCTACATAGGCGCTAGGGCCCAAGCTCGGTCCTCATGCTTGTTGGCAAAGCACTTAAATAACTGAGCCATCTCCCCAATGCCTAATTAGAGGTCGTTTTAGAGCCTTAGAGGACCCATGCTCTTTTTAGACCAAACAAGCTGCCTTTCTGCCCTCTGTGTTTGCTGAGTTACAGGCTCAGATGGCTGACCGGGTCAATAGCAATATGCTCATATGAAGCCAGTTGTGTCCTGGCTACTAGATATGTGGATCTCACAGACACAGAGGCTAAGGGACATTGAGAACCAGTGATTTCACCAAGACAGATCCCAAGGCTGGCAATTTACACTTTATCAGAATTCAAAGAATTCGAAGATGGAAGTTAGCCTGCAGATTCTCATGTGTCATCTGACGTCCCCAAGCTCATCTCATTAGAAGCATAAACTAAGCCCTTACCCAGGAGATATGCTATCATTGCGTGTGGCCTTTCACATAGTTTGCTGATGGAAGTCACTAGAAGTTTGTCCTCTGCAGATAACAGGCCAGTTCTGCCCCGTCTGCATTCCAGCCCTGAATCACACAGTGACACCATATCCTGCCCTGCCCCCGACTCTGTCCCTCTTCTATCTGGCAGCTCCACTGCTCCGGGCTCTGAGAGGTTTGCAGAAATGGGGGTGGATGGGAAAGGATCAGTCTCAGAAACTGAAAGTCGGGGCCAAGTGGACACCCATCAAATCCTGCAATGAGCCAGTCATGGGAGAGACATGGTTAAAGGGACCGAGTCTCATCCCCTAAGGAACTCAGAAATACAGCCTGAATGTTTCCTAGGTGGAGGAAGAGGGGGAAAGTGAGCTTTATCCCCATAAAGGTTGCAGGGACTTAAAAAGAGCAGTGTTAGGTGTGTCCAGCCAGTGGTCTGGACAACATGTGGCCAAGGCTAGCTATGAATATAGCCCAACATGAAGTCATAAGCTTTGGGGCTGGTGAGATGGTTCAGTAGACAGAGGAGTTTGCTGCTCACGCCTGATGACAGGAGGTTGATTCCCTGGAACCCTGGAGAGGTGGAACTGACTTCACAAAGTTGTCCTCTGACCTCTACATATGTGCAGTGGCATGTACAACCCACTGCTGCCACCATTACCATAACCACCGCCACCGCCACCACAACTACTAAATGTGGGGCCTCCAAGATGGCGCAGTACCAGGGAACTTGCCACCAAGCCTGACAACCTGAGTTCATTTCCCCGGGACTCACAAGATGAAAGGAGAGAACCAACTCCCCCTGTGTGCACGCAATGCACATAGTAAATAAACATAAAATTAAAAGTACACAAGTCGGGGCTGGAGAGATGGCTTAGCAGCTAAGAGCACTGGCTGCTCTTCCAGAAGACTCCGGTTCAATTCCCAGCAACCAGATGGTAACTCAGAACTGTCTGTAACTCCAAGATCTACCACTCTCACACAGACACATGAGCAGGCAAAACACTAATGCACATAAAATAAATAGATAGAAAGTATCTATAAAAAAGTACACAAGTCTAAAAAAAATGTAACCTTGTTTAAAGTATTAAGGTATTACACGCTTTTTTTTTTTTTGGGCAATGTTTTTGTGACATACTTGTCAAGCCGGTACTGTGAACTTTGGTTTTTTGCTGTTTTTACAGCACTGGAGAGTGAACTCAGGGCCTTCTCCATCCCCAGCTGAGTGTGAACATTGTAGACTAGAGAGTCACGTTACATCAAAAGGTCGCATGTGCCTATGAGTACACACTAGGACATGTGTGAGTCCAGAGAGCGTGACACTTGGTGAGACAAGCCAGACACAGCTCATGACAAACTGGAAGATTCCAGAAGGGGCAAATCTAGAGGCAGAAATGTAGATCTGTAGTCGCCAGTAGAGGTGAAGAGAAAGGAGATAAAAGGTGATAATTGCAGATGGAGCTGGGGAGAGATCGGTTGGAAATGTCTCTGTCACAGAAGCAACAGGACCTGAGCTCTAGCCCCAAACCCATGTCAGAGCCGAGGCAGTGACAGTGTGTCTGTAATCCCAGCCCTGGGGAGACAGGAGGATTCCTGGCCATCACTGGCCAGTCAGACTAGCTGGCTAGTGAGTTTCAAGTTCAGTGAGAGAGCCTCTCTCAGAAACTGAAGCGGGAGGCTGGAGAGACAGTTCAGGGAGTAAAGGCTCCCGCAGTGGAAGGGAGAGAGCTGACTTATCCAAGTTGTTCTCTGCTCAGGCCTGAGGAGTGAAGTTTGAAACCCATGGAGAGGGGGGACTTACCCCTCCACACACATACACACACACACACACACACAGACACACATTGAGACATACATAGACACAGACACACAGACATACACAGAGCCACACACACACACACACATAGACACAGACATACAGAGACACACACATAGACACAGATACACACACATAGACACAGACACATACACACATAGACACAGACACACACATACACACATAGACACAGACACACACATATACACACACACAAACACAGATACATACAGACACAGACACACACAGAGACATAGACACACAAAGACACACACAGACACACACATAAACACAGACACACACACAGGCACATACATACAGACACACACACAGAGACATACACACAGGCACATACAGACACAGATACATACAGACACAGACACCCACAGAGACACAGACATACACATTGACGCAAACACACAGACACACACAGAGATACAGACACACAGACACACAACACACACACAGGGACATACACACACACTCACACACACACAGGTAGAGGTGTAATGACATCTTTTTACGGCAGGAAGCTGAGGCAGCAGAGAGCCTGCAGAACGCTTGTCCCTTCCTCCCACCTTGCATTAGCATTGTTTGTTATGTCTTACTACAATCTTGCTGTGCTGGGATTATATCCGCACACTACCACATCTGGACTATTACCGGGTTCTGGGGACCAAACTCAGGCTTGTGTGGCTTGTGTTTTACCCTGAGTCATCCCCCAGTCTCAAGAAGTAGTTTTGAGTAAGCCTTGAAGGAGAAGAAGTGGGCCGGAAGGACTGACATATTGTCCGGGGCCAGACTAGACAGAGCCTTGTGTATAAAGATAAGACCTTTTCATTTTACCACAGATCCTGGGCACACTCCAGATGGCCTGGGTGATGGCTGAGGATGGATAGTTTATAAAAGTTATTTGATGACATGAGATAAATCTTGTAGGGATGTTTTATCCTCCGGTCAGCATAAATGATGACATGATGTGTCGGAAGGGGACCTGCCTGTCCCACCAGACGGGAAGACGGTTATCACCTGGGTGCAGATGTCATTCCACACAATACGACTGCATAAGGGTACCACTCTGAATGTGTGCCATCCTATAACTAACCTTCTATGCGAGTTGTATCACATACCTCCCACATGCTGACTGCTTTTCTAGAAACACTGGGCATTCAGGTAATGGCTCCCCAAAAAAGAAAAATAGAATAGTAACGAATCTGTCAGACAGGTATCATAGCAACCTTATCTTCCTCTACAAGAAATCTGAACATGAATTGGTTTTCAGACAGGCTTTGAACAATTGCTGGGTGAAGTCAAAACACAGACACATTCACCCTGTGAATTTTGTCCCATAAACAAAAGAGTTGTTATTTGATGCAAAGAAGGAAGGGAAGATGGATGGTGGGTGGTTGTGGGAATGGCAGCATATAAAGGAGTGGGGGCTGATCTCCACCCTGAAGCCCCGGCAGTGGTCCTAGGATGACCATGGCAGGCTTGGTGTTCCTGGGGCTCGCACTGAGCAGTGGAGCCACTGTAGCTAAGTCAGAAGGGGGCAGCCTCTGCTCAAGGAGCCAGGTGTTCTTCAGAGACGCTTGCTATGAGTTTGTGCCACTGGAACACACCTTCTCCGGCGCCCAGGGCTGGTGTGAAGGGCACGGAGGCCATCTGGCCTTCATTCCCGATGAAGACACCCAGCAGTTCCTGCAAAGACACATTACCCAGGACAGAGAATGGTGGATTGGACTCACGGGAGGCTCGGGGCACAATGGCACCGTGGGAGGTAGGTGCTGTGTAGCTGGGTCTGATGAGAAGCATGTGATAAAAATTCTTATCGCTACATCTTACTCAGAACCCCAGGGGGCAAATTAACATGTTCTAATTTTCATGGCAAAGACACCATTAGTTGTTTGGTGCACTGGCTAAAATAATTCATGAATAGTAACAAGTAGAGGGGGTGGTCTAAAAACACGCTTATATTCCTCTAGTTCTGGAGTCCGTGTTCTCTGTGGTGCGGTGCCTCTGTACCGTACATTCTGAGGGCAAATCTTCCCCCGGGAGGTTGCCAAGTCTCGCACCTGAACACTTCCAACCACCTTCTCAGGCTCTAGAAACTTCTGGAGCAATGCAAGTCACTTCAGTATGAACTCCACTCATGCCTAGACATGGCTGAGCAGATGCCCTGCGTCATCTACCCATGGGCATCATGGAATGCTCTGGGCTCTACCTTCTGTCACTCCCGGCTAGGTAGCACTACCTTTTATGGGTGCTCCAAGACGGTGTCCAGTTTATGTCTGAGCATTTGAAACTAATGCTGAGGACACACCCATTCTCTGGTGTGGGGAAAGAGAGCCATCAATTGAGCACCTATGGCGTAGGAGGAGCTGAGTTCAGTCAAACACTCTGCGTAAGGCAGGGTAAGAGAGGACCCCTGCCAAGCCCTGCTGCCCTTACTTCCATTCAGGCTCTGCGACCTGGCTGGACACCTCAAATGTCAACTACAGCAACTGGCAGGAAGGACAGGCCACACCTGCCCCAGGGACCTGCGGCTACATCGGGAGTGGTCCTTCATCTCAGTGGGCTGCCCTAGAGGACTGCACACAGACCTTTGCCTTCGTCTGCGAGTTTGGTGAGCTGGTCCTGTGGGGGCTTCCTCCCTGCCCCCTCTATCTTCCCCTGCCTATCTGCTTTCCTTCCTTCCTGTTCCCCTTCCTGCCTGTCTTCCTCTTCCCCCTCAGTCCTCATCTCTCTAACCGTCTCTCTTTATGGATCCCCTCCATCTCTACAGGTTTCCTGTGCTCTTTCTTTCTCCCCTAACTCTGTATCTCCCTGTCTCTTGGTGGGTCTCTTCCTTCCCTTCTCTTCTCCTCTCTTCTCTCTGGGTCCCTCATCTTCCTGTCCAGGTGCCTTGCCTGCAGACTTCTTCTTCTTGCATGTTTGGGACTTTCTCCCTTTCCATCTCCCAAGCCTCTGCTTGTGTGAAGCTCTCTATCTCTCTGTATCTCTCTCCTCCTCTCCAGCTGGCCCCGCTCCATCCTTGTGTCTCATAGTCCTAGCCCAGCATTCTCCCAGCTCAGTGTGTGTTCCTAAGTTGTCACCTTCCCTTTGTTGCAGGGGTTGACCGCAGTCTGGCTTGTGAGGGCCACAACGCCACCATGCACTGTGACTCGGGAGAAGTCATACTAGTCCAGGATGCTTTCTACGGGCGCCAGACCCCCTATTTGTGCACTCGGGGCATCTGGCCTCCCTCAGACCTGGAGGGAGAATGTGGCTGGGTCAGCGTCAAGGATGAGGTGGCAGGTAGGACCCCAGGGCCCTGCAGCCCTTAAATAGGACACTGAAGCACCTTCACCAAGGCCATCAAACCCAGTTTCTGAGGTAGGAAGGCTTCTAATTCTCCTACCCCTCCTGGGTGCAGGGAATGCCAACTTAGTTAACCCATATTTTAAAATTACAAAACAGTTCAAGTCTGCAGGCAAGAGTAAAGAGAGCTGGACTGTGCGGTTTATATCTGTGATCCTCACACTTGGGATATGGAGGAGAGAGGATCAGGAGTTCAAGGCCCCCCCTTAGCTACCTAGCAAGTTTGGGAGCAGCCTGTGCTAAACGAGCCCCAGTCTCAAGCCAGCCAAGAATAAAGACTATTGTGATAAACTCCCAGACAACAGTCACCTTTGCTAGCTCTTTTTTTTTTTTTTTTTTTTTTTTTTTTTCTGAGACAGGGTTTCTCTGTGTAGCTCGGAACTCACTTTGTAGACCAGGCTGGCCTCGAACTCAGAAATCTGCCTGCCTCTGCCTTCCGAGTGCTGGGATTAAAGGCATGGGCCACCACGCCAGGCTTTTAATACCATGGAACATTGTAGCATTCGCTTCGGATTTGCTCAGAAAGAACTGAATATGGCACCACAGGGCTCCAATCCTGCCCGTTACTGCTGGAAACACTGTGTTTACGAACAGCACACCTGGTCCTCAGTTCTGCCTTCTTTCTGGGCTTCCCTAAGCCTGTGTGATCTTCCTTACGTAACCGACAGTCTTCTATGTGTCATCCCTCAGCTTACCGTTGTTTGGGGGATGTGTGGTCCTTCTTTCTGCATGCTGTTCTGGTTTGTTTAGTTTGCCTCTTACACAGTGCTCCTCCTTTCCTTCTCCACCCCATATGTGTAAGCCAGAAGACAACCTTAGACGTCATCAGTCAGGGTTCTCTTGAGACAGGGGGTCTCACTGGAGTGGAACTCGCTTAGACTAGATCAGACTAGACTAGTTAGCCAGTGAGCCTCACGAATCTGCCTATCTCCACTTTCCCAGTGCTAGGATTATTCATTTATATCACTGTGCCCAGCTTTTCTACCTGGGTTCCGGGAGTTGAACTCGGGTCCATGTGTTGGCATGGTTTGCTTTATTGACTGTGTTATCTCCCCAGCCCTTAGAGCAGATATTCCCTACCTATGTGGTGGTTTCCCTTGCTCCCCTCGTCCCTTGAAATCAGCTAAAATCTCCTCTGACCAATCCTTGCTCCATCAAAGAGCTCAGTTTCAGGGACTAGTCGGGCTTCCTGGGGTCTCCTGTGAAGACTCCAGAACCTTCCAGGATCTGGGACGTCGGGGAATCTGTCTTTGTCTGTTTGTTCAGACACCAGGGACCTGGAAAGACAGGTGTTTTCAGCTCCTCAGCTAATGAGATTCAGCCTGGGAACCCTGGGGCCACGGGATTCAGCCTCCTTGATGTACCTGTTAGCATTTCCTCTTAGAGGATCTGTCCCTAAACAAAGACCTGTGAGAACTGTGGGGTGCAGAATACGTTCTGTGCCTCCTCCCTCTGGGGAGAACATGTCTCTTTTCCCTCAGAACTCTTCTTTGCCCCACTCCTCTCTGTCCCACATGTTCACCACAGTGTCCTTGCTCCCCCTGGAGCTGCTGTGGTGGCGCACGCCTTAAATCCCAGCACTTGGGAGGCAGAGGCAGGCAGATTTCTGAGTTCAAGGCGAGCCTGGTCTACAGAGTGAGTTCCAGAACAGCCAGGGCTGTACAGAGAAACCCTGTCTCAAAAAACAAACAAACAAACAAAAATACTGAAATCACTTTGTAGTCCTCAACGTCTCTCTTCTGAGTTCCAGACTTCTGTGCTGGGTTCTCCAAGATGGAAGGACCTCAGCTGGAGAAGCGGAGGGAGGAGGCTTCCCCCCCACACACAGCAGGCTGGAGCTGGGCTGGCTGCTTCCTCAACAGTCAGCTCTTAAGGTTTGGAAACAGGGTCAGTCCACCCTAGAGAGCACACACTGGAAGGGAAACCTGGACCCCATTGGGAAAGGGTAAGAAAACCTGGCAGGGCCCCAACATCTGATTGTATCGGAGTGCCCGATCACTCAATCACCAAGTGGCCAATAAACATTTATTGAAGACCAATAGCGCTATGCACCCTGGGATCTGTAGAGATAGGATGAATCAAGTGTCTGCTTTCGAAGAGCTCAGAGTCCAGGGAGGAGACAGATAAATGTTGCCATGGGAGAGAACAAAAGGCACTGCATTTACTCATTAAAATGTGCTTTAGGTTTACCATGTGCTAGCTGTGTGTTTACGTGACAGTGCGCAGAACGTTTAAAATACTCCCCAAGCCTCCGGAGATTGCCATCTAGTGCTGTGGATACCTCTAGGAGTATGTAACCAGACAGAGGGCAGTCACCAACTAGGCCTCATTGTGCTAGGGTATTGTGCTGAGAGCTGGGGGTGTAGCTCGCTGCAGACAGCCTGCCTGGCATGTGGGGGGGTCTTAGGTTTAATTCTCCAAAACCCCCATACCCCTAAAGCCACAATTGAAAGAGTTAATGTTTTGGGTTGGATGCAGTGGCCTATACCAACAGTCCCAGCTACTCAGGAAGTGGAGACAAGAGGATTGGTTGAGGTCAAAGATTAAGGTCAGCCTAAAGCAGAATGAGACTCCACCCGGCTCCAAAACTAGAAATCACTCAGCTGTAGCAGCGGTCTACCCCTTTAACCGCAGCCCTTGGAAGGCAGAGGCAGGTGGATATCTCCGAGTTCAAGACTAGCCTGATCTACATAGAGTTCTGTTTCAGCTACCTAGTGAAGGCTTGTTTAAAAATTTAAAAATGTATAAAGAAAGGAAGGGGGAAAGGAAGAGAGGAGAGAGGGGAGAGGAGAGGGAAGGACCAGAGGGGAAGAAAAGGGGGAAAAAGGAAAGGGAGGGGAGGAGATAATCCATCAGTCAATCCATCGATCATCAATCGTCAATCATGTTAAGTCATTAAACAGGGCAGCTCAGTCCAGGGAGCTGGTTTTTAAAGTCCTGGAAGATCTGAGAAACCATACAACCTTTATAGGGCCCTAATCCCTAGAACTGTGGGAGTGGTGAACTGGGGCTCAAAAAGCCACTCACAAGGCACAGGGACATCCCAGGTGGCTTAAGGTCACCAGTCACCTGACTTGGGGATGGAGGCCTCCTTTCCCCCATCCCCAAGTCAATCTCCAGGATTGTCCATTTGAGAACAAGGTAACCCCACGCGTCCCTCTAGGCAGGGAACTCTCTCCTCAAGGAAACAGAAAGGAGCTGGGGAGGAGAAGCCAGCAAGGTTCCCAGCAAGGTTCCCCGGTGTGAGCACACCATGGCCTGGAGCAGCCACTTTTGAGGATGAAGGGAAACTTAAAGCATCCGAGGACTGGATTCTGCCTCAGACGTGGTACTGGCGGCAGCCTTTCCCAGAACCTGGAGAAGAGAAAGCAGCCAGTCCAGTCTACCCAGATTTCTGTCCTTTAGAACTGGAGGACAAGAACCTGGGCTGTTTTGAGCCACTGTTTGAGCAGCTGGAGATGAACATGTATCCTCCACACATGCTTGGACTGGGCTGTCTGGGCGATGAGATTGTGATGTGGGACAGAGTCGGGTGAGGGGACATGGGGGTGCATTGACAGGTTGACTCCCCAGAGGAGATGGGAAGTGAGGAGACCACCAGGAAATGTGCAGGTGAGGGTTTGGGGAATGGGTAGGCAAAGTCCTACAGGAAGAGGGAGTTGGGAGGTATAGGAAACTCCAGAATGCATGGTGTGATTCTAGCACACAAGGTGACAGGACGTCCATCCAAGGAGCCAGGACTTTTTCCTGCTGGGAAGAGATGGAGGCTGCTGGGCAGAGGGGGAACCTGGATTTGGTTTTTCAAGGCACCCAAGCTGCTGTGAGTGTCTGGGTGTGCTAGGAACACAGAGAGGGAGCCTGGCATCTGAAACCTAGGTGGGAGATGCAGGTAGCACACTTGGGAACTGGAAAGAAAGGAAGGAGGAAAGGAAGAGAGGAGGGCAGAGACGCAAGCCTGCTGGTATTGCTCATTGGTGAGAGTTCAGGATGCTGTGATGGCTCTGGCTTGGACCACTCTGTTTCCCGAGGTCTGGAAGGCTGAAAGAGAGACTGAGAGATGAAGGGCCTCATGTGGAGAAAGAAAAGAGACAGCAGTGTCCTGGGCTTGTCAGAACAGAGATCTCTAACTGGGGGGTATTGACTGGCAGACATCCATTGTTTAACGGTTATAGAGGTCAGAGCCCAAGATCAAGATATCAGGAGAGTTATATTCCCCCACTGCCTGAACGCTGTGTGAGAGAAGGCTTCCCAGCCTCTTCTCGCCGTTTTCTGGTATCCCTTGGTGTCCTTGGCTTATGGAAACATCTGTCTCTGTTTCTGTTTCCACAAGCTATAGAAGAGAGTGTCATTGGTCCGTGAGATTGATAGCAGCCTAGCAAACAGAGAAGAAAGGTGGAATCCATGCTCAGGATGCTGTCTGGGGACTGGGGGTGGGTATGTTATGTGTCTTGATAGCTAAACAACGACATAGGCATTTAACTATGTCACAGCTTAGAGCAGGCATGGGTGGTCTTCCTGTCGTCTTAGCTCAGGGTCTGTGGGTGTCATCAGGCATTTGATGGGTGGGGGCTCAGGATATGAGTGGATAAGGTAACTGTGATGCTCTGCTGAGTGTGCGTCTGTCCTCTCTCCCATGCTGTTCCTGTCTGTCTCCTAGGCCAGTGTCAGGGGCTGCAGGCATGCCAGGTTGCGGCAGATGGGACCTACTTTGGAGACCCATGCCCCACCAGGGGCAGCTACCTGTGGGTGCAGTACCAGTGTCTGGAAGGTAAGTCTCCAACTGGGTGGGCATGGGAATTTTCTTATTTCTCTTGTATGTCAGCCTGAAATTCTCCTTCCCAAGTGATACTTCCCCGACAACAGCTTCCCTGTAGCCAGACATCTCTGTCTCCTGGTGTGTGTGTATGTATGTGTGTGTGTGTGTGTGTGTGTGTATAGACATCTATGCCTCCTGGCCTGCTCTCTTGGAGTCATTTGTGTGTGCACACACACACACATGCACACACACACACACAATTTCTTTTAAAATTGATTTAAAAATATTTTTATTTTATATGCATGAATGCTTTGCCTGCTTGTGTGTATGGGTGAAACACACACGTGGTGCCTGCGGAGGTGAAAAGAGGGTGACAGCTCCCCTAGAATTGGAGTTACAGATGCTGTGAGCCTCCGTGAGGGAGCTGGGAACTGAACCCAGATCCTCTGCAGGAGCAACAAGGACCTAACCACTGAACCATCTCTCCAGCCCGAAGATTAAAACCCTAAAAGTCATGAAATAACCCACACTACCACCACTTGTAAAAATGTCGCGGCATGTTTGCAGACATGACTATGAGTGAATGTATATGCATTCTGAACTAAAATGTAATCATTTGAACAATATTAATCTAAGCCTGTCTTTTCTTTTTTTAAAAAAAGATTTATTATATATAAGTACACTGTAGCTATCTTCAGACACACCAGAAGAGGGCATCGGATCCCATTACAGATGGTTGTGAGCCGCCATGTGTTTGTTGGGACTCAGGGCCTCTGGAAGAGCAGTCAGTGGCCTCAGGGGCCATCTCTCCACCCCTATCTTTCCTTTTTCATTTGTAATATACCCAGGACACATCTCTAAGTCACTTCCTTACATTTTGGAGGGAAGAATGGCTTGGCTCTGTGACGCAGAGTTTAACCAGGGTCTTGGGTGTGAGCATGGCTGTGGCGCTGTCCACTGAAGCATGGGCATTGTGCAGCGGTGGCCACACCACACTGGAGACAGTGACCCCCCTCAGCCAGCAGATTTGCACTGCCCATGGCTCCCTAGTGAAGGATAGGGCCCTATGAGACTCCCCCCAAGTCTGTGGGGGACTTATGCTTGGCCTCAGTACTGTGTAAGCAACAGCCACAGTGCACACTTATCTTGACGCGAACCTGGCATTCTTTTCAGAGAAGAAATTGCTAGCTGTTAGCTAAGTGCATCTTAAGTGCCACTAGACAGCACTAAATTACCCTCCCGGAGAGTTGCATTAATTCACTTTCCTACAAAGAGTACAGACGCCAACTTCCCTTAAGGGTGAGACAAAGCTCTGTGCCATCCTGTGACAAATGACTCAGAAGAGCCACTTCTGCCCAGGGCATGAGCCATAAGGACCTGAGGGGAAAAGATGAATCATTGTGGGGAGGGGGTGTGAGGAGGGAGAGACTCCTAAGGACATTGTGGGACAGGTACAGGAAGGGGAGGGTGGCAGCTGACAGGCTTTACCCGTGCCACTCGTTTGCTGGTTGTGCCTGGGTGAAGCAAAACCAGGGGTGATTCTCCCTCTCTTATTGTCTGGGAGGAGCAGGTCATATGCCTTGGCCCCGACTTTGGTGGCTTTGCTAGCAAACAAAGCATGTCTTTTGGAGATCTGTCAACCGCAGTGTATCACTGAAGTGTATCGCTTAGGGCAGAGAAGGGTGTGGCAACCACATTTCATCCTGTCCCTGTGAGCCAGGGTGTTCTGATTAGAGCTGTCCTCTGACTCATGAAGAGGGACCAGAGGTCCCAGCTGCACTCTGAGCACCCCCTCACAGCTGAGGTGAGAGTCTGATGGTGTTCTGCCTCCATCCAGAGGGTCTTTTGTTTCCAATTTAGCGCCCAGGCACAGGAAGGCTGCAGTAAGCAGGTTTGCACAGGACTGTGTGGAGCCCCAGCCAGTTCTGCTTGTCTCAACCCACCCCACTCCAGTTTTTGAAATTCAAGGCTTACAATGTTTAATATGAACCAGTTTACAGCGACTCATTTGCCACTTTTAGCCATTCTTTTGTTTGTTTGTTTTTTGTTTTTGTTTTTTGAGACAGGGTTTCTCTGTACAGTCCTAGCTGTCCTGGAACTCACTCTGTAGACCAGGCTGGCCTCAAACTTAGAAATCCGCCTGCCTCTGCCTCCCAAGTGCTGGGATTAAAGGCGTATGCCGCCATGCCCGGCACTTTTAGCCATTCTTAAAGGAAGTTTTTTGGGGGACGGGGGTGTTGTTTGTGTTAGTAGTTTTAGCCATTATAAAATAGACTTGGGGACTGGAGAGATGGCTCAGCAGTTAAGAGCACTGACTGCTCTTCTGGAAGTCTTGAGTTCAAATCCCAGCAACCACATGGTGGTTCACAACCATCTATAATGAAATTGGATGCCCTCTTCTGTTGTGTCTGAAGACAGCTACAGTGTACTTACATATAATAAATAAATCTTTTTTTTTAAATAGACTTGGATAATTGGTGTCCTAGGTAAGTAAATTAAGGTGTATTATGAAGCTGTTAAACAGAAGAGCACAACTCTAGAACATCCACAGACCAATCTCTATGATGCATTAGGTTAAAAAATGCAAGGTGCTGGGTAGCAAACACGGCCCACACCATCTGTCCATCTGTGCAAATAGAAGAACATGCATGTTTGGGTGTGCTTGTGTGCCTGTATCTCTCTAAGAAGCAATCCAGGACTATGGTGACAATGACTGCCACTAGTCATCAGAACAGGGGTCTTGAGGTGGGTGTGTGTGTGTGTGTGTGTGTGTGTGTTTGTGTGCTTTCAGAGGCTGGCCTTGATGTGGTGGAGTACCAGCCTTGTATGTGAGAGGTCCTGGCTTTGATTGCCCAACACCACAGATATCCAGGCGTGCTTGTAATCTCATCATTCCCGAGGCAGAGGCTGGAGGCTCAGAAGTTCAAGGTCTCTGAAACTATGTTTTGTGTTTGAGGGTGGAGATATATAGATCCTGTTTTTTAAAAAAAGTAAAAATTAAAATGAAAAACATTTAAAAGGTCAGAGAGATGGCTCAGCAGTAGAGGCTCTTGTGACCAGGTGACCTGAGATCCATCCCTGAAGTCCACATGGTGCAAAGAGAGAACTGACTCATCCAGGTTGTCCTTTAACCTTCACACACACATGCATGCATGTTCATGTATGTGCCCCACACAATAGGTAAGTAAACAAACAAACGAACAAAAAGATCTCTCAAAAGTAAAAATAATCAGGAGGCAGAGGTAGACGGATCTCTGTGAGTTTGAAGCTAGCATGGTCTACACAGTGAGTGCCAGGACAGCCAGGGATATAGAAAGAGACTCTTGTCTCAAAATAAAATAAAATAAAATAAAATAAAATAAAATAAAATAAAATAAAATAGTAAAACTATAACAAACTTTAAATGCCTTATAGAAAAGCAATGGCTACATGGGTAGAAGGATGTGAGTCTTAAAGAGAAACAACCACCATTGGTTCACAAATTCACAGAACGTCATGCTTGGGTCTGCAGGCCTGCGGCTGGTGGTGCCCAATGGGAGCTTCATCTTTGACAATGTCACCATCTCCCTGATGTGGCTCCTTTCTCCCTACACTGGAAACCTGTCCTGTGTACTCAGCATGGGAGACGGCTATACTTTTGACCCCTACTACCCTCCCAGGTAAGAGTGACCTCTGATCCTTACGGCAGGTTGCATCGGTCAGCTTTTGCTGTATAACAAGCTACCCCCAAACCTGATGGCTGGAACCGTACTTCTCATTTCTCATGGTTCTGGGGACGGATGGCTGGCTGGATTTCCTGGCTGGGCTGACCCTGTGGGTGACTGGACAAGGAAGGCCTCCCTCTCTCTCACATGTCCCATGGCTAACTAGATGTCAGCTGAGGGCATGTGTTGTTCACCATTCCACAGGCTGGCCCAGGCTGGATTCCACATGGGTTCTAGATTTGAGAGAGTGCTATTGGCTTTTTTCTGTCAAAGTGGACTGGCAGCTCTGCCCTAGGATGGTGCCAGGCCGTGTGCTCGGGCGCCAGTGCTGCATTCTGTGTCACTTCACCTGGTCTCTGGCCACCTGAGCCCTGTCACATAGTCCTTTCCCATCACAGTTCAGCCACCCTGTCTGTGTGCCTTGGACCATGTCACACTGCTCTAAGCCTCAGTGGCTTTGTCCGTGAGAACAAGATGACAGGGCTGGTGTCTTAGTCAGGGTTTCTATTGCTGCAATGAAACACCGTGACCAAAAAGCAGTCAGGGAGGAAAGGGTTTACTCGGCTCACACTTCCACAGCATGGTTTATCATTGGAGGAAGTCAGGACACAGGAACTCAAACAGGGCAGGAACTTGGAGGCAGGAGCTGATGCAGAGGCCATGGAGGGGTGCTGCTTACTGGCTTGCTCTTCATGGCTTGCTCAGCCTGCTTTCTTATAGAAACCAGGACCACCAGCCTAGGGATACCACTACCCATATTGGGCTGGGCCCTCCCTCACTGATCACTAACTGAGAAAATGCCTTACAGCTGGATCTCATGAAGGCATTTCCTCAACTGAGGCTCCCTCCTTCTTTGATATTTCTAGCTTGTGTCAAGCAGCCAGTACAGCTGGAGAGATTGGCTCAGGGGTAAAAGGCCTGAGTTTTATTCTCCAGAACCCATTTAAAAAACAAAACCCCCAACCCCCAACCAGGCATAGTGGTCTAACCTGTCTTCCCAGTGGTGTAGAAGCAGAAACAAGAACCCCTAGGGCTCACTGGTCAGCCACCTAGCCTACGTGATGAATTCTAGGTTAAGGAGAGACACCTGTGGTAAAAATAAATAAATAAATAAATAAATAAATAAATAAATAAATAAATATAGGGCTGGTGAGATGGCTCAGCAGGTAAGAGCACTGACTGTTCTGTCAAAGGTCCTGAGTTCAAATCCCAGCAACCACATGGTGGCTCGCAACCATCTGTACAGCCACAGTGTACTCATATACATAAAATAAAAATAAATAAATACATCTTTTTAAAAATAAATAAATAAATAAATAAAAGGTGGACAAGACCCAAGGCTTGACATCCGAAGTTTTCTTCTCACCTCTACATGCTCCCATACACACATGCACATGCATGCACATGTGTGTGCAGCACACATAAGCAACCCTTTCTCCCTGACACCTCTTTGGGCAGCAGCTCTAAGCAAAGGTCACCAGCATTTGTCTCTTTCAGGAGAAATAGATGACACCATGCCCCTCCACCCTCACCCCACCCGAGTGATTCAATTTCCCCTGTTTTAACAATCCACTGGACCCTGAAATCACCCAGCCACTTCTGTCATTTCTATTCACCTCGGGATGGTCCCTTGTCATACATGTGCTCTTGTTTTTGCCAACAGTGTTAGCACCCAACTTGCAGAATGTTTTAATTACGCAGGTGCCATACTGTGCAAATGTCATTGTGCTTAATTCCCTACCTTCCCTGCTCTCCTTCCTTCTTTCGTTTTAATTTCTTCTTTCTAAAAACATTGCCACATGCACATGTAGAGAGGCCAGAGGACAACTTTAAGGAGGCAGAGATCTCCTTCCACCCACGTGGGCTCTGAGAATGGAACTCAGACCACCAGGCCTGACAGCAAGCTCACCCACTGAGTCACCCCCATTTGTCTGTCTGTCTGTCTGCCTGCCTGCCTGCCTATCTGTCTGTCTGCCTGGTTCTCTCTCTCTCTCTCTCTCTCTCTCTCCTCTCTCTCTCTCTCTCTCTCTCTCTCTCTCTCTCTCTCTCTCTCTCTCTCTCTCTCTCTCTCCTAGATAGAATCTCCTTCCATACTTACTATATATCCCAGGCTGGCCTTGAACCTCTTACTCTCTTGCCTCATACCGAAGGCTTGGATTATAGCTATGAGCCGCCATACCCCCAGTCCCCTTACTTGTTAGAGTTTTTGTAATGCTGGGGTTTGAACCTAGGGTCTCATGCATGCTAAATTAGTGCTCTACCACTAAACTATAGACTTCTAGTAGTGCTTAGCCACTTGTTAGTCTAAGAGGTAGAAACTTTAAAATTGAACCCCACTCCTACCAATGGATACCTACACGACCTTGTAGAGAACCAGCCTGATAAACCAGAGGGTTCTCCTTGGAAGCACCCTTTTCGCCTTGCATTTGATGTCCTTGTTCACACATAAGTCGGACTGTTTTATTTCTCTGCCCTGGAAAAGCCTCTGCATATCTGAGATTGTATTGTGGGTCTTACAGAACAATTTATATAAAGCCAACCTTGTCAAAGCCCAGAATTGGGTGACATGTGCCCCCTACTGGCAGGACTGGGGATTGACTGTTTTTCTGCCCGCCCCCCCCCCCCCCATCAGGAGTTGCCTGGATACCTAGGCTGTACTGGGGAGACAATCTTGTTGGGGAAAATGTTAATTACAAGGGAACATAAGCCTTGTGGAGGAACTAGGTGCACACAGGCCACTGGGAGGCAGAGAGTTGGTGGTTGTGAAGAAGTCTAAAGCTACAGTCTTTTGGATTTTAGTGCAGAAGCAGACAGGCTAGGGCAGTGGTTCTCAACCTTCCTAATGCTGAGGCCCCTTAATACAGTTCCTCATGTTGTGGAGGAACATAACATAAAATCATTTTCATGGCCCTTTAATACAGTTCCTCATGTTGTGGAGGAACATAACATAAAATCATTTTCATTGCTACTTCATAACTGTAATTTTGCTACTGTCATGAGTCGCAATGTAAATATCTGTGTTTTCTGATAGTCTTAGGCAACCCCTCTGAAAGGGTCGTTCCACTCCAAAGGGGTCTCAACCCAAAAGTTGAGAAACTCTGATCTAGGGGAGGGACTGGCCTGGACCTGAAGAAGCAGGTCGTACCCTGCAAAACGCTTATCCCCCTGTACTCGTGGGTACGAGGGAAGATGAGAGATTCTGGGAAGCTCAAAGGTGTTCTGACCAGGAAAAGCTGTTAATGCTTGCCTGTTAGAGGAGTCTGTTCTTGGGAGAGGAAAGTGGGTAGGTACTGAGGACCAGATACTGATGGGAACAGGAGGAGGAGGAAGAGAAGGAAGAAGAAGAGGAGAAAGGAGAGGAGGAGGAAGAAGAGGAAGAAGAGGGGAGGAGGAGGAGACAGACTAAAGGATGAGGTCAAAGTGGAGTGCCATGGGAGACACTGCTGATCCCTCAGGGTCCCTGAGCTTGTGTAGCTCTCAATCAGGGTACTGTCACCCACACACTGGCCCTGAGCCACCAATAGATGGGGGAATGTGCCTGGGGGCACAACCTGTCCTTAGGGTGAAGCAGCTCCCTTCAACTAAAGGGATTCCTAGAGATACATAACGGAGGTTCTTGGGGGCCCATGGGTCATCTGCTACAAAGGAGAGAAGACAGCGCTTTAGCCTCCAGAAGCATGTGTTCTATAAGGCTCGTGCTGTTCCAAGGGGCTGGAGAGGTGGCTTGTATGCAAGCATGAAGACTTGAGTTTGATGCTCAGCACCCTCATAAAAAGTCAGGCATGGTGGCATGCATTGTAATCCCAGGACTGGGGAGACTGAGACCGGAGGATCCCGGTAGTTCACTGGACTCCTGAAGAACATCACCCAAGGTTGGCCTCTGCCCCTCCTCCCCCCCCCCAAATAAGTAATTGTTTTGAAAGGGTTGGCAGCTGAAATTTTCCAAGGCTGATCCATGCTATTCCTGATCCCATGCTAAGTTGTCATAGTGTGACCTCCCCTAACATAGAGAACAGGGCATGCTGAGTGACATTTTTTCTTGTCTTTGTCAAACTTTTATTTATTTATTTATTTATTTATTTATTTACTGACTGACTGACTGAGACAGTCCAGACTAGCCTCAAAAATCACTATGTAGCAGAGGATGGTCTTGAATTCTAATCTTCTGCCTCCTCCTGCCGGGTGCTGGGACCACAGATAGGCGTCGTCGCACCCAATTAACGGAGGGCTGGAGATCAAATTCTAAACAGCGTCCATGCTAGACAAGACCGCTCCCCACTGTGCTACATGCGGTCCCCGCCCCCGCCCCCGCCCCCGCCATCTTGCCTTTGCAGAGCACGCGAGTTGTGAACTCATGCATGATTGTTGAACCCCCGCTCTCCCACAGTGTGTCCAGCAACGTGACCCACCAGTTCAGCTCTCCTGGGGAGTTCACAGTGTTTGCTGAGTGTACGACCAGTGAGTGGCACGTGACCGCTCAGAAGCAAGTGATCCTTCGCGAGAAGGTGGAGACGCCTCGGATCACTGGGTGCGCTGGCCTGTCTGGAGCTGGAGCCGGCCTTCTCTGTCAGGCTGTCTTTGGGGAACCCCTGTGGGTTCAGGTGGATCTGGATGGAGGTGAGTCTGCAGGATGGAGCAGGTGGAGGCACGTGGTGGGATTTGCCTCTCCCAAACCTATCCAGCTAACCTGAGGCTTTAGCATCTTAGCTACCTTGTGTTCATTTATTTAACACCGGTGGCATCTTCAGGGCTCTAAGTGCTTGGCTTGTGATGGCACACTCAGGATAGACTCCACGTTAATCCACCCCAAACTAGGTTAGTGAGCCGGCGAGAACCCCCACCTTCCCGTCTCTTTCTCCAAGTCCACAATCCTATCTGAAACACCGGTCCTCCATACCACTTCCCTCTGGGGGCCGGGGGTGGGGCTGGGAGGGGCTGCTCACAGCACACAGCCAGTGCTGACCACTTGCGTGGCGCCATCCTGTAGCCATGAAGCCTGACAATCAGCGGTTCACACATGGATACAAGCCTATCCACAGTTCTGGCGAGGGTACACTCTGATTGGACACAGTGTCTTCCACTTAAGCCAGAGGCCATTCTGATTGGTTCCTGCATCTACCTTGATTAGCCAAGGCTTCTACGCTGATTGATTACAGCTTCCGCTCTAATTTATTACAGAGATCACTCTAACTGTGCCCACACGATCCATTACTCCTCGGCACATCCATCCCAGGGCTTGGATAGTTCCCATCGATATTTTAAGTAGCACCGTTTTTTGCCCACAGAGACACCCCTGCCTTATCCACAGCAATCTTTCCCCACAAAGCACAGTCCAGTTAGAGTGCTTAATGGAGCCCTTTTGACATAAATTATGCAGTGCCGAGCTAGGATGATGGTGATGGTGGTGTGGGGGATGTTGGCGGTGATGGCGTAACGATGATGGCGATGGTGGTGATGATGGCGATGATGGTGGTGGTAATCATCAAACGAGCAAGGATCTGACTCAGTATGACATCCTTCACTCGGTCGTCTTAATGGGGTTGTGATGGGGCTCTGACACGGCACTCGTGAGCTTCCTTCCTGTTCCTGTATGCCTGTTGCCTAACAGGGGCTGGTATGTGCACCCGGGGTAAAGTAAAAAAAAAAAAAAAAATCTTTCGTTGATTTATTTAGTCTTCCTACAAATGTAATTGTATGTCAGCTCTTCACCAGGTGTGGGGGAGGTGGGGATACACATGAAAGCGAAGAGCCCTGGTCCTGTAGGGCTTTGGGCTGTCACCATTATCACCAAATGATCACCACCATCACCATCATCACCACCACCACCACCACCATCACCACCACCACCACCACCACCATCACCACCACCACTACCACCACCACCACTACCACCACCACCAGTACGTCCTCTTCCTTCTACTCCTCCTCTCCCCTCCCCCCTTTTTCCTTTTCATCCGCATCCAAACAAGAAATGTATTTGGCATGGCTTCTACTGGAAAGAATATCATCTGGTTACACACACACATATTTTCAACCCACTACAATATTTGGCATCCAGCTAGGACGGCAATCTGCAGCCTGCAAGGGAGGCGCCACTTTGTGGGGAACAGGCTGAGTTTCATAGAGATTTGCCTGTCCTAGGTCATCAGTGGATGTTGGAGGAAACACCTTCACCTATTTTGGCTGAAAACAACTCTTGAAGTCCATTCTCCTGCTTCACAACTCTTGTGCCCCCCCCATACCTCTTTTTCAGTTTCTTACTGGAGGGGGGGTGTCCCTATCATCAGGATGTTCTAAGCATTTGCTACAAACTTCTGGCTTCAAGGACATAAACAAATAACAACGGGGCTGCAGCTGCGGCTGTTGGGAGAGTATTTGCCGATCAAGAAACCCCGGGTTTGGTCTCCAGACTGAACACAGTGGTGCTGGCCTGTAATACTGATTCTTGAGAGGTTCAGAGAGGAAAATCAAAAGTTCAAGGCCAACCTCTGCTACATAGTGAATGAAGTCAAGGACAGCCTGGGCTACATTAGACCCTATCTCAAAAACAAACAATATTTAAAAAAAAAAAATGATCAGAGAGGATCCAGAAAGGAAAAAAAAATCACTTACTAAACTAAACTCAAAAAATACAGTTAGTATTTAGCACAGTGGTCTGTCCTCATGTATTTCTTTGGACCCAGAACTCAGCCTGGACTATCTTAGAATGCTAGCTGCACAGTTGGTAATAGCTTTTCTAAATTTCCCTTACTCCCGCTAGGAGGCGGGGCGACTTACGCTGTGCTTTCGGATAACAGAACTCTGGCTGAGTTCACCGCCTGGAGGGGCTCACAGATTTACAATCTGACCTTGGACAGAGACATCCAGGAACTGCTGGGCCCTGGGAGGCATCACCTAAAAATCCAAGCTGTCAGCAACGACAGCACCGCCTCAGTCCCCTCTGGAAACTTCACTGTGTGCTTTGTGGAGCTGCTGTCCGGGCTGCGGGCCTCCTGGGCTTCTGACCTCGTGGAGCTTGGGCGGGACTTGGTGGTCAATGTCTCAGTGGCTCGTGGCACCCTGGAGGAGCTGACCTTCGAGGTGGCGGGACTCAACGTGAACTTCTCCCAGAAGGAAGAGAGTGTTGGGCAGTCATCTGGGAACTACCATGTGGTGGTTCCTGCTGAAGGTACCGAGGCTGGCAGCTTCCCCTGGCACCCCACCCCCTTTTATATTTCTGATTTCGTTCCCCTGGGGCTCAGAGGGGTACCAGGAAAGAGATGACACCAGGCAGGTATGAGGGTCTCAGGCCTTCTGCCAAAGGTATGCTGAGAGAACAAAGATTGCATAGGAGAGCCCTGGGGCTTTGCTAAGCGCCGCCTAAGACCCCCAACCTCCTCCTCCAGCGTGGTCCTGATGACTCCTTCCCCACCCACTTCCCCAAGAGTCTTGCTTGAAATAGGAAGAAGCCAAAGGATGGGAAAATGCACACCACACTGGGGCTTTAATCCCCGTGACAACTGGCAGACGTATCTGTGCTCCGTGAGCCATATGTGTCCCAGGATAGATGTGAATGTGGCCCAACATAAACTTGCAAACTTACTTAAAACATTATGAGATTTATTCATGGTAGCTCAGTTGCTCTGTTCTTGCGTTGAACTCTGTAGATGACATCATGTCCCCTTGCCCTAAGTTTGGATGCACCTGCTGGCTTTTGTCTCCTTCTGCTCCTGTTGAAACTACTCAGTGAAGTCTATCCCCTTTTAACTGGTAAAATCTGGACCAGTCCATTGGCTTTTTGCTCATTCTTAGATTAACAGACTTCTTTTCTCCCTGAGACCAGATGATCTGGGCCTCTCCCAGTAAGAGGGTGGATGCAAAGGGAGCAAGCAGGTCAGGACTCTGCCCTTGGTGGACATGTTTGAAATTGCCTCTGGTAGTAGCCTCTGTGGGCTCCTGAGACCATCTGCTGGGCCCCTCAGACTAAACCTGTAGGATGATGAGGGCTGAACCTCCCCTTCAGCTGGCTGCACGTATGCAGCCTCTTCCTATCCCTGGCTGACCCTGCTCCCTCATCATCCCTCTCCTACAGACCTACACCATGTCCATAGATAGTTCTTACCTACACTTGGTCCACTGTATTTCCCAGAAGCAGACAGACATCCATTCGCTTATTCCTGCCCTCTCTATTCCCCACCTCCACCACCCTTCATCCCAGGCTGATCCCACAGGGCATGAGTAAGGAACCAACCTATGGAGTTCTTAAGCCTCAAAGATCCTTCTCACCCTTTGAAGGATAACCCTGTTCCACTTTTGCCTCACACACCATACCCGTCCCCAAGCCCACTATGACTCCATGTTGTATACCTTCCCCTGTGTGCTCCCAGAGTCTTGCCTCAGGCCTGGTATATAGTAGGACTTGTAAGTGCACAAAGCCTGAGAGATTCCAGGGCTGCAGTCAAGGCTGCCTGCCAGGCAGGCACACCTAGGGAGAGCAGTCTCCCCTGTGTCATGGAATTTGTGACAACGCCGTTGACTCTTACCCCTTTTGCGTTGCAGGCACCTTCCTGGTCACCGTGCATGTGCGGAACGCCTTCTCAGAACTGAGCTTGGACATCGGGAACATCACGGTCACAGGCAAGGTGTTTGTACTCTCAGGAGTCTAGGATACTGAGCCTGTCTGGGGTCTAAGGAGGAGCCCTTCAAATGGGGCTGTGAACACGGAGCGCGGCCCACAGTCGCAGACTCTTCTGGGTGCTCTGAAGACACAGCTGCAGAAAGTATCCCTAAAGTTCTGCACTGAACGTGCTCAGATGTTCTTCCTGCCATGAATCCCTGAACTGCACGGCACAGTACTCATACCACAGTTCACATTATCTTAGACATTATACCATCTGGAGTGTAGAAGGTGGGCTGAGGGTGTGGCTCAGTGGTAGAGTCCTTCCTTAGCATACAGAATCCCTGGACTCTACCCCCGTGCTGCAAAAACAATAACAAAAATGCAGAAGAGAAGGTCTGGGGGATGCCTCTGCGGGGGACAAGAGCTTGCTGTGCAGGTGTGAGCACCTGAGGTCAGAACCCTAGCAAGAGTCAGGTGGGGCAGCTGTGTATCTCTCACCCTTGGAACCTTGTTTTTTTTGTGTCTCTATTGCCTGAATGGCTGACATCTTGGGATATCTTCAACGTGATCTCTTTGGTTTTCATATTTGTTTATGTGTTTGAGAAGGGTCTTATTGTGTTGTCTAGACTTGCCACAAATCTAGGCTCACCCGTTCCTCCTGCTCTCCCAACCACTTCCCCTCCATAGCTGTGACCTTGGGTACCCGCCATGATGCTCACGTGATTCTGCCTTTATGCTTTATAATGCCTTTCACCAAAGCTTAATCCTTGTTCTCATTATGTTTACAGCCCCTTCCAGTCTCCAAGGACCATCTGGGATAAATGCTGAAGCAAAGAGCGTGAGCATCTTTAAAACATTTAACTTCACAAGGAAACAATATCCAAGTGCTCTCCTTGATGTTTTGAGTTTAGGGCACTGCCAGGGTCCCCAAGCTTTCTTCCCTTTGGCAAGAGTCCCCAAAGCATGTTCTCTAACCACCACAGGGTTAGGCTGTAAAGCAATAAGACCCTGGATTGTGTGTAGGTAGGCCTTAGGAAGTAAGTAACACACTTCTGTAAAAAATAATAATAGGCAAAACAAGAAATCATAGGAGAGTCGGGCAGTGGTGGCACACGCCTTTAATCCCAGCACTTGGGAGGCAGAGGCAGGTGGATTTCTGAGTTTGAAGCCAGCCTGGTCTACAAAGTGAGTTCCAAGACAGCCAGGGCTATACAGAGAAACCCTCTCTCGAAAAACCAAAAATAAAAAATAAAAAATTAAAAAAAATTAAAAATTAAAAAAAAGAAACCATAGGAGAAATTAAAAGATATTTCTAACTAAAATTATAATGGCAATACAATTGATCCACTTCTGTGGGCTGCAGCTAAAGCAGTGCTCAGAGGGAAATTCATAGCTGTTAGCGTTAATTTGGGGAAACAGGCTCAGGTTCTTTGGTGTTTACGCCAGGGTCTTCAGTTCCCTTTCCAAATCATTGTGCAGGTGTTTGCTGATAACAAAGACCTACTGTGCACCTGCCGTGTTCAAGAATTAATGTCTAGGGGCTGAGGTGTTAATGTTAAAAAAACAGTTGTGCTCTCTGCCTTCACAAAGCTTAGAGATAAACAGATGAAAGGAAAGAACTATGAGTTGAGTATCTGGTAGGACCCAGGTGGACGGATAGCAAGCATCAGAGTGTGCGCTCACAGGTGTGCTCACTGGCATCATGAAGACTGAGAGGGTGGCTCAGTGGGTAGAGCTCTGGCTATGCAGTGTAAGCTGAGCGTGATAGAGTGCCTGTCATCAATCCCGACGCCCCGACAAGACAGGAAGTTGAGGCCTGAAAATCCGCAGGAGCACACAGGCCAGTTAGCCAGGCATATCCAGTGGAGAATAAGAGACTGTGTGGTATAAGAGCCACGGAAAGCAAGCACTGACACCTGGGGTGTCCCCTGACCTCCACAAGCTCCTGGCACACACACAAGCCATCCATCAGAGGTTGAGTCCCCCTATAGCCTTGTGTAAGTCTGGGTCAAGGCTTGAGCAAGAAGACGCATAGCTAACTGGTCCCATCAGTAATTGCTTCCAGAATTCACCTCAGGGGCTGCTGATTCTTCTTCGAGAGCAGACACGCTCTCCATGGTTGCCCAGCCAGCTCTGTCACCTCTTCCCTCTGGTGCTTCTGGGAGCCGGACCCACAGGGAAGCTTCCCTGTCTCCATGGCAACCATGGGTGTCAGATGCTAGCAAAGCCTCAGAGGGACAGGCACCCAGAGACTCAGAACATGGCCAGAGGACACAGGCTCATGATCCACTCTGAGACTCGGCTGGCCCCGAGCCTTTCATTTCAGCTTTCCTTTCCTCCTGTGTGCATGTTCCTTAAGAGCCTTGGTCTTGTTCTCTAGGCAGGGTTTCTCATTATCCTGGAGCTCACCAAGTAGTCTAGTCTGGCCCACCCGGGAGCTCAGATATCCACTATCTAATCTTTCCAAGGCTGGGATTGCAGCACGCATCACCACCCTTGGTGACGTCACATCATTGTGCCTGCAAAGCAAAGACCTCACTAATCGAGTCACCTCTCCCCGAATCCGTCGAGGCCTGTATGCTTTTTTTTTGGGGGGGGGGTGTTCGAGACAGGGTTTCTCTGTATAGCCCTGGCTGTCCTGGAACTCACTTTGTAGACCAGGCTGGCCTCTAACTCAGAAATCTGCCTGCCTCTGCCTCTTGAGTGCTGGGATTAAAGGCGTGTGCCACCACGCCCGGCTGAGGCCTGTATTCTTAACCGATTGCCTCTGCCTTCCACATTCTCCTGCTGCCACTAATTGGATCCCCTTGAAGGAAGCACAGGTGGCACTCTGAGTGTTAAGTGTTCCTTAATGTCCCTTAAGGATAGCAGTTGGGTCTCTGTTACCATGTCCCCCATCATCGGCACAGGGCCTGGTTCAGAATGGTCTCTATCCATGCAGGCAAACACACTGTGAGTCCTAAGCCTACACTGGAGATAAAGCTGTGTACCCAGTGAGTCTCAGGAAGGGACGCCATGCCTCCCGAGGGAAACCTGAGAGCAGATTGCCATCCAGAACTTTCTTTGATCTTAGCTTCACCCTGTGGCCGCTGTCAGCACGCACTGCTCTGGGGTGCGGGGTAGGCTGGCGGTGGCACTCTACAGTGACGCTTACTGGTGGAGTGCATTCTATGGCGAAGCTGTTCTATCACTGAGGGATCCCATCCTCTGCAGGGACACGAACGGGACATGAAGGTAGTCACCGAGCCTGAACTGTACGTCGACCCTTTCACAAACGTCACACTGGGCTGGCCAGATGATGACCCGGGCTTGAACTTCCACTGGTCCTGCGGTACGTGGCGAGACTCTCCTGCCCACCGGTTTCACTGATAAGAGAGCATCCTCAGGCTTGTCTGTTCTCTCTTCATCGGACACAACTCCAGCCTGACACTGTCTGCCTGTGTGTGCTGGAGTGTAAACCTCAGACACGTGTATAGAGGCACCAGCAAACCAAGAAGAGATGGTGTCCCTGAATGCGTGTGATAGGGGCATGGGGAGATTTAACAAGCAGTAACAAAACCTAAATACCGGCTTGCTTTGTTCATTGACACCATCCACTGGCAAATCCGTGACCAGGTAGATAGTCCTCCTCTGAGAGGGTCATTCCCTCCTAACATACAACACCACACACACACACACACACACACACTCACCAAAATAAAATAGGACAACTGGAGGTTGGGTATGGTGGTTTATCCCTGTAACCATGGCAATCAGGAGGCAGAGCAGGAAGACCAGGAGTTTGAGGCTAGTCTGGGCTGTGCTGCCAGACCTGGTCTCAATGAAACAAAACCATTAGGCCAGGCAGTGGAGGTGCATGCCTTTAACCCCAGCACTTGGGAGGCAGAGGCAGGCAAATTTCTGAGTTTGAGGCCAGCCTGGTCTACAGAGTGAGTTCCAGGACAGCCAGGACTACACAGAAAAACCCTGTGTTGAAAAACCATAATAATAATAATAATAACAAAAAACCAAAACAAAACAAAAATTCAAAACCATTAATAGAAGTTTTGCTAAACCAGAAAGTCCACAGTGTATTGGGGTCAGGGATACTGTGCACAGCTGTCTTCCCATCTTGCGCAGGACGTTGCTGGGCTCAGTGGAATGCCTGTGTGGGGAGGCAGCTGCTCCACACAGACCAGAGGTTGCTGGTGCTCCATACCTTCTGTCTGCCACCGCTCAACTCTGCTGTCACCCTGCATTTGGCGATCCTAAGGGGCCAAGAGCTGGAGAAAGAGACAGAACAGTGCCTCTACGTGTCTGCTCCCTTGAACCTTGGGCCTCAAATCAGGTGAGGCAGCATGTGGGTGTTGTACCATCAGCGGGCACCACTCGGAGGTGGGACTGGAAGAGTGGGTCAACCAGTCTCACCTGTGCTCCCACAGGGGTGGCAACCTGGGGATCCACAATAAATGGCCTGAAGGGACAGCAGAAGTCCATCTAGAGACTTCATCCAGGGAACAGGAAAGGCCCCATCCATAAGATGTGGAGCTTGATAGAGACCTGGAGGAGGGGCTTGGGAAGAGGAGGAGAAAGGGAGAGGCGGGGCCTTGCAGATCCTAGCAGAGTAAAGTCTTCCATCCAGGAGCTCCCTGAGCAGGAGGGGACATGCTCACAGCTTGCTTCAAAACATTCTGCTCTCAGAGAGTCGGCCTAGCATCTTATAGGAGTCATGGTGGAAGCTTGAGGTAGCTGGGCCTGTCAGCTGGGTCCCTGCTGAAGCAGATGGCTCACTGTAGTCAGAAACTTATTACAGATGGATAAACATCCTCTCTCAGGGGTGAGTGAACAGAACTAACCCCCGTGACAACGTGGAGCTGCTGGAGGGTGGGGCAAGCCATTGCTCCTAGGACTACAGAGGTAAGGCAGGGATGACTAGAATCCCCTCTCAACTATAGCCTGAGAGAGACAGAAGCCATGGCATTGACTAGGGGGGCACTGACTCTGCCATGTTAGCCTTTTGGTAAGAAATAAATGAATAACCTTGTGCTCTCCTTAGCCCACCATCTCTCCTCAAACCTCCTGGGCCCCTACCAATGCGTTCCACTGGCTGGACCTAAACCGAAGCCCAGAGGGTGGGAGCTGAGACATGGTCTCTGCAGGGAGAGCTGGAGAACAGCCTGGAAGGTCTGTAGAAACCCACCAGCATGCTTGCACTAGGAGAGACACTAATAAGAGAATTAGGAAGTTTGCCTGACTCATGAAGTTAAGGCTGAGAGGACTCAGGAGGCATTTGACATGCAGCAAATGTTAAAGTGACCTGTCAGGGGCTCCAGAGAGGGATGGGACATCATATAGAAGGTTCAGGGGGCTGTGGCCAAAGAAGTAATCTTCAGGTTCAGTGAGAGACTTTGTCTCAAACAATAAAATGAAGAATGAGAGAAGGCATCCCATACCAACCTCTGATATACATGTGTGGGCACAGACACAGACACACAGACACACACACACATATGCACAGGCGTGTACACACACACATGCACACACATGCATGTACACACACATGTACACACACATGCATGAACACACACCTGTGTACACACACTTGCATGCATACACATGCACACACACACATGTACACAAACACACAGAGAGACACATACACACCAAAGCAAAAACACAAGAGAAGGCCCAAGGTTTGGACCCTGATTCATGGTTCTATCCATCCACTGAGGACTGGTGTCACCTGGGACCAATCCACAAGTCCTCTGAGCCTGGTGTACTCCCAAGGGCTCTCAGGGCTCTGACATGTCACTCTCAGAGCTACTCTGATCACGCATCATATATGTGCTATGAAGCCACAGCACTGTCACTTTTATCAACACTAAAGTGGATCTCAGCAGTTATCTGGCTTTGTCCACTCCCTTTGCAGCCAAGGAAACCAATTCTTAGACTTTAAGCAACTCATACAAGGCAAATCTCCCTAAGTGACAGGGTCAGGATGGGAAGGCAGGGAGGTGTCCTGCACTCCCACTCTACCCCAACATCACTGCAAGGGGAGTGACACGGAAATCTGGTCATGTCCTGACTCTTCTTTAGCCTGCAGACCAAGGCTCTGTCCCAGCTTAGGTTGGAGCATGGCTGGGTTTATTCCATCTTTCATTTGGACAAAGACAATGTCCCACCTTCTCCACAGACTTGAGAACTGGGCCAAGGCCAGGCAAGTGGTCACGACGCCTGAGGGAGCTTTCTCTCTTTATCCTCTGTACCTTCCAGCTGTGAGAAGAACTGCCGGCCAGTGAAAGTCGACCAAGACGTTCTGCTCACCGTCACCGTGGGAGATGAGACCCCGGTGGCCGTGTTCAGCTGGTACTTAGATGACACCGCACCAGAGGAGGTGAGATGTCACAGCTGTCAAGAAACTGTGTCCTCTGAGAGGACTGGCCTTGTGTTGAATGCTGGGTCCTGAGCCAGGGCAGTCCAATCCCATTTGGAGCCAGTGCAGGGGCAGTCAGGAAGATTAGGGACCTGAAGGAATTTCTAACAGGTGAATGAATACATAGGATCAAAGCCTATGGGGAGAGAGACACTGCTGCCCTTGGTCCAAGCCCCCTGCCAGGATTCATACATCCCCCGGCTGCTATCTTTCTTTCTTTCTTTCTTTCTTTCTTTCTTTCTTTCTTTCTTTCTTTCTTTCTTTCTTTCTTTCTTTCTTCCTTCCTTCCTTCCTTCCTTCCTTCCTTCCTTCCTTCCCTTCTTCTTCTTCTTCTTCTTCTTCTTCTTCTTCTTCTTCTTCTTCTTCTTCTTCTTCTTCTTCTTCTTCTTCTTCTTCTTCTTCTTCTCCTTCTCCTTCTCCTTCTCCTTCTCCTTCTCCTTCTCCTTCTCCTTCTCCTCCTCCTCCTCCTCCTCCTCCTCCTCCTCCTCCTCCTCCTCCTTCCTCCTCCTCCTCCTCCTCCTCCGTCTTCTTTGTTGGGGGACACTTTAATCCAAGTGCTGGGATTAAAAGCGTGCACCACACCACACTGCACTTGCTCTCACCCTCTTCTCTGCCCTGTTTACTGGCTCAGCCAATTCCCCAGAGAGTTCACCCTGCACTCTTAGGTCACTTTTCTGATAAGCTGCCATTAGCTCATCAGAAAGAAATCTGACAGGCCCAGGGACTTGGAAGCCACAGGGCTGAGGATGTCCAGGGACCTACCTAACAGACTCTGAGGGTCTGAGAGCTCTTCCCTTGCAGGCTGAGCCCCTCCCAGCTGCCTGCAGACTCCGAGGATTTTGGCCACGGTCGTTGACCCTCCTTCATGGCAACTCCTCCGTGTTATTGCTGAACAGCAGCTTCCTGCAGAGCTGGGGGCCTGTTATTCCCATCCGGGTCACAGGTGAGGAGTGCTCACCCCATCTCTTGTTACAGGACCAGGACAAACTTGGAAACACTAAAATAAGGGGCTTTGGTCTGGCATGGAGCAAGGTATGGAATTTTCTGCCTACAAGACTTTGAGCAAAGGATTTGACTTCATGTTGCCTCAGTTTCCCCATGTGTGCATCTGGGGTGATGTAAATGTCTGTCCTGGAATTGTCATGCAAGAAGATTGGCAGAATGCTGGTGGTACAGGCTGGTCATTCTAAGTCCACCTGTGTGTGCCACCACAAGTCAGGGTTACTCAGTGCTCAGACAGTCACAGAACAAAGATGGCTATGCTTTCTAAGAACACTTTCTTTGACTCTGTTACCTTAGTGTCAGGACTGCAGGCAAGTGCTACCTGTGTGCCCGTTGGTTCTGTATTTCCTAACGCAGCCCACAGAGCAACCACAACCAGACAAACCGAGGTGGGCACTTGTGTGCTGAACATACCTGCTCAACCTCAGACCTCCTCAACTCGGGTTAGGCCAAGATTTTAAGTTGTAACCAATTAAGATTTTTCCTTTGTGGGAGGTGTAGGGATGGCTCAATGGTTAAGAGCACTGGCTGCTCTTCCGGAGGTCCTGGGTTCAAGTCCCAGCGCCTACATGGCTGCTCACAACTGTTCATAACTCCAGCTCCAGAGGATCTGTTGCTCTCTCATAGACAGACAGATAGATAGACATGCAGGCGAAGCACTAATGCACATATAAAATAAAATAAAATAAAATAAAATAAATAAAAACATTAAAAGGGAAGAAGATTCCCCTTTGCTCAGCTCTGTGGCCAGTGCTCTTTGGAACCCTGTGGATGTGTCAGATGGGGTGGTTCATTGCTGCAGGACAGACAGGGGCTCACAGTGCCGAGGGCATGAGGCTGGAAACAGATGACTTCTGGGTAGCATCCACCTGCTCCCAGCTCCAGCCTCGGCTCCTCCCCGGTGATCTGACTTCTGGGTAATCTGCTCATGTCGTCCTATGAGGAAGTTATATTATTGGTTCCGCTTTTACAGATGACAGAGGTCAAGCCAAGGCCACTTAGATAGGAAATAGCAGAACTCCAGCCCCACGTCTGCCCATTTCCTCAGTGAGCCTGGGGGCCTGCATCAGGGACAACTGTTAGATAGGAGTATTTGGGGGCCTACTCCAGAATCTTTAAATATGTCAGAAGCTGTTTGCTGGTCTGTAGAGCGCCAGATATCACTGTTTAACAAGTTCCCAGGTCATCCTGAAGAGGGGTTAAAGTTTTGGACACGCAGCCCCCTAAGCCCAATGAATCTTCCCTTCCCAGCACTGACCAGCCACGCCTACGGGGAGGACACGTACGTGATCAGCATGCTACCTCGACCTAAGGTGCCTGCCTGCACGATTGACCCGGAGGAAGGTTCTGTGCTGACGAGCTTTACTGTCTCCTGCAGCACTCCCGCAGCCCTGGGCCCTGTGGAGTACTGCTTCTGCCTGCACTCAGGTACCAGCCAGAGGCTCTGCTCTTCCCTCAGCTCCCAGACTCATCTTCTCTAAGAATGGGGATTGTCCGTGTCAGGGAGATGCAGTCGAGTATGTTCTATAATGAGAGAGGTTGGCAGGCTGAGGGACTCCTAAGTCTTTGTCATCACCAAAGCACTGGCCCAGTCATCAGACCAGAAGGGCAGCATGCAATAGCAGCACCTGCCCAAACCCAGCGACACAATGACTTTTTCCCAATGTAGGATATATAAAAAGGTTAAATGGATAAAGAGACACCATGGGTAGGGGCATACCAGGTCATAGTCCTCAACACACACACACACACACACACACACACACACACACACACACACACACACGTGAAGGGGGGAGTTAAGGGAGAGGGAGAAGAGAGAGGAGAGAAAAAGGAAGAGGCAAATAGAGGAAGAGAGAGAGTTGGGGGAGAGAAAGAGAAAGAAAAGGAAAGGGGAGAGAGAGAGAGAGGGAGAGGGAGGGAGGGAGAAAGAGAGAGAGAGAGGGAGAGGGAGAGAGGGAGAGAGAGAGAGAGAGAGAGAGAGAGAGAGAGAGAGAGAGAGAGAGAGAGAGAGAGAGAGAGAGGAGAGAGAGAGAACAGAGAGGGAGGCACTGTGACTCTTTGAACATCTGAAGTTGTAGCTTCCTCAATGGCAGAGCTGGATCTGTCTCATAGACCCTTCCGCACATCCACTGACCCTGACTTGTAAATGGCAGCAGAGAGTGGCAGGGTCACAAGACAAGCAAATCTCAAAGGACATTTTTATTTTTGCAAAGGTTCACAGTGGGTAAACCATCAAAGACCCTACCTATGCTGCATGCCAACCATCCAGTAAGCCATGACAGCCATGACAACCACGCCCAGACGGGCAGTGGATAGGAAGAGGGTGGGTGGTGTGGGGCAGCTCACTCCCTTTACCATAGCATTTTGGTTGCCATAGGTTTCCCCCTGTGGCCTTGGGCATTTGGGGACTGTCACAGAAGCTCTGTGTGGGTCTTAGCTCAAGTGGAACTTTCTTCCCAGCTGAGGCACCATGAGTGGTGCAGGCATACTCAGCAAGACATCACATGGCATAAACAGTGTGCCCTGTCCAGGGCGAGGTGCGTGTAAACCCTTCTGAGGGAGTATAGCCTGTGTGGGGTGCTCTGTCAAAGAATATGCAGTTCGCTAGGCCGTTAAAGTGATAATGATAATGATAATGACTCAGTCTGACTGTGGACAGAAAACACACACACACACAAGGCAAGTAGGCTTCATTTCCAAACACCTCCCCTCTGCACCCAAAGGGAGTGGCCAGTTTCCCCTTTGTCCCCATCTCCCGGGGCTCAGCAAGAAGGCAGGAGGTGTGGCCACACACACAACATTGACTGTTCACTTGCAAGCCAATAGCTTCACGGTTGTCTGAGCACTACACAATGACTGGAGGCTCCCGTGATGTGTGGGGCTCCTTCAAGGAAAAAAGATACTCATTTGCTCACTCGTGTTTATAACAGACAGGTGCCCGATGTCAGGCTTTGTTCTGGGTGCTAGGTATGCTGCAGTGAGCACCGCAGAGGAAATCGCTACCTTCACAATCTTTAACATCTAAGAGCAGACACAACTGGTAAACCAAGATGTGTCCCACAGGGGGGCGCTGTTTGAACATAGCAACGGGGAGCATCTCTGCAGGTGCTGTGAGGCACCAGATTCCATTCCCATCACTGTTAAAACAAATCCCCAAACTAATGTGGACGCCAGGGGTGCTAGCTCATGTCGACAGTCCCTGCACTTGAAAGGCTGGGGCGGGAGGATTGCCTTGAGCTCAAGATCAGCCTGGGCTCCATGGTGAGTTCTAGACCAGCCTGAACTACAGAGTGAGACGTTGTCTCAGAAAAACAAACAAACAACAACAAAAACAAAACCAACAAAATCCCAAGTGAATACCAACAAACAACCACACACACCCCCACCCCACCCCCGCCAACGGGCTGACTAGATAGCTCAGTAGGTATAGGTACTTGCTGCTCTGGCCTGGGACCTGAGTTTCATCCTCAGACCCACATAAAGGTATTAGGAGAAAACCAACACCACGAAGATGCTATCTGCTATCCTCTGCACTCCATACGTGTGCTGCGGCATGTGGGTATCCCCCTCCTCTCTCTGTCTCTATCTGTCTCTCTCTGATTCTCTCTGTCTCTGTCTCTCTCTGTCTCTGTCACACACACACACACACACACACACACACACACACACACACAGAGAGAGAGAGAGAGAGAGAGAGAGAGAGAGAGAGAGATTGATTTAAGGACAACAGAAGCCCACCTAGCTCGGGTTGCTGGTTCCTGGAGAGGTGTGGCTCTGGTCTAAGTGGAATCTAGGAGGCTGATTCTCTTCCTCTTGCTATTCCTTTCTCTCCATCCACTCCCCAACTTCCTTTTGTTCATGTCATAATTTGTTTTACCACATTAAAAAAAATAACTGGGGGGGTATGGGGGACTTTTGGGATAGCATTGGAAATGTAATTGAGGAAAATACGTAATAAAAAAAATAAGATGGAAAAAAAATAACTAATAACTAACTAACTAAACTAACTGCCAAAACAAACCACCTCCAGGCTGGAGAGATGGCTCAGCAGTTAAAAGCATTTGTTGCTCTTCCAGTGGATCCAGGTTCCATTCCCGTGCTGGGAATGGTGGCTCACAACGTCTGGAGCTCCTGGTCTAGAAGATCCGACGTCCTCTTTGGCCCCTAAGGCACCAGGCACGTGCGCGGTGCACAGATATACATGTGGGCAAAACACCTATATACATAAAATAAGAATAAATCTAATTAAAAAAAAAAGTTTAAAAACCAAACCAAGGCAACAAAAAATAACAAAACAAAACCCCCCAAATCAGAAACCCACTTATGAGTGGGGAGACGATTCCTCGACTTTTCACACACTTTAGGGAAACGTTTCTAAAGGTGTAGCGACCTATATGGCTGCCTTCTCACCAGCTCAGTGGATTTCCAGAGTGGCTGTCACACCTTCAATAGCTGGGACTTCTCTGTCCCTGTGGCCAGGGGTTCGGCTATGCCCTCCTAATCGCTCCATTTCCGGTTTTGCCAGGTTTCTGCCTCCACTGTGGCCCCGAACCAGCCCTCCCTGCTGTGTACCTACCACTCGGAGAAGAAAAGGATGGCTTTGTCCTGCCAGTAGTCATCTCTGTCACCAATCGGGCAGGGGACAGGGAGCAGACCCAAGTGGCAGTTAAGGTGGGTGGTGGTTGATAGCTCCGGTTTCTTTACCAGGAAATGTCTCCACCCGGCTGAACTGCTGACTACAGGGCATGCCGAGGCAGCTGAGGGCACGGGTGAGCAGCCATGATCAGCCAGGAGTACTCTGGGCAGAGCCTGGAGAAATCTCAAAAGGAGTTCATGGCTCAGAGGCTCAGAAGCAGGTGTGGGGGGGTGTGGGGGGATGGGATGAAGGAAGCAGCTAGAGGTGGAGTGTGAGCTTGCCCAAGATGTGGTGGTGGAAGCCATCACTTGCCTGATACAAACGTGTCTGGGTGCCCTCCAGCCTCAGGAAGTGCAAGAGCTCCTCTACCAGGCCTGCTCTGCTCCCAGACCCATGGCTTTAGGGGCCAGCATCTTGAACAAAAAGACCACTGATCCTGTTTCTGGTTCCCCTGTCAGGTGGGACATGGTTACACGGGTGTTGAAGATGTGACATTCCAGGAGATGGTGTCAGAGAGAATCGCCACAGCTCTGCACCACGAGAGTGGCCGTGAACAGCTTCTCCTGTTTGCCAAGGCTGTGTCCTCTGAACTCAACTCGGAGGACCAGAGCCCAGGCTCTGGGCAACTTGGAATGGACATCAAGCGAAAGGTGCGTGAAATGGGTCCTTTAAGGTCTGCATGTGACTTCTCGGGGTGGGGATGGAGCTCGTGAGTCAGAGAAGCCTTGAGTGCCCCTCTCCCAGTGGTCATGGTCACTTCCTGCTTTTGTTCTTCCACTGAGTGACATAAAAAAAATGAAGGAAATGTCTTCTTTATTGGTAACCCGCTTTCTCCGCTCAACTCCATGGAGTCACAGTCTTCTGGAATCCAAAAGAGAGGTTGCGAGCCTCACACTGGCAGAGAACCTTCTGGAGACTGTAGGGAAGAATTGAATCTACTCCTTACTTTTTCTAGCTTCTAGAGGTCATCACCAGTCCTGGGATCCTAACTCCCTTTTCCATGTTATGTGTGTGTGTGTGTGTGTGTGTGTGTGTGTGCGCATGTGCACATGTGTGCGTGTCTCTGTGTGTGCATGTGTGTGTGCACCTGTGTGTGTACACATATGTGTGTATGTCTGTGTGCTCTAGAGGATCAAACATAGGTCTTCATTTTTCTATACCAAGTACTTTACTAATTGAGCTATGACCCCAGCACCTCCTTACCACATTTTTGAACCCTCTCTCTTTTCTCACCTCTGAATACATCCCTCATCTCCTTCCCCAATGTTCCTGCCTCTCTTATGGAGACCCTTGCGATTACACCGTCCCCACCTGTAGCTGCCGAAAGAGCTCCCCATTTGAAGGTGCTAACCTGAACTGTATCTTCAGGATGCTTTTGCCAAAGCACCTTTTCTTTTTTTTTTTTTTTTTCCTGTGGGGCACCATGGTCTCTGGTTTCAAAGGTGCAGATGTGGGTTTCTTTTGGCTGCTGTTCCCTCTGCCATACATGCAGGTCTACAGAGCCGGATGAGCCGTGTCATTCCTGGGATCCCCGAATTCTCTTGAGATGCCTTCACAGTGCCTTTGAGGTACAGCTCATCTCCTGGCCTTTCTCCCTCTGTCCAAGGTCAGAGAGCTTATGCTGCGATCACTGTCCGAGGTCACCACCGGCCTGCAGAACATGCAGAGGGTCCAGGCTTTGGCTGAGGTGCTGAGGGAGGTGACTCACCGTGCTGAGGAGCTCACACCTGTGGCCCAGGTAAGACTTTCCACTGGCTGAGCCAGGCTATGTGCAGCACACATCTCTCCATGGTGTGGGGGTGGCAACTCATTAGAGGATAGATCAAAGAAGTCCCTCAGTTATGGCACTGTCCTGGGGCGACGAGACGTTTGCCATCTTCTTCCTAAGAGTACTTCATGGGTGGTTCAAGGGAAGGTGGTTCATGCAGGCCCAGGTGCCTCGCACTGGGCTTATGGTCTGAATGTTTACTGCCCACTAGTGGGTACCAACGGGAATACCTGGATCCTATTCATCTTGGGTCCCAAGTATGTGTCCAGATATTGCCGCAGACCCACTGTGTGTCAACCTAACATGCAGCTGCTGGCTCCTGCCTTTCTAGCCTGGGGTCTCCGTGGCCCTCAGAGCTCCCCTACCTGATCACATGGCAGGGGATTCGCACAGTGCTCAGCGACTGGTGAGGGTGGGGCACAAGTACCTCAGCTCCTGGACACTCTTGGTGGGTAAGTCCTGAGCGGGACTGAGTCCCGGATTAAATCTCAATAGGCTTGATAGCACCTTCTGCATTGACCTCTGACCCTTCCCATCATCCTCACTTCCTCATTTCTCTAAAATAATGTTCCCTGGGATCACCTTCAAATCAATGGCTCACATGCAAACTTTTGCTTCAGGATCATCCTCCTGAAGACTCATAGCCAAGTACCAGACCAGAGTCAAAAATGAAGCCATAAAGCCAGAGGGGGCACCCTGATCCTGCCCAGCCGTTCTGCCAGGGGGCTGCCATCACAGAACTCCCAGCATGAAGCCAGAAAGGCTGGAACTATTCCAGGGCTGTATGCTGTTGATGTGACACTTCCTGCTCCCACCCTGTCTGCACCTCTGTTCTATCTGCACCTCTGTCTGTTTTATGCATACACACCCCTCTATACATCTCCTATCCCCCCTTCTGTGCATTACACTAATTTACTCATTCTACAAATGCTTCTAGAACGCCGTGCACAGGTATCGAACTTCTTCACACATGGACCTGCCACAGTGGTACTTCAAGGGTATTGGACACCTAGATATTAAACAAATAATTTCACAAACACATAAAATTACAAAATTGGGATGAGTGTTATATCCAACTATCTATCATCCATTCACCCATCCATCATCCACCCATCTACCTATCCATTCATCCATAATCCACCCATCCATCCATCCACCTACCCATTCATCCATCCATCATCCATCCATCACCCATCCATTATCTATCCATCTATCCACCCATTCATCATCCATTCATCCATCATCCATTCATCATCTATTCATCATCCACCCATCCACCATCCATTCATCTATCATCCATCCATCCATCTACCCATTCATCCTTCTACTCATCTATCGACCGATCTACCTATACATCCATCCATAATCCACCCACCAACCCACACATCTACCCACCCATCCATCCATCATTCATCTATCCATCCATCCATCCATCCATCATCTATCTATCACTCATTCACCATCTATCCATCCATCATCCATTCATCTATCATCCATCCATCCATCCATCTACCCATCAATCCATCTACCCATCTATCCACCCATCTACCCATCCATCTACCCATCCATCCATCATCCACCATCCATCTATCCATCCATCACCCATCCATCATCTATCCACTTATCCACCCATTCATCCATCACCCATCCATCTATCCATCATCCATCCATCCATCATCCATCCATCTGCCTATGTATCCTTTCTCCATCCATCCTCCATCCTCCATCCATCCATCCATCCATTCTCTATAAATCCCCCATCCATTTTCCTTTTGACCTCCACCCATTTGCATGGATCCTCAATCTATCTATTGTCCACCTGATATGCTTATATCTATACTCCACCTGGCCTCCATCCTTCCAGCCTCTATCCATTCTCCTTGCATTCATACCACATCCCCCTAGTCAGTAAATATTACCAAATGTCTGTTGTGTATAGGACATTGTGAAAAGTACTATGGAAAGATTCAGAGGCAGACCAGGCTACTCTCCCAAAAGAACTTCAATGCTAGTAAGGAGAATGGAGCCAGATTTAAGTCAGGCTGCTTGTGCCATGTGCTGATCTAGCTGTCCTGGCTTGGGCCCTCCCATGGTTCCCTTCCAATATACTCCTTATCCTCTGAATGACCCATCCCTGGCAAGAAGGGGCTCATCTTGACTTTCCTTCTTTGGGTGATCACAGTGGGAAGCCAGCCATGCTCTGCAGCGTGCCGCTGAAGCCCTGTTGGTAGCCAGTACCAAGATTCGTCCTGAGGATCAGAGACGCCAGGAGGCCACCAGGGCCATGTTTGAGGCTGTGGGGAATGTTCTGGAAGCTTCCCTCAGCCACAGATCAGAAGAGCCCATGGAGGCTAACAGCAGCCAGGTGGGTGCCCTGGACCAGATGCAGGCCTCGTGCATGCTGCACGCCCGCCCATGCTAGTGTTGCTAGGTGGATCCTTCTCGCCAACCTACAGATGATGGAATAGGCACAGAGGCTACAGTGCTTCTTGGAGGCTGAGAGGAAGGCTCTAGAGAGCAAATGTGGATAGCACACAACACACAGAACAGGGGTCCTGCACTTAGTGAGTCCCTCCTGTCTCTTGGGAGCCAAGCTACCCCATGCCTCCTTTCCTCATCTATACCTGAAAGCACTCTGCCTCACCCTGTCAGCTGTCCACTGGACAGGTTATATGAACCACTTGACAAGTTTGGGCAATGTCCTGGTTCCTGTAACCAAAACATAGAATGTCTTTAGGAGTCAACCACCCAGAGCAAGAAATGAAGTACAGCTGTGACCTCAAGAGTCACTGCAGGGCCTTGAGAGTACTTCCTCTGGGGGTAGCATCATGGCGAAGCCACAAAGCCAAATGGGCTACTTTTCCTACCCAAAACAACAACTACCACACCCTGAAGGACAGACACATGCAAAGATGTCTTACATGTGTCCACACATTCAGATACTAAACAGATTCCCATGTTCATCCTCTCACACACATACATACACACAATTCACAACTACATACGCACATACGGGATGGAATGTCCACAATTCCGTGTGTGCACATGAGTCCCTGGGATGGAACTCGGGTTGTCAAGTTTAGTTTCAAGCATCTTACCCAGTGAACCAACTAGCTGGCCCCAGATGTGTCTGATGTGGGGGTTTGGATGGGGCAGGGCGCTGAGCCTTGCCTATGGTTCTTATCTCTGCTGGAGCAACACCTAGGCCACACGCATGAACCCACAGCACAGTCACACAGCAAAGGGTCACACAGAACAATGGCTCCTCATATGGATCCTGAAGCCAGGTTCTCCGAGCGCCCTGGTTCATTTCACCAATATGTGACTTTCCTAAGTCACCTCCTGTAGATGCCTGCTTTGCCTATGACCTGTAGGGCTGTCTTTGTCTATCACCTCCCAGCCATTGCTAAGAGTCCCACACTAACCTGGGGACAATGATGACAGTTCACAGTCATGTCCTGCTTCCTTTCCAGGCTTACATTGTGGCCCAGCTGCTTCGGGTTATAGACCATTTGCAGAGTGCCCTTCTGCTGGGGACATTGCCAGGAGGCCTTCCAGCCATTCTGGTCACCCCCTCCATCTCTGTATACACAGACAGGTACTGAGCTCCGCTATGCATGCCCAAGAAAGTTGATGCCCCTACCCAACCCAGCTACCCAAGGCATGGCCTAGAGGCCAGTCTTGGGGATAGAGAAGTTTTGGGATCTGAACCTGGTGTGTGGGTGTAATGGAGTCTTTCCACCATGGTAGGTGTTTGTATGGGACAGCAGGGGAGCTATGGAGAGATAAGGGCAGTGTTAAAATCACCTGAGCTGTGCAGTTAAGGGGGCTAATGAGGGGGACCACCTCCTCACACACATGATTCTGTGTCATGGGTAGCCCTGGCTATCCCATTATTGTAGAGAGCCTGTGGCAATCCCAGACACATCCACTTGAGCTTTCCCAGGAAGGTTTGTGTCAGCTTCAAGCTACTTTCTGTTGTGTGTGTTTTCCAGGGAAGTTATTCTAGTGTAGTTATGTATTTATTTGTTGAGAGCAGGTCTTGCTGTGTGCGCAGCCTTGGCTGACCTGGGATTATTTATGTAGACCCTGCTGGTGTCAGAATTGCAGTGATCACTCTTCCCCTGCCTCAGGGCTGGGTTTTATAAGCACTTGAGCCACTATGGGTAGCCTGGTGGCTATTCTAACTCATCCATATATAGACGAAAACGTAGAAATCACTTCACCCAAGTCTATCTAACTTGGCACTTATTGATGTTAGTTACAGACGACTTATGGGTGGGTGGGTGCACGACTGAAGAAAAGAGCCCCACTTGTCAACAATTATTGCCTGCTTATATATCCTTGGTGGTGGGAGGAGCCTGTGTGTTCCCTGGCCCCACAAGCCCTGTGAGCTCTCTTGTCCCTTCCAGAGTATAATGTTAATGGGCCCAGTCTTAGGGGCCTTAGCTGGTCACTGCTACTCTGATAGGAGATGGTGAAGATCATTTCCATCCCAGAGGAAAATCACACACAGCTTGATGATACTCACTAAAGTAGGCAGGATGGAGTCTATCCCACTAAGCCTAGTCCTTGACTCTTCGGACCATGGTGGCTCTCTTGGGTCCCAGTGGCAGATTCTATCAGCAGTATCTGTCTCTGAAAACAGGTCCCTGGTCTCATCAGATGGGACAAGGACAAAGGCCAGAAAATATGGGGCTGGAAGCCCATGGTATCAAAGGTCAAGGCAGGTAAGGGGAGAGAACCTTGGAGAAGTGATTTGCCAGGCACCTGTTAAGTACTGGGACTACACCAGGGGTTGAGAGTCAGTTCTAAGCATCTCTGGTCCAAGCTTGTTCATGGACTTCTGATACACACCTGGACACTAGCAGCTGCTGATGCTGCTTCTGTTTGAAACACAGAAACTGCTAAACACAAATACAGTGGAACCTCTGACAATAAAGTGGGACCCCCTCTTCCTCAAGTGCACAATGGGGGTTCTTCCTCAAACACCAATGTCTTTTCTTCCTATTCTCACCCTGTGGTCAGAATACAGCCACGGAGTTGGCAAGGCTCTTCAGTGCACACTGCTGCCGCTGACTCTGTGACCTTCACCCTGCCTACCGCCACCTTCCTCGGCCCTATGGAGGACAGCCAGGAGCCTGTGGACATAAGGGTAACCCAGCAATGCATCTGTGGAGACAGCCTTTACGTGTGCAAAGCACTGACCCTTGCATTTGCTCGCTGATGATGCTACAGTCCCATCCATTACGGCCGAGGTTCAGTATCTCATCAGAGCCACAGCCAGGAGCACAGGGGGACTCAGACCCCACAACGCTGGACATCCAAGTCCATTCTATTTCTAGCAGGTTGCAAGTGCCCCCAGCAACCTTGGCTTCATGAGTTGATAGTGCAGCTCTCTAGGTTTCTGTCCATAACTAAGACATAAAAAGACCAGGGCCCCTTCCATCCCACATTAAGGCATATCTGATTTCCCTGAATGCTGGTGAAAATAGACCAACATCTTTTTCTTAGACACATCTTACTACCCCTGGTACCCAGGGGGGTGGTTTTAGGATGCCTGTGAACGTGAGTTTCAAATCTGTGGCTGCTCAGTCCTTTATAGAATGTGGTATAGCAGTCACGCAAAACCTATGCTCAGCTTCGCATATACATATATACACATACATATACAAACACATATACATATGCACACAGAGACATATATATGCAGAAAGGGGATGGGGAAGGAGGGAAGAACTCGCTATGTAGTCTTGGATGACCCAGAATTCACTGTAAACCAAGCTGGTCTTGAAATCACAGAGATCTGCCTACTTACTTCTGCCTTTTGAGGGCTGTGGTTGAAGGCACTACCACCATGCTCAGCCTACACCGCTGCATAGACCTGGTTGCTTGTATCGGTTTTGATACAATGTAAAAGCTAGATAAGTAGTTAATGGTAATGTGTTATTTAGGAGAATGGCAAGAAAACAATCCGTACCCATAGTACAAATGCATCTTTTTTCAAATATTCCAGTCCACATTTAGTTGAGTCCACAGACATAGAACTAAAGATGTTGAGATCTGATTATATCAACTCTGGGGGAAGAAAGGCTTGCTGAGTCCTGGAGATGGCCTCTGCAAACGATATCTCTGGAAAGCACCATCAGTTAAATGCAGGAGCCTGCATCCACCCCATAGAGCGAGGGCCAGTCACCAGCCTGCGGGTCTCACTGTTCACACAGGGACGTGTTCACCCCGACTCTCATCAGTGCTTCTTGCTCTTGGCTTTCAGATGATGAGTTTCTCACAGAACCCCTTCTCCTCCCCAAGCCAATTTGATGTCAGTGGGACTGTTGGTGGACTTCGCCTGACCAGCTCCAGTGGCCATCCCATCCCAGTGAAGAACCTGTCACAGAATATTGAGGTAGGCACACTGCGCTGTTAGCAGCAGTTGGGTGGCACGTGGCCTTCTCTCCAGCTTGGTTTGGGAGCAGATGTGAGAACAACAGTTAAAGTATGTCCCTTACACTAGGAAACACTGTATTCAGCTTCAAACCATGCATATATAGCCATTCACACATCTTTGGTATGTGACAGTTCTCCTAACTCTATTGGGTGGAATTCTAAGCATGGTACAAACCAAATGTTCATTTCAAAGGTTTGTGATGCAGCCTCCAAATGCTGTTAGATTTTCCTTAAAGTCAAGCAAGAATGCTTACATTCTATGTACGATGGGCACTTAGATTCTTTTTTTTTTTTTTTTTTTTTTTTTTTTTTTTTTTTTTTTTGGTTTTTCAAGACAGGGTTTCTCTGTGTAGCCCTGGCTGTCCTGGAACTCACTCTGTAGAGCAGGCTGGCCTCGAACTCAGAAATCCGCCTGCCTCTGCCTCCCGAGTGCTGGGATTAAAGGCGTGCGCCACCACACCCGGCTCCTTGGCACTTAGATTCTTTTAGGAGCTTACTGACTTTTTCTAGTTGTCTGTGGTTTCCCCTCAATGATTAACAGTTTGTAGGGATGACACCATTGTCACCCATGGCACTTGTGAATGTGCCACCAGGGACTTGGCAGGAAGGTGATCTGGAGATTGGCTGTTGAGACTAGATTATCCAGGGGACCAGTGGAGGTACAAGGGGGCCTCAGAAGAGAGAAGCAGGTGGGGTGAAGTGTTAAGGGGAGACACTGACTACTGTTGATGACACAGGGAGCAGTTGAGTGAGGCGGGGGGGGGGGGTGATGGACCAGAAACCTAGGACCACAGGTGGCCTGTAGAAACAGGAAGATGGAAAGACACCTCCCTGCCCCCAAGGCAGAGGTCTTCCTGTCCATCAGTCCTTCCACACCGACACCTCAGGGCTTTGAACATACATCACGTTCCCTGCCCACCTGCCTGCTGCCTGGCCCGAACTCTTTGTTTCTGAAAACAGATCCTGCTGCCCCGGATTTCAGCACACATCCAGCCGAAGATGCTGAGCCTGGCCACCCGTGAAGCTCTGTCAGTGAATGTGACGTCAGGGGACACAGCTTTGGGGATTCAGCTTCATTGGGGACCTGGAGTCCCACTCACACTCAGCCTGGGCTATGGCTACCATCCCAATGAGACCAGCTATGATGCCCAAACACACCTGCCTCCTGTGGCCGCCACAGGTAGTTAGCTTCCTGGGCTCCCGGCTGTGTCCAGCTTCAAACTAAGGTGTCAAAGGAAAATCAGAGGACAAGGCTGGGGAGATGGCTCAGTCATTGAAGTGTAAGGACCAGAGTTCCACCCTCAGGAACCACATAAAAAGCCTATGCCTGTGATCACAATCCAGGGTGGGGAAGGATCAGAGACAGGGGGATTCTGGGGTTCACTGGCCTAGCTCAATCTGTGAGGTTGCAGGTTTTGGTGAAACAACTTGTCTCAAAAATGAAAAACAGAAAACCAACCAACCAACCAACAACTCCGCACCCCCTCCACTCCCCCACCCCCGCCGCAAAAGAAGAAGCTGGAAAGATGGCTCAACAGTTAAGAGGCCACACTGCACTTGTAGAGGATTCTGGTTCGGTTCCCATCATTCATGCTGGGTGGCTCACAATTCCCCTTGTAACTCCAGCTAACGGAGGATCCATGCCACTGGCCTCTATAGGCATCCACACATACCCACATTCGCATACCCCTCACCGACTGCACATAATTAAAAATAATAAGAATAAATCTTTTTAAAGCATGAAATAAGGTGGAGAAGCATTGAAGAAGACACCCAGTGTCAGCCTTTGGTCTCCTCATATGCACATGTGTGTGTACACACACACACTCATGCACAGGCATACACACACCACATACTCACACTCATACACAGGCAAACACATACACACCATACACATACACACACACACACACACACACACACCATGCACACATATGCCACACACATGTGCATGCACACACATAGAATTATTTCATGAAAAAGCAAAGAACAAACTGTCCACCTTCTTCAGTGGCCGTCATGGGCTGACGCTATTGGTGTTATTTGCCCCCAATAGATAAACATTTATTGCATGCAATGGAGATGCAGATGAGCCCATAAATAACTTTCCAAGGGCAGCTGTAGAGATCTCTACGTTACAGATATGAGCAGAGAGGGTCAAGCCAGGTGCAGAGCAATCCCAGCACTTGGGAGGCTAAGGCAAGAGGACCTGTAGGACCAGTAGACCCAACCTTGGCTACGTAGCAAGTTTGAGGCCAGCCTGGTCTGCATAAGATTCTGCTCAAAACTACAAATCAAACAAAAAAAAAAAAAGAACATAGATATTCAATAACCACTCTGATACCACATAGCCAATAAGGACATGAGCCCTTCATGTCCTGACTGCCCCTGCACAGTGAGCAAGGGTACTCCTGGGACGATAGAGCCACCTCGAGGTCTCCATCCCTGCCATGTCACCTTGGTCTCCCCTAGTTTCATTGAGGCCAGAGCCTTGTTCCCTGCAGGTGATCTTCCCACCTGGATCCTGCACCCAGAGGACCTGCCCTTCGGAGAAGGAGTCTACTATTTGAGGGTGGTCCCCGAGGCTGATCTGGAGTCTAGCTCTGGCAGGAACCTCACAGTTGGCATTACCACCTTCCTGGCACATTGTGTCTTCTGGGATGAAACCCAGGAGACCTGGGACGACTCTGGGTGCCAGGTAAGGGCGTGAAGAATAAGCTGGGGAGGCTTGGTGGGAGTGTCTACCCTTGTAGCGTCCCCTCTGGAGCCTCTGGCATGATGTCTCTGGCTTCTCCAAGGTGCTCTGCGTACACCATTCCTGTGCTCAGAATGTCCTCTTTCCCCTCAGCTAAGTCCATTTTCCTTGAGAAAACTTCATGGCCCCGACTAGGTCAGATTTCCTGCTATAAACTCTGGTGCACGCTCCCTACTTCTCCCTACTTCACCCTGCTTGGTGGTGTGGTCCCCAACATCTTATCTGAGCCCATCTCAGGAACCAGAAGTACAGGATCATGAGTATAAATAGGCATGATTCAGAGGGCATTGTGTGTGTGTGTGTGTGTGTGTGTGTGTGTGTGTAAGGCATGGCAAGCCAGGGTGTCACTTTCCAGAAACTGACCTCAGCTGTGTCCCAAGTTCAACTTTACCAGCATTAGCTCATCAGTGCTTCAGATAGCCCCAGGAGAGCTGTTGTCCCCATTTCACAGTCAATGAGACAATGGATCAGGAAAGTGGATGGATCTGCCTCCGAATCCCACACACCTCATACAGAGGACCCGTGCCTCAGAGCCGGTCTGCCCGTGGCCAAATCATCACCATGACAACACAGCTTTCCCAACTACTGAGGTTCAGAACGGTCTTATTGTGATCGAATTTTTATCAAGGTCCAAGGAGCAAAATGGTGATGGTCCTAAGAGATAGAAGGTCCCCATGCTCCAAGCACCAGCCTTTGCATCTTAGGAATAGGCCTGGGAGGACGGTGGCCTCCCAGACCACCCAATCCCCAAAACTACCTTATATGGCTATCATGGGATGCTCCTGTACCCTAGGACTCAGTCTGCCATCAAATGGATTTGAGTTTAGTCCATATTCGCTGGATGAATTTGGGCAAGTAGCCCCACCTCTCTGACCCTTACCATCCTAAAACGGGGTCAAGCTGAGTGGGGTGCAGGGGTGCAAGCAACTTTACACAATACCTAACTTACAGAGCAGGCTCCACCTGTCAAAGACAATCACTGTGTTAAACCCTCTGGTTGTAAAAGGCAACGCTGTCTATAAGCTGGAAGCCAGGGGACAGGATCAGGGTGGTGGTGGGGAGAAGGCACGGGATTCACTCAGCCAAACCTAAGGCTCTGAGTACAGAAGTGAGCTTCCAGATGTTTGTGATGCCGTTTAAAATACTCTCCTCTGGGGTTGGAGTGATGGACCAGTTGGAGAGTGCCTGCTTTGTAAGCACAGGTCCTGGGTTACATGTGACAGTGCCAGGCATCACTCGTGGAGAGGCAGAGTCATGCAGCGGCTCCCTGGGGCTCCCTGACCAAACTGTTTGGCCTCGATGGTGAACTCCAGGCCAATGAACGACCCTGTGTCAGAAGCCCAGTGTGGTTATGTGCACCTTTCATCCCAGCGCCTGGCAAGCAGATCAAACAAGAAAGCCAAAATAAGAGAGAGCGAGAGAGCGAGAGAGCGAGAGAGCGAGAGAGCGAGAGAGCGAGAGAGAGAGAGAGAGAGAGAGAGAGCGAGAGCGAGAGAGCGAGAGAGAGAGAGAGAGAGAGAGAGAGAGAGAGAGAGAGAGAGAACGTTGCTGGGAAGGTTAGGGTTTGATCCCTAGCACGATGAAAGTAAATCATGTTCTCGAAAATGAATTTTTTTCGTTGTGTGTGTATATGCATGTTCAGATGTGGGTGCACATGCATGTGCGCCCATGTGTATATCGGCCAGAAACTGATGCTAGGATTAATCCTCCATTTTCCACCTCATTGGATGAGGCAGGTGTCCCAGTCACACCCATAGCTGGCTGACACGTCTAGGCACGGTATCAACCTTTCTCTAGGACTCCTGCCTCCCCCTTCTGAGGCTGGAATTGCCAGCAGGTTAGCAGGTCCACCTTATGCATCCATTTGGGTTCTGGGAACTCTGGACTCCGTCTGATCCTCGCTGCTTTCACGGAGAAGCCGAGTTTAGTTCCCACCACGCACATCAGCAGCTCACAAACACTTGTGACTCCAGCTCCAGGGGGATTTGATGCCTCTGGTCTAGATAGCCAGTCAGCCAGAGTCTTGTGTAGCTCAGGTTAGCCTTGAATATGTAGGGGCGGGGGAGGACCTTGAACACCTGGTCCTCCCATTCTGATTCTGGGATTCCAGGTGAGCGCCACCACACACAGTTTATGTGATGTTGATTCAACCCTGGGCTTCATGCATTCTAGGCAACCTCTCTACCAACCCAGTTACATCCCGAGCCCTAAAAAAAGATATAATTTTACCCAGAGGGTTGGCTAAATCCATGGACCCGAAAGGCTGACTGTGGGGCGCCCACACTGAGGTGGTGTTTATCATTTTGCTTCGCTAGGCTGAAGCAGACTCGTTTCCCGAATATGGTCTCTCTGGGGTTTGCAGGTGGGCCCGCGAACCACCCTCTCCCAGACACACTGCCTTTGCAACCACCTCACCTTCTTCGGAAGCTCCTTCCTGGTGATGCCCAACGCCATCGACGTCCACCAGACTGCCGAGCTCTTTGCTACCTTTGAGGACAACCCCGTGGTGGTTACCACAGTGGGCTGCCTCTGCCTGCTGTATGTGCTGGTGGTGATCTGGGCCAGGAGGAAGGACATACAGGATCAGGCCAAGGTGAGGTCTTGGGTTCCTGGGAAGGGGAGGGTTATTTCCGGGGAGTTGGCCCCTCAGCCTATGCGCTTACAGATCATCCCCTTTCAGCAGATTACCAGGGAGATTGTGCTATCAATCATCAACTAAGTACTCACTGCATGAAGGCACCACCCCACTCATGTTCACAATCTCTGAGGGAATGCATAGGGGACTGTGAGGGCCCAGTGTGTCAGAGCTTGAGGCTGCCCATCACTGCCTCCCTCCCCATCACTAGGGATGACATCACAGAATTAAATGTCATAAGGTGTCACTCAGCAGTCACACGGGTCTTTGCTTCCTCCATGGGACCGAACTTTGATCTCTAAATGTCTCGGGTTGGGGCTGGAGGGATAGCTCAGCAGTTAAGAGCACACACTGGTCGAGTGGAGCAAGGCTTCTGTCCCAGCACTTGGAGGTAGAGGCAGGAGGATCTCTGAGTTGAAGGCAAGTCTGGCCTACACAGTATTTCTTTTGAATTTTTAAAAATTACTTACTCATTAAGTATATGAGTACACTGTTGCTGTCTTCAGATGCACCAGAAGAGGGCATCGGATCCCCCTACAGATGGTTGTGAGCCACCATGTGGTTGCTGGGATTTGAACTCTGGACCTCTGGAAGAGCAGTCAGTGCTCTTAACCGCTGAGCCATCTCTCCAGCCCTACACAGTATGTTTTAGGCCAGCCAGAGAAACATAATGAGACCTTGTGTAAAAAAAATTAACAAAGACAAAACTACACAAATGGGGCTGGAGAGGTGGCTCCCTGATTCAGAGCCCTTGTTGCTCTTGCAGAGCACATGGGTTTGGTTCCGAGCACCCACACGGGGCCTCACAACCATCCCTAAGTCCAGTAACTCCAGTTCCAGGGGATTCACATGCATGCACATATCTACACACATGCAGACAAAACACATAACTAAAATATCACATGCTGATGTTGCACAGGGACCAAGCTCAGGGTCCATTCCTAGAACCCACATCAGGCAGCTCGCAATCACGTGTAACCCCAGTTCCAGGGGATCTGGGCACTATTCTGGCCTCTTTGGACATTGTGGCCAACACACACATGTATATGTATATGTACATGTATATGTATATGTATATGTATGTGTATGTGTATGTGTATGTGTATGTGTATGTGTATGTGTATGTGTATGTGTATGTGTATATGTATATGATGTATATGTATATGTATATGTATATGTATATGATGTATATGTATGTGTATGTGTATGTGTATATGTTTATGATGTATATGTATATGTATACACACACACACATTTCAAGAGGCTGAGGTGTATAGATTTCTATGAGTTCAAGGCCAGGCTGGTCTACATAGAGAACTCCAGGCTAGTCAGTCAAGCCTACATAGTGAGACCTTGTCTCAAAAAAGAAACACACCTATATATATAATACATAATCCACCTTCAATGCCACAGGTTGGCTCCCGGAAGTCAGGCTCTAAAATGGAGTTAAGGCTGAGGGTGTTCTCTAAAAGGAACTTTTTGGGTGAGCCCCTGGGGAGGTGGCAGTGCTGCAGTGACAGCTCACCAGTCCTCGAGGAGACCTGGCTGAGCTGGGTTGCGATGCACAGGTCCTAGTCACACGCAGACACCTCACAGTTGGGTCATTGACTCTCGGCTGCCCCCAGAGAGTATGTCTGTCACAGAGATGATTCTACATCCTTGAAAGCCATTCCTCAGAAGCTGATGTAAAACTTTCATGGGAGGGAAAGCAGAGCAGGACAGCATGACCCAGAGGTCACCACAGCTCCCAGCTAAGTCAAGGTCACTTGACGCTTTCGCTAAAACATGCGAACATCTCATTTCTTCTGAACTTCCCGGGGGGGACAAATCTGATTGCATAAACAGTTGGCTCGCCATACCTAACACTGAACACCCTCAGTTTAATGCCCGGTCCATTTCCAACTTAACTCCACAGTTCACACTTCATAATTAATGAAAGCGCTTGATGCTTCCTTGCCTTCGACGGTATTTTTCTTGAAGCCCTTGTTTCATAAAGGACGGTTCTCACTGGATCAGAGTGTAATGGACCCAGTTTTGCTTTTGTATGTCTATTGTCATGGGTGACTGACTTGTTCTTAGCTGCTGGGTGAGCTCACTGAGTAGGGTCCCACTGGCTCTGTCCTTCTGTCCAGGTGAAAGTCGTAGTCCTGGAGGATAATGACCCCTTTGCCCAGTATCACTACCTGGTGACAGTCTACACTGGACACCGGCGAGGGGCAGCCACGTCTTCGAAGGTACCTGTGGTTGGTGGGTGTGTCTGTCCCGGTGCAGAGGTGGCTGTCATTGTGGAGTGTATTTGATTCCATGGTTTTATGTTGCTGGTGCCCTCCTTCCATTTTGTATTTTAGGGGAAAGGATATTCTTGTATGTAAATGTGTGTGTGTGTGTGTGTGTGTATGTGTGTGAGTGAACATGAGTGTGTAAAGGTGTGCATAGGAGTGAATGAGTGGGAGTGTATGAATGTGCGTGAGTATGTTTGTGTCATGTGTGAGTGTGTACATATATGTGAGTGTATGAGTGTGAGTGTGTGTATGTGTGAGTGTACGAGTGTGTATTTGGAAGTGTATGTGAGTGAATATGAATGTGTGTGCCCGTGTGTATGGATGTCTGTGTATGAGTATGAGTGTGTGAGAATAAGTATAACTGTATATGAGTATGTGTATGTGTGTGAGTGTGAATGTCTGTGCTGTGTCTGCATGCCTAGTTTTGTGCAGTGCTGGGATCAAGCACAGCACTTCTGAAGGCTGGGCAAAGGCTGCACCTGCTGAGCTACAGTCCCGGTGTCTGGTGTCTGGATTCTAGGTGACTCTCACCCTGTATGGCTCGGATGGAGAGAGTGAGCCACATCACCTGTCAGACCCCGACGCTGCGGTTTTTGAGCGAGGAGGGGTTGATGTCTTCCTGCTTGCCACTCTGTTCCCCCTGGGAGAACTGCAGAGCCTCAGGCTGTGGCATGACAACTCTGGGGACCGGCCGTCATGGTGAGCTGGGAGACTAGGACCTTCAGCGCCCAGTCTGGCCTCAATGCCTGAGTCAATGCCTCACACCTCCACAAACACATAGAATGGCTCCGTGTGGTACAAGTGAGACAAGCAGGGTGTCTTAGGGTTTTACTGCTGTGAACAGACACCATGACCAAGGCAAGTCTTATAAAAACCAACATTTACTTGGGGCTGGCTTACAGGTTCAGAGGTTCAGTCCATTACTTTCAAGGTGGGAGCATGGCAGCATCCAGGCAGGCATGGCGCAGGCAGAGTTGAGAGTTCTATGTCTTCATCCAAAAGCTGATAGTGGATGATTGACTACCAGGCAACTAGGGTGAGGATCTTAAGCCTACACCCACAGTGACACACCTACTCCAACCAGGTCATACCTATTCGAACAAGGTCACACCTCCAAATGGTGCCGCTCCCTGGCCTAAGAATATACAAACGATCACACAGGGTCAGAGAGGCCCCTGGCTCAAGGTCCACAGAAACCAGACAAGAAGGGAGGCAGGCTGAAGTCCAGCCCTGGTGTCCAGCACTGGGCCTGCCCCTAGCCTTTCTTTAGTGCCAACTCAAGACTTGTCCAAGATCACACACAGCTACACATTCATAGCAAAGCCCTATCCATTCTTCCTGAGATCAAAATGAGTGAATCAGACAAATAGTGTCAGTATGACCAGGTATCAGCATGCAGAGCCTTAATAAGACAGTTCTGGGATAGCCTGGGGTACATAGTGAGCACTGTAGTAGCCTGGGTTAGAGCATGAGACTTTATGACAAAAAACATCGGGCATGCCAGGTGTGGTAGGACACGCCTTTTAATCTCAACTCTTGGGAGGCAGAGGCAGGTGGACCTCTGTGAGTTCAAGGTCTAGGATAGCCCAGACTACATAGAAAGACTCTATTTCAGAAATAAATAAATAAATAAATAAATAAATAAATAAATAATACACTGGGTAGTGTATACCCATACTCCCAGCACTTGAAAGGCAGGAGGTTGAAGTTCAAGGTTATTCTCGTCGCTGGGCGGTAGTGGCGCACACCTTTAGTCCCAGCACTTGGGAGGCAGAGGCAGGCGGATTTCTGAGTTCGACACCAGCCTGGTCTACAAAGTGATTTCCAGGACAGCCAGGGGCTACCGATACCAAAGAAACCCTGTCTTGAAAAACCAAAAAAAAAAAAAAAGTATTCTTGTCCTGACAGACAATTTAAGACAAGGCCTGTCTCTCAAAAAACAAATGTCAGAGAGAAAGAGAGAGAGATAAAGAGACAGACAGACAGACAGACAGACAGAACATTCACTGCTTAGGTTTTAGCTGTTTTGACAAGATCTGTTTGTTCTCACTCTGTAGCCTAGGCTAGCCTTGAGTTTCTGTCAGTCTCTGGTCTCAGCCTATGAGAGCTGGGGTCAGAAGTATGGGTCACCACACCAAGCTTCCTGCTGTCTTTAACTCACCGCATTCGCAGGAAGCAGGCTCCGAGAGGCAAGTGAGCATGTTGAGTGTCTCCTGAAGAAGCCCTCTCCTCAGCAAGTGGAGAGGGAGGCCAGGCTGGGATACGCAGAGGGAGGTGTCAAACAATGGTCCACCCAGTAACAGCCCAGCCCACCCTTATGGATCCCTGAAGCTGTCCCAAGTTAGATCAAAATGTCCAGGTCCTGCATCACTGGATGTCGGTCTCCCAGGAGGGCCATGGCCTGGACATAGTTGGCCTTTGCATCCCTGATGGAGCTATGCTCATGGAAACGGGGGACATGTGTACAACACAATGACAACTCGTATTGAGCATTCAGCTCTGTCATCTTCCTATTGGCCAGACAGTGACAGAAAAGCTGTTGTTAGCCCACACCTCCTAAGACAATCTCCTCTTCTGAGGCTTGGAAGAAGTTTGCTGGCGCACACTTGTCACCGGGCTTCTTTTGTTTATGGCTAGGTGTACCCACAGGGGTTCAGAGTTTTCAAATGTGTCTCCCGGCACCTGGCCGCCTCTCTGAGAACAAGCAGCTGCCTTCAAAGCTAAGCTGGCTCTCTCTGCTGAATGCCCCCCTCACAGGAGGCCAAATGTCACCCCTACTCGAAGTGAAGAGCATCATGCATTTTCCACGTGCGCCTGTCTTGGGGCCCCTTTTCTGAAGGTCTTACCTCTGGGATGTCCCAGGGAGTCCTATCCCCACTTCTTATCCTCAGAGCTGTATCTCCCTTCTCCAGGTATGTGAGCCGGGTGCTGGTCTATGACGCTGCGGTGGACCGGAAGTGGTATTTCCTCTGCAACTCGTGGCTGTCCGTCGATGTTGGAGACTGTGTCCTGGATAAGGTGTTTCCTGTGGCCACAGAGCAGGACAGGAAGCAGTTTAGGTACTTTCTGTCTGTCTTTTTTTGGCAAATGTAACTCACTGTTATCTTTAATCTTAGGGAAATAGCCTCAGAGCCCAGGCTCACTAATGAAAGCACATTTCAACCAGTGGCTCTTTGAGTATGTGACACTGTTGGTCCAAATGTCCTGTTGGAATGGGGCCTCTAACAGGATTTGCAGCCTAAGAGTCAGAAGTACTGGGATTGCAGCCATATTCCATCATACCCAGTGTTCCTAAGGGCTTTGCCATAGCACTCCCAGAATGCATGGTGAATTTATTCACTCTCTTCAATGGGCAGAAGGTCTACTGGTCTGGTCCCCTCCCAGTGGGGCCTTCAAAAGGGATAAATTCTGAATTAGAGATCTGCTCCGAGATGGGACTAGGGGTGATGGGTCCTAAACTGATAATATTATAGCTATCTTATTAAATTCAAATTGCAGCAAAGGTACCACTCACGCTGACCACTTACCTCCATGTTAGCGCTGCCTCAGTGCTTCACAAAGGTGGCGATTTTGCTGACGCAGTGGTACAGACCAGCTTCGGTGAGTGGGAGGCCAGCCTGAGCTACACAAGAGACCCTGTCTCAAGTCGGTCACAACTATGGCTCTAAATCCTTCCAAACATCCAGGAAAGGAGGTTCTGTCGTTATCTTTTTTTTAAATTAATTAATTTATTTATTATATGTGTATATACACTATAGCTGTCTTCAGACACTCCAGAAGAGGGCATCAGATTTTTGTTAGGGATGGTTGTGAGCCACCATGTGGTTGCTGGAATTTGAACTCAGGACCTTTGGAAGAGCAGTCGGTGCTCTTAACCACTGAGCCATCTCACCAGCCCTCTGTTGTTATCTTAAAGGCAAGGAAACAGGCCTGAGGAATGACACCAGCTGCCTGAGGTCACAAGGCAGAGGGAAGGCAGGCGAGGACTCCAAGGGGGTTCTCTTTTCACATGTGATGTGGATGTTGCTCAGTTCCTAGAGTGCTTGCCCGAAGCCCAGGGCCCCTGGGTGTGGTGGCAAGTGCCTGCAGTTCCAACACTAGAGACTAGAAGCTGGAGGGCCAGGAGTGCACGGTTACTCATTCTACAACAGTGATTGTAAGACTAGCCTGTGCAACAGGGGGCCGTGTCAAAAATAAAAATCACCATCTGCTAGTTTTCCTAGATGTATCTGGTGTGAGTGTGTGCTTGTCTGTGATGTGGCGTTTCTGCAGAGGTCAGAGGGCAGCTTTTTGAGAATTGGTTCTCCCCTTCCAGTTTTTTGAGATTTTATGTGCACACATGTTTTGCCTCTATGTGTATCTGTGCACCATGTCCATGTAGTGTCTGTAGGGGGCCAGGGAAGGGGTCAAACCTCTTGGAAGTGGACTGACAAACAGCTGTTAGCTGTCGTCATGTGGGTGCTGGGACTTGAACTTAGGTCCTCTTAAACAAACAGCACATGATGGGTGCTCTTAGCCACTCTTAAGCAGCACATAGTGGGTGCTCTTAGCCACTCTTAAGCAGCACATAGTGGGTGCTCTTAGCCACTCTTAAGCAGCACATAGTGGGTGCTCTTAGTCACTATGAAACAGCGCATGGTGCTCTTAGCTACTGGGATATCTCTCCAGCTTGACCTTTTTTCTAAGGCAGGGTCTCTGCTGCTTACCTGAGAGCATCTCCTGTCTGTACCTCCCATGGTGCTTTGGGTTACAAATCACCTAATCCAGCTTTTTTAAAAAATGTAGTTTATAGTTGTGTAGTAAGGGCGTTCTACCTACTGAACCGTCTTGCTGGTCCTCAAACATGCTAAACCTTATAGCTGAATCCCAGGTTATTGTTGAGTTTTGTTTGTTTGTTTGCTTGTTTGTTTTTCAAGACAAGGTTTCTCTGTATATCAGCACTGGCTGTCCTGGCTGGAACTAGCTCTATAGGCCAGGCTGGTTTTGAGGTCACAGAGCTCCATCTGTCTCTGCCTTCCAAAGTGCTAGGGTTAAAGGCCGTGCCCCGCTCCGGGTTGTTTCTAAGAGACCAGCCCCCCCCCCTCCGCCTGAAGATTTGTTTCCTTCTCTAAATTGTCTGTCCGCCTCTCCCTCCTGTCTGTCCACCTGTCTCCCTCCTGTCTGTCCACCTGTCTCCCTCCTGTCTGTCTGTCCACAGCCACCTGTTTTTCACTAAAACCTCCACGGGCTTCCAGGACGGGCACATCTGGTACTCAGTCTTCTGCAATGCCACTCGGAGCAGCTTCACGCGCGTACAGAGGGTGTCCTGTTGCTTCTCGATGCTTCTCTGCACCATGCTGACCAGCATCATGTTCTGGGGTGTCCCTAAGGACCCAGCCGAGCAGAAGATGGATCTGGGTAAATCTCGGGATTACTTCTGAGGTCTGGGGCTGTGGGTACCAGTCTTAGCACCCCTGCAAGGCCTCTGTAATCTAAAGGAGATTACTTAGCTTCGTTGGTGATTAATCTGATAAGCTGAGACAAGGTCTCTGTGGACCAGGTATCACTAACCATTAAAGGTGTGTGCCACCATGCCTAACTTGACTCGGTCTTTATGTTTTGTGTGCATATGTGCATACACACATGTGCACATGCATACGGAAACCAGGGTTTGGCCTTGGGCATTGCTCCTCAGGAGTCAGTCACCTCACTTTTGAAGACTTAAGCTCACCAGCTGGGCTACACTGGCTGGCCAAAATGTCTCCGTGATCCTGCCTGTCACTCTTCTTAGCACTGGGATTATAAGCAGGTGCCACCCCACCTGACATTTTACAATGCTTGGGATCATGGGGTTACAGGTCCCCAAGATTGCATGGCAAACACTTTACAGACCAAGCCGCCTCCTAGGCGCCCTGACTTAGTCTTCACTGGGACAAAGAAGATGTGTTTGTCCGTGTACCCTCACAGCTGACCTTAGCCTCCAGCCCTGCAAAGAGAAGCTGAGCCACACGGCCCAGGCTTGTGGTACTCTGCCATGTTAGCACGGACTATCTGGCTTAGCTCATAGCTCAGAGTAAGCTAAGGGCCTCTTAGGAGCAGGGTGGGCATCTAAAGGCGCATGGATGACCTTTCAGGAGTTGTGCTTGGTTGGTCCTTCACTGTGAGCTGCCTTCTGCTGAGAGGGAAGAGGGGACTCTGGGGCATCTGCCTCCATCTGACATCGCCTTCCCTCCCTTTCTCTTTAGGCAAAATTGAGTTCACTTGGCAGGAGGTGATGATTGGGTTGGAGAGCTCTATCCTTATGTTCCCCATCAACCTCCTGATTGTCCAGATCTTCCGGAACACCCGACCTCGTCTCCCAACGGGGAAGGATGGGAGACAGAAACAGGGACCCCTTAACCTGACTCCCTCAGCGCAGCCCATGGAGGAGGGACTTCTGACACCTGAAACAGTGACCAAGGCATGTTCTCAGCCTCAGCTTGTATAGGGATGGAGGGATGCTCTAACCTGGCAGGAGTGGAGTACAGGGTGGTGCGTGGAGGCCTGGGTTACCATAGTCTCAGTTGCCGAGATTCGCCAACTGAAAACATGCAGTCTGACACAATACATGTACACACACATGCAGACCAATAGGACACACGTGTACACACACATGCATGCTTTCTGAGTACCTATTGTGTGCAAGATATCCGACCCTCACTGGAAATTCTGTTGGTAAAGTTATTTCCGTGGTGGGAGACACAAACAATATCCATGCTCCTCCTAGGCTCCAAGGACAACCCAAAAAATGAGTCCACCAAGTTCTTCCAGAGAAACCAGTGAGTTTACTGGGGCTTCCTAACGGAGCAATGGAGAAGGGTTACAGGCAGGAGCATGTGTGACCTTAAAGCAGCAGCCTTGGAAGGGTAGCACGCAGTAGTGACAATGGTTTCTTTATGGCTGTGTAAATGGAGCCCCCTCTCCTCCTTCCTTGCCCGTATCCTACACACACACACACACACACACACACACACACATGCTCTAGACCTTATGCAGTTGTGTTAGAATTGCAAAAGGTTGGTTGAGGGCCTCAAGACCCTTCAGGTCTCTGCCCCGCCCCTTCTAGGGAAGGTAACCAGTTGGTAGGCTCCTCTGTGAGCATGCCCAGAAGCACTGTCTTTGACAGCAGTCTGGTTCTAAGGACTGTGGCGCCGCCCCCGCCCCCCCCCCCCGCCCTCCCGGCCCCAGGCTAGAAGCCCCTAAAAGAGACACATTTCCCTGTACTCATGTGCTTGATAATCTTGTATAGGACCCTTGCTGTGTGCGGTGGCTTGAGTAACGCAGCCTGGGATGCCGGAATGAGTCCGTTTAGCCCTACGAGAGGGAATTCAGTGGTTACGGATCGTGCCTGGGGTAGGGGACGAAACTGTAGTTGAACCGTGGATCACACAGCTCAGGGCCTATGTGTGCTCTTGACCTCTGTGCCGTGTGCCCTTGCCCGTGGCTTATGTCCCCTCGCCTCGTTGGGCTTTCTTGCAGGGTATACAGAGTCTCATCAGCTCACTGTTTAAAGCCCTGAAGGTGCCACCCCCAGCCTCAGGCTGGGACTCTATGAACCCGGTGGACATTAACTACCTCCTCGCTTTAATAGAGGACATCATCTGTCCGGAGAGCACAGAGGGACCGGGTTTCTGGGAGGAAGCCAAAGGGAGAGAGGACCCTATCACCTCCACGCGTGGGTCTATGAAACCGAAAGGTAAGTCCTTCCCAGGTCTGTGCCAAAGGTGAAAGGAGTATCCAGCTCAGGACCCTCAAGACCAAGTTCTCAGCACAAAGGAGATTTATTGCCCCAAAGGGACAGAGGGCAGGGATAAGGGACAGAGGCAGGAGATAAGAGGATGGGGGAGAAGGGGAAGGGAACAAAGGTGAGGAGAGAAAAGAGGCAAGGGAGATCGGGGAGGGGAATTTGTCTTGGGGGGACAAAGGACTGCCTCTGGATAGAGAGGAGACAGATGTGGCCCATAGCCAAATGGCCTATAAAGGTACAAGGGGGAAACCCCATTTTTTTAGGATGAGGTGTTTAATTTTAATTGAACATGTTAAGTGAGCCAAAGGGGGTTTTTTGATCGCTGAACTTCAATACTTTGATAGCTGGACCTTGGTAGCCAGTCTCGGGAGGAGGAAGTGGCCAAATAAGGGAGTAGACCTTGGGGGCCAGCTTTAGGAATGCAGTCTAACAGTTTAGCACGGCAGAGGGAACTTCAGAGAAGGCCAAGCCTGCCAGAGCCATGTTCACACTGGAGCTGCCCGGAGTCCCTTTAAAAGGACATGGAAGAGTTCTTTGGAATCAGGTGGTCCAGGATCGCCCAGATGCTGGGATCACAGGGGGTACCAGCCCGCACAGCTTCATGCTCCTTGAAAATACGAGTACATAAGAGCATGCTTTGAGGTCAGAGAAGAACTTGTGTGACTGGCTGGCTTCCCCCTACCATGTGGGCCATCAAGCTTGGCAGCAACTGTCGGTGTCCTCTGAGCCATCTCCCTGGCCCTTGTTTTGTTTCTTATGATAAATATGTCACCTCTAAGATTTAAAACCAAGCCAGGCGTGGTGGCGCACACCTTTAATCCCAGCACTCGGGAGGCAGAGGCAGGCAGATTTCTGAGTTCGATGCCAGCCTGGTCTACAGAGTGAGTTCCAAGACAGCCAGGGCTATACAGAGAAACCCTGTCTCGAAAAACAAAACGAAACAAAACAGAACAAAAAAAGATTTAAAACCAACGACAGAAAGAGATACTTAAACATCTCTTTTGGCTGGCTGGTATGGCAGTGGATGTCTTACCACTCAGGAGGATCAAAAAGGAAGGCAAGGTCATTTTTGGCAACACTGAAAGCTTGAGGCCAGCCTGGGATCCATGAATCACTGTCTCAAAGACAAAATAGCATCCACAAGAACACATTTTAGGGGGGCTGGGTATAGAGACAGAGTATGTGACTAATCTCTAGGTTCTGTCTCCAGCCCTGAGAAGAAATATGGAGAATCTGAAATTTCAACAAACCAACTGTAGAAAAACAGTGATGGGTGGATAAAGATGCTGACCTCAATGCCCAACGACCTGAGTTCAAACCTAGCCAGTGCCCAGTCAGAGATAGAGCTCTCACAAGTTGTCCTCAGGCCAGGCAGTGGTGGCACACGCCTATAATCCCAGCACTCGGGAGGCAGAGGCAGGCAGATTTCTGAGTTCGAAGCCAGCCTGGTCTACAGAGTGAGTTCCAGGGCAGCCACAGCTACACAGAGGAATCCTGTCTCGAACCCCCCCCCCCCCCACACACACAAAAAGAACCTTAAACATTCATAATTCTATTGCCGCTTTTTTCTTAATATATTTTTATTTAGAAGTTAAGGGTGCAGCTTTTTGAAGCCTTCATCTCTGGCAGAAACGCACTAATGTACTTAATGAAATGGTGTGCGCTTTAAGGTTTGCTGCCTGTAATCCCAAAACGCAAGAGGCTGAGGCTGTAGGGTGCTGAGTTCCAGGCCAACCTGAGCATTTCAAACAGTAAACCCATGTGCAGAGGCCATGTACTTCTCCAGCTTTTTGCCTTCCCTTCTGGTTATCTGAAATGGCTTTTGTTTTGTGAGACAGGTCTCACTACATAGACCAGGCTAGCCCTGAACTTGTTATTGCAGGCGTGCCAGCTCCACACACCAGGCTCTCTTGGAAGGTTTCAGTACACATAATTTTTTTTTTAAGTGAAAACAGAAGACAAGGACTTACCCTATCTTGGGCACTCTGCAAGAGTGTACTTAAAATAAAAAGACTCTGCAAGACTGGACTTAAATTCAAGTCTAACTACGTAGAAAGATTTGCAGGTGTGATGTTCCCATGTCTAGGGTTGGCTTTAAAGAGTCTAGATGGACAGCTAGAAAGATGGATCAGTGGGAAAAGAGGCTTGCTACTAAGCCTGATGACCTGAGTTCAATCTCCAAGACCCACATGGCGGAGGAGAGAGCTTAGTCCTGAAAGTTATCCTCTGACGTTTACATGAGTACTGTGGCACCACGCATGAACACATACACACACAGATACGCACAGACACACACACACACACGCAGAGTCAGAGACAGACAGAGATTGAGATAGAATAGCAACAGCGAGACAGAGATAATAGGTAATAGATATCAATTTTTAATAGATATCATTTTTAAAATCTAAGAGTCCAGAGGGAAATGGCCAGACAATGGTTAGTCACTGGGTTAGAAGCAGGATTGCGGGAAAGTGTGCTCTCCTCGAGCACATTTTCAAACTGTCCCTGATGAAAAGCTAAAAGCTGGTTCCTTGTCCCTTGTCACTACCTGGTCACTTTCCCCTTTGACTCACAGAGAACATGTGGCATCCCAAGCCCGAGCTGGCGGTGCATGGCCTTTGGAAGGACAGCGTCTACAGGCGGTGTCTCTACCTTCAGCTGGAGCACGTGGAGAGGGAGCTGCAGCTGCTGGGGCCCCAAGGCTTCCTGCATCATCACAGCCATGCGCAGGCCCTCAGACAGCTACGCGTCCTGAAGGGTCACCTCTGGGGACAGCCTGGTACCCCGGCACTGGCATATCCCAGGTAATCCACTTCCTTGAATGCTCCTGCCCTCTCCAGCCTGAGGTCACCTTGTCCAGTCTTGGAAAGATGTCCACCCAGACCATGCAAGCAGAAGGGACTAGGGGTTCCCTTGAGTACCCTCAAAGCCATCAGGGGTTAAGGGGACAGGGGTACTTGCGGGAAGACACTTAGCCCTTTGCACAGAGCTTTGCTGTCCATGACCTTATTTGTGATGGTTGTTATCCAGTCTGCCATGTAGGAGCAGTGTCTCTGTCTCTCTGTGCCTCGGTTTCACTGATTGAAGTATACATCTCCTAATTCAAACCCAAAGAGTGTTTTCTTCCATTTATTTGATGTTTTGTTTGTTGACGTGCTGGGGGTTGAACCTCATCCTTGTGTGTGCTAGGGAGGTGTTTTTGTTTATTTGTTTTTTTTTTATAATCAGTAAACTTTGAAGACAGGTTATTTGATGGTGGAACTAAGTGTGCCAGGCCTGATGCATAGTCTTATAATCCCAGATACGAGGGAGGATGAAGCAGGGAGGTCACGTGTTCAAAAACAGCTTGAGCTACACAGCCAGCTCAAAGCAAAGCTGCGTGTCTTAATTACGGTTACTACTGCTTCGAAAACTGGGGAGGAAAGGGTGTGTGTGGCTTCTGCTTTGCTGTTCATCACTGCAGGAAGTCAGGGCAGGAACTCAAGCAGGGCAGAAACCTGGAGGCAGGAGCTGATGCAGGAGTCATGGGGGTAGGGGGGATGCTGCTTACTGGCTTGCACCTCGTGGCTTGCTCCCCTATCCATGACTGATTAAGAAAATGCCTTACAGGTTTGCCGACAGCCCGATATTAGGGAGATATGTTCTGAATGGGGGCTCTCTCCTCTGAGGACTCCAGCAATGTCAAGTTGACTTAAAACTACCCAGTGTTTTGGTTGGTTGGTTGACACTTGTTCTTTTGTTTTTGCTTGCACTTAAGGCTGTGCTGCTAGCTTATGTGCCTGCAGAGAATTGGGAGTTACAGACAGTGGTGAGCAGCTGTGTGTGTGTGTGTGTGTGTGTGTGTGTGTGTGTGTGTGTGTGTGTGTGTTATAGATCAGTGGTAATAGACTGGAGACCCAAGGGCTGTCTCTCCATAGCTCACACTCACACAGCTTTTGGTAGCCAACAAATACAAACGTTGTTATTAATTATTCAGAAAATGACCCTTCTTGGGAGGTCTTCTGAGGTAGTCTAGGATGATCCTGTGTTATGCCTGGAATGTGTTTTTAATATTCCCCCCTCCAAAAGGAAAGCGGGGTGGTGTAAGACAGATGGGGTGTGCCAGACACAATGGAGAGAGTTGTTGAAAGCAGCTGATAAGTGCTAGGGGGGGTGGGGTGGGGCTGCTGGCTTGATGCCTTTTGTATGATGAGACTCTTTTATAATAAAAGATTTTTTAATGATATAAAACCAGCCTTCTAGGCTTGCTGGTAGAGACTGCCCCCTAGTCAGGACTGGACAAACGGCAGCCTAGAGAGCAGCTCTTTTTTTTTTTTTTTTAAGATAGATTTATTTATTTATTTATTTATTTATTTATTATATGTAAATATACCGTAGCTGTCTTCAGACACTCCAGAAGAGGGCATCAGATCTTATTACAGGTGATTGTGAGCCACCATGTGGTTGCTGGGATTTGAACTCAGGACCTTCGGAAGAGCACTTAGTGCTCTTAACCGCGGAGCCATCTCTCCAGCCCTAGAGAACAGCTCTTTCAGGCAGGTACAAATTATAGAGGAGAAATAGATTATCAGAGGTCAAGTGGCTTGCACAAGGCCATTTGGAGGATGAGAACAGATGGGTCTTCTGGTGGCATCCTAACTGTGTCGGTCTAACCTCTTTTATAGCACGCCTCGGGTCAGCAAGTCCCCTCGTGGCCTGCCCTGGTGGTGTGTCCTAGTCGGCTGGCTCCTGGTGGCGACCACCAGCGGGGTGGCGGCCTTCTTCACGATGCTGTACGGCCTGCACTATGGAAGAGCCAGCTCCCTCAGGTGGCTCATCTCCATGGCTGTGTCCTTTGTGGAGAGTGTGTTCATCACCCAGCCCCTGAAGGTCAGAACTCCCCGCTTCAAAGTGTCTGCCCACCCCTGCTATCCACCTTTACCCTCCTGTGGTCAGTTCTTTCTCAAGCATAGCTATTATTTTTTTCATGTTCATTTGGCAAACACGTGAGCTACTACCTCTGCCCTGACCCTGGAGCAGGGATATCAGATAGTACCATAATAGCCCAAAAAGACTTGTCCCCCATTACCAGAGCTAACACTTCTGTATCATCATCATCCTTAGGATTGTGGGAAAATGTATAGGTGAGAACTCATAAAGCTGGGAATGTAATTCAGAAACAGAGCGCTTGCCTAGCGTGCACAAGGTCCTATATATATATATATAATCAGTGTATGTGTGTATATATATACACACATACATATATATATACGTATGTGGGTGTGTGTATATATATGTGTGTGTATGCATGTATGTATGTATCCTTAGAAACTTCTGAATATTAAATGAGAGAAGATAGCAGTTTAAAGGACTGTTCCCTTCAGAAACTTGCTCCCGTTCCCCAAGATGTTACAGTTATATGGGAGCATATTAGCCTTGGGTACTAAGCCCAGACTTAGAACTGGCAGGGAACAGGGACAGACCTGCCTCTGCAAAGAGCCAGGCAGCTGCCAGTGGGCAGGGGACCAGGAAAATTGTAAAAGTAAAGCGGCTGTTTACTTGATTTTGTTTGGTTTTTGAGACAGGGTTTTCCTCTGTAGCCCTGGCTAGCCAGGGACTCAATATGTAGCTCAGACTCTCTCTGAATTGATGGCAGTCCTCCTGCGTCAGCTACCCAAGTGCTGAAACTGTAAATATGTACTACTACCATACCCAGCCCCTGGAATTTTTACTCCTGTGGAACATCTCAAATCCTTCCTCTATCTACCCTGCTATTCTACCCTAAGTTGTATGTATGTATGTATGTATGTATGTATGTATGTATGTATGTATTGATCATCTACACACACACACACACACACACACACACACACACACACACATATATATATATATATATATATATATATATATATATATATATATATACCAATATCCCAAGGTGGTCACAAATTCTTTAGCTGAGGCTGGCCTCAAACTTCTGATTTTCCAGCCTCCACCTCCCTAGTGCTGGGATTGCAGGTGTGTGCTGTCATAGTCTGTTAATGTAGACACTCCATTCATGTTGCTGGAGATGAAACCAGGGTTTTGTGCATGCCAGGCAAGCACTCTGCCAACTGAACTACCTTCCCAGTCCTGAATGGTCTTTTCAGTAAGACTCAAAAGCTTGACAATTTCCACCAGCCAAGGCTAGAAGACTAGAGCTGGGGTGTGTCCCCAGTGATCCAAATCAAACCACAGGGTCCCCTTCACTTGGGCATAACAGACAGATGGGTTGCAGGTTGTATCAGCTGATGCAGAGCTTCGGGGATGGGGTGAGATGGAGTCAGAAGTGAGAGATGTTCTGGATGGCTGGGCAGCAAAGTGGGAAGCTCTGGGAAGTTTCAGGGCTTGTCAGCCTTTTGACTGGTGGTAGCCCTCTGTCCATACTGACCTCCCTCTGTGAGAATGGCTGATCCTTCGGTCTTGGGCCTTGAAGAGGTCCCTGTAGCCTCCGGCTCACATGAGGTGATTTCCAGGTGCTGGGCTTTGCTGCTTTCTTTGCGCTGGTCTTGAAGAGAGAAGATGATGAAGAGACCTTGCCCTTATTTCCAGGACATCTGTCTAGCCCAGGTAATAGGGCCTGGTATGTGGAGACAGGGGCTTAACCACCCAGTGACAGACAAGGCTGAGTAGGTCAGCTGAGGTGTCCTGGGCCTTGGGCACTCTCAGACATTATCTTTACAAGGGACTTATCAGCCATTCCAGAGTAGCCAAACAAGAGATACCCTTCTTTCTTTCTTCCTTCCTTCCTCCCTCCCTCCCTCCCTCCCTCCCTCCCTTTCTTCCTTCCTTCCTTCCTTGGAGCCTTATTCCTTCCCTTCCTTTCTTTCTTCCTGATAACCCAGCATAACCTTTTAACCAGGGGTGTGTCATTGGGGATAGAGCAGGCTGTATTCTTTTTAGAGACAGACCTACACATCCAGGCCTTGAACTTGGTATATAACTGAAAATGAATTTGCATTCAGACGTCCCCAACCCATTGCCACCTCCAGGCATGTGCCACCAAGCCAGTTTATGTGGTGCTGGGGACAAAACACAGGCACTCTACCAAAGGAGCTACATTCTCAGCTCTATATAGTATGCTGGATACCAAGGTGTGGATGCCTGAAATTTCAAAGGAAAGGAAAGCCTTCAGTCAGCATGGGTAGGCTGCAGAGAGAGGCCACACAGTCGACTTCTGGGACACAAAGTCTGCAGTCTGTAACCAAGGGTCCAGGCTGTCCCTGCTGGTTTTGGTAAACAAAGATTAATGGGAACAATGCTGGTCTAAGAGGCCCCTGGTCAGTCCTCCCCAACCCCCCACCTCACCCCTCCTTACCAATGGAGCTCTCAAAGGAAGGAAAGAAGAGCTTTCCTCAGACAGATGAGCAAACAAAACAGAATCAATAAGTAACCTTGACATTAGCAAAGATAAAGCAGAAGCCAGTGCACTCAGGAGCACACAGAGATTACAAGCCCTGCTCATGAGCACCGAGGTTCGCCCGGTCCCAGGCTTGTATGCTTCCATTCCAGGGTAGAGTTTTGGCTTTGCACATACAAAAAAAAAAAAAAAAAAAAAAAAAAAAAATCCCATTTCTCAACAACCAAAATCTCCTTTTTCAATGAAAGGGTAATTTCTCCCTGAAGAGATGCCAGCTTCCCAGCCTAGCAGATTTTCCTCCCATCATTCTTTTGGCGAGTCTTCAAGGAAGAGCTGGCTCTGTTTCAGGCAGCGATGGGTTCCGTAGCATAATCGACATAAAATTCACTCACTGTTGGATGTAATTCATTGCTTCTAGTAAATTCAGAGGACTACATAACTGTGACTGTGATTTAAAACATTTCATCCCCAAGAAGGGTTCTTTCAGTAGAAGTGTGGATTCCAGCAGGGTGGTAGATAACAAATGCTGGGGATAGGAGAGGCAGACATAACACACCCAATAGATGGGCCATCAGACACCTATCAGAATGGCTGGTGGCAACACCTGGTTTCCCTGTCACATGGGGGACTGTTTCCTGTCCTCCCGTCCACAGATCCCTGGGTCTTGTTCCGATCACGGAGGCACAGCATGGAGCGCGCTTACCAGCCTCCTCCCATGGCTGCAATCGAGAAGATGAAAACCACTCGCCTCAAGGAGCAGAAAGCATTTGCTCTCATCAGAGAGATCCTGGGTGGGCAACTTCCCGCGCCTGGTGCCCCAGACACACTGAGTGCCCTCTGATGAACCCCTTGCTGTCCCTAGGCCTCAGTTTCTGTAGATAGCTACTTGTCCTGACTTTTCTGCCTGAAGTCTTTTAAGCTCTTGGTTTGAAGTTTGCGTCCCCTACTGTGGTCTTACCCTCTTGGGTTCCCTCTCCCGTGTAATGGTTTCTGTGGCTCCTGAGATCCAATGCTTCTACTGTGTCTTTTGTTCTGTCCTATCTTTTCCACTGCCTGGAATGTCCCCGCCCTCCTCCCCACCTTTCCTTCTGGCTAATTCTTCCCATTCTCTAACTCTTAGAGCTTGTCTTTAGAGAGGACCCTCCCCTCCCCGTTGCTCCCCGCCAGAGCTTTCAGTGTTTTCCTGATTCCCCTAAAGCAGATGTGGGTGGTTAGGGTTCACTAGCAAGGGGATCTCAGGCAGATGGGTCGGAGGGGAAGTACCCCAGAGAAAGGAAAGAAGCCAAGAAATAGGGGTCGATGGTTCAGTTCTGCTGGAGACCGTGAGGAGAATGGGAGCCCCCCACTCCCAATTTTCCTATGCATTATCATTATTGGTGTCCATCTAGGCCCAGCAGGGGACTGGGTGGTGGTGCCTCCTGGTGCAGATCTCCAGCCCACGGCTGGAGGGTGTGGCTCAGTAGGAATCTGTACCCTGCCTCGATTGTTATGTATGACTTTCTGATCTAAAGACAAGAAGACCCTGCCTGTCTTCCATGGACGCCATGAGCACAGGATCATATTTGTTGCTCCATCACTGTATTGGCAGTGTAAGACTCTGTCAAGCCTTGGCTTACCGGGGACTTCCTGAGTGAACCACGGGGAGTCAGAGTTGATGACTAAAGCAAGAGGAATTTTATTGGTCCAACATGTTGGGGTTGAACTGCACCAAGCAGTTTGTTCAGTGAGCTTTTTATAGTTTTCAGTGCAGCAGCCATTAGGCACAATGTGATTGGCAGAACAATGTGACTTTTTTCTTTTTTTTTTATTTTTATTTTTTTATTTTTTGAGACAGGGGTTTCTCTGTGTAGCCCTGGTTGTCTTGGAACTCACTTTGTAGACCAGGCTGGCCTCGAACTCAGAAATCCACCTGCCTCTGCCTCTGCCTCCAGAGTGCTGGGATTAAAGGCGTGCACCACCTCGGCCAGCTACAATGTGACTTTTTAAACTGATTGGTCTTTAGGGAATGAGGTGGCAAGGACTTCCCTTGTCTGAAGGTGGGCAATGTCTGTCCTGAGGAATGTGTCCCCACCTGCAGGTCATTCCCCTCCTGTAGTCAGAGGAATGTTAACTGCTTCTCCCTTCTGGAGGGGCAAGCTTTCTGTGACCTCCCCAAAGTTCCAGAGCTGACCTTTTCATTAGCAATGCCACAGGGCAGGGGCCTGGTTTTAACAGTTCTGTCTTAAATACAGGGATAGGGGTCTGCAGGGGGCTCAGTAGGTAAGACTGAAAACTTTGCAAGCATGAAGCCCTAGTTTAGATTCCCAGCACGTGTGTAAAAACAACAACACAGATGTGGTTGCATGTACTTTCAACCCTGGTGCTAATGGAGGATGATGGTTGCCAGCCTCGATCTGGGGTCAGGGCCAGACCTCGTCCCAAGGGGAAAGGTGGAGAGTTATAGAACATGAAACTCCACACTGTCCTCTGGTCACCCACACGTATGTGCATACACAGCACACTTGAAAATGAAAAAGAAGCTAACTGGTTCTGGGGTTTAGCTTAGTGGGAGAGTGTTCCTTTAGCAAGCCCAGGCTCCGCAGTCAGAAGTCAATTCCCAGCTCATTCCTAGAAAGCCAGGCAATTTGCTACTCAAGCCTGGTGGTCTGGCTTCACTCCCTAAAACCCATCGTGGAAGTAGGGAATGGGGTTCTGCATGCTACCCTCTAACCGATGCACATGCTGTGGCATACACACGTTCACACTCTTGTACACACAAGAATAACACACAAATAGTTTTGAAGAGAAGGTCAAGCATGGCGGGTTTGGGCCTATAATTCTAGTGCTGGGAGGATCAGGAATTTATGGCTAGTATCGTAGGTGTAGCAAGTTCAATGCCAGCCTGGGATGTGAGACCCTGCTTAAAAGAAACACAGCAAGACTCCCTGGTTGGGTCTCGTTCTAAAAGCTTTATAAGCATTAGCTGGTCCTCCCACTTCAATCCCAGGCCTTAAAGTTATCATCTGAATGAAGAGGAATAAACCACAAAGAGGCACCTGTAGAGAGGAAGAAGCAGGATCTCTTTGTCTGTGTATCTCCCTCCAGCAAAAGCTGGGCTGTGAGCCCTCCAGGGCTCTAAGTCCAGTGTGGTCCCTTTCCTCCTTGAGCTTGGTGGGAGTCAAGGACCCGCCTGACAGGCTGTGCATCCTTTCCAGCCTACCTGGCTTTCCTGTGGATGCTGCTGCTGGTGGCCTATGGGCAAAGGGACCCCAATGCTTACCACTTCCACCGACATCTGGAACGCAGCTTCAGTCAAGGCTTTTCGCCTGTCCTGGGCTTCAGAGGGTTCTTCGAATGGGCCAACACCACACTAGTGAAGAACCTATATGGTCATCACCCAGGTAGTCCCCTAACCCTGAGACAGCGTGTCAGGCCCCCTTGTGCATGTAACCGTGTGGGAACAGCTATAAGTCACTGACAGCATAAAACCACAAGAGCCGCATGATCATATCAGGAGACTGGTGTGAACTGATGACCATCTTGCGTGAGAGGTAGGAAGCCTAAACTGTCTTGGCAAGTACAGTGTCCAGGCAGGAGAAAGGACATGAGGTGACAAAGCCAGTATACCACGGAACTGCAAAGTCCAAGCAACTGCAAGGTGTTGGGTGTGAGTACTGTGGGATACCTGTGTGAAGGGTGGGTGTGGAGCTGTGTGGAAGAGAGGGACAGGGAGGGGAGGTTGTGGGAGAGCTCTATCGATCACGTTTATCCTCATGGAGAAGAGGCACCAGGGAGCTTTCTACACAAGGAGGCAACACAAACCTGTGGGGCAAGAAGCATTACTCTAGAAGTAGGCAGAGGCAGGAGTCAGGATGCTAGAGAGACAGAGAGGATGGGGACAGATGTGGGATACAGGAGAAGGGGATAGGAAGTACTGTTAGGATGTGGTGCCTGTTAGGAAGTGAGGGTTGGGAAGGACACAGATGGTGTTCAGGCTGACAGAGTTGGGATATAGAAAGAAAGAATGAATGAATGTAGAACATACAGTGTTCAAGTTGCAGAAATGGTGGGGTAATGCATGGATTAGATATTTTCATGATAACGAGGCAGTAGTTGGCCCAGGAAAGGAAGCTGACACATAACCACCCTTCAGCGATGCAGTTTATTAGGAGAAAGGGCTCAGGACCATGATGGGCCCCAAGGCTGGGGGAGAACGTTAGACAGAAAATGGCACAGCTTATGGGAGAGCCAAGGCCGTGAGGCGAGGGAAGAAGACTTCCTTTTACAACCTGAGAGGGCTTCATTAAGGATAAGAATGGGGTGGGGGTTGGGAAGGCGGCTTGCATCTTTAATCCCAGGACATGGGAGGCAGGAGGCAGAGGCAGGTGAATCTCTGTGAGTTCTAGGACAGCCAGGGCTATAGAGAGAGCCCACGGGGGGGGGGGGGTGGATGGGGGGGTGGTAGTGGTGGTGGTGAAGAGAGATTAGGGTAGAGAGAGAGAGAGAGCATGAAGAGCACCATGGGAGGAGCGGTGGAGAGAGGAGGAGGCCAGAGAAGTGCCTTCAGAGAGAACCCCCAGGGCAGTCCTGTGAGTCTTCCAAGAAATCTAAAGGACAATCCCCAGAACATAGACTTTTATATGCTTTAGGGGGTGGGGAAGTTTTGTGTAATGTGATTTCATTCAGAATAGCGTACAAGGAGCATGGAAGAGCCTGTGTACAGGTTAGGACCATAAACCAGGAGCCATAAAACCACAGCACAGAAATACTGCTCGAATCTATCCCAGAGAGAGCCGCATGGAGGTGTGACCTAATCCCTTCTCAAGAGTGCCCAGGGTCTTAAAGAGGAAGGGCCATGTTCTAACAGAATGCATCCTACCCTTCTCTCTCTCTCTAACGGATACACCCACGTGTGCCTCTGGGTGGGGGAGCCTGGGAGGAGTTAGAATGCTTTCAGATGCTACACTTGCCCTCCTGGTTGGTTCTCATCTTTAGGCTTTGTCACTGACGGGAACTCTAAGTTGGTTGGCAGTGCCCACATTCGCCAAGTAAGGGTCCAGAAAAGCTCTTGCGCTGTTGCCCAGCAATTACAGGATTCTCTGGATGGATGCCGTGGGCCATATTCCCTGGGTGTTGAAGACCTGGTAGACTATGGAGAAGGCTGGAATGCCTCTGCCCACAATAACAGCAATGGCTTCCCTCAGGCGTGGCGGTACCAGAGCCAGAGCCAACGCCGCGGTTATCCCATGTGGGGCAAACTTACCCTGTACGGGGGAGGAGGCTATGTGGTCCCCTTGGGGACTGATCACCAAAGCGCCTCAAGGTAAGAGACACTTGGTTCTTTTCTGGCTCAGTGATGCTATTTGTTAAAAGTGCCTGGTGGGCTGGAGAACGCAGCCTCCAAAATAAGGCCAGGCAGAGTTCATTCGGGCCACTCTGGGAGGGGAAGGGTGAGCAAGAATCATTCAGGAAGTATTCTAGACCCTAGGTATCCCACGCACACCCCCAGACCTGGGAGGCAAGGGCAGCTATTACTACTAAGCATGCATGTATGTGCACACCCGTAATTTCATTTTCTCAGCCTAGGGAGACTGATGCTACTGCCATTGTGAATGAGGAGACAAACTTCTGAAGAAGTTAGTCTCTTAGCCAAGAGGCAGTTGGGATTTGAACTCACCTCCCTCTGCTGCCCCAGGGCATGTTGCTCTTTTTATTATGCCAGGCTGAGTTCTCCAGGACCTAGTCCCATGTAAGGTGCCATCCAGAGGAGCCCCCATAGTTGCAGCTACTGCCTGGGTCCCCATGCCTTGTGAGGTTCCTCTGGAACACTATAGCTCTCTGACTTAAAAGAAGCATTCTACTTCCCTGGATGGGGCACAGCCAAGCACACCCAGCTTTTCAGATGTAGCTGACAGAGCCTGAGAGCCTGTATTCACAACATGCTACAGATGTTGGCTGGAGGCCCCTCCTTGAGAACCTCTGTTCTAATGTTCAGGAGACCATACAAGCTAACACACCTGGTGGCTGGCAAATGGTGACTGTCCCCCGAAAGCTAGCCACTTAGCCCGGAATCAGAGCAGAGGAGAAGGTTTAGACAGTAAGCCCTAGCTCATCCAAAGGTTCAAGGGCAGGGGACCTCCCGAGAACGAAGGTGCCCAAGCACTCCCTTCCTCCCTCCGCAGAATTCTCCAGTACCTCTTTGACAACAGCTGGCTGGATGCCCTGACCAGAGCAGTGTTTGTGGAGTTCACTGTCTACAACGCCAACGTCAATCTGTTCTGCACTGTCACACTCACACTGGAGACTAGCGGCCTAGGTAAGAGCCACCTCTCCTGGAAAGCCTCACCCTGGATCCCCACCCACATTGCTGGGTCCTGCTGCCTCAGGGATTGGGGTCCAGGAAGTTGTGGTAGGGGGTCTGGGCTCACCTCACAATGGGTCCTGAATCTCTGGGTCCCAGACAGCAAGGCATCAGTGGTACCCCAGCTGACTATCCTTTCTCCTTTCTTACTCCAGCCTGGTCTCTCTCTCCATCCCCTCACCCTCCCCTCCCCCCCCCCCATTCCCTCTCTCCCTCCCACCCCACCCCACCCCTTTTTGTGTGTGTGTGTGTGTTTTTCGAGACAGGGTTTCTCTGTGTAGCCCTGGCTGTCCTGGAACTCACTCTGTAGAACAGGCTGGCCTTGAACTCAGAAATCCACCTGCCTCTGCCTCCCAAGTGCTGGGATTAAAGGCGTGTACCACCACTGCCTGGCAAAATGTGTAGCCCAGGCTGGTCTTGACCTCGTGATCTTTCTGCCTCTGTCTCCTTCAGCAAATCCTACTGGCATGCACCACCACAACTGGCTCTTTCTTTCATTATCTTAAGGGAAACCAGCGGAGTGAGAGGGTGTGCCACCACTCCTGGCTTAAGAGTCGTGTTTTTAACCCTTCACATTTGAACACAACCCTTTTTTTTTTTTTAATTATTTCAAATTTATTTATTTATTTATTTATTTTTAAAGATTTATTTATTTATTATATGTAAGTACACTGTAGCTGTCTTCAGACACTCCAGAAGAGGGCGCCAGATCTCATTACGGATGGTTGTGAGCCACCATGTGGTTGCTGGGATTTGAACTCTGGACCTTCGGAAGAGCAGTCGGGTGCTCTTACCCTGAACACAACCCTTTCTGCTTATTCTTTTCCCATCTGCCATCTTTTTAAAATTTTTTTACAAGCTACCAAAACCAAAAATCAACCTAAAACCTTCTCAGCTAACACTAAATTTGCCCAGAACTCAACTTTCTCTCTGTTAAACACTGAACATTTAATAAATATTCAATTGCTATTTTATTTGTTTGCCTATTTTGAGACAGAGTCCCAGGTAGCCCAGATGGGCTTCAAACTTATCATACTCTCTACTTCCTGACTACTGAGACTATTATTGGGGAGCTACCACACAGCCTAAATTTTAAAAACATATATTTTATTCTTTTAGAATTTCACACATGCATACAGTATGATGCATATGGTGTATTTTTATCAGACTATGCCCACTACATTAAACACACACATTTTGTGTGTGTGTGTGAAAGAGGAGAGAGAGAGAGAGAGAGAGAGCGAATTTTGCTACAAGGCCCTTGTTGGCCTAGAGCACAGTTTTCAGCCCATCTTCCTGGCACACTGAGGTGAGGGCTGGCTTTATGTTCTGATGCCAGCCTTACGAGTCAAATCGGCTTAAAATGTTATCTCATAAACCAGCATGTAGGAAAAGCCTGAGATTCCAGCACCAGGCAGAGGTGAAGAGTCAGAACCCCAAGGTCATCTTTGAGTTCAAGGACAGCTTGAGATAGGTGAGTCTGTCTCAAAAAGCAAAATTAACAACAAAAGATTTTCACTCAATTTTAATGGAAAAAATAAAACCAAAACTAAACTGAAAAGAACGTGTGGAAAAGACACAGGCTGAGGCATGGTGGCTCACGCCTTTAGTCCCAGCATTTAGCAGAGGCAGGCAGATGTCTGTGAGTTCAAGGCCAGCTTCGTCTACACAGGGACTTCCAGGTCAACTAGGGGTATAGTGAGATCATGTCTCAAACTAAAAAAAAGAAAGGTTTATCAGGGATGGCAGATAACTCGCAGGAAGGTTGGCTTGCGGTATGGACCACTTGATGATCTTCAGGGAAACTCCGTGAGGATGATGGCATCAATGGGCAGTGTAGGGAGGCTGGTAGAAGATGCTGGGTGGATGGGCTCTTTGAGGCGCTGTGCACACACATCTACCGCAGAGGTGGAAGGTCTCCTGGGCCTTCTGGGGCAGCTCCCTTAAGGATTGTCCGCTGTCCTTAGCCTCCTGTTCATGTCCAACTTTGTCCCTGTATCTCCTCGTCCTAAGGACGTCTGTCTTCCCCTTGCCAACCTGAGAGGGCTGCAGTTACATGTCCTGAGTCTGGTCAGAAGGTGGGACTCCAGTAGACAGGTGACAGGAGGTACCTTTCTCCCCAGGTACCTTCTTCTCACACGTGACCCTGCAGAGCCTGCGCCTGTACCCCTTCACGGATGGCTGGCATCCCTTCGTGGTGGCGGCAGAGCTCACTTACTTTCTCTTTCTCTTCTACTACATGGTGGTGCAGGTGAGGCGGGTAAGGGCTGGGGGGGGGGGGGGCGGGGCAGAGATAAGGAGGCTCATCCCTTTGCCTTCCCACCTCCAGAGGCAGGGGTCTGAGGCAGGAGCAAAAGGGTTTTTTGTCTGTTTTCTGTTTGTTTTTGTTCCGGGTGCTTGCCTGGTAGACCTCTTGCTCCTGACTATGGTAAGAAGGACTAGGGTAGGTATTCCCAAGGAACTGACACCTCAGGCTTGGTCCTTGCTAGGGGTAGGCGGGTCTGCATTGGTCCTGTGCTTTCTGACTTGAAACGTTCCAAAGTCTAAGGGAAGTGGAGGTGACTGCCCCTAAGGCTGGGGGGTTCTCTGAACTTGGCATGTGGGGTTCTTCTTCTTAGCATCTTCTGTCCTCACCTGTGGGCCTAGTACCCTTAACCACCTTCACTACTATGTTGCACTATGAGAGTTTAAAGATGTCACAACCTTACCTGAAGTGGATGGGGAGTTCTCCTTCCCCTCAAATGTACACGAGATATCTAAATGGGGCAATGGGGCATCCTGGTTACCTACCACTGCCTACACCAATGTGTACATTTCTTGCCTTGCCTTGCCTTTTTTTTTTTTTTTTTCCGTTCAGTCATTCTGTTTGGGAGGCAGGGTCTCACTCTGTAACTTGAGGTAATTTGGAATGTACTATGTATCTTATAGGCTACAATCTTCTTGTCTTGGCCTCCTAAGTTCTGGGATTCCAGGTGTGAGCCACGGTGCCTGGCCTAACCTAACAACTTCTTTAAAGTCAGGACAGGCTGGTGAGATGGCTCAGTGGGTAAGGACACTTGCTACTGAGCCTGATGATCTGAGTTTCACATGGTAGAAGAGAACTTACTTCTATAAGTTGTCATCTGACACATCACACACACACACACACACACACACACACACACACACACACACACACACACATAACACATATACGCACGCAAGCATGCACCAACCATGAAGAAAGAAAATCAGGATGGAACTTTTTTTTTGATGGAACTTTTGATGTTTGCCTATGAAGCAGGTACTATGCTAAGGATACTATGTGCTTTCTTAACAAAAGAAAGGTCATCTTGGCTCGGGCTTTCAGAGGAAGACACAAAAGCCCATACACCTTATTTACCTTACTTACTATGGCTACCTGCTTGCTAGACAAGTGTTTTATCGGTGAGCTATACTCTCAGGCCCCAAATCCAGAATTTGAAGTCAGAGTCTGTCATCTGACCTTCACCCTAATCTCCCATGAGGCAACCCCTTACAGCAGGGTACTCAAATGGTTACGGCAAATACCTGTAATCCCAGACCTTGGGAAGCAGAGGCAGGGGGATTGTTAGTGCCAGGGCAGGCTCAGCTACAGAGCAAGTTCAGTGCCCTTAGCTGGGCACCTTATCAAGAGCCTATTTCAATATTAAAAAGTAAAAGATGGCTGAAGCAATAACTCAATGCCAGACCACGTGCCTAGAAAGCTTAAGACCCCAGGCTCAATCCCTGTTCTCTCTCTCTCTCTCTCTCTCTCTCAAGATTTTTTTATTTTATGTATATGAGTACACTGTCACAGTCTTCACACACCCCAGAAGAGGGCATCAGCCCCCATTACAGATGGTTGTGAGCCACCATGTAGTTGTTGGGAATTGAACTCAGGACCTCTGGGTGAGCCTGAATTATCAGGAGCAGGTTGAGGAGAGATCTCCAGGGAGTCTATGTATGTGGGGTGGGGCCAGGGTAGCATCCTCTAGAGGCCTTAGGCAGGAAGGGGCAGACATTGCCACAGCCTTAAGCAGAATCTCTCTGTACCCTTTTCCAGGGCAAGCTCATGAGAAAGCAGAAGTGGGGTTACTTTTGCAGCAAGTGGAATCTTCTGGAACTGGCCATCATCCTGGCCAGCTGGAGTGCCCTCGTGGTGTTTGTAAAGAGAACTATCCTGGCAGATCGCGACCTCCAGCACTACCGGAAGCACAGTGACGAGTATGTAGTAACTTCTCTTCTTTCTCTAGCCCTCCCCTGCCTCTCCTTCCTACACCTGTCAGAAGGAGGCTTTAAGGGTAGTCCTCCCAGATATAACTGTAGCTGCCATTAGGGCCTGACTGAGATTTACGACACTGGAGAGGATTTTTGCATTTTTTTGTTTTTGTTTTTAAATTAGCGTTTATTAATTGCTACAAAATTATAAATGTGTGCTATAAATATGTAACAGTGGCTTTCGTTGTAGCATGTTCTTATTTATTTATTTAATCTATATGAGTGTGCTGTAGCTGTCATCAGACACACCAGAAGAGGGCATCGGATCCCATTACAGATGGTTGTGAGCCACCATGTGGTTGCTGGGAATTGAACTCAGGACCTCCGGAAGAGCAGTCAGTGCTCTTAACCACTGAGCCATCTCTCCAGCCCTCTTTGTGGCATTTTCATACATGCATCTAATATACTCTGATCATATTCTCTCTCTCTCTCTCTCTCTCTCTCTCTCTCTCTCTCTCTCTCTCTCTCTCTCTCTCTCGCACGCACACACACACACACTCCTCTTTTGTTCCACTTCCAGGTAGAGAGGGCTGGAAGACGATTCAGTGGCTGGGAGCATCTGCTCATGCAGATGGCCCTGAGACTCAGGTCCTCCTGCTTCCTCCCCCTAGTGCTGGGACTGCAGATGCGTGCTTCTGTGCCCCACTACAAATAAAGTTTTATCACAGTGTGGGGCACACCTGTTTGATCACATGCTGCCTGTGGCTGCTTTACTGCTACAATGGTGCTGTTGAGTCACTGAGACAGAGACCTTCTGGCCCATGGATCCCCAAGTGCGAACTCTGATCCTTTTCAGAAAGAGATAACTGTGTGGGGGCACAAAGACTGGGTTCTTGGAGGAGAGTTTGCAGCAGGTTGCCCATGGACCACAGTGTCTCAACACAATCATTCCTTCCTCCTGTCACCTTATCCTTCTATCTGGACACCCACACAGACTAGCTTGATATTTTCTTGGGTCTTGGACCAACTTTAAAGAATTCCCTTTATACAGCGAATGTCAGAAAACAGAAAAAGAAATCTGCATGTTTGTAGAAACCTAAGTAGCATCTGAGTTCATTTTTGTTTACTTTTTAAAAGACTTTTATTTACGCATTGTGTCTGTGTGAGTGCCTGTTGAATGTGTCTGGGTGCAGAAGCCAGAACAGAGCACCAGCTCCTTCCCAGAGAGAGTTAAGAACTGAACAAGGTAGGTGCTGGGAACCAAACGCAGGTCCCTTAGAAAACCAGTAAGTGTGTGTGTGTGTGTGTGTGTGTGTGTGTGTGTGTGTCTGTGTGTGTGTGTGTGTGTGTGTGTGTGTGTGTGTCTGTGTGTGTGTGTTGCTGCTGCTGCTGCTATCCAAATCCTTAAACCCCAGGCTTCACTCATCCTAGGTAACTGTCCTTCTTCTGAGCCCAGCAGGCCTAAGAGCAGCTAAGCTTTCAGTTTGAAGATTTGTTTGAAATCCATAGTTGGATTTGATGACTTTATTAATCTATGGACCAAGGGGTCTTAGGTTCTGTTTTTCAGTTTGAGGGCTTGAACCCATGCCAGGTGAGCAGTTTACAGGGACCCACACCCGACTCCAATCTTAGTTTACAGGGAACCATACCCCACCCCAATCTTAGTTTACAGGAAACCATACCCCCACCCCAATCTTAGTTTTACTTAAAGAAAGAAAAAAAACCTCTGGGTCAGGGTATCACTGGGTCGCCCAGGCTGCCTTTGAACTTGCTCTGCAGCCCATGCAGGTCTTGAACTTCTGAACTTCCTGCCTTGGCCCCTCGAATAGCTAGGGTTACAGGTCTGTCAGTCATTTTAACGGAGTCTTGGTGGTTTGGTTTTGGTTTTTATCTTCTTCAGAACCTATTAGAACTTTTTAAATAGGTATGCTGTCTTTCTACAGCAAAGGCCCAATTTATCCCATCCTCACTCCCTCTAACCCCCCACCCGGGTCTTTCTCTTTTTCCCTTCCTTTTGCTCAGGATCAAACCCAGAGTCTTGCTGTATGCTAAGTACATGCTCTACTAATGATACAACCTCCTATCCCAAGTTCTGAATTTTAATAAGATACTTTTATTTAATTTTAAAAATATTTTTATTTATATGGGAGTCTTAGGGTTTTACTGCTGTGAACAGACACCAAGGCCAAGGCAACTCTTATAAGGACAACACGTAATTGGGGCTGGCTTACAGGTCCAGAGGTTCAGTCCATTATCATCAAGGTGGGAACATGGCAGCATTCAGGCAGGCATGGTGCTGAAGGAGCTGAGAGTTCTACATCTTGTTCCAGAGACAGTTAGGAGAAGACTGGCTTCCAGGGAGCTAGGATGAGAGTCTTAAAGCTCACGCCCACAGTGACACACTTCCTCCAACAAGGCCACACCTCCTAATAGTGCCACCCTCTGGGCCAAGCTTATTCAAAGCATCACAATGGGTATTTTGCCTGAATGTATATCTGTGGATCACATGTGTGCCTGGTAGTACCCAAGGAGGCCAGAAGCCAGTGTGGGATTCTTTGGAACTGAAGTTATATTTTTGTGAAATTATATATTCTGGGTATTGGGAATTGAACCTGAGACCTGTGGAAGAACAGCTAGTGTTCTTAACCTCAGAGCCATCTCTCACACCCATTAATAAACTATCTTTTAAGCCCAAGTGATTTGTTTCATGGTCTCTGGAACCCAGTGCTTCTCAGCCCGGCTCCCAGCAGGATTCTGGAAGGAAGAGAGCTAGCTGGGCCTGTGGTTCACACTGCCTCCCAGATTTGCTCATGACATAATCCCACCCTAGTATTCATACGGAATTTTGAATATGACGGCACAGATTTAGACCGGAGGGCTTTGAGGTCAGACGCACCTGGATTCCAACTCACCCCTCCCCTCAGAAGTTGTCACGTCCATCCCTAGCTGAGTCACCTTGTGCCAACTCTCTGCCATCTGTGAGACAGGGACAGCAGGACCTGCTTTATCTTGAAGTGTAACGGCACAAAGCAAATTGGATTCTCACTTAGCACAACAAATAGGGGGACACCCCGTGCTTCTTCCATATGAGGGCAGCTGGGTACGGACACTCAAATAAGTGACCCAAAGCAGGGAGGTGAAGGCTCCAAAAAGACTCTTCTCTCCATCCTCCCAACCCCCACCCCAACAGTCATCTTTCTTTCTTTTTTCTTTTTCTTTTTTTCTTTTTTTTTTTTTTTTTTTTTGAGGCAGGGTTTCTCTGTATATCCTTGGCTGTCCTGGAACTCACTTTGTGGACCAGGATGGCCTCGAACTCAGAAATCTGCCTGTCTCTGCCTCCCAAGTGCTAGGATTAAAGGCATGTGCCACCACTACCCAGCCATAGTCATCTTTCACCATCCTTCTATAGCTCTGCAGCTAATGATCAAGACCACTGGTTAAAGGTCCTGGGAACAAACCCCTGGATCTTCAAGACCACATTATCCCCATCAGCAGCATCTTCTGCCTCCTCCTCATGATCACCATCATCATGGCCACCAGCAACATCACCTTCATCCTCATCATCACTGTTACATATCTATCACTCCATCATCACCAACACCTTCATCAGTGCCACCACCACTATCGTTCTTTCATTTTAATTGATTTATTGTCCTATTTTGATTTTTTGTTTGTTTTTGAGATGGGATCTGTACACAGCTATCACAGAACTCACTATGTAGTCCAGGCTGGATTTGAACTCACAGACATCTGCCTGCCTCTGCCTCCCAGGTGCTGGGATTACAGGTGTGCAGCACCACACCTAACATATTTATGATTATTTGTTGGGGAGCACAGACATGCCACAGCACATGTGTAGAGGGCAGAGGGCAACTTTCTTTCTTTCTTTCTTTCTTTCTTTCTTTTTTTTTTTTTTTTTTTTTTTTTTTTTGGTTTTTCAAGACAGGGTTTCTCTGTGTAGCCCTGGCTGTCCTGGAACTCACTCTGTGGACCAGGCTGGCTTTGAACTCAGAAATCCTCCTGCCTCTGTGCTGGGATTAAAGGCGTGCGCCACCACACCCAGCTAGAGGACAACTTTCAAGAGTTAGCTCTCTCCTTCCACCTGTACCTCATTTACATGGGGTCTGGGAATCAATTCAGGGAGCCAGGAGTAATGGAAATTACTTTTATCCACTGAACCACCTTGTTGGAATATCTGCTACTATTGTTCTTACCACCACCGCCACCGCCACCACCACCACCTGACTTGGGGGGAATTGGAACTTCTTTGTCTCCCAGACCACTTTCAGGACACGATGACCTCTGAGATCATGGTAAATCTATCCCTTTATCCAGGTGGACTCCAGCCATGTTCCTCTAGTATCTGAGATGGGGCCTTCTTCCCATTTTGTCCCCACAGGGGGATCAGTTTCAGCGAGACAGCAGCGGCCGATGCTGCTCTTGGTTACATCATCGCCTTCCTCGTCCTGCTGTCCACAGTGAAGCTTTGGCACCTGCTCAGGTTGAATCCCAAAATGAACATGATTACATCAGCACTGCGCCGTGCCTGGGGTGACATCTCAGGCTTTGTCGCCGTCATTCTTATCATGCTCCTGGCGTATTCCTTTGCGGTGAGTGCCTCCTGTGAGAACACCTCAGCGCAGGTCTTAGTGGAAGTAAAGGCTACTTGGTACTGCGGCCAGTCAGGGTTAGGGGGAGACTGGGAATCCAAAGGAAACAACCGAGCTTGTGAATCCAGGATCTGTTAACTGTGAGCTTATGAAACTGCCACCTCCAAGAACCAAGACTGGGAACCTTAGTAAAAAGGGGGTAAGGCGGCTTGAGATCTGAGACCAAAAGGCCCATGGTCTCTCATGACAGGCTGCTCTCTGCAGCCAGCCCTTCTCACACTCTGCTGGGTCTGATGGCCCAGTTGCTTAGAAGCCTCCAGGGTGTTTTCCAGGCACGAGTAGTGAGTGCCTACAGCGTGGATGAATCAGGCCACTCTCTCCTTGAGCTAGGCCAGGGGTGGGGAGGTGAAGGTAAGACCATGCTGTCATAAATACTTGGACTCCATAGTGCCAACATTTTTTTTTTCATTTAGCCCATCCACACTACATGTTGACAATTACATCTGTTTGACGACTGTGGACCACAGAGTCTTTGACTCTTTCTTGTTATCAAGCAATAAGGAGAGCAATGACTCCTTCTGACCTCTCCTCGCTCTCTATCCAAATACACATTCCAACTCTGGGAAGCTCAGAAGGCCCATGGCTTCCCAACACAGGCCCGGGTGCCCATTTGCCTTTGACCTTCAGCCCTACCCTGATCTCACCTCAGCCCAGCTCTGTCCAGTCCAGCAGCTGTCACCCCTCAGGACCTGTGTGGCATCAGCCCGAGAGTCTTTGTCTGCACTCTGTCCTTATCCCCGACTCCCACTGTACGTTCTAGCCATCTCTTCTCTGCCCGTTCAGCTCTCCTTCCACCTTGCATCCCACTCGGTGAGGTGCACTGAGAGAAGGGTGCAGGGTCTGCGAAAGGGTGCGTTCTCCTAAACGCTCTCCTGCAAATGCCTTGACTCTTCTGGGTCTACCCAGCCCTCCTTTTGAAAGTCAGGGACACAGCAGAAATCTTGTGGAGCCAGAAGCCACCAACTCAAAAAGAGACAGGGTTCTGAGCTTTCCCGGGACAGTCTTGGGGAAGTGAGAGAGAGTGTGGTGGGAGGAGCTCCACTATCCTCTCCTACCAAAGAGGCTGGGGCATGAGAACAGCTAGTGCCATCACTGAGTCCTTGAGCCATGACCTGATAAATGATGCAGAGGGTTGGACAAGGGGTACCTGAGCCCCTGAAATATCCAGATACTCTTGTGCTGGTGGGCACAGAAATAGCTGTCATCGGGAGGCTAAGAATACAGCCAAGGTCCTGGGTCAGACACTTCCAGAGCACATAACATACAAACCTACACATACACAAACGAATATGTGTATGTATCAATGCCCACAGAAACACACACACACTCACAATTCATATATATTCATGCATGCACAGACCCACATCTCATATTGAACTGAGTGTGTGGAAATATTCACTTATATGACCACATAGGTGCCCACAATGTGGTCAGACCAAGTGTCTCAAACATCAGAACTGGAAGGGTGGTGGGAGTGGGGGTGGGGGGCAGGGGGACACTTTGTGCTTTCTTACCCTGTTCACGAATACTCTTTCCATGACAGTCAAATTTAGTATTTGGTTGGAAACTCCGTTCCTACAAAACCCTCTTTGATGCAGCAGAAACAATGGTCAGCCTTCAGCTGGGGATCTTCAACTATGAAGAGGTAGGGGGTGGGGGGGCATGTCCACTGCAATCTGTGTCAAATCTGAATGAAACTTTGAAAAATCAGTGCCTGCTCACCTTCCCCTTTGCCAACTTGAATGCAGTGCCTGGCAAGCATGGGGCTACCACCCTTAGACAGCCTACTCTGGGGGCTCCTGCTTATAGAAGAACTATCAGAGCCCCTGGAGGGCCATGCTGAGCTGTAGACATGCCCAGTCCTGGCTAGATAAGGTGCCTGCTTTTAGAGGAAGCAGGGGTGGGCCGGGATGCAGCCCATACCCCTCTGGGGCAGCTCTGGGGAGCTCAGGCCATGCTTCCTGCCCCAGACAGAGGACACTGTCCCCACTCTGCTCAGCTCAGACACCCTGACTTGCTGCCGAGGGAAAGGGGAATGACTGGCTTTTGTCCCTGCAGGTCCTGGACTACAGCCCAATTCTTGGCTCCCTCCTCATTGGGTCCTGCATAGTTTTTATGACATTTGTGGTACTGAATCTGTTTATCTCTGTCATTCTGGTGGCCTTCAGCGAGGAGCAAAAGTCTGACCAGGTAAACTCCTTTGACCTAGTCTTCACATAAATGAGATTGTGTGTGTGTGTGTGTGTGTGTGTGTGTTTGCACCTGCATGCATTTTTCCATCTGGCTGCTTCCTCTTAGGACAACCAATTTTTTAATTTGCTATTTTTTTTAAATAAAAAAAAAATTCTGTGTATGTGTGTGTGTACCTGTGTGTTTATATGTGCACCACCTGCGTGCAGTTCCTGTGAAGGCCAGAAAATTTTGTAGAATTTCCAGGAACTGGAGTTACAGACGGTTGTGATCTGTCCAGTGTGGGTACTAGGGATCGAACCTCGGTCCTCGGCAAGAGGAGCAAGGACTCTTAGCTGCTAAGCCATCTCTCCAGCCTGAGGATGGTATTTTTGAGGCTTATCCATGCTGTAGTATCTGCCATTGGTAACGCATTCTCTGTAGGTCAGGTTGGTCTTTACCACACAGGTTAGACAGCCTCTGCCTCCTTAGTGATGGAGACAAAGGCATACGCCGCACACCCGGTGCACAGAATCTCTGTAATTGAGCATTGCCCACATGTCCATGGTCTAAGGACCTTTTTGGAGGGAGAGGTATGGTTATTATGGGCTGTTATTGTCCTCTAACGAAACAGGTCAGAGTTCTAACTAAGCTTTATTATTTCCATACCGGACCACGTTGAAGCACGGGGCCATTGTTGACAGGATTAGTTAAGAGGTGTTATGCAGGAGCAGTGTGACTCCCTAATCCAATAGTCTGGCTCTCTTGATAATAGACGTACAGTTCTGCTGTTTGTTCTAGACAAGATCTCATGAGGATCATCAGGCTGGCCTTGAACTCCTTATCCTTCTGTCTCTGCCTCCCAAGTGCTGGGATTACAGGCCTGTGGCCCCATGTCTGTGTGGCCCTGTGTACAGCCTTAAGTCTAACCTGCTGGTCTTATTTCCTACAATGTATTTTTGCTTTGCTTTGTTTATCAATGAGACAGGATCTTGAAATCCAGCTCAGGCTGGATTTGAACTTAACATTCTCCTGTCTTCACCTCTAAGGGCTGGGATTACAGGTTTGCGGAGCCATGCCTTTTTCTTTAAAGATCTATCTATCTATCTATCTATCTATCTATCTATCTATCTATCTACCTATCTAAATCAATCATTTATGGTTAAGTATGTGAAAGGAACAGTTTAGTTTCTTATTCCCCAGGAATCCCAGTCCCTCCCGTGCTGGGCTGGACTGAGGAACTCGTGGGGGACTGAGGGATGCGTGGGGCAAGCAAAAGGGTAATAGTGACAGGGGAAGAGGACGTAGCAAGGCTGAGTGAGGTGGGTGACAGTCACCTCTGAAAGATGTCTGCTGCTTACGTTCACATGCAGTAACCTGCTGAGGCTTTCTCTGTCCAGTTTGGGATATCAAGTCCAGGACAGCTCAGCCATGCTCAGCAGAGGAAGAGGGCCCATTGCAGATAGCAGGAAGCATAGGCCTGCCCTTCCCTAGTGGAGCTAGAGCCCCAGTAGAAGGACATCCCAAGCCTAGGACAGCCCAGTGACTTTAGGCAGGTGAAAAAAAAAAGGCTATTTTTGTTTGCTTTGTGGTGCTGAGGATAAAACCCAGAGCCTGGAGCATCCTCGAGGCGTGCTCTATCACCAAGCCCTAGCCTCATCTCCTGGACCAAACAGGGCCGGGATATCTTAGGATGGTTCCGAATACATCACCTGGTCCTTTCTTCTTGCAGTTGTCGGAGGAAGGAGAGATTGCGGACTTGCTCCTGATGAAAATCCTCAGCTTTCTGGGCATCAGATGTAAAAGAGAGGAGACTTGGAGCAGCAGTGAGCAGCCAGAGTTGCCCCCCCCAGGCTCTGGCTCCTCAGCCAGCACAAGCTTTGTCCCGGGTTTAAATTGTTTATCCACAGGTGGGGGTGGGGAGGCCAGAGCTTCTGGCCCCGCACTTGCCAGTCACTCTGGTGTCCCACTGGAGTACTGGCTTTGCTGTCTATAGAGGAATTCTGCAACCCAACTGGTAAAATAGTCACAATAGATACATATCTAATAGTGTGCAAGCCTGTTGGTTCTGATGTATTTTCTCCTTGAAATAAAATGCGCATGGAAGAGAACATTCTCTATGGAACAATTAGTTCATTGCTTTGGTAATTGGCGGTTGTCCTTGAGTGGATCTCAAGACTTCAAAACCCTAATAGGTATCCTGCTAACTTGCTGGGACCAAGAATGACAAACTGATAGGCTTAAAGAACAGAAGAGCATCAGTGGTTGGTGGCACACACCTTTAATCCCAGCACTCAGGAGGGAGAGGCATCGGATTGTTTCGGTAAATATTAATTGGGGGTTTCTAGCCCACCATAGATCAGATACTTCCCAAATAAAAGACATAGAACCTTTATATTTATAATAAGCCTTAAAGCACTAGAGCTGGGCAAATATCAACCCTCTATGTTATTTTGTCTACTTCCAAGATATAACTTGCCATGTTCAGTCTAGGCTGCTCTAACTCCAACTGGCCAGCCCTCATGACCATGTGATCACCACCCACTTACCAAATGGTGACTTCTTCCTCCCTCCTCCTGGTCCCCACCTCAGACCCTAAGCCTGGGAACTGAAGCCTTGCCTACCCCTCTTCTGCCCAGGTATGAGCTGTAGGCATCTTTATTCAACTGATAAAATTTAGGAGCAATATTTGCTCAACAAAAGTTAGCATGCGGGAGAGGGAGAATTCTCTCTCCAAAGGCTACTAGACCTTGGGATAAAGATTTTAGCATTACAATACATAGCAACAGAGCAAACTTCCACAATGGCTCTCTTGAGTTGGAGGTCAGCCTGGTCTATAGAGTTCCAGGACAGCAAGGGCTTTACAGAGGAAACCCTGTCTCTAAAAACAACAAAAACAGCAACAAAAGCCAAAACGAAGCAAACAAAAAAGTCGAAAATATTTTGTTGATGGTGGTGGTAGTGCACACCTATAACCCAGCATGCCCAGCTCCTCTAGGGGTCCTGACTGGGTTTGTTTTCACTGTTAAAGAATTAAAAGGCAGGGGGAAATCTCTACAGGTAGCATCTGAGAAAGCGTGTACACAGTAAACAGGAGCAGACAGAATAATCAGATGAAGAGAGGCTTTTATTGGGTGAAGAAACACATACACACACACACACACACATGCAGCAGACCCCTCTGCAAAGCAGAGCGGTGACTAGGGAAGCCAAGAAATCCAATCTCTCTCTCTCTCTCTTTTTTTTTTTTTTTTTTTTTTTTTGGTTTTTGAGACAGGGTTTCTCTGTGTAGCCCTGGCTGGCCTGGAACTCACACTATAGACCAGGTTGGCCTTGAACTCAGAAATTCACCTGCCTCTGCCTCCCAAGTGCTGGGATTAAAGGTGTGCGGCACCACTGCCCGGCTTGGGCTGTGAACTCTTGATCTTCTGTCTCTACCTCCGGGTGCTGCATTCAGATATGTATCAGACCCGAATAAATTGTGTGGTTCTGTCTGTTAGGTTTAGAGTCTCCGCCCCTTTTGGGATCTCTAGGGTATCAACGTGGTTTCCTGGATTGTTTTCTTTTTCCTTCCCCCTTTCTCTTTCTTTTTTTTTTGTTTTTTGTTTTTTTTTTGTTTGTTTTTTTTTGAGACAGGGTTTCTCTGTGTAGCCCTGGCTGTCCTGGAACTCACTTTGTAGAGCAGGCTGGCCTCGAACTCAGAAATCCGCCTGCCTCTGCCTCCCGAGTGCTGGGATTAAAGGCGTGTGCCACCACGCCCGGCTCCCTTCTCTATTTCTTTCTGTCCTTTTTCTTTCCTCCCTCCCTCTTTCTTTCTTTGAAACAGGGTTTCTCTGTATAGCTCCGGGTGTCCTAGAACTGGCTTGTTAGACAAGGCTGGTCTAGAATTTAGAGATCCACCTGCCTCTGCCTCCCAAGTGCTGGGATTAAAGGAGTAAGCCACCACTTCCGGCTGTTTTCAGCATTTTAAATCGCTTATGATGTGTCAGCGTGACTTTGTCTGATGCCTAGAACGGTCTTAAATGGATCCCTTGGGGGTGACCTTGTGCAGTTAGGCGTAACTGTGTGCTTTAAGGGCCTGGCGGCACCTAGTCTTCCGTAAGACTTTTTGCCTTAGTGGCATGAGACTGCGTTAGCCCAGCAAAGCCATCCTTGCTGGAATCTTTCTCTGGCCCCTGCAGCGATGTAGTTCTCAGGGCAACTCATAGATTGCGGACTTGGAGCTTCTATTCGCAAGATCCTACTCTTAGGGAGAGGCTCCGCCCTCCAGTGAGGCCCCGCCTCCTCCCTGCCCAGCCAATCTGCGCCTCTCACACAGCCCCATCCGGGCCTCAGCGCCTCCACATGCACACACCCCTCGCGCGGGTTGTCCTATCCGAAGTGGAACCTTCAAGCTGTCCAATCAGAGCGCATCTCTCCCGGGCCCCGCCCCCGAGCCTGGGTGCTCCGCTTACTCTGGACCCACCCGGTCCCCACCAGCCCGGTGGCGGAGGCGAACCGTAGTTACACTCCCGACCTCTGATCATGTCGCTGCAAGTGTCGAGGAGCTTGCGGGTTGTGGCCTACAGCCTGCGCACCGCCCTGGCCTTCTGCTCGCCGCGGCCCTGGGTGCCGAGCGCCGCCGCCGTCCGCTCACTGCGCACCGGATCTGCTTTGCTGTCGGGTAAGTGCAGGGCACGTGGTCACCGCTCCTGCCCGCCCTACTCCCAAGCCTCCTGGCGGGACCGACCTATAGCCCTACCCACGCTTCTCGCTCTTGGGATCCTGGTTCTGCGGCCTTTCTCCCTAAGTAGGCGGGAGAGTACAAGAGCAAACTTTGAACCCGGGGTAGAAAGGTGGAGCTGGGAGGGAAGGACGGCTGGACCCGCAGGTAAACCGGCCACTCGTGCCGGGCAGAGCTTGCTTTTAGGTTCACTGAGATCCTAAATGTGGGGAGCACTTAGGTTTGCTAAGTGGACTATTACGAGGAACTGCGAAGTGAAGTTAAGCAGAAACACATACTAAAATTTAGCAGAATGCATATACAGATGAATGAAAAGTCACAGTAACAGAAATAAGCTTTTAACTCTCTCCCCCGCCCCCCGCACAATCAAGCGTAGTGTGGAAGCTTTAGCCGTGAACTACAGACAGCAGGAAAAGTGTTCTAGACTTCAGAGTCTGAGTCATTGATGTGTACTGGGGTTCAGACGAGCCTGATTTGATGGACTGGAAATAACTGGGAGACCTGCCCATTGTACGCGTTCGCACAGTTAGCTGGGAAACAGTTTTATGTGCAAGTAGTGGAGACCTTACTCAGGCAGCACAAATCGGAACGGCTGCTCTCAGCGAGTGCCGTGGATCAGAAATCTGTGGAACTCAAAATGTTGATCACGTTATTCCTCAGTGTGGAGTGCCCCGTTTCTTCCTTTCTTGCTAAAATTTCTCCAGTTTGTCACACACCAGACCGTTACTGACTGGAGTACAAGGGTAAAGAAATGCTCAAATAAGCAGTCCGTTTCAAACCAGGCATGGTGGGTGGCTTCCACCGGTAATCGTGTCTGTCAGCACTGCTGAGGTGGAGGATGGCTGTGAGGCCGAGGGCAGCTGGAGCTACATACTGAGTTCCAGGTATTTGGTTAAATATTGCCTAATGTGTCAATTCCCACGGTCTGCTTAACTACTCAGCTTCTTTTCATTTTTACCCTCTTTCAACTGGCAGAACTGTGCACGCTTATTATGCAGGGTGCAGAGCCCTGTGTTTGTTGAAACACAGACATTATTCAATTCTGGTTTTTCCTCTTACAGCTGTGTGGTCTCGGGCACAGTCTCTCAACTTCTCAGAACCCCAGTGCCCTGCATTAGAACAGTGGAGGCGAGGCAATAGCTACCTCAGAGTTACTGGGAAGTCGTCCTGTCACCTGCAGCTTGACATATTAACAGTGAATAGTTTTATTAACTATTAGTGTGTAGTGCCAGATAGCAACACTGACCCATATTAAGTAAGCTATTGTATTTGAGAATGCAATATCTTCAGTTTCAGCTCAGTTTTTCTGAGGCCCCAAACCATGGTGGGGTTTTGTTTCTATTTTCTCAAGGCAGGGTTTCTCTGTGTAACCTTCGCTAGTCTAGAACTCTGTCTCTGTAGATCAGACTGGCCTAGAACTCACAGAAATCTACCTGCCTCTTCCTCTCTGAGTGCTGGGATTAAAGGCGTGCACCACCACCCCCCAGTTTGTTTCTGCTCTGAGATATTATCTCACTGTGCAGCTGGAGAGACCCCTGTGTAGTCGAGGATGACTATCTTCAGATCCTTCTGACAGTGCTGTGACTGCCGAGCACCACCAAACCCAGTAGACTGAACTCAGAGCTACCTCAGTGATAGGCAAGCACCCATGCCACAAAGCCACATCCCAGGCCTCAAACTGTGTTTTTCAAGGATTAGGAAGAAAGTAATTATTCACCTAATCTGCTTTCTTTAGTGAGGTCAAGGGTTAGCGGAGAATTGTAATCTGTGCCTAAGCCTAGGTACCATTCCTGGGCTAAAGGACAATATGGACTTGAAGGGCAAGTGGACCTGGGTGTGCTGAGCTCAGAATGCTGCTGGCTCAAATTGAAGCTGCAAAGTTGAGGCAGAGCAGCGACACCGTCAGCGGTGTGGCCGAGGATAGCGCAAAGGGTCAGATCTGTGACTGTCCGCCTCTGGTTGGATGCTGTGTTGAGGTGATGATTGCTGGTCATAATGTAATCAGGGGGTTCTAGACTTGTAAGAGAATGGCAGTTGAGAGCCACAGCCACATAGCTGTGCATCATCTTTGACCCAAATCCCTTTTCCTTTATTTTTTAGCAGGGTTGGGGATTGAAGCCAAGGCTTTGGCCCTTTCTTCAAGGACAGGCTTAAATAATTGCAGAATTTTAAGAACTTGGCCAAGTTATAATTGTTTATAGGAAGCCTGTTTCAGTCCATAGAACTAAGTTGCAGTCACCTTAGAGAACTCTACCTAAAGACTCATATTACCCTTTTTTAGGTTAAATCTTTTGGTTTTCATTTCTTTTTTTTGTTGTTATTTTGTTTTTCGAGACAGGGTTTCTCTGTAGCCCTGGCTGTCCTTGAACTCACTCTGTAGACCAGGCTGGCCTTGAATTCAGAAATCCACCTGCCTCTGCCTCACAAGTGCTGGGATTAAAGGTGTGCGCCACCACGCCCGGCTTGGTTTTCATATCTTAAAAGGTTTATGCTACATGTGTTTTGCTTGCATGTGTGTCTTTGCTCCACGTGTGTGCCCTTGGAGGTCAGAGAAGGCTATCAGATGGTTGAAAGCCACCCTGTGAGTGCTAGAAGCCACTCCTATGGTCCTATATAAGAGCAACATAGGCTTTTTTTTTTTTTTTTTTTGAGACAGGGTTTCTCTGTATAGCCTTGGCTGTCCTGGAACTCACTTTGTAGACCAGGCTGGCCTCGAACTCAGAAATCTGCCTGCCTCTGCCTCCCGAGTGCTGGGATCAAAGACGTGCACCACCACCGCCCGGCGCAACATAGGCTTTTAACTGCTAAGCCACCTCTCTGCTTCAAATCTTTTTTTAAGACAGGGTCTTGTGTTGCCCAAGCTCCCTTGAACTCAGACTCAATTAATCCCCCTTTCTCAGCCTCTCCACTCAGTATTACAGTTACAGGCCATTGTGCCCAGTGTAAATCAATCCCCCTCCCCCACTGGTGGGATTGATCCAGAGCCTCACATGGTAGCCAAGTTATCTATTGAGCTACATTCTTAGTCCTTCAAAAATTGATTCTTGTGTTTTGAGATTGCCTTAATGGTATTTTATTTATTTTTATATATATGGGTATTATGCCCATGTTGTCTGTCTGCATCATGTGCATGTAGTACCTGTAGAAGCCACAAGGACTCAGATCCCCTGAGTCTGGAGTTAAGAATGACTGGGCCACCATGTGGGTGCTGGGAATTGAACACGTGCAACATAAATCTTAACTGATGAGCCATCTCTAAAGCCATCTTAATGGTCTTAACCTTTCAGTCCTACCACCTCCTAAGTGCTAGGTCGCAGGCATATGGCTGAACTAAACTGACCAGCTAAACCTGACACCTTCCCACCTCAGTCCCTATATTTCCTGATGAGTCAGTGTGTACTGGCATGCATTACTCTCTGTGTGAGCAGGCTTTATTCTGCCTCCCCAAAGCCATCACCCCAAGCCTGTCTTCAAAAGAATAGTCATTGGATAAACTCAGGAAATGTGCTCTGAAATTTTGGGGGGACTTAGACTGATGTTAAAACAGATAAGCCCAGAGATGTACAAGGATCCCATCTAAGGTATGATCCTTGGCGTTGGAGAGTTATCTCTGGGTAAAGCACTACTTGCTGTTCCAGAAGACCTAGGTTTGGGTAACTCCAGTTCTGGGTACCTGACATCTGCTGGCCTCAATGAACTCTGCACACATGTGGTGTTCACACGTATATTCAGGTAAGGCCCTCACCTTACAACATTCATCTCAGTCCATCTATGGCTACACAGTGTTTTAAAATGTCTTATCTTTATGCATTGTTATTCTACTGGGCATCAAGCTACTCAAGCAATGTCAGGTAAAGGAAACACCAACCCTGGAGAAGTCTTAGCCTTTGACAGCAATGACGTTTGAAGGGCTTTGAAGAAACGCTGCTGCTGTTTTTCTGAAATACTGGTCTTGTGTTTTAGTGCGTAAATTCACAGAGAAACATGAGTGGATAACGACAGAGGAAGGTATTGGAACGGTGGGAATCAGCAATTTTGCACAGGTACTGGCTTGCCTTGACGTGTTTCTAACAGCCTGCTTTCAAGTAGGTTGGAGTCTCTCCACCTTATGAAAATGGCATTGTGCTTTGGGTTTTTCTAAAGATCCTTAGGGAAAAGTCAGAAGTAAAAGAGGTCAAATGTACATTAGTTAGGGCCAGTGTATGTGTTACAAGGGATAACGTGTTTGGCATGGTTGGCACAAACCTGTTACTTCATACTTAGGCTGAGGCAGGACACCATGAGTTTGAGATCAGCCTGTGCTAAACAGGAAGTTTCTTTTTTTGGAAAAACAACTATACTGGGGCAAAGTACAGTACTTGAAAGTAGGGAAGATTACTTAAGAAGTGTTCTGTGTTGGACAGGTGAGGGCAAGCTCGAGAGCTTGCGGGGAGGGGACATTGCCATTATAGGTACTGTGAGAAGCCACATGGCCAAGGATGGGAAACATAGCTAATGATAAACACGGCTAATGCAAAGAGAACCCTTTTGTTTAGCTGGCCCATTCTCTCTAACCCTATCCATGCAGTAGCACTCAGTGGTCTCACCCTGCTGCATGTGTGTAGTGAGGCAGGAGAGGGGAAATGTTGGGGAAAATGCACAACTCCTCAGGCATGCTGGATTCTCAGGTCTTCGGGTCTCTGATACTTTCTTTGGCGTGGCTGTAGACCTCCTGAGAGGACACAGCACAGTACAGGTTGTTTATCTACAAGGGGAATCACCTCTGACAGCGAAGTACAAAATGCATGTACTACAGCCCATCTGGGTGATGTGAGGAAAGGCGGGTCACTCACCTGGTATGGCAGGTCCATGAGGACCACTGCTTGCTGCATCAGTGGGTAGGATTTCAGGCACTGCAGTTGGGTCATGGCCTGAAGCTGCAGGGGTGGAAAGCACAGGGTGCTCAGAACAGCCTGTAATCTTGTTTGGAGAGTGTGGTTTGTGCCTGGGGTTACTCCAGCCTGGAGGTCAAGTCTGGCTGGTGACTTATTTTTTGGAGTGCAGCTCTTGAATTAAAAAAACAAAACTATCTATCTATGGGTGCTGAGATAGCTCAACAAGTTAAGGCTCTTGCCAAAGCCTGACGACCTAAGTTTGATCCTTGGGATGCATGTAGTAGGGTTGACAAGTGGGAACTGACTCTTGCAGGTTGTCCACAAACTTCCATGTGTTTTTGTACGTACATGCAACAAATGAATACATGTGCCCACAGTACACCTAACACTTTAAATTATTACTTTTGAAGTACTGTGGAGTGTGCCCTGGTCCTCACATGTGAGGCAGGCTCTCCACCACTGAGGTATGGCTCTAGCCTTTCCTTCCTTTTCATTTTGAGACAGGCTCTGACTAAGGTGGCTCAGCTGGCTTTGAACTTGTTCTATAGCCCAGCTAGGTCTTGAACTTAGGTTCTCCCCTCCTTAGCCTCTGATACATAGTATTACTACCAAGTCTCGTTTAATTTTATTCTTTTTGTGCAATGGAGTCTTGTTATGTAGCTGAGGCTGGCTTTGAACTTACAACCCTCCTACATCTGTCTCCTAAGTACTGGGTTGAGAGCTATCCCAGCACACCTGGCCCATTTTCCAGGGTTAAAGGGCTATAAAGAAAAACAAAGGCTGTAGCTCCTCATGTGTGAAATATACAGACCAAAATATAGACTAAATTATACACAGACAAGATGTAGTTTGTCTCTTTCCTGCTCTCTGCTGGGGTCAACTTCTTAGACATTTTAATGTTTTTATATTTCAGGAAGCATTGGGAGATGTTGTTTATTGTAGTCTGCCTGAAGTTGGGACAAAATTGAAAAAACAAGGTGAGTGTACTTCTCAGTTTGGAATGTCATCGTCCACGATATGATTTTCTGATCCGGTCTGACCGAATGACAAGTTGTTTGCACTCAGGGTCAATTTTGGGAAAAGAGAATCTTCAAACAGAAATGTGAAAGGAACATTTACTGGTTCATCGACTTCCACGAGCAGTCTCCAGACCTCCGAGTGGGGAAAGTGTGTTCCGCAGAGAGCCACTGACGAAGGACCTCACTTCTTACTCTGCTTTCCCCTTCAGAGGGTGTATATGTGTGTGTGTGAAGGCTGTCACTGTCTCTGGAGAAGGAAAGTCTCAGAAAGCGCTTCCTTACAGTTCTCCACCCGCCTCTGGGTTATTTATATTGCCACACCTAGCTGTCACGGATCGTGAGCACAGAGAATATCTACTTTATAACAAAAGGCAGGGGGCACAGGGTCAACACTATCCTCACCTCACAAAGATACTGCGGTTTCTGGTTGTAAAGGTAAAGGGAGATGGTGGTGTAGCTCAGTGGTCAAGGTGTTTGCTAGCATGCGTATGCACCCTGGGCTCCAGCTCTCCAGCACTGCAAAAGTAAAAGCTAAGATCTGCCTTCCTCTGCATGGAGCAGAGAGAATCCAGCATAAAAGTCAGCCAGTTTTTTGTTGCTTTTTGGGGGTGGGGTGGGGTAAGATTTATTTTTATTTTAATGTGTGCAAGTGTTTGTCTGCATGTTGCATGTACACAGTGTGTGTGCCTGGTGTCTGCACAGGCTTCAGAGGGGCACTGGAGCTGCTGTAGTTACAGGCAGTGTGGGTCTTCTGTAAAAGCAACACGTATGTATTCCTTAGCCCAGAACCTGGTTTTTAAATCCTAGCCTCACAATTTACCAGTCCTGTGACGTCAGCAAAATTACAGAATTGACCATGAATTCCTTGACATATATGATAGTCCTGCTCAGCAGTATCTTTAATGTTTCTAAGTATCTTTAATAGACTCTCCCATACATACCCACTTGTACTCATGTGAGGTTTTCAGTTTCTCTATAATATAGATTCTGTAGACTGAATTCAGGTCCTTGTGACTAAGGCAAGCCTTGTACTGACTCGGTGCTGTGCTGGACTGCATTGTACTCAACTCCCTACCTCCCCTTGGTTGGTTGGTTGGTTTGTTTATTTATTTTTGAGTTTGCTGGTTGGTTGTTTTGGGATTTTGTTTTTGTTTTTTTGAGACAAGGTTTCTCTGTGTAGTCCTGGCAATTCTGGAACTCACTCTGTAGACCAGACTGGCCTAGAACAGAGATCCACCTGCTAGAATTAAAGGTGTGCACCGTTACCACCTGTGTGGTTTTGTGTGTGTGTGTGTGTGTATGTGTGTAATTTGGGGCAGTTCGCTCTCCCCTACCACCATGTGGGTCTAGGGATTGACTTTAGGTCACCAGACTTGGCAACAGGTACTTTTTTACAGAACAAAATAAAACCAGGGTCTCTGGGCTGGAGCGATGGTTCAGTGGTTAAGAGCACTAACCGCTCTTCCACTTCCCAAGGAACTCTTTTTTGATTCCCAGCATCCTTATGGTGGCTCACAACAATCTGTACCTCCAGCTTCAGGGCACCTGATGCCCCCCTTTGGCCTCTGAGGGCATCAGCACATGCACACAGAATACATGCATAAATGTAGGCAAAACACCCATATACATTATAAAATTATAAATTAAATTAAATTAAAAATTATAAATTAAAAAAAAATTAAAGAATAACAAACAGACCAAAACAAACAAAAAACAAAACAAAGGTCTGACTCTGTAGTCCTGCCTGTAGTGACTTCCAACTCACAGAGATCCCCCTGCCTCTGCTCCCTAGTTCAGGAATCAGATGCCTGGCTCCTAAGATGTAGGCTTGGTATGGTATGAACAATGGCCCCCATAAGCTCATGTGCTTAAATGCTTGTTCCTAGTTAGTAAAACTGACTGTGTAGGATTGGGAGGTGTGGCCTTTTTAGAGAATGTGTGTCATTGGGCTTTGAGGCTTCTCTTTGGGCCTACAACTTGACCAGATGTGAGCTCTCAGCTCCCCATCGTGATTACAGGAGATGAGCTCTGTAAGCAAACCCCAGTTAAATGCTTCCTTTAGTGCCTTTGTCTTGGTGTCCATTTTACTAGGTGATTTGCTCACTCTAAAATGTAGACTCCCTGGGGTCTGCTGCAGTTCAGATCCTGGCGCAGTTCTTTCAGCCTTACCAAGTCCCTTGGGTGATGTCCTATGTACACATAGTTTGAGGCTCTTTCACAGGCCAGGATGTGTGACACCATGCATGGCTAGTATGTTTTACTGAACATAGGCACACTGGTGCTCAGACACACTGCCAGTTTGCCATTCACAATGTGCAGAGTATGCATGTTCACTTTGAAGCTATGCCTTTCTTGTACGAACTCAGCTTTGACTATAAATAAAGACATTCAGAATTTCTTGGCCTAACTAAATGGGAGGTAACCACTTTGTTACAGTTTGTCTTTAAATTGTTTTATAACACTGTTTTGAGGGAATGTCAGGAGGACAACTTGCAAGAGATGGCTCTCTCCTTGTACCTTGGTCCTGGGGATTGAACTCAGGTCAGGCTTAGCAGCAAGCATCTTAATGAACCATCTCAGGAGGGTTTTTGTTTTGTTTTTGTTGTTGTTGTTGTTTTTAATTAGGTATTTTCTTCATTTACATTTCCAATGCTATCCCAAAAGCCCCCCCCCCCCCCCACTCCCGCATCTCAGGAGGTTTTAAGTGGTTTGGTTTGTGGTGTTTGAGGCAGGATCTTCTTTAGCTCAGGCTAGCTTAATTCCCTGTGTAGTTGAGGATGACCTTGAACTGATTCACCTGCCCCTGTCCCCAGCACTGATTACAGGTGTCACCACCACACCCAGTTTATGCAGTGCTGGGGATTGAACCAAGGCGTATGCATGCTAGGCAAATGCTCTGTCTACCAAGCTTATCGTATTTTCTGTTTTTGGTTTTGTCTTGTTTGTTTAGACAGGGTCTCACCGTGTATCCCTGGCTGGTCTGGAACTCACTCTAGACCAGGCTGGCTGCAGACTTAGAGATCCTCCTACTCCTGTCTCAAGCGCTGGGACTAAAAGCATGCGCCACCGCGCCTAGACACGTTTTGTATTTTTAAGTCACCGACTTGATGTTAACTCTCTTCTTTCACTGCTTCCTTTTAGAGGAGTTTGGTGCTTTGGAGAGTGTGAAGGCTGCCAGTGAACTCTACTCTCCTCTGTCAGGAGAAGTAACCCAAGTCAATGAAGCTCTTGCCGAAAACCCAGGGCTAGTCAACAAATCCTGTTACGAAGATGGTGAGTTGTTGCTCAGAATTTCATTCCTACAGCAAACTAACCCAGTCAGGTTTGCCTACAGCAGTTTTCTCCATGTTTTAGATGAATGAACAACCTCGAAAGTGTCACCAGGGGTTGGATAGCCAATAAGTGGCAATATTAAGATTTGCTGTGGTTCTCTTTGGCTTGCTAAAGTGTCACCAGGGGTTGGATAGCCAATAAGTGGCAATATTAAGATTTGCTGTGGTTCTCTTTGGCTTGCTGCCCTGTCCTTTTTCTTTGAAGTTGGATGACTTGAGACAGGGTCTCTACATAGCTCTTGCTGGTCGTAAACTCACAGAGATCCTCCTGCTTCTGCCTCCTAAGTGCTGGGATTAAAGACGTGCACCACTATACCTGGCTTTCAGTCTTTCTACCACCATTAGCTCTAGTAGTTAATATTTGGTATGCCTTTTAAAAAAACATGTATGTGCCGGGCAGTGGTGGCGCACGCCTTTAATCCCAGCACTTGGGAGGCATAGGCAGGGGGATTTCTGAGTTCGAGGCCAGCCTGGTCTACAGAGTGAGTTCCAGGACAGCCAGGGCTACACAGAGAAACCCTGTCTTGATAAACCAAAAAAATAAAAAAAACCAAAAACATGTATGTGCAGGTGCTCTTAACTGCCTAGCCATCATCTCTTCGGCCCCAAGGTTTAATTTTAAAATACTTTAATGAAAGTATTTGACCTGGGCACGGTGGTGTGCACACACACCTTTAATCCCACTCCCCCTCTGCAGGGAGGCAGAGGCAGGTGGACATCTGAGTTCAAGGCCAGCCTGGTTTACAAAGTGAGTTCCAGGACAGCTGTTTCTATATAGGGATATTTGAGTGTGGGTGTCTTTAGCGGTCAGAGGAGGACACTGAATTCCCTGGAGCTAGAGTTATAGGTTGTGAGTCACCTGACACCAATGCTCAGAACCAAACTTGGGTCCCGTGCTACAGCAGTATGCTCTCTTAAAAACGGAGCCATCTTACTCCAGCCCACTAACGTCTTAGAGCTAAATTTATTGAAGAAAGAATGGATTTATGGTAGGATAACAACATCACTTAAATGAGGGCACTGTATTAATTTTGAATGAATTTGACATTAAAAGGCAATGTGAACTGAGGTTCTGTTTTGGGTACAGGTTGGCTGATCAAGATGACACTGAGTGACCCTTCAGAGCTGGATGAATTGATGAGTGAAGAAGCTTATGAGAAATATGTGAAGTCCATTGAGGAGTGACCATGGCACCCCTCTACTTCCAGATCAAACTGGACATGACCTGCTCCAGCATGCTTGTCTTAAACTAGTGGAGAATAGAGGACTTGAAATAACTTTTAGCAATACTGATGGAAAGAAACTGTTCTTGACAGTGCTACTTAAGACCCATCCCCAACATCCTAAAGGATGCAGATAAACACAGTGTACAGGTTTTTGATAATTGCCATACTAAGTATTTAGACTAGGGGTTAAGCCCTGGTGTTTATAATTCTTAGGATCATCTGCAGTGAAACGTGGTTATGAGGCTGGTTTTGGTGACGGACCACCTTCTAATCCCAGCACTCAACAGGCAGATGTTAGTTCAAGGTCGTTCTACACAACAAGTTCTAGACCAGCCACAGCTACATGGTGAGACCCTACCTACTGGGTATAAGACTTTCATAATTCAAGATAATAGTGGTGTATCTTAGATAATTTTGTTACTTGCCCATATCCACCACTGGATTTGGGTCAGAGACTTAGTGTCTTCTCATTGGGAATGCAGGGAAGTGTTGTACAGTGTCAGAGGCAGGAGAGTACTGTCTTTGTTTCACCATGTGCTGTGTTGGCTGTTGTTTTCCCACCGTGAAGCACCAGCTTTGCAACTGCGAAACAAATAAAACATTCATCCTCTTTGTTGATCGTGGTTTTTATTTGGATATTAATGTTTTACTTAGTGACTGCTACTTTTAGAAGGGTTGATTTTAATTATAGGATGTTCCAGTGTCTGGTGCTGGGGATACCACTGGGGTGTACTGTGCCTAACCATGTGAAATGATTAAAGAGAAAAAAAAAAAAATAGAAGCCTGGTGTGGTGGCACACGCCTTTAATTCCAGCATCCAGGAGGCAGAGGCAGGCAGATTTCTGAGTTTGAGGCCAGCCTGGCCCACAGAGTGAGTTCCAGGACAGCCAGGGCTACACAGAGAAAACCTGTCTCGAAAAACCAAAAAAAGGAAAAAAAAGGAATTAGGCCAGGGGCTAGAGGGGTCAGTGGTTAGGAGGACTTGCTGTTCCTGCTTCTCTTGCAGACAACCTGGGGTTCAGTTCCCAGCACCCATGTGGTAGCTCAAAACCATCCCTAACTCCAGTTCCAGGGGATCTGATGCCTTCTGATCTCTGAAGGTATCACAGGCACATGAGATGCTCAAGCTCAGGGCGAGGTTTACCCATGGTTCTCTGTGTGCATTTGCCTTTAGAGAGGGGAACAGGTAACAGCTGGTCAGCAGTGCACACTGTCTGTCAGTGCACACGGTGTGTCCAAACTTCCGTCCTGTTCAGGTTTCTATTTAGTAGCCATAGACACTAGAACTTTCTGATACTGGCTTAAACTGTTGTTTACAACTCAAGTGCACTTACTGCCAACGTAGTTTCTGAAAGCTGATATGGCACATTCTAACGTCAACTATAAAAATGCTGTCGGGGAGTTGGGGATTACATATGCACACTGATATGTATAACTGGCTTGGTGTCTCCTAACACTTAGAAGGTGGAGACCAGAAGGTCAGGAGTTCAAGGTCCAAGGTCATCTTTTAGCTACAGGTTCCATGGCCAGCCTGGGCTCAGATAAGCTCAAATAAAAACAAACTCCACTACCAAACCAAACCAAACCCCTCGGTGACTTCCCCCACCCTCTCAAGGAAAGTAGCTCTAGCATATCCCCTCGGACTACAGCATGTGATTCTATACTTATTTGCTTTAGCTTGGCTCTCATGTAGTCCAGGCTGAACTGGAGGGTAGAGAGCCAAGGACCACCTTGACTCCAGAGTTTCCTGCTTTCAACTTCCATGGGCTGGACTAAAGGCATGCACCACCACACCTGGCATACTTTCTTCCTTTGCCATTTTTTTCTTTAGTCTTTGTCTATTTTCTTAACATCTTTGAATGTTTTCAAAGGATTAAAACCTCAGAAATAGGCCGGGAGTGGTGGCGCACGCCTTTAATCCCAGCACTTGGGAGGCAGAGGCAGGTGGATTTCTGAGTTCGAGGCCAGCCTGGTCTACAGAGTGAATTCCAGGATAGCCAAGGTATACAGAGAAACCCTGTCTTGGGAAAAAAACAAAACCAAACCTCAGAAATATAGTAAGGAGGGGGGGGGGGCTGGGGATGGAGAGATGGTTTAGTGGTTAAAAGCTCTGGCTGCCCTTCCAAAAGACCTGGGTTCAGTTCCCAGGGCCTGCATGGATGCTTATGAATGCTTCTAACACCAGTTCCAAAGTATCCGATCCCGCTTTTAACCGCCATGGGCACCAGGTATGGAAGTGGTGGACCGACACACATTCATCCAGAATACCAGTACACTTAAAGATAATTAAAGTTTAAAAAAGAGATTGTTCACAAGGGATTAAAACTTAAAACTCCACAAAACAAAACACCACTTTGGAGGCTGACTATGTTGGGTTTTAGTAGAACCACTAGAGGGCGCCCCACACAGTATCCGGTATGAAAAAGACCAGTGCTAAGGAAGAGCAGACTCAGTGCTGCAGCAGACTGGAAAATTTGACCTGCCCCCCTCCCCACCCCCACTTCTGAGCTTTTCTGTGTCTGTTGAAAAGACTTTTGTCTATCTTCGGTTGTAAAGATCATGGTTGAGTGGCCAGGTGTGGTGGCATGTGCTTGTAATTCCAGCATTCAGAGACAGAAGGAAGATGTTGGAGGCCAGACCAGACGGCATAGTGAAAGCCTACCTCAAAACACCGAGGGACGGAGACACATCTTGGTGACAGACTCGCTGTCTAGCATGTGAACCTAGAAAACAATGAAAGAGTGTGTCTTTATGACTGCCCAGCACGAACATGGTGTACATACATATATACAGGCAGAACACTCATACGCATAAATCCAAAAATACATAGAAAATTTTAGAAATATGTGTCATAGCCCATGAGATACGCTGGGATAGCAATATAATTACAATATGTATCATATATGCTTGTTAAAGTATTTCCCTCATATATATGGGGGAAATAACAAATATTCACAGTCTAGAAGAAGACTTTGTTCCAACTTCATGTGTCATATACATCACATCTTTAGTGGCCGTTAATGCTATAAATCTATGCTATCAATTGTATATATGCTATACTGTATATATATATATATATTATATAATGCTATAAGTGTAAAAAGTAGTAATTCTTAGCTATTTTTTCCAAAAGCCTTTGACTCACCCTGCTTTTGGAGACTTGTTTTCCTAATACTTTTTAAACCAGAAAGCAAAGGGGCCTTGGAACTAGACATGAGTTGGGCACCAAGGGCAGCATGGTGGAGAAGTGGGCGGGCCCCCTCGCGAGAAACTGCTGCTTCTGCCCCACTAAAGTGGGCAGCACCAAAAAGAACAAAACAAGAAATCCTTCCTGTCAGCAGGTGTGGAAGCCCACGCCCTCGATCCCCTCAATGTTGATTTAGGACACGGAGGAAGGAGGGTTGCCATGAGTTCGAGGCCGCACCAGGCTACAAAACAAGGAAGACCTGGTCTCAAAATTACGCCAACCAGGAATGAGTCCTCCCGCGAAGTTCTGCTTTCGCTTTCCACACGGGATCCCAAGAAGGAAGGGACGATTCTGCCCAAAGGCAGAAGTGGCCAAATCTCCAGACACTGTTTGTGTGGCCTCTGAGGCATTCCTTCTAGAAGGCAAAAGGCTGTTGCCAGCGCAACTTGGCCGCCCAACGTCGCTGGTGCCTGCGAAGCTCTCGAAGCGTCTGGCAACGCGGCACCTAGCAACCGCGCACAGCGCGACGGAAATGCTCCTTAGCCCCGCCCTCAGAGGGGACTCCGCCCTTGAGCTGGTTTGTTGCGGGGTTGCGTCACTTCCGGCATGCCTGCACGTAGGCCCGCCTCCGACGCGGCCGTAACCTAGGGCAACAGTCCGGCTCTTGTGGGCCGCGACTAGCCGCTCCGGACCTTCCTTGCCTCGCGGCCCCGTAGGAGCGTCTGAGTGGCTGTGGCCACGTCCTCACCCCGGGGAACACTCCCTAGACACTTCACGGGCGGCAGAGCCGCGGAAGGAAGCAACCTTCAGGGTGGGTAAGCGAGACGAAGATGGGGTACGGTTCTGGGGGAGCCTGGACTGGGCGGGGCCTAGGGAGCCGCGTGGGCCTCGGGGAGGAGCCGTTTGATAGGCGTGGTCTGTGGGGGCGTGGTTGATGTTTCAATGAGAGAAGCTTGATGGGGCCCTCTTGATCTTCTGAAGGAAGGGTAGCTTGTAGCGGGTTGGGAGCCTCTGGGAGGGAGGGAAGGAACTTATGCGGCATGAAGGAGTGTGCAGGGACTATTAGTAAAAGGGAGAAACCAGATGGGAAGGCCTGGGCGCGAGATTCCATCTGCCTTGAGCCTTGGGAACCCTCAGAAGGCCATCCTTTCAGGACCCGGCCCTTAGTGAATTCAGAGAGCCGGAAAAAAGGGGCGGAGTGTAACCCCGTCCAAAACAAAAATCTAGAGCCTAGGCAAAAATGAAAAAGGGCACGAGTTGGAAGTGGTTGATATAGAAATGGCACACGCCCTACCCTGCAAGTGGAATTATTGGCTGTTGTAAGTTGCCATGTGGGTGCCAGGAACGAACGTGGGTCTTTGGCAAGAGTAGCAAGTGTTCTTAACTGCTGAGCCATTTCTCCAGCCCTCAGCCACCTTATTTTTTTGAGACATGTTCTCTCGCTGAACTCAGAGTTCACTGATTTTGGCTAGACTGGCTAGTGGGCAAGCCCTAGGAATCCTCCTGTCTCTGCTTCCTGGCGCTGGAATTAAAAGCCTTCATTCATCATAGCAATTGGCTTTTTGTGTGGGTACTGGGGCCCTTAACTCTGTTTTCTTTACCTGTGTGGCAAGCACTGTATGACGGAGCCATCTTCTTTCCCAAGCCCATTCTAGAAGAAATGCATGGGCTTGTAAGCCAGGCAGCCTAACCTGAAAATGGTAAGCTTCAGGCTCTCTGAGAAACTGTCTCAAGGGACTAAGCAGGTGAGTAAGAGAGCAGGGGTACCTGATGTGCACACCATGTGTGTAAAAACACGAGTTTAAGAAAATGGAAAAATATGGGCTGGAAAGATAGCTAAGGAGTTTAAGAGCACTGGCTGCTCTTGCAGAGGGCCCAGGTTCAATACCCAGCACCTACATGGTAGCTAATGACTAACTCGAGTTCAGAGGATCCAATGCTCTTCTTTGGTCTCCTAGCATACAGGGCTCGCCGCCTGCGGTACACAGACATGCTGGCAAAACATCCGTACACAAAAAAAAATTTTTTTTAAAAAGGAAAGGAAGGTAGCAATACAGACCTCCTGCATTCTAACAGAACAGTAAATTGGTATATAATTTGTGAGAAATCACAAGCGAGCCATTGAAGTACTTGGCTTAATCCCAGCACTTAAGAAGCAGAGGCAGAGCTGGGCATTGTGGCGCACGCCTTGAATCCCAGCACTTGGGAGGCAGAGGCAGGCAGATTTCTGAGTTCGAGGCCAGCCTGGTCTACAAAGTGAGTTCCAGGACAACCAGGGCTATACAGAGAAACCCTGTCTCAAAAAACAAAAAAAATAAACCAACCAACCAAACAAACAAACAAAGAAGCAGAGCCAGAAGGATCGCTCCAGGTTTAAGGCCAGCTCTGTCTCAAAACACATTAGAGCGGCTGGAGAGATGGCTCAGTGCTTAAGAGCACTTGTTTTGCAGAGAACCCAAGGTTTGATTCCCAGCAATTACGTGGTGGCTCTCAGTTGTCTGTGAGTCTAATGCTGTCTTCTGGACTCTGAAGTACAAGGCACACATGGAGTGTACATATGTAGGCAAAACACTCATACACAAAACACAGATAAACCTAATACATTTTAATTTGTTTGTATTTCTTAAGTATTCACCTGTATGTGTGTATGTGTACCACATATATGCAATGCTGCCAAGGGAGGGAATCAGATTCTCTGGAACTGGAGTTACAGACAGCTGTGAATTGCCATATGGGTGTTGGGAACTGAACGTGGGTCCTCTGCAAGAGCAACAAATGTTCTTAATTGATGAAGAACCTCTCCAGTCCCCCAAATAATAAACAGACAAACAAACAAATCTTTACAGTATTTTGTTTGTTTGTTTGTTTGTTTGAGACAGGGTTTCTCTGTGTAGTCCTGGCTGTCCTGGAACTCACTCTGTAGACCAGGCTGGCCTCGAACTCAGAAATCTGCCTGCCTCTGCCTCCCGAGTGCTGGGATTCAAGGCGTGCGCCACCATGCCCGGCAAAAGAAACAAATCTTAAAAAGAAAACCAAACCAAAACAAAAAGATGAAACCACACATCTCTGGCTTTGGTGATTTTATTTTTATTTATGGCAGTGCAGGCAGGGGGAAGGCGATGAGGGAAGATTGAGACAGGCCTTGACTGCCTCCTGCCTCAGCCTCCCACGATGGGGAGACAGACATGCGCTGTCATACCTAGCTCTAGCTGATACTTGTGTTTTGTCACCTGTTAATGTGTATTAGATGAAAGGAACAGTAGCAGAAGTTGAAGGTGTGTTTATAGCCGGAAAACTTAAAATTGAAGCCATGAACTAACTGACTCGCTCATTGTTAATTTTGAGGCTGGAAAGGAGACCACCTCTGCTCTTACAGAGGACCCAAGTTTGGTGCCTTGCGTTCCCATCTGGTACCTCTTAACTGCTTGTAACTCCAGTTGTCAGAGCACCACTGTCTCTGGCCTCAATGGGCTCGCACAGCCCAGCACTTGCAAATTACCACCCCCCTCTGTACACACACACACACACACATACGCACTCACACAATATACTTAAAATAATAAAATTATTAGTGCAATTGGGCATTTATATGTTAGCATACATGTATCACGTGACTGTGCCTAGGCTTGCGTGTGGAGGGCACAAGACAGCTTCCTGGAGTTGATTTCTCCTTCCACCTCCTGTTTTTTCCTGTTGTGCTGTGTATTCTAGGCTGGCTGACTAATGAGCTTCCAGGAGGTTCTACAGCCAGTGCCTTCCATTTCACTGGGAGTGTGGGAGGAGTTACAGACCCAGCTTAGTGTCTGTCTGTCTCTGTCTGACTGTCTGTCTGTCTTTCTCTTAATTAAATCCTGTGGCCTCTGGGGATTGTGCTTGGGTCATCAGGTTTGTACTGCGAGAGCTTTTACCTGCCAAGTCATCTCACTGGCCCTGAATTTTTTTTTTTTTAATTAGGAAAAGGGCAGCCACATTCTCTTGCTTGTGGAACATTAGTTTCTGCCTGAGAAACCTGAGTGTTCTCAAGTGGCGTATAATGAATTGCGATGCAGTGATCTGACCACACTTTGACCAGTTCCCCCTACGTTAAAGGAGCCAGTGCAGGTCATGGGTAACGTACATATAAACAACGCTGTTTATAAACAACTCCTGAATTTCCTGTGCTGCACTGTAATGGAATGCAGCTGGGCCATCTTCTTAGACCCTCGTGGGGTCCAGTGTCTGCTGCATTGTGGGGCTCACCCCAAACTACACTCTTCATCCTTTGCTGGTCCTCACTCTCAGTCTGCACAGACACCTTCAGATTCTTCTCAGGACACACACAGCTGGAAAGGGCTACTCAGATTGTGAACTATGGAGTGGATGGTTAGGATCCGTTCCTCTTTGTGAAGCAGATGCAGGCATTTTCAGGTTCCCCAGGCTTAGGCTGTGCACTTCCCCTTGCAAGGTCTTGCTCTGTGTTCAGGGCTAGAAGATACTGCTGGTGTGCAGAAACCAGTGTTGCTTCTGTATTGGGAAGAAAGAGCTTTCCAAAAGCAGCACTTCTCCAAGCTTGGTGGATCTTTAGAGTGACCCGGGGCTTAAAAAATACCATACCTCAGGTCATGGAGGTGGCTCAGCCCTTAAAGGCACTTGTCAAGGCACCTGGTGACCTGAGTTCAATCCCCGAAATGCATGTAAAGGTAGAACATATATATTCACCCCAAACAATACATACACATATATCAACACTTAGCTATAAGTGGTGGCCCACACCAAAATCCCAGCCACTTGGTGACTAAGATGGGAAGTTGGATCCAGTCTGGCAATTTAGGGAGACTTTGTTGCAAAAGCAACCCATGGTGCATTCATCAGTCAGCAGCCCCACTGTAAAGCCCTTCCCAGCACTTACTCCATGTCCAGACCATGCCAGAGGCGTGAGGATCAGTTGCTAAGTGTAGAACTCAGAGCAGAGTTAGCAGGTTCCGTGACAGTCTTGTCTCACCTCTTTATATGTTACCATAAAGATATACTTGGATGCTGCTTTCCAAGTATTTCCAGTGGAGCCCCACCTGGGGGCTGAGGCTGTGATTTCTCTGTATCTCTGCCAGCACTTGCTGCTTGGCTGTGTTTGGAGGAAGTAGAGCTGAGTGGGCCAGCAGGTGGAAGTGTGGAAAGAGAGTAACTAACTGGCGTCCTGGGAAGTTTGTGACCCCCAGCCGACTCTGAGGGTTCTGGGAAGAAGTGAAGCCTGAGTCTGTAAGCTGTGTGGTCCCTCTCCTCTGCTGATGTCAGCGTAGTGCCATTCGGATACCCGTGTCCCTTGTGAACTCTGTAATCGTAGCCAGAGATAGAGCTGATGCTAGTGCCTTCCCACCTTTTCTTCGTCCCTTTGGCCATTACTGCATTCAGTAGTCTTGGCCTGGTAGGTGACTCTGGCAGGTGACTCAGACTGGTGACCTGAGTTCAATCCCTAGTGTGAGTGTGAGTGTGTGTGTGTGTGTGTGGGGGGGGGGGATTAAAGGACAGAACTACAGAAGTGTTGTCCTCTGACGTCCATGAAAGTGTTGTGACATATCCCTCCACCTCCCCCATCACACACACACACAAACATGTTAAAAAAAATACACTAGTTTTTAACTAAAATTAGCCGTATCTTTTTTGTCAGCAGTTATAAATGGGTAATTTTATTTATTCTCAGTCTTTCTTGTATATGATAAAATATTTCACTTGAGCTACTGATCTGATTTAAAAAATATTAAAACCAGCTTTAACTGAACTTTGCAGGAAGAAGATGTTAAAAACCATAAGCAATCACCCTAGTAATGGATGTCTGTGAGGAAAGCGAGACTTTTTTAGAAAATACAGAAAATCAGAAAATTGAAGCTACGGAAGAGACGGCACCGACTTTACAATGTCCGGACGAGAAAAGTGAAAGGAGTCATGTCTTCTGCCTTCTTGGTGTCAGCGACCTCACACTGGAGGAGGATGGGAGGGCCATCGAGTGTGCCATCAGCACCGGGTGGGAGGAAGCTGTGAGTGCCACCTTGGGTCTTTTTCGCCTTCGTGGCTACTATGGGGCTTTTCCAAAGTAGTTTGTATTACTGATAGTGTTGTAGTGACACAGCGTGTGCTCACGGGCACCCATAGATGGTCTGTCAACATCTCCACAGCCATCTGGGGCCTCGTGCTGGGAAGGAGAGCACCCAGAGCTGAAACGTGGCACCCAGAGATCACGGACTGGTAACTGGGCACAGCAGGCTGGAAAGCTCCTGAGAGACTCACAGGCTCTGTTCTCCTGGCTCTCTAGAGCCTCTGGTTTCTCAGATCAGGAGTGAAAGCCAACACTGAAACCTCTAAGGCAGGTGCCTCGCTAGCACAGTTTTATAAGGAATGTGGGGCTCAGCAAGTTGGCTCAGCGTGTAGAGACGCCTGCAGTGCAAGTCCTGTAGACCTGGTGCCCACACACAGGAGGAAGGAGAGGAGTGACTGCACAGACTTACCTTTGACTGTCACACTCACACCCTGGTACGCTCGTCCATGCATAGATCACTCACACACACCAAACAGTTACGGTGATAAGGAAACGTTGTCAAACCTAAGATTAAATGTGGGCTTCCCAGGTTAGACAACAGAAGATGCAGGTTGCCCTAGTTAAATTTCAGATTGTGATCCCTACATAGCCCTGTGGAGTTTTCTTTGCTGTTGTTGAAGTAGGCAGCCTTAGCCAGGAGGCTTCAGAAGGAGGTGGGCATAGTTTTACTTTGGGCTCTCAGGGGTCCTGGTTCCCAGGGCTTCTCTTTTTGAACTGTCCTGTGCTTGGGAGACTGACTAACAGTACGAAAACCCCTTGGTCAGAAATGAACAGTTTTGATCCACGTTGCTGAACTCGAAGGAAGCTGTAGTCAGCACTCTAGGGGCTCAGTGCAAGTGCCACCACCCAGGTTTTAGTTAACATCAGCTCCTGCTCGTGCCTGAGATTAACATATTCTGCTATAATATAGTTGTCTGTGTGAGGCTAAGGTTTCAGAAGCAGAGGCAGGAGTTTATGGCCAGTGAGGCTACATAAGACCATGTCTCTCTCTCTCTCTCTCTCTCTCTCTCTCTCTCTCTCTCTCTGTGTGTGTGTGTGTGTGTGTGTGTGTATTTAAGATAAGTCAAGTTTAAGAAAAAAAAAAAGTGGCTCAAGTAAGGCTACCAGATTAGGGGTGTGGCCAAGATGGCGGAAGCAGGGCCTGGTGTAGTTGGCTTGAGGGTGACCTGCTACTTTCTCTGCAGGTCCATGGCTGGGGAAGGACCTCACCAACTGCCTGCATCTGGTCAAAGAAGAAAGTAAAAAGGGGGAGGGTCAGAGAAGGCACCAATGGTGGCAACGATTGCTTGTTCTGTATGAGTCTTTCCCAAGGGAGTCTGGAGCCCAGGTCCCTCTTGGAGGTTGGAAAACTGGAGGTGGGTGCTGAGGCCGAAGTGAGCGCCCAGAAGAGCTGGAGCTCTGAGAAGAACTGGAGCGTCCCCTCCCAGGGCCCTGGCACTGCTTCCAGAGAGCAGCCTAACAAACTCTGCATTCCCACTGACGTGCATGGAGAAAAAAAAAGCCTGCAACTCAAGGAGTTTATCTGGTGCATGGAGGAGTGGCCTATGCCCGAGACAGTTAGCAGCAAGGCCAGCAGGAACCCCAGCGGAAACACCGAGCAAGGGCTCTCCACCCCTGACTCCCTTGCATCCAAGGCTCTTGTGGTTCTACCCCCGCTGAAAAGCTCTCCCCACAACTTGGACGTCCTGAGTAAGAAAAGCAGGAATATTTTCTGGCAGCCGGAAGAAAAGGTGCTGAGGGTAGAAAAAGACGAGTGTATGGCTTGTGCAGATGGACTGAAAGTAGTAGACGGGAAAGGTGAAAAGAGACAATTTGAGCTGGCCAGCCACCTGAAGGTCACCAACGTACTGCCTTTCCCACCCACTGTGTCCCGGACCCACCTGCTGCCAGCCGAGTCCCAAAGGTGCTGCCTGCACTGGTCCCTCCTGCCCCAGAAAAGCTCTGTGTTCCCACCTAACCCCACAGACATCCACTACCTTGCCACCCTGCAGGTTTTGGGGCAACAGGGAAAGCAAAGCTGCAGAACTAGGCTCAAAGCCAAGGACACAAAACCTCCCAGGACCACTCCCAAGCATATTATCACAGAGGCCAAGCAGCAAAACAGGCCCCACGTCCTAGAGAGCAAAGTCTTCCCCAAACCTCTCTTGCCATCCCTCACAGTGAGCAGAGTTGTCATCCCCGTCTCCACCCACAGAGTCCTCTGATTTGCCACAATATAATTCCCTGGGACTGAGTGCTGCCTGAAACTCATTTGTCCCTTCCTGTCTTACCTTCTCCTCAATCAAACCTCCCTTCCCCTCCCCTCCCATCCCCTCTCCTCTGCTCCCCATCTTCTCCACTCCTCACCCCATCCTTTATCCTCCCCCCCTTTTTTTAGTGGGTTTGGATTCATTCTCAAAAACAGTATATTCAGGTAGGCAGGTGTGGTGACACACCTATATTTCTAGCATTTGGGAGACTGGAGCAGGAGGATGCCAAATTCAAGGCCAGCCTGGACTATACAAGACACTGTATGCATGTTACCTGCTTCTGCTGCTAAGCCATTTATGAACTCTAAGGTGGGTCAGCCTGTGTCTGCCTTCTTGGACAGTGGCTCCTGTGGAGGGAGGCAGAGCATCAGAAAGGCACATGGCTGCTCTCACCCCAGTCCCAGAGCCTCCCTACAGGGCTTCTGCTCCCAGCAGAGCCCCAGCTGAGTGCATGCTCAGCTTAGAGAGGCACCGGCTTGTATTTGAATCAGGCTTTCCTTTCCCTCAACAATGATTTAAGACACTTGAGGGATGGAAAGTCCCAGCTGTTTCCAAGTGGATATGCCAGTGTCCGAGGTGCCATATCTTTGTCTTGCATCCAGAGACCTTGTCCAGTACCTCCCCTGCCTAGGGTGTCACATCTTCATATTGCAGCCTTAAGCATCTCTTTGAAGACTGGAAGGCTTAGTCACAGAGTAACAAAAGCCTGAAGAGGAAGTTAGGAATTGGTTGGTCGGGAGAACCCCTCACTGATTGCTCCAACCTCACCTCCCTTCCTTCCTCAGCCTTCGCTTGCCTCTGGGAAGCCTGGGCTGTAGACACAGAGGGAACGCTGTTGTTACTTTATCCCTGCCTTCTCCCCGCCCTCAGCTTGTTACACCAGTGTGTAGCTCCGTACATTACCAGTGCTGTTGCTAGGTGGACAGATGCTTCAACCATTTTGTGGTAATTAGTAATCATTAAATTGCTTTGTAATAGCTTAGTTTGAATTGCTTAGAGTAGGCTGTATTTGAACTCAGATTTCCCCATCTCCTTGATGATGACAGAATATGACTGTATTCTCTTGCTTTAAGTTTAAGTTTAGCATTGCTCTCTAACATCTCATCTGTTAGCCAGAGGCTTTTTGGTTTGTTTTATTTTCATTTTTTCTGGTGTCTTGGTTTCCTCTAACTCATACTGGCCTGGAGGTATCTTTGAACCGTTCCTCCTGCCTCAGCCTTCCAAGGGCTTAGATTATAGGCACGTGCCAATGTCTAGCCTTCTGAAAAACAAAAACTAAACTGCTAGCCAGGAATGGTTGTATAAGCCTGCAGAAAACACACAGAAAAACAAAACAAAGCCAAAGTACGAAGGTAAAGGAGCGAAAGGTCACAGCACAGGGTCAGAAGAGGATGCGCTGGCTGGGGCAGCTCGAGAAGAGTTTGGTAGAGTCCTTTTGTCCACTCTTCCTCTTCCAAATAAACCACCTGGATTCTATCCCAAAGAGAAATTGGCTATCTCACTGTTTGTAGATAGAGAGGTAGGACCTACACAGGCCCTGGGCCTGCCCGCCTGAGCCAGGGCTCTCTCCAGCTCTCTGACCAAGCAGCAGAAGCGCGAATACAGCTCCCTATAGAAAGCAGGCAAGAAGCATGGACTAGCAGAGCACTTGCCTCGAATGGGTGGCCAGGACTTCCCTGCTTGGCCCAGGGTCCTTTGCCTTGAGTTTTTTCAGGCAGTTTGGAAAGACTAGGCTAAGTCACAAAAGTTTTGTTAGGTTTATTTTATGTATAATGTTTTATCTACATGTATATTTCCATGTGTGTGTGTGTGTGTGTGTGTGTGTGTGTGTCTGGTGCCCACACAAATCAGAAAAAGGCCTCAGATCCCTTGGAACCTGAGTTAGAGATGGTTGTGAGCTATTGTGTGGGTTCTAGAAATCGAACCTGGGTCCTTTGGAAGAGCAGCCAGTGCTCTTAACTACTAGGCCCTTTCTCTAGCTCACACAATATAAAATTTTAAGTTATTATGCAAAGTAATGGGTTTCATTATGACAAGGGAAAGTCTTTGAGGGCTGGTGAGATGGCTCAGCAGGTCGAGGCCCCTGCCACTAAGCGTGATGACCTGAGTTCGATCCCCGGGCTTCACAGACTGATCGATAAGTTTGAAGAGTGTTCACATGCACATATCCAGCAATTAAATGTTTTTCAAAATTAGAAAAAGTGCTCTATTCAGATAAGAGTTAAGTTCTGAGGGACAAATTAGGATAGGTTATGAATGAAATACCATTATGAAATCCATTCCTGGGCCTTTGAGATGGCTCAGCCTGCAAAGGCCTGTGTACAAACCTAATGGCCTGAATTCAGTCTCTGGATCTCATGGTAGGAGGGAATAGACTTCTGGAAATTGTCTTCTAACCTCAACATGTGTGCTGTAGCCCCTGACAATTATTTTGTATTCTAACTTTAAAGAATTGTTAAGGGGCTAGAGAGATGCCTCGGTGGGTTAGAGAGTTTGTCATGCAAGTGTGAGGATCTGAGTTCAGATCTCTAGCACCTACGTGAAAGACAAATTGGGTGTGGGTATCTATAATGCCAGGGCTCTTCCAGGGAGAGGGAAGCAGGGACAGGAAAGGCTGTCCCTGGTAGCTGGTGGTCCACACCATGGACAAGCAATGCAGAAGACCCTGTCTCACTGGAGAAGGGGAGGGCCAATATCCAAGGTGGCCCTCTGACCTCCACACGTGTGGACACATACTCTCGAACGTACATAAAACACTTGGAAAGTTCTATAGATCTTGGTGGAGACACATGATAGGAAGCACTGTTCTGCTGAGTCCCTTAAAATAACTTGAGAGGAGGACCAGTCTGAACAGAGGGCTCACATTTCCTGAGATTTGTTGGGGATACAGGAGATGGAGTCTTTGCTAGCATACACAAAGCCCTGACTTAACTCAGGAGCCCCGCTGTAAGCCTATAGAAATTATAGTAGCCTTTACAAATGTATTACATTTGTGTGTGCACGTGTGTATATACACACGTGAATGTGACATGACACATGTTTGAAGGTCAGAGGACGGCTGACTGGAGTCAGTTCTCTCCACCAAGTGGGTCCTAGGATTTGGATTTGGGTCGTCAGGCCTTGCAGCAGGCTCCTTTACCCACTGACCCATCTCCCTAGCTCCTCCCTTGTTTCTTTGAAGTGCGATCTCAGAGTGTAATCCAGACTGGCCTTGACAGGTGATCCTCAGGATTTGGAGAAATATGGGCAGGTATCTGTGTGTGTGTGTGTGTGTGTGTGTGTGTGTTTAACCAGATAATCAGACAAAATACCCCAAGGATGCCTCCGTGGACATATGAAGAGCTTTTTGCATTCATCACTTCCCTGCCCAGATAGTTAAGTGCCTGATACAGCATCTGCAAAATTACATATAAATTATATATAATTTAACTTATATAAATTATATAGATAATACAATATATTTAATTAATATATTGTATTATATTCATACAATAGTTTTTGATCATTTTTTTCCTTCCCATATTATTAACATGCTTCATAAATGGACTTGCGGATGGCTGCCTGCTGTTCTGTTCGTCAGAGATGCTTTATTCTGGTAATCGTTACAGAGTTAAATTTTAAAGGTTTTGTTTTCCCTCATACTGAAGTTTTCATATAAATCTGTCCACATTTATGACTATTTTTGGCACTTGAAGAACTGCTGAGCAAAAGCATGGAGGTATTTTATGCTCTTTTGTTTTGTTTTGTTTTGTTTTGTTTTTTGTTTTATTTTTGGTTTTGGTTTTGTTTTTTTCGAGACAGGGTTTCTCTGTAGAGCCCTGGCCGTCCTGGAACTCACTCTGTAGGCCAGCAACTTCAAACTCAGAAATCCTCTTGCCTCTGCCTCCCAAGTGCTGCCTCCCAAGTGCTGGGATTAAAGCCGCGTGCCACCATGCCCGGTGGTATTTTACGCTCTTGAGTCTCTTCATAAAGCCTCCCCCAACCCCACTTTGAGACCAAGTCTGGCTGTCCTGGAACTCACTTTGTAGACCAGGTTGGCCTTGAACTCAAGAGATCCTCCTGCCTCTGCCTCTCGAGTGCTGGGATTAAAGGCAGGCGCCATCATGTCTTACATAAACTTCTTCCTTTCTTTTCTTTCTTTTCTTTCTAATTTACGTACAGGAGTACACTGTAGCTCTTCAGACACATCAGAAGAGGGCATCAGATCTCATTGCAGATGGTTGTGAGCCAGCATGTGGTTGCTGGGAATTGAACTCAGGACCTCTGGAAGAGCAGTCAGAGCTCTTAACCACTGAGCCATCTCTCCAGCCCATAAATTTCTTTTCAAAAGCATTATCTAAGCTCTAGTGTGCTTCAGGGCAGCTGAGTGTTTGTGTCTCACTACACTTCTTGAAGCGGATATGTTGGAAATAAATAAATTATTTTTTGTTTTGTTTTCTGAGACAGGGTTTCCCTGTGTAGCCCTGGCTGTCCTGGAACTCACTCTGTAGACCAGGTTGGCCTCGAACTCAGAAATCTGCCTGCCTATGCCTCCCAAATGCTGGAATTAAAGGTGTGTGCCACCACTGCCCAGCTAATTTTTTTTTTCATACAATATATTTGGGTCATGTTTCTTCCCACCTCTTCATCCCATATCCTTCCACCACCCTGCAAACCAACTTTATGTTCTTCATCTCTCACTTTCCAAAACAAACCCCACAAAGACAAAAATCAAACAAGAAAAAGCCCAATAAGATATACACAAAAAGCCGGGCGTGGTGGCGCACGCCTTTAATCCCAGCACTAGGGAGGCAGAGGCAGGTGGATTTCTGAGTTCAAGGCCAGCCTGGTCTACAAAGTGAGTTCCAGGACAGCCAGGGCTACACAGAGAAACCCTGTCTCGAAAAACCAAAAAACAAACAAAAAGATATACACAAAAAAGCCAAACCAAAAGAAAATTCCCCCAAAATCAAGTTTGTTTTGTGTTGTGTAACTCCTCCTGGGCATGGGGCCTGCCCGGGAGTGGGGTTGATATACCCAGTGACACTCCATTGGAGAAAACAGATTTTCCTTTCTGTCAGTGACTACCACTTGCAAATAGCTCTTTGGTTAAGGGTTGGGTGCCCATGTCTACTTACTTCTCTCAGTGCTGGGATCCTGTCTCTGGCTTGAACCTGTGCGGTCCATGTGCGTGCTGCCACAGTCTCTGTAAACTCCTATGTGCATCGGTCAGCCCTGTTGTGTCTAGAAGACACTGTTTCTTCAGAGTCATCCCTTACCTCTGGCTCTTACAGTCATTCTGACTCCACTTCTGCATAGGACCCAGAGCCTTGGTGGTGGTGGTGGTGGTGGAGGTGGTGGAGGTGGTGGTGGTGGTGGTGGTGGTGGTGGTGGTGGTGGTGGTGGTGGAGGTGGTGGTGGTGGTGAGGCTTTGATGAGGACAGAGTGCTTGCCTAACATGCACAAGACTTTAGGTTCAGTCTCCAGGACTACACAAAACAGCATGGTGGTGCATGCTCGTCATATATATTTAGCCTTTTGAGTGGCCCCAAACCATGTGGGAAGCCCACCTGGTCCTGCCAGAATTCCGTGTGTCAGTTTCAACAGAAATGTTTTTATCAAAAGTGAAGGAATCACCTGTGCCGCTTTCTGTGCTTGGTTTGCAGAGCACTAGAGACTAGACCCAAGTGAGGCCATGACCTCTAGGTAGTACAAGGCAGAACACATGCATTGTAACATGCTCCACACAGAACACATGGCTTCCCGTTGGTGTTAGCGGCTGGGAACCCAATGGGATCTCAAATTCCAGTAACCTTTTGCCTTTCCCTCAGCTTATCACAGGGCTGGTAGGTAGCCTAAAATCTCCACAAAACTGGAACAAGGTTTGGGTTATCTTCATCTACAGAGATACAAGCTAAACTGGGCTAGGGAGAGAGGATACTGTTAAAGTGGCCAAGAGCCTGAGAGCAGCCAGGACAGGGGAAGAGGCTGCTGCTTGCAGTACATGCAGTCTTCTGTGTGGCTCAGTGTCTACAAGACACAAAAATACACCTTTCTATAAAAAAGCTGCAAATGGAAAAAAGGGATTGAAACCAGGGTAGTTTACTTACTAGCAGTGCCAAACTTCCAAGCAGCGAGACAAAAATAATTCCTGAGATCAGAAATAAAGCAGTGTAAACAATTCCTAACGTAGTTTGCCGAGGTTGGTGGCATACAAAAATGTCAATTCTAGAGAGAAGTTACTGAGAATGAAAACTGACTAGAGTGATTTATGTTCGTGAGTGTTTCGCCTGCATGTTATGTGTGTATCATGTACATGGAGGTCAGAAGGAGGCATCAAAAACATCCTCTGAAGGACTGAAGGAGCTGAAGGGGTTTGCAGCCCCATAGGAAGAACAGCAATATCAACCAATCAGAACCCCCAGAGGTCCCAGGGACTAAGCCATCAACCAAAGAGTACACATAGAGGGACCCATGGTTCCAGCTGCATATGTAGCAGAGGATGGCCTAGTCAGTCATCAACGGGAGGAGAGGCCCTTGGTCCTGTGAAGGCTTGATGCCCCAATGTAGAGGAATGCCAGGGCAGGGAGTGAGTGGATCGGTGGGGTGGGTGGATGGGGGAAGTGGGAGTGAGTGGGGAAGCAGAGGGAGGGAGGATGGGATAGGTGGTTTCCAGGGGGGAAACCGGGAAAGGGGATTGAAAGACTCTGAGAGGAGCCCCTCGCTCAGGCCTCGGGATAATAGCGGAACCCCAAGAACTCATGAGAGACCAAGCTTGATGCAAACCAGACAAGGCTTTATTCCAGGAAAGCCAGAGCTCTGGGGACGACTTGTATCCCACACAGGGGTAGAGGAGTCGACCCTGAGGGGAAAGGGGTCCCAGTTTTTATAGACCCTCAGGGGGGAGAGGAGAAGGGGGGAGTAGGGGATATCCAGATCTAAACAATGTAAAGTGATTGATTTCTCAAGAAATGGGTATGGGAGGGAAACAAGGAAAGAGTCTAATGCAGGTGTAGTAACTCAGGATTGGCCCTGGCTGTGGTTGCTGGGGAGATTTTCTGACTCTATCTTAACAACCAATATCACAAACACCTGGCAGTGAGGTGCAGAGGTGGGCACACACCTGGGTTCAAGGAACGGTCAGAACATTGGCAGACACACAGGTTCAAGGAGTGGCCAGAGCATTGTGCACCTCTATTTTTCTAAATCAGTGAAGCTAGTTCTGCTAACAATGAAATCTATTTTGCCAATTTCAGGGCTTCTGTGACCTTTTACATTCTGTCAGGATCTTTCAGGGATAACATTTGAAATGTAATATAATAAAATATCCAATTAAAAAAAAGCCATCCCCTGGAACTGGAGTCATGGGTATTTGTGAGCTTCCTGGTGAGTGCTGGGAACTGAACCCAGGACCTCTGCAAGGGCAGCCAGTGCTCTAAAACAGTGAGCCATCTGCCCAGCTCTGCTGAGGAGAATTTGAATGGTTACATATCTGGCCATGACAAGTTGATTTGGATGCACTGACTTCTGACAAGGTTGTTTTTGTTTTTGTTTTGTTTTGCATGGGGTCTACATTTTCTGAAGTTGCTTAGCACAGGAAAAAAAAGACAAAGTAAGAGAGATCCATTTCAAATCCAGTCTTAACCAACATATTTGAGAGGCAGTCATGTATCCACATCTCACCTGGGGCCTGGAACAGCCGCGGGACCACCACATAGCGGAGCTCAAATAGCTGCAAGTAGTGGCAGCAACAAGATGATACCATGCTCAGAACAAGATTTCATTTGTGTATAGCAGGCTTTAGGGCTCACCATTCGAGAGCCAACAGGCCTTCCCCCATGTTGAGCAAAGAACTTTGAGGGAGATAAGTCACCAGAGATGTACTTTTTGTTGTTGTTGGTGGTGGTTTTTTTTTGTTTTGTTTTGTTTTGTTTTTTTGAGACAGGGTTTCTCTGTGTAGCCCTGGCTGTCCTGGAGCTCACTCTGTAGACCAGGCTGGCCTCGAACTCAGAAATCTGCCTGCCTCTGCCTCCTGAGTGCTGGGATTAAAGGTGTGTGCCTCCACACCCGGCTCAGAGATGTATTTTCAATCTTGCTTTCCTTTTAGACAGACTCTCTGGGCTATGACTACCATTTTCTCAAAATTGTTGATCTTGTTGCCGTTGTTCATTTGGTAGCCTTCCATCTTGTAATCGTCACTTGCTTCAGAGAACTGAAGGTTAATCTGAGAGTCAAATGTGCTTATTGTAGGCTAGCCTCTGAAATCTGTAGATTTAGCACAGTCACAAGTGGTTTTATTTTGTTACTTAGTAAGATAATATAAAATGTAGTCTTTGAAAAGAACAAGGAGCCTTGCTGATGTGGTTCAAGCAGACAGTGTCCTTTGTCCATTCACCCAGTTTGGCCCTTGTATCTTCCCAAAGCTCCCCTTTCAGTGTAGCCCATGTTCTTAACTGCTTGAGAACCCAGAGCCCGAGACCCTCTCCATTTGTCCCATAGCCCATATGTCCTGATGTGTGAACTAAGGCACCAGTGTGTCTGCTGAGAGAGACAGCCCTGACAACAGAAAGGGCCCTTTGAGCGCTACACAGACAACTGTGGCTCTCTTTGGTCCTAAGAATACCGTACTGGGCAGCGATTGGCTGAAGAAACTAGACAAAAATTCATGCCATTTAACAATGGGAGTCACATCTGGATACGGAGTATGGAGGGGGTCTATGTTGTCCTCTCCCAGAGAGAACGCAATTTCCTAGCCCTCGGTTCCAAAGTTCCATTGGTGATTTCTTTAAAGGCCTTGTGCAAGCATTCGGGGCATTGATTTAAATGTACCAGCTTGAGCCTTAGGAGCCTAAAGCTACACTGTGCCAGCCAGGGCTACATGACAAGGCCCTGTCTTACAAACAAACAAAAAGTATCTGTAGCAAGTGTCCTTTGGGAATGTGTGTGTGTGTTTCCATGTGTCTGTGTGTGGTCTGCATGTGCAGACGTGTACATTCCTATGTATGTGCACATGTGTATGTGGGTGAACATCTTCACGTGGAGGTTGATAATGCGAGTCGTCCTTAATTTCTCTCCACCTTACTCATGGAGGCACGGTCTCTCAGTTGAACTCAGAGCTTGTTGCCAAGGCTGGTCTAGCTTGCCCTGGGGATCCCATCTTTATCTTTCTGGGATTGCATACTAGTGAGCTGCCATGCCCACTCTGGTCCACTTCATTCATTCCTCCAGTGAGTATGGCAGGGCATTTATCCACTAAGCCATCTTCCCAGCTACCATGCTGCTAGTTGGCATGTGCAAGTTTGGATGAAATGAATATAAACATTATAATCTTTTAATCGAGTCCACACAAAGTGAGAACTTGGCCCCATCAGCTTCTAGAGGGATTTCACAGCCAGACCAGTGCTGGCTATTTTCTCTAAATGAAAAAGTAGTATTGAATTTGACCCAGGATCTTTCATATAAGGCTACAAAGCCTCAAATTTTCTTTTTATCCAAGGGAGCAGAGACACGGGTTTGACTTTCCTGTAGATGACAGCAAAAAGCCACTGATTGGGTTAAGCTGTTCAGGGAGAGAAGGTAGCCCATTACACCAGGATCACGTGTTCTGAGTGCATGAATGAGTGAATTTTTATTTTGTTTTTTTGAGACAGGGTTTCTCTGTATTACAGCCCTGGCTGTCCTGGCACTCTCTCTGTAGGCGAAGCTGGCCTTGAACTCAGAGAGCCACCTGCTAGTGCTGGATTAAAGGCAGGCAGAATTAGTAACAATAATGAACTTTCCTAAAACATTCCTAAGGTATATCTATCTCAAAATGCAAGCTAGTAATTATCTTTTTTATTAGATATTTTCTTTATTTACATTTCAAATGTTATCCCCTTTCCTAGCTTTCCCTCTGAAAATCCCCTATCCTCTACCCTCTCCCTCTGCTCCCCAACCCACCCACTCCTGCTTCTTGGCTCTGGTATTCCCCTATACTGGGACATAGAACCTTCACAGGACCAAGGGCCTCCCCTCCCATTGATGACCAACTAGGCCTTCCTCTGCAACATATCTAGCTAGAGCCACAAGTTCCACCATGTGTTTTCTTTGATTGGTGGTTTAGTCCCAGGGAGCTCTAGGGTTACTTACTGGTTAGTTTATATTGTTGTTCTTCCTAGTAATTGAGGAGAGGGAGAGAAAGAGGGGGGAGGGGGAGGGGGAAGAGGGAGGCTTATTTTTGAGAAAGGGTCTTACTACTCAGCCCTGGCTGTCCCTGAGAACTTGCTAAGTAGACTAGGCTGGCCTTGAACTCACAGAAACTAGCCTATTTCTGCCTCTGAGGCAGGTACCACTATGCTGGGCTTATACTTTATGAATGTTATGTATGCACGTGTCTTAGGGTGCCCTCCCAAGTTCAGAAGGCAGCAAATGCCTTGAAGCTAGAGTTACCGCTGGGTGTGCTATGGGTGCTGGCAATCACACTTGGGTCCTTTGAAAGGGCAGCAAGGTGTCTGAACCACCGTGCCACCTCTTCATCCCTTGGGGTATCTAGTCAGGGAAAAGTGTCACTGTCTTTTCGGGAAGGTACCTGGGCACAACCATTTCATTACTATCTTCTGAAATACACAAGAACAACAAACTTGCATCCTAAGTGTGGACAAAATTCACACAGAAAGGTAGAATTCTAGCTTCTCTTTAATCACCAAATTTATGTTCACAAACAAACAACCTTAGGGGAGTTCAGGTGACTAAGATTTTTGTGGGGACAGTTCTTGCACATGAAGGACAATTACATGCTCCATTCTTTATCTTGTAACTATTAAGACACATCTCCACAGACACAAAAACTTAAAAAGCCATAGATTGCTGCACTTATATTTACAAAGAGCCACGAGCAGACATGCATTTCTCCTTCAGCCGGAGGGCTTAAATAGATGCTTGAGCGTTAAGGCAGTGGATGAGTCCAAAACAACAGAAAATCTAAGTTAAGGCTTTATGTCTGTTCTGAAACTCACATTCACAGGCGACTGTGGCCACAACCACTGTTTAGCTCCTGGGTTGCATTCATCTGCCAGGTGTGTTATTAGCCCATTCCTGAGTCCTTGGCATCGGGTGAATGGGACAGGACAGCAGCAATACCAACTTTAATGAGTCATCACCAGCCCTCTTAGGTTTCATTTTTGAAGGTTCAGCTTTTGGCAGCACAAACGTATGCCAAAAGAACAGGGCTTTTCCATCCAGGCTAGACTGGAAAGGTCCCCTGGCTGGGCTGATTCTTAATTTGCCTCAGAGGTGGGCACCAGCTATGAACCCATGACCTACTTAGCACAGAGCCCCCCCAAGGCAGGCTTGACCTCGCTCTTCCCTCAGAGTGAGGGTGTTCTTAACCGTTGAAGCAATTGCTCTCCAGATTTTCCCTCTTTAAAGAATGCATCACAACAGAATCTAGATCAGCATACTTTAGATGGGTCTATTCTACAATTGCTAGTCTCAGGGTACACATACTATGCTTGCCAGACCTAAGAGCTTCTTTCAGGGAGAAGATGGGGGTGGGTGGAAGGAAAGACATTGTGGGCCATGCTTCTCCTGTCAAAATAACAAGTGCAGCATACTGGTGGGGGCTGGGCAGGAAAACCTTTCCCTCACCCCACGTCTTCCTTTTTAATTCTTAGAGGGTCTCTGAGTCCATTATGGGGAGCAGTCGGGTAGGCCCCAGGGTCTACTGTGGAGCAGAAAGGATGTCTGTGGGGAGGTGATGTAACGTATATATTTGCTCACAACTTCCCCCCACCCCGAAGTCTTCAGAAAAATGTTTTGCTTTTGCTTGCTATGAGGTCATTGGTAGCTGGTAGTGTCTGGGTAGCATTAGGATGGGGACAAATCACAGGAGAGACCAAGGAATAAGTAATGATCGAAAGGTTGGGGTATTTTCAGCTTCATCCCTACCTCCCAACCCACCAGGAAGGGTGACACTACTCAAGGTTAAGTTGATCTCTAATGGTTTAAGCAACTCTCTACCCACACAACGAAGCAGCCACTAACCCCACAAGACTGAGTTTGGAGGTTCCTACAAGGCTAACAGGCAGACTCTTGGTAGGTGCTGTGCCTAGCGAAGGTGTGGAAGTCCTCTGCCCCTTTGCACCCAGCCTACCCTTCACAGAAACAGTATCCCTGAGTTCTAGTAAATTCACCGAGCACAAAGAGTATGGAGTCATAGGAGCCCCAATTTATAGAAAGCTAGAAGCTCTGGGGTCGACCAGGAACTACCCTCTAGCCACTGTGTGCTCACAGCTGGCTGCCGTCTGGCACGTGGCAATCCCACAGATTTGATCAACACTCTGGAGGGAGCAGAGGAGAGCTCGTCCATGAAGCGGGATAAGCCCGAGATGAACAGAACCGAGGGTGTCCACAGTGCGCAGGTATCTCCACAGCTGGATACCTTCCTCATACTAAGGCTGCCATTGACACTGAGTGCTTGCTGTTCTCACACTGGCCAGTAACCTCACATTGGGAGGATGACACACGAAGCTGGCGGCAGTCACAGCTCAGGAGGAAAGGGACAGCAGAGACTCAAAACTGTCATAAAAGCTAAAGACAGCTGTGGCTTCCCTGGTGCTTCCAAGTCAGAGGGACATGACAAGGCAAGGTGGTGGCATCCAGGAGTTAGCGGCCACACAAACATTGTCTGAGCATTTGAGGCGCCCTTTACGCGGAGATGCCATTTAAGTGTGCTATACTCAGTTAAAGCAGCCACAAAGCTTGCCCCCTCCCACCTGCTAAGCTTGGCATTAGCTAAACAGTTCTAAGTTTTACAGTGTAAAATGCATTTTTTAAAAAGATAAATAGCTACACAGGAGCAAACGTAGGCGACATTTTAGATCAACACTTACACTTTATAATACACTCACATTTGCACACCAATCTTGTGGTCACGAGTACAAAACACCAAGAACTGAAGAGAATCTAAACAGCTGCCCCACTGACTACATCCCCAGTTGGTGCCGCTGTCCTTGAGCCCATATTCTAAACGCATATGGAGCGGGGATGCCTGGCTGCACCTTCAGAAGCTGGAGACAGCATGCAGCTCTGCGCACGTCTGGGTTTCCACGGAGCTGAACTGGGACTCCATCGTATTCCAGGCCAGATCGGCTAGAAGGAAGTCATCCATTGCCGTCTGAGTTTCGTTGCTGGTGAGGAACAAGTTCCCCAGGGGCTCGAAGCCAGAACTCATGGTCTGTGTTTCTGTGCTGCTCAACTGGACCTTGCTCTCCAGAGCAGGTCCGTGCTGAGCAGGGGAGGCTCCTTCAGTTTGGGTCTCTGTGTCAGAGGAGTCGGTACTCATGGAGAAGCTGGAGTGTTTCAGGATGCTGCCCAGGGGCAGGTGAGGACTACTGTCTAAGAAGAAGTTTAAGTCTGTTTGTGTCTGTGTGTCAAACATCTCAAGGCCCAGGAAGCCTGACCCTGCTCTGAACCCATAGGGCTGTGTGGAGGGATCTGAGAGGAAGACATCAGTCTGCGTCTCGATGTCCAGGGACTCCAGGACCGGCTCAGTGCTCATGGAGCTGAGCTCACTCTCCTCAGTCTGGGTCTGGATATTGGAGGCTGAGAGGAACTCTTCAATATCAAAATCAATCCCAGAATTCTGCGCTGAGCCAGCCGGGAGCTGGGCGTCAGGCCCAGGGTTTGTGTCGGACAAGAGACTCCGGTTATCCAGTGTTTGACCTGGCAGGTTACTTGACAAGATGTTTTCCAAGTCACTCAGTAGATCTATGGTTTGGGTCTGATTATCTGTCATGGTTTGTGCAGGAAGCATGCCGTTCTGGGCACTGAAGTTTAACACAGGTGCAGACTTTTCCATGACTTGGCCTAAGATCTTAGGGTCACTCTGAGGTGGCAGACCGTGAGTCCCTGTCTCTGCAACTAAGCTGCTACTCATGATGGTGTCAGTGGGCACACTGTAAGACGCATGCACGCTTTCAAAAATGTCCCCACACAGGCCAGTGTGGCCCACTGGCACTGAGTCGTTTGTGCGGTTCTGCATCCTGCTGGTCTGGGTTTCCCTGGAGACCCCACCAGGCTGGAAACAGGCATCTATAAATGCATCTGTCTGAGCAGCTATGGATGAAGTGACCTTAGAGCTGGGCACCAACGTCTGGGTGTGGACACTAACAGGAAGGGACACTTGAGAATCAAACGACAGGTCAGTCTGAGAACAGGATGACACAGAGGAATCAGGGCCGAGCCACGGAGCAGAGGGTATCAAGTTGGCTGAGGCATAGGTCAGATCTGTCTGCACGTTGCTTGAGGAAATGCTGGTCCTCTGACACACACTCCCTACCTCTTGTAAAGGACTACACAGACTTTTACCCAAGTTCACTTGAACACCTGTATTCATTGGCTCAACAACAGGACTGATAATTTTTGAGAGAGGTAGGCTCTCTTTCAGAGAGCAGGCCTCTGAGTCCAGGCTGAGGATCAAGGTTCCTACCGACAAGGGTACTAAGTGCAGAGCACTGGCTGCAGAACTGTGATCCACACCTAACACCACAGGCTGGGCCGAGGAATCCGCTGTAGGCACAAAGACAGGCACAGGGGAAAACTGCATGACCGGAAGTTTAACCAGAGCCACCTTGGGCTTTGGTAACAGCAACTTCTGGGGACACCTGGGAGGCGTCGAGATGCTCTGCTTTTTGGTGTGGGAGCTACAGGAGTCTTCGAGGGATGCTGCAGGCTTTACCTCCAGAGCATCTGCTTCAGGAGCACCTTGGCGCGGGGCTGCTTGGTCGCTCAGTGGTTCAGTGGTTTTACTGGACAACGTTTGGTTTTGTAGGTAGCTTTCCATTTTCCTTTTTTTACTAGGTGGGTCTCTGGAAACAGTAAGAAAGCAAAAATAAATTCAATTTTAAGACGTGCGTGCATGTGTCTCTGTGTTATGTGTACATGGTGACAGGCTGAAATGGGTACCAGACTCCTTGGAGCTAGAGTGATGGGTGGCTTGGAGCTGCTTAACTCTGGCTTAACTTTTGGAACCTCTTTGCTCTGTCTCCTAAGGGATTTCATGCATATGTTAAATACACTCATTTTCAAGGAGGAGCTTTTAACAATTCCATGTTTAAATTACATTTATTTATTATGTGTGTGCATGTGTGTCACAGCACATTCATTGTGTAGAGGTCAGAACAACTCGCAGGAGTCGGTTCCCTCCTTCTACCACGTGGGTCCTGAGGCTCAGACTCAGGCTGTCAGGCCTGAAGGCAAGAGCCTTTACTCACTGAGCCATCTCTCCGGTCCCTTAGGTCAGAGCTTTAAAATCAGGAACTTTAAAACCAAGAAGCTTATAAGCATCACACCTACAGCAGAAAGCCACTTCACCAAATATAAATTTGTTATTTTAAAATGAAAGTTAAGGCTGAGCCTGTAATTATAATCCTAGCTACACAGGAGACTGAGGCAGGATATTTAAGAGCAGCCTAAGGTACAGAGTGCGTCCAGGGCTGGAGTTAAAGAAGAAAGGCTGGACCTTGCCCAGCATTCCTGAGGCCCCGAGTCAGTCCTCAGCTCCACAGAATGTGAGGATACAGACAAATGAAACACACAGTCACAGTCTCACTTTGAGCTCTCAGCAACCTCTCTCTCTAGAGAAGATGCTGGAAGTCGAGCTTTTCAGATGGGAACAGGAAGGGAGGTGGCTCAGTGGTTAAGGGCACTTGCTGCTTTCCAGGGGATCTGATTGGTTTCCAGCACCCACATCAGCACCACCAGTAACTCCAGCTCCGGGGGCTCCAAATGCCCTCTTCTAGCCTCTGCAGGAACCTGCATACATATGTCGTTCACATACATATACTGACACACACACACACAAGTAAAAATAGAAATCTTCAAAACACAAAGCACCTGCATCAGCTTCTCAGGCTGTGCTGGGCACTGCAGCGCGCACACACACACACACACAGACACACACACCCCTGTACCCCCAGCACCTGGGGGGTGCACCAGGGGGACACACTTGTTATCATTAGGTCCAGCCTCAAATAAAAAAAATAAAGAGGAGCCTGGTCTAGGGGCTCCTCCGTTATTTCTGCTGCCATTCCAGAAGCACCCATGTTAAAGCCACAGGTTCCTTCCCCTGTTCCTTCCGTTCCCTTTGTGGCTGGCTTGTCAGGAGGTCCCATTTACAGCTATTCAACCGCATCTCTCTGTTTTACCTGTGCTCTGCAGGGATCTCGTGGCCAGTTCGGTAGATGTGAGACTGTAGTGCAGTTCTGCTGGCGTAGGGACAGCCGCACGTACACTGGAAGGTCTTGCCACAATCCTCCTCGTGTCTTTTCAGGTCCCACTCGGTGCCATAGGAATTACTGCACTTACTGCATTTGTGCTTCTTCTCTGCATGCATTTTCATAAAGTGCTGCAGAGAATATGGGTGGGATGAAGACAAGAGACAGCATCACACTGAGATCCGCCCACACACTCAATGTCCCCAGGATTACCAGGTACCGCATTTGCCAGTAGACAAACCCCAGTCTAACATATGCCTCTCCTTATGCACAGTGGGCAGGCTGCCTTGGAACCAACCCATGTATCCAGACTCTCAACTACACTTAAATGCTGTGGGCAAGAATATACAGTGAGTTGGCTAGATTTATGTCAACTTGACATAAACTAGAGTTATCTGGAAGGAGGAAGCCTCCGTAAGACCATCGTGGGCAGTGCCATCCCTGGGCTGATAGTCCTGGGTTCTACAAGAAAGCAGGCTGAGCAGACCATGATCAGCAGCACCCTCTGTGGCCTCTGCATTGGCTCCGGGTTCCAGCCATGCTTGAGTTCTTACCCTGACTTCCTCCAGTGATGGTCTATGACCTGGAAGTGTAAGCTGAATAAACCCTTGCCTCCCCAACTTGCTTTTATGATTGTGGTGTTTCATCACAGCAGTAGTAACCCCAACTAAGATGTAGTCTCTGCAGTGACCTCAAGACTGCAGAATGGCAGGAACCACTTCATTTTTGTTCATTAAATTCTTATTTTTATTTGCGTGCATCTGTGTGCATGCATGCAAACATGAGTCCACTGTTGGTGAGGCCAGAGGGCAGATGAGATTTCCATGGAGCTCCGGGTGGCTTTGAACCACCTGGAATGGGTGCTGGGAATGGAGCAGTGTGTGCTTTTAGCCACTGAGCCATCTCTCCATCTCAGGCTCCATTGCTTCCGCCTCAGTCTTTCTTTCCTCAGCAGATGGATCCCCTCCTCCTCACAGGACAGCAGCCTCTCTCTGGGAGGTCTTCGATGGTTCCTCCTTACTGGCTTCTTGTCTGCTCTTGCCCTTCGGCACGTATACTCACAGGTGTGCAGCGTCCATTTTCTACCTCTTGGCTGGATTGTCTGTTTCTTCCTCTACAGACCTGAGTATGGGCATTTCACACTGAGGAACCACTGTGTGGGACCTGGCCAGCGACTTCCACACAACTCACACTTGGATCTCTGGTTACGCCTGCTCAGCAGGTACAGCACACACTGAGTTGATGCCATCTGTATGCCACTGTGCTGGTTTGACGGCTTCCCGGGCTCAGGTATTTGAATCCTTGCCCCACAGTGGACTGGCGCCGCTGTTTGGTTATGTTTGGAGGCTCCGTGTAGTTTGTGAAAGTACAGCACTGGGCTGGCCTTTGAGGTTTCAGAGCCACAAGCTGTTCCTAGTTTACTCTTTCGGCCTCCTGCTTGCAGTTTAAGCCATGACCATCAGCTTTGCTCCACCATTATGCCTGCTGCTGTGCTCGCAGCCAAGTCCTTCTGTAGGCTGTTCAAGGCATGCTGTTTCCATTCATTCATTTACTTATTTTAAAAAATCATTTATTTTTATTTTATGTGTATTTTACAATGCATGTACAACATGTGTGCAGTTCCTACAGAGGCCAGGAGAGAAGGTGGGATTTCTGGGAATTGTAGCTAGAAACATTTGTAAGTTTCGCCACATGGGTGCTGGGAACTGAATGCAGGCCCTCTGAAGAGCAACCAATGCCCTTAACCATGTCTCTCCAGCGGGGTCGTAGCGTTTGATCATGGTAATAGCAAAGTAATGAACACATACACCTTGGGAAAAGTATAGCTAGTCACTTACCTGTTTAACCAGAGAAAACTGAGAAAATGGTCGGTCGGGGCCTCGAGGACATCCTTTGATTGGACAACAGTAGAATTTCGGTGTAGTTTTCAAGTCTTTCCTTATCGTCGGGTTTACTATGCCATCCTGCAAAGGTAAAGCCCAGCATCATCAGCTTTTTTTTTACGGTAGGGTCTCTCTATGTAGCCCAAACTGGCCTCAAAATCAAAGATTTGCCTGGAACTAAAGGTTTCTGCTGCACCACACCTGGCTCAGTCACTGTCTTACCAACCCATCACACCAGGCTGCTGATAGACACAGCCCGCCCTCCCAGGCCCCACAGCCCAGGTGGTGCTTGTTCCTGGGTGTCACCCTCACCCATACTCTGTCTCCGCCCCTGAGAAGACTCCTGTGAGGAGGATATGGGCCTCGCTGGGAGCACCGTGGTTTCCGTTTTTTACTGTGTAAGAGTCTGCACAAGCATGCACGGTGTGTAGATGTATAAGGATCAGAGGTCAGCATCAGGCCTAAACCAGTCTCCAGTTTACCTTTACTTTCAAGAATTATGTTTGTTGAGTTAGTATGTGTATGCACATGCCACAGAACACATGTGCAAGTTAGAGGACAACTTGTCAAAGTCCTTTGTTCTGTCATATGTGTCCAGGGACTGCCCTTAGGTGATCAGGCTGGGTAGCCCAGCACCTTGACCTGGTGGGCTATTTCACTGGTCCTCTGTCCTATTTTTTGGAGACATGGTCCCTTACCGTGATGGCTACTCTTGGTTGTCAACTTGACTTCATCTAGAATGAGCTATAATCCATAACTGGAGGTCACCCTGTGAGAGATCCTTCTGCTTGGTTTGAAATGGATACATCCACTCCCAGTCTGGACATCTGAGGTAGGAAGACACACCTTCAATGTACGCCTCACCTTCTGCTGGAGTCTATATAAGAACACAGAAGCAGGAAGCTTCTGCTCTTTGCCTGCTTGCCCTCTCCTGGCTAGGACAGCATCCCTTCACTGGCACTGGAGCCTACTTCCTCGGGATTCCAGCACACACTGAAGACCAGATGAGACTTTCAGCCTTGTGGACCGAGCACTACTTGATTCTTGAACTTTCTGTTCACAACCAGTCATTGTTAGATTAGCTAGACTGCAGCCTGTAAGTCATTCTAATAGATCATATATACATACACACACACACACACACACACACACACACACACACACACACACATTCTGTAAGCTCAGTTACTGGAGAACCCTGACTGATACTCACTGAACGTGAGGCTGGTGGCTAAGGAGTTCCAGCATTCCTCTTGGCTACCTTCCCAGCCAGCACTAATGTAGGCGTGGCCCCACACTTGGGTCCTCGTGTCTGCATCACATGCACTTTAGTCTGACCCCCCTCCCCGCCCCCATTGTACTGAGGACTGAACTTAGGTCCACATACATGCTAGTAGGCAAGTGTTCAAGCACTGAGCTGTATCCCCAGCTAGGACTTGGATCTGATTATTAACCTATTACCTAAAGTATTTAAAATAGTCTGATGTAGGTTCTGGCTGTTGGCGGTGTAATGAGCAAGCAACACAAGGTCTTATGTACTTCCTATTAACCCTTCTGTTGTTTTATGTATATGGGCATCTTGCGTGGTTTGGTGCCCAGTGAGGCCAGGAGAGAGCATCTGATCCTTTGGACTGGAGTTATAGATTACAGATGGCTGTCAGCTGCCAATACTAACCACTGAGCCACCTCCCCAATTCTGCTAAGTTTTTCCTAAGTACAACTCAGTTTTTCTTAACCCAGCATTTTACCATATCCAGTTCCTCCTCCCTAACTTCCCTTTATAATGCCTCACCAAGTAGTCTAGGCTGGCCTTGAACTTCTCCATCTACCTCAGACTCAGAAGTAGCCTGGAATATTTGTGTTACCATGTCTAGCTTTTAAAATGCTGTATCTGATTTCTTCGTTTGTTTAACTCTGGGCCAGGGAGATGCCCCATGTTACCCATGGACAGAGTCCAATCCCCAGAACTAACGGTAGAAGGCACGGACCATTTCTTAAAAGTTGTTCTCTGACAACCACAAGTAAGCCAGCCAATAATAATAATAATAATAATAATAATAATAATAATAATAAAGTATTGTAAGAGACATGACTTTTAATGTTGCTGGGGATGGCTCTGAGGCTTAAGTTAGCCTTCTCCCTCAGCCTCTGAACGTACACATACCACCACACCAGGCTATAAGTGACATCAACTGGAAGTTTTAAGAAATGTAAATGCATGTGTATGTCCTATGTGTGGAGGTCAGAGAGCACGCTGGGTGACGCCCTCAGGAATCAGTGTCTCTCTCTCATTGGCTGGAGTTTGCTAGTCCTGGATTCCAGGCACACGCTACCTTACCGCACCAGGCATTCTCACTTGGGCTCCATGGGGGATCAAATTCAGGTCCTCTGTGTGGCTACCCACACCTCAGACTACTGGTGGCTTCAGACCTAATTTTTGTCTGCTCCCTCCCAGCTGGCTGCAAAGGAGGGGTGGGCCGTGGCCTGCTTGTCTCCAGGCCATCAGAGAAAGAACTGAGTGGCAGGTTCAGGTGGCAGCTGCTGCAGAACACCTAGGAATCCCATACCTCTGGCATCCTGCTAAGAGGTGCCGCAGGCCCTGGACCCAGCTTCCTCTGTCTGCTGTGCACTCAGGATATCTGGTATGTGACCCCTGTGAAAGGCTCTGGACCCACAGGTTGAAAACTGGTGGTCTAGAAACTCATATTCACTTCAGTATTTAAGTGGTCTCTCAAAGAAGTCTCCCTTCTCTTGTTTCCAGTATTTAATCACTGTTGAACCAAAGCGTGTGATTCCAATCCCCCCTGATCCCTCTAATCTGAGTTCCCCTGTGAAGGTCTAACTCAGTGGTTCTCAACCTTCCTGATGCTGCGACCTTTAATACATTTCCTCATGTTCTGGTGAACCTGACCATAAAATGATTTTGTTGGTACTTTAGAACTCTAACTTCACTACTGTTATGAATGTATATATCTGTACTGTAATGTAAATATCTACTATCCCTGCCCCCAAAGGGGCCACGACCCACAGGTTGAGGACCACTGGTCTAAGTGACAGTTTTTGTTGAACACTGGCACTCACTATGTTATGACAACCAATACTGTCTCTCATCACCGACCTCATTTCATTTACTAATTTACCATCTGTTTTAATGGAAAACAACTGACTGAACCAACACATGCATTCCCCATCCAGTATCATCAATGAGAGGAAAGACATAGGTATGTGTTCAACTGAAAGATGCTTCCCAACTCCTTAATTCACATGTCTCCTTCATCAGGTCCTAAGCTGTTAAATGTGCCCCAAAATTGAACTGGCATCCTGCATATTTTGCCATATATATAATTTTATTCTGGGGCTGGAGAGATGGCTCAGAGGTTAAGAACAAGGGCTGTTCTGCCAAAGGTGCCCTCTTCTTCTGTGTAAGTATACAAGAAGTCAGAACACTGTATATATAATAAATAAATCTTTTAAAAACATAAAGATAAAGATTTATTCTGAAGCACTGTGTGTGCAGGCATGAGTTTTTGCATGCCACAAACAAGCAGGAGCTTGTGGAGGCCAGAAGCGGGTGTCAGGTCATCTGGAACTAGCGTTGCATGTGGTCGTGAGTATCTCTGTGGGTGCTGGGAACTGAACCCGGTCCACTGTAAAGCTGCACTCGCTCTTAACCATTGAGCTATTTTTTAAATTAATATTTTAAAATTAAATTTAAAATGTTAAATTTTTGCCCCCAGATAGATATTTAATGTACCTTCAACCACGCCACTACCTTGTCCAGTCCGTTTCCAGCAGCTCCCCGATGCCACCCATGGCCACACTTCAGGGCCCGAGACACTCAGGTCCCCAGCCTTCCTTGCCTTCCTTTCATACCTAATGGATCTCAGACTGAAATGCCCTTTACAAAGTGCTGGGGCCCAGAACTGACTCTGAGATTCAAGTATTTGCATAGACTTTACTGTCTCCGTGTCTCTAGTTGGAAAACCCCAAACCCTCCTAAACCGGAGCTTTTCTTCAAGCTTCAGATTGGTGGCTAAAGAGTTCTGGATTTGGAGTATTTCAGGTGCTCAGCCTGTAGTTTTAATTGCCCAGCCTTTTCATTTGTGTAACTGACTGGCTCTGAGTACTGTGAACCCAGGAAATGTTCCGGTGAGCCTGTGTTCTGTGAGCAGTGCGCAGGAGGCCCACCAGACCTGGAAGTGCAGTTTAAGCGGGGCTGAGACAACAGCACTCATTCAAATGGATACTAAACCCCTCCACCCTGGCATCCACCCACCACCACCCCACACTTCCCTCTTTTATCATAGGTGCCCACAGGGCTTTGGGGTTTCTTTTTACTGTTCTGAGACAGTGAATTCAAAGGTCAGCTGGGGAGGGGAGAGAACTGCACACCACATAAGGCAGGAGAGTAGCATTCCCTCTGCTGTCCTCTGCAGAGTCAAGGACACGTGACAGTTGGGGACTCAGGGCTTCGCTGTGTCTGTGGTTGGAACGAGGGTCCACTCTCTCACTCATTCCTTGACTCTCCTACTGCTGTAGGCTCCTTTTGCTCATAGGATGCTCTACTCCCAGCCAACATTCCTCTGTCAGATGGAAATGTGGGAACATTTTATTAAAATAATATTATCATTACTAATATTAAATGTAATAAACTTAAGACGGGCAGTGGTGGCGCACACCTTTAATTCTAGCACTTGGGACGCAGAGGCAGGCGGATTTCTGAGTGCGAGGCCAGCTTGGTCTACAGAGTGAGTTCCAGGACAGCCAAGTCTACACAGACAAACCCTGTCTCCAAAAAGCAAAAAAAAAAAAAAAAAAAAGTAATAAATTTAAATAACAATATTTAAATGTTTCAAGAATCTGCAGAAGAGAAGACGGTCCCCAAAACTAAGATGGTGGGGACCAAGGGTGTAGCTCAGGGATGAGCACTTGCCAGCAGGAGTGAGTCCCCAGGTTCCATCTTTAGCACCACAGAACTAAGCCTCCAAAAAACAAGCCTGGAAAAGAGACCCGGACAGAAGGAGGAGGGGCCAGGGAGGTGGCTCGGTGGTCAAGAGCATTTGCTGATCCTGCAGAGTTTGGTGTCTAGCACCCATGTGGCAGCTAGAAGCTCACATCCAACAGTAACTCCAGCTCCAGGGGACCCAGTGCTGGCTTCTGGCCTCGGTAAGCATCCATGCTTTTGACATGCACACACACACACACACACACACACACACACACAAATGAGACAATAAAAATAAAGAGCAGAAAAGGGAGGGCAAAGGGTGTGTGGCTGAAGAGCAGAGTCAAGAAGACCATAAAGATGGAGGCAGAAGCTTCCTAGCACCTCACGGCCCTAGCAGCCCACTCGAAACCGGAAGTCAGTATTCGTCATAAGAGATGGTTTATGGAGCAGCTTGCCGCGACCTTTCTAAGTCACTGGCCACATACCCCTGTCTGAAGCAGAACACAGGATCACTATGCTGGCGGGGCTTAAGAAGCCACATGCCACTTGATAACAGGTTCTGGAAGTGCCCCCCTGTGCCCTGCCCTGCTTTCAAATGCCTCTCCAGCAGCCAGGCAGATCCTACTTCCTCCCACTCTTCCTCTGGATCATTTTAGCTCGCTCTCCACTGCATCATCGCTCTCTGCTGAGCCCACTGCAGGCGTGGCTGGCTGATGACATGTCCACACTTCCTTTCAGGGCGTGGGACATGGCCATTTATTTTGAGAACCTGCATCAAACCAAAGGCGGCCTGCAATCCCTCGGCCTGATTGGCCATGCTTCAGAAGGGCTTGGGTATTAGGCTGCGTGGTAGATTAGAATATAACGACCATACAACAACTGGTAGGGGAGAGAGAGAGAGAGACTATCACAGCCAGGGAAATAGAAAAACAAGGAACACAATCAGAATCACTCAAGTAGCTGTAGCCAAGACAATGAGAATTCCCATTGAGTTGAAGAAACTCAGCTAACAGGGGGCTGCAGAGATCAATCATGGTCCCCAAACACACAGGGCCTTCTTTCTGGGGACCATGTGTCCTCATGACACTGTTTTCTTTCCTCATAATATTTTGAGGATAACACATGTCAAGAATTGAACTGAAAAGCCTCTGTGTAGCGGCCAGCTTGAGGATACATAGAGCTGCGACTCTGAGGCCTTACCACAAAAGTATGGCTATGTCACACAGGCCCCTGCATTAGAAAAAACAAAAACAAAAACAAAAACAGACTCCCTTTCCATCAGACAACAGATGCCTAGGAGCTGTGGGGCCCTGAGGTTACCAAGGCAGAGGTTACAAGGAAGTGAGCTGCCAGACAGGGAAACGACAGCCATAGGAAACCCTGAGGCAGTTTAAATACTGCTAAACGAAGCTTCCAGAGACCAAGCAGGAATCTTCTCCCAACAGCCCGTCTTTCTGTTGTCCAATATCTGGGTTCAGGAGTGGGCCAGGCCGTTCACTGCTGTCTCTAGATAAGAGAATCTGAAAAGCGCATGAAGAGTCTGGGAAGAATGACATACTTCACACAGGCTCTAGGCCAGAGAGGACTCTGGTACTCTGACATACTCAAATCTGAGTAAACATCTGACTGCTGATGTCCACACTTGCTAGAGCGGGCCATGGTGGTACACACTGTAGTCCCAGCACCTGGGGGTAGGCAGGAACACTCCCGGTAAGTTTAGGCTACTCTGGTCTACAGAGTGAATTCAGGCTAGACAGGGCTCCATAGCAAGACTCTGCCTAAGAACTGAACTGAACCAAACCAAACCTGTACTGGCTCAGACATGTTCTTCCTGTCACGTGTCATACCTGTCCTCCTGTGTATTTCTGAGCTGTGAGCACCAATCTAATGTACATTATCACACCACTTCACCACAGCCAGTGGCATCTCTGTGCTTCCAAGGCAGAACCAAGTTGTGGGGGTACAGGGCTCCCCCAATAGCAGGTCCAGATTAAAGAACAAACACTTCGCTAAGAAATGCTGGCTAGAATCACTGTGGCCAACACCAAGGATGCCCTTGGTCAGAGCAGCAGCTTTGTTTTGTGATCAGAAATCACCCGGGGCTGGGGCCGGGGCTGGGGCTGGAGCTGGAGCTGGGGCTGGGGCTGGAGCTGGAGCTGGGGCTGGAGCTGGAGCTGGAGCCCAGAAGAGTGCTTGCCTAGAAATCCTGGGTTTGATCCCAAGCACTAAATAAAAATGGGCATGATGATGCATGTCGGCAGCCTCAGCATTTAGGAGACTTCAGGAGCATTTAGGGCAGGAGGATCAAGAGTTCAAGGTTATCCTCAGCTACATAGTTAAGTTTGAGGACAGTTTGGGCTATACAAGGACATGAACTATCCTATCAGCAAGGGGGACAACACTGAAGGCTGGTTCCAGTTGTTGAATGCAAGTTGTAAGGAACTGAGGGATTAGGCCATGGAATTATTACAGGCACACTCACTCTCCACCCCGCTAAATCAGAAAGATTTAAAACAGAAAAGAGAATTTAACATTTAGGATGAAAGAGGAAGCTGCAGGTTGGAGCCTGAAGTGAGTTGTGTTCTGGAACAAACCTTTACACAGAACTTCCTCAGCTTGCCCCTGCTGACATTTCCGGACTGACCTTTCCCTGAGATCACTGTTGCCTCTTGTGCCCAGCTGCTAAGTAAAGGCAGGGCATCCCTTCAAGAACAGTACACTTATTGGCCCTACTACAGAGTAAAACCTAAAAGTTACAGTTGGGGAGTTCTCTGGGGTGGGGGTGGGGGATGCCCAAGGTGAATTTACCTGAAGGTCAGAGAGATCCTGCAACCCTCCAAGTAATGACTCAAATCTGACCGGGGGAAAGGCGCACAAAACTGCTTTCAGTGACTTGCGTTTTCCAGTTGGAGCACGGGGGGCACAGAGACCTGATGGTGAAAGGAAGCTTCCTACTGTAAAAGCTGAGAAGCTGTGACTTAACAGGTCTGGCATGGGGGCCCTAACATCTGATTTCCTCCCCCAAGCTTCCAGGGTATACCATAGGTTTGAAAGCCATCGTCCCCATTTATGTAACACGGAGAGGTCTTGGTCATACCATCCGTCATACCATCTACCGGTGAACCTCCTCCTTACAGATCCACGGGAGAAACCTCCCTCCCCTCTCCTTCCTGAGCAGAGTTGATCTCAGCAACCCCGTGAAACTTGCAGCTCAAGTGCCCAGAGTCCAACCCGCAGCCGCTTCTGAGTGACCAGGTAGGACCCACCGGCAGTTTCGTGGGAGGGGCGGAAAGCCTGCGGGGTTGCATCTGGATGCCTTGGCGACATCACCTGTCGCTCATCCTTGCAACCTGAGTAAACAGGCAGGCTCCCCGAGGTGTTGTGGGCACGCCACCGAGAAGCTGCTTGCCCGGTGCGTGTGCGCGCTCCCCCGCGCTCTCGCCGTGCTCGGTCGGGCGCAGGTGGCAGGGCACCGCGCAAACCCCGCACACCCCGCGCCCGCGTCCCCGCCGCGGCCCGCTCACCTGCAGTCGGTGGCTCTTGACGAGGTGCATGTTGAGCGCAGGGCTGTTGGGCAGGATCTTGCCGCAGCCGCGCACGGTGCACAGAATATTGGTGCGCACAGCCCGGGACAGCTCGCTCACAGTCGGCTGGATCAGCTCCCGGGCCGGTGGCACCGGGGCCGCGGCCCGAGCCCTGGCCGGTCTCGGTCGGCTGCCTTGCAGTCGCGACTCGGGCGGCCTCCACGGGCTAGAGGCGGCGGCGGCTCCCCGCGTGTTCGCCGGCGTGGCCGGGACACCCGGGGCCGGACCCGCAGACTCGGCCGCCGCCGCCTCCGTGGCCGCCATGGCTCCCGCACGGCCGCCAGGCCCCTCTCGCAGTGCCCGCCCCCGCCGCAGCCACTTCCGGCAGGGGGCGGGGCCTCCGGGCTCATTAGCATCCGGCCGGTCGGTGGCCGCAGCGCCGCCCGCCGGCCGCGGCGAGCGCGTATTGGAGGTTAAAGTCCCAAGTGCTGGGAGAACAGGTGAATTGGATGGGTTCCATGAACCCACACTTTCTTCTTCCTAGGGACCTGAGCTCAGGCAACAGCTGGATAGAAGAGAAAGAGATGCTTTTAGGTTTAACCTTTTTTTTGACCGTTGCTTTATTGTTATTAGGAATTAATTTTATATTGTAGACTATTTGCTTAGCATGCTTAAGGCCCTGGATTTGATCGGCAGCACACTAAAAACAAAACAAAACAAACTTATCTTATTCTTTGAGGCCGCGTCTGGCCTCAGAATCCCCATATAATCAAGGAGTCCTTGAACTCCTGATTCTCTTACCATTACCTCCGTAGTCCTGGGGTTTTACTAAGCCTGGCTGGTAGCGTTAAAGATTGATCGAACCCAGTGCCTTAGACGTGTACTCTGCCAGCTGAGCTACAGCCCAGCCCCCACAGACTATTTCTCTCTTATCTCTGAAGAGGGACGAGTCTGAAGTGGATCTAGTCGGTTGAAAGCAAGGTGTCAGCTGGGCTTGTTCTTCCAAGGATCTTGCCTTTTCCAGTGTCTAGAGGTCACCTGCATTTCTTTGCCAATGGCCCTTCCTCTGCACCAAAATCAGGAATGGGAAGTTGAGTCTGTCACATTTCATAACCGACATCTATCGTCATCATGCCACCTACTACATTGGACCTGGGTATCACAGGGCCAATGGCTCAACTGCAGAGTCCCTTTGCCTTGGGAACATACTCAGAAATACTCAGGAATTCTGAAGCAGGCATTTTTGAGAATTGTTCAGTATGACGTTAGGCTTTCTTGTTCAGATTCCTGCCAACTGTACCAGGAAGAGCTAGAAGTAGAATAAATACCCCAGCAAGTGCAAGGGCTTCGGCAGTTCCCATTCAGCCACTCATGAACCTTGTGGGCAGAATGACTTCTTTGTATGTGATTGACTGGTCAAGAGAGTGGTCAAAGGGAGCTAGTGGGGCTAGGGGGATGGCTCTGTGGTTAAGAGCACTTAATGTTCTTACAAAGGACAGGTTTGATTCCCAGCACCCAAATGGTGGTTTACAACCATCCATAACTCCAGTTCCCAGGCACGAATGTGGTACACATACACAGATGCAAACAAAGCACTCATACAAATCAAACCACCCCCACCCCCTTAAAAAGGTATGTATGGAGGAAATGTCTTTAAGCCTTAGTTAGGGTTTCTATTGTGATAAAACACCATGACCAAAAAGCAAGTTGGGGGAGGAAAGGGTTTATTTGGCTTAGACTTCCAGATCATAGTCCATCACTGGAGGAAATCAAGACAGGAACTCAAACAGGGTAGGGATCCGGAGACAGGAACCGATGCAGAGGCCATGGAAGGGCGCTGCTTACTGGCTTGCTCAGCCTGCTTTCTTACAGAACCCAGGATCACCAGCCCAGGGATGGGACCATCTCTCTAGTCAATCACTAACTAAGAAAATACCCTTCAGGCTTGCCTGCAGCCTGACATTAGGGAGGCATTTCCTGAAACTGAGGGTCCCTCCCCTCAGACAACTCTAGCTTGTATCAAGTTGATGTGAGAACTTGTCAGCACAAAGCCCAAATACACAAGGCAAGCGCCTGACATGTCTGACCACGCTAAAACTAAAAATGGATCCATACCGGATGACCCACAGCCTGTACACACTACTGTATAAGTATTACTTAGCCCTTTCACGACTATTTATGTATTCATTCAAAGCAACTGATAATGCGTTTGTCAGTATCTTTATTCACAGATCAGTGATGCTCAGTTTCAGTGTGCCATGGATAAAAGATCACGAGAAGCATATGTATACATATAATAGAGAAGTTGTTTTACACAAAGAGGCCGTTAGATATGCAGCCTTGTGTTGTAGCCTCCAGCTCCCCTCTGACTCTCCTAGTTTGGGGTTGGGTAGTTTCTTGGTTCTTCTGTGATCAAGGGTGTGTAACAGAGATCCCCCAGGAGCAGACTTCTGAGAAGCAGCAGCAGCAGCAGCAGCAGCAGCAGCAGCAGCAGCAGCAGCAGCAGCAGCAGCGGGAGGAAGGACAGTAGGTGCCTACAGAGTCAAGCACTGTGCCCATGCTTGACTTCTGTGCGTGCCAGGTTGAGGTCAACCTGCAGCCTCATGCATGTGCGTGCACATATTTATCACTTGTCAAATGCCCACAGTTGCTGTACTGACGGGGAGAGAGAGTACATGCAAATTTGAAGGACAGATGCAGTCCCAATAGTTCATTAAAAACACCGAATGTCCAACACCAAGGATTGGCTTCTAAGACACAAGACTGTACACAGAAGCCAGTTGGTTATAACTGGACCTGCATGTGCAGCAGAAGCCAAGCCATATGTATTCATTTATCTCTAATTTTAAAATAATTCATTTTCTTGCTTGGTATGCAGGTGAGCAGGGGAGAAAGTGGTGCATCTGCAATTCCTGAAAAAAAGAAAACAAAAATAAGAATGATCATGGGGACACTCAGTCTAAACATGGCTAGGATCAGAAAGAATTATGGGCACCTTCTCCTACCCCCTAATAGGCACAGACAGGAAAAGGGCTTGAGGGGAAGCAGACTGGAGAGGAGGGAAGGCTCAGAGGGAACCAACCGGCTTACAGGTAACCAGATGGCCGTCTCCCGAGAAGCAGTAGCCACTGGTGATATCTGTTTGGCTCGTGACATAAACTGACCACTTACCGGCTGGTGCTAAGGATTTCAATGCTTCCAAAAGATGTGGACTGGAGAACTTTACAAGGCACCGGAAGGGCTCTTTCCTGTCGGCCAAGAGGCCCCCACCTATGTTACTCTTGAACTTGGTTTCCAGCTGTCAAAAACAAGTATTTGTAAATGATGGTTAAGTCCTGGGATCAGCTGGGATGGTGAGAGATAATGAACCAATTATGTATTTCATTAATTCCTACACATGGATTAATACACACAAAGCCCATTTAACTTAACTGCAGAGGCAGAAAGCATCTGGTATAGGAAGGATGTCTAGCAGAAAGTGCCAGCGCTGTATCTGACTCATAGCAGAGGCTGTCAGAGCAGCCCTCAGCACGGTACTCATCTACTGTGGGAACTAAAAAGGGGTTGAAGGAAAGCGGGGGCGGGGGGGGGGGGGGAGAGGGGAAGGGAGGATAGCCCATGTCTGGCCAGAGTTCCACCTATGCTCTGGGTGTGGGAGGTCTACCAGACGCTTTCCACTCAGCCCTGGCTGGGCATCTAAGCCACTGACTCCACTTGATGGGGGTGTGAGTGGGGTGTGGGTGTGGTGGACAAGGGGCAGCCCCGACTGGGGGCCGGGGGCTACACCCTGTCGCCCCGGGAATATGGGAGAGAGGGCTGAGGGAGAGAGGTTCCCACACAGGCGAGAGTCTGCACAGCGGGCCTTGATGAGCAGAGACGGTCTATGGTTTTAGAGCTTTATTGTAGAAAGGCAGGGGGAAAGAGAAAAGGTAGAAAAGAGAGAGAGAGACAGGCCATGGCTAAGAGGAGAGAAGGGAGGAAAAGGAGAGAGAGGGAAGAAAGGCTAGAGAATAAGAGGGAGGGAGAGGGAGAGAGAGGAGAGAAGACAAAGAGAGAGGAGTGAGAAGGCAAGGAGGGGCCAAACAGCCCCCTTTAAAGTATGTTGCTACCTTTTCTGTTGCTAGGAAACTGGGGAGGAGTCTAGCCTAAAGATCAGAAGCTTGGGACACAGCCTATGTGACTGCTAGCCACACACTTTTCCTGTGGGGGCTGGGGGGGGGGGCAAAGGTAACTTCGACAGGAGCCAGAGTTCCAGGAGACATGAGAGAACTCCTTGGGTCCCATGTAGGTAAATTAACACCACCAGGTCCCAGGGTTCAGACCTCAGCTCGACTGGAAACCAGACTGTCTGTGTATAGCCTAATGCCCCACAATCTACAGGGGAAGCTCTGTGTCCACACGTCCCTCAGCATAGCACCCCAGCTGTGGGAGAAGCCAAAGCCTGTGCTGCCCTCAGGCGCCCAACCATTACATTCTGCATTCAAATAAAGGCACTAAATCTCAGGGCTGGAGAAAGGGCTCAGTGGTTATGAGCACTTGCTGTTCTTGTCGAGGACCTGAGTTAGGTTCCGTAAGGTGGCTTTCAACTGTCTGTCCCTAACTCCAGTTACAGGGCTTCTACACTGACTTCTGGACTCTGCACTGGACACACACACACATCCAGGCAAAACACTTATACACAGAAAAAAAAAAACAACTTAGGTTTTTATTAAGGAAGACTCAGACATCCCTAGATGTAGTTGCACATTCTTATAGTCCTAGCTCCCAGGAGGATGAGTCAAGGACGGCTCCACGTTTGAGGGAGGCAGACACTATCTCAACAGCCAAATGTACCCCAGAGCCTCCCAACCCAATCACACACATCACCCAGAAGGCACACACTGTGGGTCCCACGTGCGTATCACCCAGGTGAACCTGTTACCTATAGCTCTGGGTTCTCCTGTTACAAAACAACATCCCCAACTTAAGTGATTCTTAAATCCTGAGGTCCTGTGCTGAAACATCTGCAGGATGCTTAATGTTTGCAATCAATTCAACCTGTAGCCACGGTGAGTTAAAGTGGACAAATCGCTCAGTGGTCTTCTAAGCCGTTTTCTGAGGTTGGAGAACATCAGGTGAGAGGAAATGACCGTGCGCCTAGGCTAACAGAACTTAACCACTCTAAGATGTGAACAAGCAGTCTATCTTGCAAACCAGTGGCTCTCCAGCTTTAGTGTACAGCCGGTCGAGAGCAGCCAGGAGCATGCAAAAAAATGGCTGGCTGGGTACACCTCTCCTGAACCAGGAGGAACAGGATGGAGCTAGGAGCTATGCTTCCTCCCCGTTCCCAAGTGACTGGTTCCACCGCTCCAGAGAGCACACACTGAGAGCTACTGTCCACCTAAGAGTGGTGGCCACACCAGTGACAGAAAGGAAGCAGGGGTGTCAGAAAGTCGAGGCCACCTTGGCTACACAGTGAATGTGAGGCTTTCCTAGACTACAAGACCTTATCTGAAAAACAAGCCACGTGACTGGAAAGATGGCTCAGCAGGTAAAGTGCTTGTGCCTGGACAGCAGAGCCTGAGTTAGGGTCCCCAGAACCCATGTAAAAGCTAGGTGTGGTGGCATGTATGTGTAACCCAGCACTTGGGAGGAAGGCAGAGACGGGAGGAAGTTGGGGCTCCCTGCAGCCAGTCCAACTGAAATAATGCTCCAGGCTCAGTGACAGACTCTGTACCAATGAGCAAGGTAAAGAGAGATCCAGCATTGGCCTTTGGCATTCATAACTGTTAGCTTATGTGAACAAAGCTGTGCGTGCTTACGACTTGATAAACATGCCACCTCTCAAAACCCTCTTGAAAATCTCCACTTCTCTCTTTGAAAACAAGTCCGACCAAACAGTCTTTGGGCCTAAATGAGCAGACCAACGGCAGACCTGAAGCGTGTCCTGTAGCCATAAGACAACTCCACGGAAACATTCTTGTTGGGGCTCGGGAAGGAAGGTAGTGTGAGTAGGAGCATGGGCTCCTGCTAGGGCGCCTGTGACACTCCTCTAATGGTGGCTATGGACTTGTGCACCTCTGTGTCTACACAGCCATAGGACAGGCAGCAACTCTTTGGAGCAAGTTTAATTTACAGTATATTTACACGACTGATCTTTCTTCATTGGACGCCAATCAGCTAAGTAGGATATGTGTTTTCTCTTTTCTTGTTTTGGGTTTCTGAGTCAGTCAGTCAGGTTTGCCTCCAAGTTACAAAGTAGCCTAGGCTAGCCTTAAACTTGAGATCTTCCTGCCTCAGTTTCCTAAATGCTGGGGTTACTGGTGTTCGCCACCATAGCCAGCTCATTTGAGTATTTATGAGCATTTACTACGTGCTAAATACTGTTCTATGTGTGGATAAGCTAGTGGGGTGTAGACCTCCCCACAGCTGGAGATATACAACAGAATTATCATGAAGACAAAATGCAAAAGAAAATGCAGAATTTCATGATGTCTCCTTTGCTAACAAGAGAATTAAGAAATATAATGAAGCCGGGCGTGGTGGCGCACGCCTTTAATCCTAGCACTTGGGAGGCAGAGGCAGGCGAATTTCTGAGTTTGAGGCCAGCCTGGTCTACAAAGTGAGTTCCAGGGCAGCCAGGGCAACACAGAGAAACTCTGTTTAGAAAAACCAACCAACCAACCAAACAAACAAGAAATATAATGAAAACATCTAGGTAACTGATTGACAGGTCTTGTACCTAGCTTGCTGGGGACGTCCGCTGTGCCATCCTACCTTATACTGTGCGAACTCTAGCTGTGGCTGAGGGTAGGCCCCAAAGGTCTCTTGAGTGACTCGGTGGACCCTCACTTTCTCTTCTGTGTTTTCGTGAGTGATCTTTGAATCCACTGTGGAGGAGATCAGATTAAGAGTGCCGTTAGGAATACACTTCGCCTGATATAGCAGTCTTCCCATTCCTAAACCCGCAGATGGTTTGTGGAGCTCAGATGTGTCCAGTGCCTTCTTTTTTCACTGAAATAATGATATGACAGAACAGCTGGAAAGCACAGGCTGACACAGGGAGTAAGAAATCCCAATAGAGCCATCCCTGAGTAGGTTCTAATACCCTTCCTGTGTAACTTCCTTACAGTTACCGTGAATAAATCTGTACCATGTTTCTTTACTTAGCATAGGACCACTGGTAGGTCTTCTGCCTTTGGAGTCTCTGTTCCCAACATCAGTTTTATTTCCTTCCACTGCTAATCTAGAGTTTAGGTTTTTCTTTCTTTGCTTTGTTTTTTTTTGAGACAGGTTTTTATCTGTGTAGCCCTGGCTTGCCTCGAACTCAGAAATCTGCCCACCTCTGCCTCCCAAGTGCTGGGATTAAAGGCATGCGCCACCACTGCCCGGCTTTTGAGTTTAGCTTTTCTAGGGCGAGACTCAGGTTATTATTCTAGAACCAGCACGTTCAGCTCATCAGGAGCGTGGGATCCACCTTGGACAACCTAGCTCCGTGATCCTGCTTTGAGTTACCAGGCCTTCCCGAAACCTGCTTTCCCAGTGGACAGTGCTTCTTTGTAGGACAGCTATCATTCACATGCAAACACTGAGGTATGTTGCTCAGTATGAATGCACTCTCAGTGACTGTCAGCCATTTTAGCAAATTCTGAAGGACACCTGTGGTAGCTTGGTTTTCTGCCTCTGAATACTTAATTCTTGTTTTTTTGGGAAGTATGAGCCAGCTCTGCAATGAGATCCTAGCACAGATGCTTTACCGCACAGCTGCCCCAAGCCCAACTCTGTCTCAGAGCATACATACAACACATAGAAAGGCTTGCTTCCTGCAGAGACGTGGTGGAGTTGTAATTTTCAAAGGTCTGGGAGGAAGAAAAAGAACACGTTACTGATTTGAACATGTTGGGTTAAGACATGAATTGGTTCTAAGTTGTAAAATGTGTTAAATCTTATGTTTTTAAGAAGCAGTCTTGTGTTTTCTATTCGTACTAAATAGAAAGCAGCGGTGGCTTGGCCACAGGCTGGCTAGATTGAGCAAGGCTCCTAGGACAGCAAGCCTTGCAGCATGGCTGTTTGAGGAACCAGTGTAACAATGTTTCTTGGGCAAAGGATGTTAGAGTGTCTGCCTGGCCAATGAGAGGCTGTGGGTTCACCATAGCACTAAACCAAACCAAACCACGCCAAGGTGCAGGGGCCACAGGAACTCCAGAGGAGTGAGGACAGCAGCTGACACCCTGGCGTCAGCACCATGTCTTCTCATCCTGGAAAATTGCTCAGGGGCCTTTTAGGAAAAATAACTGCTACCAGAGCCCACATTTCTTGCATCCTTTCTATTGAATTGCACTGGAGTGAGTGACAGTTTCCCAGTGTGGCAGCTGACATGTGACTTCTCCTAATAATGGTCTGGCTGCACTGCAGGGCAGCAGTTGACATCTGCCTGGCAGGAGGGCAGAGGGCAGACAAAGAAGGAGCAGTCAGGGAGAAAGCCATCATCTAACTTCTGCCAGCATGGCAGCCCATGCCTGTAATCCCAGCACTTGGGAGGCAGAGACCTCAGCTAAGTAATATGTTTTAGGCCAGCCTGGGGTATACAAGATCCCATCTTAAAGCTCCCAACAACAATAAAAGTAAAAATTATTTTCCTTTTTAAAGGGAAGAAGCATTTATTGTGGTTCACAGTTAGGGGCTCCCGTTTATAGTGGCTGAAGTCACAGAGGCAAAAACACCCTGTTCCCCCCTCCCCGCTTAAGGAGTGGTTTGCAGATAGCCACCACCTCTCTCTAGCTAGGACAGAAGATACAGCACAGCCTCCTTAAGGAAGTCCATCCACCTAAGTCCAAACCTTCAGACCATAGGGGAAGACCTGCCCTTGTCATTAAATGGAAATTCCAGCATCCAAACAATTCATCATCCGTAGGAGGAGGGGCTCACGAGGCCCCGCCCCTTTCTGAGGTGCTCCAGGCAGCTGATGGCCACTGGGGGGAGGAGTCATGCTCTACCCCCAGCTCATGCAAGGAGCCCTAATTAAATGCAGCAACCTCCAAAGGCCCCTGCCTGCCTTCAGCCTTCCCTCCACCCCATGAAGATAGGAAGGGGTCCTGATGGGAAGAAGGGGGTTGGCAGAATGAGGACAGGGATAAGAGAGGATACCAGGGGCCAATGTGATCACAGTACACTGTATGAAACTGAACAAAATGAGGTGACTAAAAGCTTCATCCACTCGCTCGCCTGCAGGGATGGGCTGGGAGCGGCCTCCACCCTTCCTGTGTGCAAGAGGAAAGGAAAACTCTACTGTAAAGAGTTGGCTCACCTGATTATACTCTCTAAAAACAATTGCCTTGAGTGAGTCCAGGTGCCTGCTTCTCAGATCCAAATGCACAATCTGATGGTGGTTGCTAGCGACTTTCAGTGCCTTGGAGGGAGAGGAGCGAGACTGTTAGGGTTGTGCGTGGGTCTATACAGACTGCTCGGTGAAATGCAGGCGCTGCAACTGAGAACGGGAAGAGCCCTGAGTGGGGTGCAGTACACACTGAGACCCTGGCGCTAGGGAGGCTGAGCGTAGGGGTGAGCCCTGTTGCAAGACAACCCCCTCACTCACCCCCCAACTCTTGCAAGTGAGAAGAAATGTAACCCTATCTCCTTACTCACTTGTGGGACCCTAAGGCCTGCTGCTGACAGTGGAGTGTGAGCTGCACTACCAGACAGAAGGTGTGTGGGGAGCCGTGCAGCCAGCTGCAGAGCTGCTCACCTGCACCCAGCTCACGCTGGACTCTGAGAGCGCAGGAGATGCTAACAGGGGAGGCATAATGACTAGCACAAATTTGGGATGAGTTATTCTTTTTGGGAAAGAAGCCAGGACCCCCAGAGCACAGAACTGTGGGTCAAGTAAGAATGGCCCCTAAGAGAGAGGCTACTTCTGATATGGCAGTATTTTTGTGTACATTACATGTAGAAAGTGGTCATAAATGTCAGTTGCCATCAATAGGCAGACTGTAGAGATATAGATAGCACTAATCCTGACATGAGACAGCAAAGTGACAAAGAGTTTGGGGTGGATAGAGTATAAAGAAGGGGCGGAGAGCTTCGACAACTCATCTCTTGCCTTTAGGAACTTGCTGGATTTAATACTAAGCAACGCTTTACCTTCACACTGACAATAAAGACTAGATCAAGGTAATATCTTCTGTCACATAGCCGATGGAGAAACGCTCTCCTTAGAACGGGAGGTAGGCATTTATCTAGGTATGTGGTTTCTAGCTCCTGGGCACTCTAGCTGCTGTACCCTGTTCCTACCTGATGGAGAAGGGGCACAGTGTTCTTCAGATGGCAGGAAGAAATGAAGGCATACGGAGTCTGGGGATAATACACCACGAACGTGGGCTTGTACTGGTTTGGCTGTGAATACTGTGTTCCCCAGGCAACCCGGATCCATACCGAATTCTTCTCATAGACTCTGAAGCTGACCGTAACCTTATAAAGAAAAGATCCCTTCCTGGTTAAATCTCACCATGGCACCAACTACGGGCATCTGAGACACAATCAGTGTTAGAACAATTTTTCATGCACTGTGGGCACCTGCCAGTCTTTTTTTCTACTTAGAAATTAAGCTTCTTTATAAGTATGTTAGTGCGCACATTGCCACAAGATGCATGGAGGCCAGCTCGGGTCACACTTGGCTCTTTTTCTACTTCTTATGATACCGTTTTGGAACTGTTTGGGAGAACATTTTGTGATTATCTTATGAAGATCTATTTACACCTTGTAAAGTATATCCGAGAAAGGAAATCCCTTAAAGAAACCTTATAATCTGGCAGGAGAGATGGTGCATAGGTTAAGAGCGTTTGCTGCTTTTTGCAGAGGATTACAGTTTGGTTCCTAGCACCAATGGGGTGGCTCCCAACCATCTGTAACTACAGTTCCAGGGCATGGGAGCCTCTCTTCTGGCTTCTGCAGGCACCAGACCTGTACTTAGTACACAGAAATATATGCAGAGAAACATTAATACACATAAAGTAATAAAAGACATTTTGAAAAATGAGGTATCTGACGGGGCACACCTTTAATCTCAGCCTTGGGAGGCGGAGGCAGAGGCAGAGGCAGAGGCAGAGGCAGAGGCAGAGGAGGCAGAGGCAGAGGAGGCAGAGGCAGAGGCAGAGGCGGCAGAGGCAGAGGCAGAGGCAGAGGCAGAGGAGGCAGAGGCAGAGGCAGAGGAGGCAGAGGCAGAGGCAGAGGCGGCAGAGGCAGAGGCAGAGGCAGAGGCAGAGGCAGAGGCAGAGGCAGAGGCAGAGGCAGAGGCGGCAGAGGAGGCAGAGGAGGCAGAGGAGGCAGAGGAGGCAGAGGAGGCAGAGGAGGCAGAGGAGGCAGAGGCAGAGGCAGAGGCAGAGGCAGAGGCAGAGGCAGAGGCAGAGGCAGAGGCAGAGGCAGAGGCAGAGGCAGAGGCAGAGGCAGGCAGATCTTTGTGAGTTCTGGCCGGGCAGTGAGATCCTATCTCAAAACCAAAACAAATCAAAGCGGGAGGGGGTGGCTTTTCTAGAAGCCCTTTTGGCACTGCAGGGTCACACACTTAGTTTGTCTCTTTGTTTACAGCAGGATTCCTGTGTGGCAATGAGCTCTGAATACACTGATCCTGACCCATGGGTTTCAGCAGCCAGAGCCATTTAGGAATGTGGCGGCACAGGAGGTTGTATGGTATCCATTTCACAGCCAGCCATTAGTCTTTCTAACCTTGCAGCCATGACTGGACTCGCTCTGGAATAATTCAACGGCCACTGCTAGGTTGTCAGCTAGCTCCAGTCCACCTCAGGACGCTGACCCAGGAAAGGAGAACCTGAAGAGCAGCCAGCTCGCTCCTCCTTCCCTCTGGGATCTTACTGCAGGAAGAGCAGGTGGCTATGCTGCCTGCTAGGCTGCCTTTCCTGATCCTCTGGTGCAGTGGTGAGGAACTCTCCCTGTCTGGGCTGTGGGTTTGCAGGATCATGCGTTGTCCCTTGGTGAGCAGCAAAGCGTGTGCTCCTTTTTGGGGGCTCCTCTGTGGCCCCTACTGGTTGGAACAGCAAAGCGTCTCACTCTAGGCAAGAGTGACCGATGACCAATAGAAGAGCCATCAGCCGCATGCGGACCATCTAATGGGAATTCATTAAGTAAGCTTAAAGATTCATTTGCTTGGTCATTTCAGCCACCTATCAAGTCCTCACGTGGCAGCCAGCTATGAAATGGACACTGTTAACTGAGGGTGCTTCTGCCACAGGAGAGTTCCACTAAGTGTTGCTCCTAAGATGTTCTGGGTGGGATGGGCAGGTGAGAGATGGAAGTAATACTTCAGTTGGTTTAGGTAAAATGACCTATCTCCACCCCCCCACCCCCGATATCATTAAACTGAATTTCATAGAAATCCAAGAAGACTTGGATTCTTACATTTTTTAATGCTCTCTGAAGAATTCTCTTAAAGGAACTTTGGAACTGTTCCATATCAAAAAGGTCGACATCTTCACCTGTCAAAACACAGGAATATATTAAGTAAGAAAAGTCAAGAGCGGTACAATGTCTTTGTCCCCTGCACCGCAGAGCAGTAACGACCATACTACACACATGCTCCCGATAAGTGCCAGGGGACACACATGAGGAACAGTCACAGCTTTCCAAAAGCCTAGGAGAGCAGAGGGCTAGGCTGGGTGTGGTAGCACACACCTGCAATCTCATCCCTCTGGAGGTAAAGGCAGGAAAACCACCACAAGTCCAGACTAGCCTAGTCTACACAGTGAGTTCAAAGCCAGCCTTGCCTACGGAGTGAAGTCTAGACTAGCCTATGACATACAGGGATACAATGTCTCAGAAAAAGAAAAACAAAATAAAATCCTGACAAAAAAGACAACATTTGGTACTCACTTCCAAACTACCAAAACAGCAATATAGATGTTTAATTTAAAGCAGAAAACTTTACCTGGTTCCTTACTCATCTGAAAGACATTCCAAAGCTTCTGGTGCCCGTGAAACTGAGTATCTGAGAGAGAAGGGCTTACAGTTAGTGTTGTCTTAGCGTCGACTCTGTGTTTACAGTTGGCAAGACTTGCTAACTGGCCCGAGTAAGACTGGTATAGCAGAAAGTCAGAACTCTTGTCAAAAGCTGCGCATCCCCCAAAAGGTGACCACGGAGGACTTAGATCAAATGGAGACTTAGATCAAATGTACCTGCAATAGGCACATGCTAGCCTACCCCACCCCTGAGGTATCTGATAGATCCGCCTCTGCAGCTTCCACAGAATAAAGGGGAGGCCCCTAGCTCATGTGTAGATGCAAAGAATCCTGAAAGCTCGCCCCGCTTGCCTTTGTCCCTGGGCTGGGTGTAAGGTCCCTCCTCCGCCTTGGCCCTCACCCTCCTCTCTCTCCTGACGATCACCTCACGTGGGCTGCCTTCCTCTCTGGCTTATACTTCTCCAGAAGATCCCACTGGTGTCTGAATCCTCACACCCCCATCCCGGTCTCTTCTGCTGTAACCAGCATGATCTCTCCAAAACCATGCACCTAGCTGGGCAGTGATGGCGCACGCCTTTAATCCCAGCACTTGGGAGGCAGAGGCAGGTGGATTTCTAAGTTCAAGGCCAGCCTGGTCTACAGAGTGAGTTCCAGGACAGCCAGGGCTACACAGAGAAACCCTGTCTCAAAAAACCAAAACCAAAACCAAACAAAACAAAATAACCCCCCAAAAAACAAACAAACAAACAAACCAACCACAAACAAACAAACAAACAAAACCAAACCAGGCTCCTAATTGTTTTGGCTCAGAACCCATCCAGGGCTGACATCATTAGGAGAGATACTGAGACCCTTCTAGTGGCTTCCAAGTCTCTGAGTTATCTTCAGGTTCCCCTCCACTGGAACCCAGCTTGCCTCTGCTCTTGCATCTCAGGTACTCTTCTCCCACCCCACCCCTGGCAGCTTCCCCTCCTCAGCTTCCCTGCTCTGCCTGGCTAGTGCGAACTCAGCTTTTGGCTCTAACTCGAATACCGTCTCTCAAGGTATCTCTTCCTCACGTGACCACTGAAAAAGAAGTCCCAGTGTGGTCCTGTAAGGTAATTCCCCTTCACACACTAGGTATCTCTGAGATAGGTAACCTTTCTCCTCAGATAAACCCCAGTCAGTATCTACAAGCTTGTGTGTCACCTGCTCTGCTCACCAGTGTTCTGTGGACCCACCTTTTTTTTTTTTTTTTTTTTGAGGACCTAATCATTTTCATTTTATGTGTTTATGTCTACGTGCATGTAAGTCCAGGATGTGTGGGCTTGGTGCCTAAGGTGGCAAGAAGAGGTTATCGGAGCCTTTGTGACTAGGGTTTGAGACTGATGTGAGCCGCTGTCTGGGTGGTGGATAGAACACAGGGTCCCAGGACTTCCCATAGCCCGACACCTGCCCTGTGCCCTATGCTGGTGTGGGTTAACCACAGTCAAAACTCCCGCATCCTACCTCCCGAGCCCCGAGCAGATGCAGGACACCCCATAGCCCCACATATAAAGACAACAAATTAGTTTTAAGAAAAATGGGCTCTGGGTCAGAGACAGTTCAGCCGTTTGATCCCTGGGGCCCTCAAGGAGAGACAGAGCTTTCTCAGCTACCTGTCCCAATGTCCACAGGTGTGCCGCTTGTGTGCCACATTCAATAAATCAAATGTAAGAAGCAAACCCCCATACCCAGAGAGACTCCTTCTGTTCCAAGGGCTTGACCTGCAGTTTCATCTGATCTCACCGCAGTCTGACTTGATTATTATCGTTATTATACACATTTGCCAAAAGGAAGTAGCAAGACAAGTGTGTGAGCCACCCCCCCCCTCCCCCCGGCAAGCAATGATAGAGTCCTGAAACCAACAACCCAAGCAAGCTGGTCTTAGGGTCTATGTTCTGAAATTCTAGTAAGTGAATTTTGAAGAAAATAAAACCTAAGAAGTAGCAAAACGTGAGAGGCAGCACCCATGACAAACTCTCAGTGGTGCATTTCCAATGAGTAACAAAGCCGAACAACTGATACTTTATGCTCGCTCATGATGGGCCAGTTCCTGCTTCCTGAGATCCTGAGCTTCCACAGTCCTAAAGACAGGGTCTGACTGTTCCATGTCCACTGACTCTGAGGGTAAGAGTGGAGATATAACTCAACAAAGGACGCTAGACCCGTCAGTGAGAGAGCAGGCCTCTGGACTCTAGAATCCGCATCCTTAAAGATTTGTTTGTTTTTATATGTATGTTTTGCCTCAATGTGTCTGTGTACCATGTGCATGCAGTGCCCACAGAGGCCACAGAGAACATCAGATTCCTGGAACCAGAGTTACAGGTGGTTCTGAGTACTGCGTGGATGCTGGGAACTGAACTCAGGACCTCTCTCTGCAAGAGCAGCTGGTGCTCTTTAACTGCTGAGCCAGTTCTTTTGACCCTGGGATCTGTATTAACATAAGAAATTCCCTCTGATGAAACAACATTCCAAAGTAATGACAAATCCCCAAAACTTACACACGATGTCTAAAAGGACCACGTCATCAAGACTTGCATGCTTTTCCTGGAAGAGAGGGTGGACCAGTTAGGAAATGAGGCACTAGCCCCTCAGGCCTATTTTAGGGCTAGCCAGAGCATCCCATCAGCATGCCTGAAGTGCTTACTGTCCTAGCCATCTATCGCCAGTCTTTAGCGTCTTCGGAACCAACAGACACCCCTCCAGTTCTTACCTCAGTCCACACTCTCCTGAAACTCACTTCACACGTATCTCTTAACATGTACATTTTAAACAGGAAAAAGCCGGGTATGGGGTCTCAGGCTGAAATCCTACTGCTTGGGACGCTAAGGCAGAAGGGCTGTGATGAGTCTGAGGTCAGTCAGGACTACAGAGACTGCCTCAAAACAAAACAAAAAACCACGCTTGAACATACATGAAGTTGCATACCTGCTGTGGTTTGCATGTGAAATGTCCCCAGAGGCTCACATGTGAGCACCTGGTCACCAGCAGGAGGTGCTGTTTGCGTGGTGGTGGTGGTGGTGGTGGTGGTGGTGGTGGTGGTGGAGCCTCACTGGAGGCTGGTCACAGAAAGTGGGGCCATGAGGCTGTGGAGCCCGCCGTACTTCCCGCTCCCTGGGGGTGCACGCAGCCTGACTGGCCAGGGTACTCCTGCTGCCTTTGCTCCTCCAAGGCTGCTGTGCTTTCTGAGTCGTGACCGACCGAGTCCCCAGGAATGGGAGCCAGAGCAAACCTGGGTTTGCTGGGGCTGCTTCTGTCAGGGCATTTCCTCAGAGCCACATTTTCAGATGTGGCCACTGTCATATCAATGTGGCACACATGCCCAGCAACCTCTATGTCCAGTGTCCCTGTGGCTCTCTCTCTCCTATCCTTTCCTGTCCCCAATTCCCTTCGTCCCAGTCCTTGGTGCTCAGACAACTACGGATCCTTGTGCTGTCATAATATTTGTATTTCCCAGTTTTATACGAACGTTAACATAAGGTTGGATTCTTTTTTGATCTGGCTTCCTTAACTCAGCATAATTATTTTGACACTTAGCCACATTTCTGCATCTATAGCTCGATTCCTTTTATTGCTAGCAGTTGTCTGTTATGTGAATAGACACAGTTACCTGTAGATGGACTTTGGCTGCCTCTAGGTTTTAGACTTGAACACTGTGCTAACATATGTGCCTTTCTGTGGATATGCCTGTGTTTTCATTTCTCCTGAGGAAATGTCTGGCAGTGGGATGGCTCAATCTACAGTGGCAAATGTTTAGACTTTTAGAGAACTGTTAAGGGCTAGAAATACAGCTCGGGTAAGACACTAACTCAGCAGATCTGAGACCCTGGCCTCCACCCCAAGCACTAAAACTCAAAATGAATGCTGGGCTTGAGGTACAAACAGCTCAGCAGGCAGCCCCTACTTAGCATGCTCCAGGCCCTGGGTCCAGTGCCCAGCACCAGAAGGAACAGAATCCCATCTATTCCAAACAGGATGCTCAGTCTTTTCAATCCTGGTCATGCCAGCCACCGTATTTTGCGGTTTTTATTTGCATTTATCTGATGACTAGTGATTCTGAACACTTCTTCCTATGCTTATTTATGGTCTTCTGTCGGGAAGCGTCTAGCCAAATGTTCAAAAATTTACTATGAGTGTTTTGCCTGCATATATGTCTATGTACCATGTGTGTCCCTGGGTGCCCTGGAGGCCAGAAGAGGGTGTAAGATCCCCTGGAACTGGGATTACAGATCGTTGTGAGCTGCCACTTTGGAGCTGGCAGTAGAATCAGGTATTCTGGAAAAGCAGCTGGCACTCTTGACCACCAAGCCATCCTTCCTACCATTATTATTATTATTATTAATTATTTTGATTCTCTTTTTGTATTAATGACTCTTGAGACATTCTAACATGCTAGATGCAGGTCCCTGACCGGCCAGCATTTACAAACTTTCCTTCAGTCTGTGGCTTTTTTGGGGGGGGGGGAGCGGGGGGTTTCGAGACAGGGTTTCTCTGCATAGCCCTGGCTGTCCTGGAACTCACTTTGTAGACCAGGCTGGCCTCGAACTCAGAAATCTGCCTGCCTCTGCCTCCCGAGTGCTGGGATTAAAGGCGTGAGCCACCTCGCCCGGCCTCTGTGGCTTTTCTTAACAGTATTTTTCAAAGAAAAAAAAAGAAGTGGTTAATTCTATCAGTTTACCAATTGCTTTTTCTTTTATGAACCATCTTTTTGGTGCCCTAAGAAACTCTGCCTAGTCCAGTATCACAAGGATTTTCCTCTTGATTTCCCTACATATCTGATAGTCTTAGGTATTGCATTTAGATCATGGATCTAATTTGAGTCCAACTTTCTTTTTTAAACAGTAGAGGTGATGAAATGGAATGGCCTTGTCTTATTTGTTTTTGAGACAGTCCTGCTATGCTGTTGACCTCGAATTCACTATTTATCCCAGGCTTTATATCTGAACTCTAAATATCCCCGCCTCAGCATCGACACTTCTGGGACTGAACACGTCATCGGCTGCCTTGAGCAGCAAAGGTGTTTTGCATGCGAGCAGCTAACTGCTGTAGCCCGTCTGCTGGAAAGGCTGTTCTTCCCACCCAGAATTGTTCTTTGTAGCTTTGCTTTAAAAAACAAACCAAAACCCTATAACTATATGTGCATACTGCTCTAACTATAGTCTATTGTATCAATGTATTTGGTTGATAATTTTGAACACTGTTACCTCACATAGCAGAATCACTTCCTGGGCTAGATATTCCTTTCTCTGCTTCAGGTTTATGGTCTGCAGTTGGTCTTCAGACAAAAAGTCCCAGGCTTCTAGGATGCTCTTCATCTCACTCAGAGGGATTTTCAGGATGGTCCTACGGAGAAACTCGGCAACATTCTCCTTCATCTCTTCAGCCCTTGGACAAAACAAAAAGAACACAGTAGTGTATTCCTCTTTAAGCTGCATGTGTGAACATAATTATGTATATATGTGTGTGTATATACACACACATATACACACACACACATATATACATAATTATATGCATGCATATACATATGATCTCAAGTAGCCTTAGACTGGACTCAAACTCATTATGTGGCCAAGGATCACTTTAAACCAATAAAGAAATATACATATTTACCCCTCATTTCTTGGTGTGCCAGCATGCCTTGCACATGAATGCAGGTGTCCAAGGAGGCTAAAGGTACCAGACTCTCTGGACCTGAAGTTGAAGCTGGTTAGGAGCCACCTGACATGGATGCTGGGAATTGAACTTGAGTCCTCCAAAAGGAACACCAAGTGCTCTTAACTGCTAAGCTACCTCTCCCGCCTGACCCTTCAACTTCTGATCCTTCTGCCTCACTTTCCAGGCGTGGGATTGTGGAGGGAGTCAGTGTGCTGCGTTCCAGTCGTCAGTGGTGGGCTAAGCCCGGGCTTCCTGTGTCAGGCCAATCCTCTACCCACTAAGCTACATCTACATCACCAGCCTCCAGATTTTATTTCCTTCATTTCCCCAGAGACAGGGTTAGCCTGGAATCTTCTATGAAGCCAAATCTGGTCTCCTGCCTCAACCTAAGAGCTGAAATTAGAAGTATGACAATTAGTACTGCTATAATATGGATAGGGTTTGTACTCCACAAGTCTGTACTGAATACCAACTTAATGGTACTGAGATGTGCTAGTTCTTTAAGAAGCCTAGTGGACTGTGATTAGGAAGGTCACAGGGGTACAACCCTCGGAGGGGATTAATGCACTCTCATGGGAAGTTAGGTCTAGTGGGACTTGGATTAGTTTCCTACAAGGGTTTTCTTCTTTTAGGAGCACAGGAGATGATGGAGTCAGTAAAGATCTTGTTACACATTCATAGTCTTACAATTCTTGTACAAATCCTGGTGGCGGAGCACAGTGTGTGTGTTTGGGGGGGCAGAAGCCTTGAGGTGTGGAGGCTTGCTGGCCAGGCAGTCTAGCAGAACTGGCGGGCTGCAGATTCAGTGAGTCTGTCTCAAAATATAAGGTGGAAAGTGACAGGATGTGTTAATCTTGTCATGGGGATACAGGACTGTAACTTAGCTACAAGGAGGCTGCCTAGGGCAGTGCTGCACTAGAGGGCTTTCCCCACTCTCTTTGCTGCCTTCTCAGCCTGCCCCTCACACATGATCCTGCAATAAAGCCCTCTGCCATACTGAGGCACACCTAGTAGAGTGAGAGTTACTTAGACACTTACTCCTGGACTTCTCCAGGTAATACATTAGGCAGTGGCTGACTCCCTATGATATGTGAACCAGTAAGTGTGGACACCTGCGCACTGCCAATTGGCCATACTGTCCTGGGCTGTGTCTGCAAGCAACTTCATCGAGTGCCCACTTTGTCCTGAGCCCCGACCATGGGAGAGTTCCCTCGGCAGCAGGTGATACTCAGGCGTACTAAAGCTGTGGTACAGGGAAGGGAGAGCCTGAGCCTTTTATCTTTCTTTAGAGCCTTTAAAAGGCATGGCTCATCCTACTGTTGCCTCAATTGGATACCAGTTCAGGAGGTAAAATGCAAACAAGCATAATTGCTTTTCTTTTCTTTTCTTTTCTTTTTTTTTTTTTTTTGAGACAGGATCTTTCTACATAGCTCTGGTTATACTGGTACTCACCATATGGACCAGGTTGGCATCTAATTTAGAGATCCACCTGTGTCTGCCTCCCACGTGCTGGAGGAGCTAAAAGCATACGCCACCGTGCCTGACAAACAGGCATGATTTCCACTTGAAGACTAAACAAAGTCTCTGTGACTTTTTAAAATTTCCTTGACCAGCTTGTCTTCTAGAAAGGAGCAAGGCCTTTGGCATCCATGTTTAAGATGAAAGGCAGCCCTGTCACTCACGTCGCTTCCCTCATACCCAAGGACTCAAGAGTAAATGGACGGCTATTCCTCATGAGAGGCATGGCTGGGCCTGACATCTAATATGACAAAAGCTTCTTGAATGCTGCATGTGACTTCCTGTTGGCTAAGGATATGTGACCGACTGTACTTCCTTTCTTTCTTAGATAGGAGCATGTGACCGTGTGAACATTATAACATAGGTGTGCCGGCATCCCCCTTCAGGCCAGTGTTTGGTCCCGGAACTGGAGATAGAGGCAGTGGTGAGCCCTTGATATGGCTGCTGGGACCTCCACTGAGGTCCTCTGCAAGAGCAACACGTGTTGCTCTCTAGCTCCTTATCTTTATCTCCTGAGACAGGGTCTCACACAAACCAGGTTGGCGTGAACTTCTGATCTTCCTGTCCCCATCTCCCAGGCACTGCTATTACACGTGTGAGCTACCACATCCGGTTTCATGTGGTTTGGGAGATGAACCCAAGGCTTACTGCATGCGGAGGCAAGCATTCCACCAACGGAGCTACCTCTCTAGTCCCAGCTGAGTTCATTTAAAAAGGTGTGCACCACCACAGCCTGGCTCCCCAGGAAACTTACTGCAATCATCCAATAGTGTTTTTTTTTTTTTTTCCAATCTTCCATCGTTTATTATTTTTACAGAACCACCTGCAATTGGCTTTATAATTTTATCATAGCTACATTTTTTTTCTCTGCTCAAGACAGGGACTATGTTGATCTTATTCACGACCATGTTTTTAAACTCTATAGCCATTTTATAACTGTCCTGGCAGGAGCAAAGTCATTCTTAGGAGAGTCACTTGTGAGCTTCCCCTTTGAGACACCAGACACAGAGACATGGAGGATCTGATGGGGAAGGTAAGGCTGACACCTGGTGCCAGTCAGAGGGAGCTTTTCTGTCTCCTTGTCAGACACTCTCGCAGAAAGGACTGCAACACCAGGGCAACGATGTCTCAGAGATGGAAGGACCACACCGTGACTAGAGTTGCTTATTTGTGTATACCCTCTGCTTTCTGTTGAATCTTTTGTTTCAGGACTCAACACTTGGTGTGTGGGTCACTAGACCTCTTTGCTCTTCCCAGTGTGGCCACACTGAATACATGTCTCTTTTCTGCATCTCATTTAAGACTTGTCCTTTTAGGCAGGCATTGTTGGCGCAAGCCTTTAATCCCAGCACTTGGGAGGCAGAGGCAGGCGGATTTCTGAGTTCAAGGCCAGCCTGGTCTACTAGGTGAGTTCCAGGACAGACAGGGCTACACAGAGAAACCCTGTCTTGAAAAACAAAACAAAACAAAACAAAGCAAAAAAAAAAAAAAAAAGACTTGTCCTTTTAAGTGGCCTACAGAGCTTAGCTTGGTAGGGCTGCCAGGGCTGGGGGTGTTCTGATCCTAGCAATTTCAGTCACCATGAGTCAAATCACACAGTGAGTCTGGTCACCCAAGAACAATCTCATATGCACTTGACTAATGCCTGAAGGAAGAGTGACTGGATACCCACCCTAAGCAGTGTGCATAAGGGAAGGATATGGTTCCACTGTCTGTCAACTATTAAACCAACACCTTGTTTGTGACAACATCTGAGAGGGTTTTCCTGGTCCTCGGTGAGGTAAATTAGAGGAGGGTGTATGCAAAGCAGGCATTTCTTCTATCCTAGTACTGACCAGGCCAGATGCGGCTATAAGCTTCAGAGATCAGGGCCTTCGGGGTGGGGTGCCCAATCCTTAGCACTTCCGAAGATTCTTAATTCTGAGTGATCTGCACCATGCCCTTCCTAAAAGAAATGACAGAAAGGGCGTAACACATCAACAAAGTTAGCAAGCCTTTGAGTGAACTTTTTGCCCTGTTACTATTTCAATTTCTATTTTCTAGCGCTTTATTCATGGTAGCAGCTAAGACAAGGCTGTTGAATGTACAAGTGACAATAACGATCCGGTAGACCCGCATGGAGCACAAGGAGTCTAGCAACAGGAGGCATGGACAAAAACTGAGGCAAGGCTAGGAATTAAGAGAGCTGACACCCAGGCTGGACGGAACCTAAGGATCAAAGTAAAGCAGCTCTTGAGCTGGCAACCCGGACCCTCCACGGCGCAAACGCCAGGGACACATAAAACCCCGCCCCACTCCGGGCGGATATGACGCCACGGACGCTCATCCTCGCCCTCTTAGCCCGGACCCGGGCTCCACTAGTGTCACTCCTAGGCTAAGATCCCGTGGCGGAACTGCGCCGTGGCAAGGCCCCCGTAGATGTCTGGGGCCTGGCTCCCATTGTCCTCCCGCCGCCTCCGAGTCCAACTCGGTGTCGCTGAGGCCTGCCTTACCAGTCCGCATCGCCCGCCGTCTCTGCAGCGGTTCCCGCCGAGGCGCTTTTGAAGCCGCCAATGGCCGCTCGGGCCCCGCCCACCTGGCAAGTCCTCCGCACTGCTCCGGCTGCACGGGGGGACGCGGCTGTGGACGCCCGATGGAAAACGCTTTGGATCCTCAGAGTCGCTGTACTCAGAGACAGGATCAGGTAAATATAAGTGTCCTCCGTCTTGAATTCCACATGGCAGTCATCGCTGTGTGCTTTCCCCGCCGAGCCCCGGTGGGATGGCCCTAGATCCCCCTCAGCATGGGACAGTGGACCGGTCCAGGCGGAGCGATGCATGCAGGATGGCGCATGCGCGGAGAGTCGGTGCTTGCACGTCCTCCTAAGGGAGCTGCGGGCTCCGTGTCCGTGACTTCTCTTTCTGTGCTTCTTGTAGGGGCTGAGTGACGGTGAGTGTCGGGTGTCCTTCAGCCTCCGGGCGTCTGGTTGCCTGTGGCGGGAGGACGCGGCTCTTTAGCTTCCCACGCCGCGCTAGGTGCACCCATGTCCCTGTCCTTGGATCTTTACTAGGAACACTCTTCTTGGTGAGCGCGGGCATGAGCTGTCACACTGCTGAGATCTGCCCGCCGCTCGCTGGCATTACGACCTTGGGCGCGCGCCTGGTCGAGTGCGCGTACCCTGCCGCAAAACTTTGGAGATGCGTGACACTGAGGGCGCATTGAGCTAGCTGTTCTGGCTGATAACTAATCTAGGGAGCTGCCGTCAAAAGTTTGTTTACTGAAAAGTCACTGGACTGGCTGATGATGTGGATATCTGTAAAGATCCCCCACGGTACCCTTGGCAAGGAAAGCAATGTTTAGGGTCGGTTAGATAGGCTTCGCGGACGACTGTGAGTGTCTTCACAATAGATGTATTAGAAGCCTCTGTTACAACTTCTTTTCTGTCTTGTACATCCAGGCCCTGGTATTTGGTTGATCGAAGTGAAAATACGCCTCTCCATTTTCAGTGTTAAATGCCAACATTCAGCAGACATTTATCTCTTTTTTTCTCAAAAATTTCCCTGGTCTTAGCAGACTACTTACCTGCCTACCTGGCACTAGTAGGAGATTGTTCCAGAATGATGCAGAGGAGGCCTATTCTTTTGAGAAGCAGTTTAGTGGAATTCAAAAAGCAGTAAAAAAATGTGACTGTTATCTTTTTTAAGGCGATAGTTGAGAAATGATTGTGTGTGTGTCTGTCAGAAGATGCTCACTGGAGTTAGTTTTCTCCTTCCACCATATGTTTTGAAGATTGAATTCAAGTCCTCATGCACTTGCTGGCCTTAAATAGTGTGTATTTGTATGTGTCTGTTTTGGGATTGGGGCTGACCTCAGTCCAGCCAACCCTCATGCTCTATCTCTCTCTGCCTTACGGATTTGAGACCTGGTTTCTCCTTAACTGTGTTAGCTTGATGTTTTGGCTAGGTTGGCTAGCCATGAGAACCTTCTTGGGGTCTGCCTGACCCGGTCTCCTCAATAAGGGGTGCAGACACCTAAGGCACAGCAAGAGCTTTACCCACCAAACATCTCTCCAGCTCCTTGCTTATTTTAAACTATTAGAAATGGCAACTTTTGTGTAAATTTCTTTCTTGGGCAGCCAGAGTAGCAAAATCTCTCTAAAAGAAATACAGATGGCATTAAAATATAGGGATGTCACCTCTTATAATACCCTCTGTTATCAGCACGCATTTCCTCATACTAGAGTCTCTCTATTTAAAAATGTGCTTCCTGGCGCTAAAGCAAGGGATTTGTTCCATAAGGTTGAGTGTTTAGGACTTAGGTTAAATAGACTTCTTGCCAAGAGTGGAAGAAAACAAAATTAACATTTTATTCTTTGAAACAGCCATCCAGGATAAGCAATGAGAAAAGCCCATTTTTGTTTTTCAGTTAAAAATAAAATGAAAATAATTTTTCTGGCTAGCACTGTAGTAATATACAAAGTTTAAAATTTTTTGTCATGATGGGAAGAAAATATATGTGATTATGTGTGTTTATGTTTGTCTATGATACACATATATAGATTATTGGCCAAATGCTTTCTCCAGTACAGATACTCATTAAATTATGGTAGGATTATGTCCGGATAAATGCACTGTAAGTTCAAAACTTCATTTAAAGGGCATGGTAAGGCCAAATTGCAATGGCCGATGCTTGGCTAGACATGGCCCTGATTTGACCCTCAGCTCTGAAGAAATGTATTTTGGTATACCTTATGGACTGAACACCATAGCTTTCCTTGGTTTATGTCACCATGTCCAGAATGTTTAAGGTGGAGCAGAATCTTCTAACACAAACCCTCTTTTTAAATAAAATATCGCATATATTATGATACATAGATATGCATTTTTCCAGATGTAAAAAGAATGTGGAAACAGAAAACACAGTGCTTCAAGGGATAATAGCCATCCAGTGTGCTGTAGTGCACACATTTCTCTACGTTGTGGGACTCATGAGCCAGGACTGGTCACCAGTACCCAGCACTGTGAGAAAGCATTGGCCTGCATTGCTAGTTTATGAAAAACTTAAGATTTGAACAACAGGTCCTAAATGCATTTCATCATTCTATGATAATGATACCGAGAAATGATAAGGTGGGCCATCAGAAGTTGGAGACCATATGTCTGCTTTGCTAATTAAATAGCTCAGAACATCTTAAGTTTGTGTTTGACCTATAAAGGAACAAATTTGAGGGCTGCTTGATCAAAATGTACAAAAATATTTTGACAAGTACGTTTCTGAAGTGAAATATTCAAGTCATTTTCTAGGTGGCAAATCTGTATTTTCAGAAAATACAGTAAGTGAGATGGAGACAAATTTAACTACATTCTACGTTCTGTTAACTTATAGCACACGGTAGATGTTGGCGCTCACTGCCATAACAGTGGCTGATAGCTTACGTGGATGAATGATATCAAGCTTCATGCTTCTGAGGCACATATTTGTGTCATTGAAAGAACCTGTAGGGCTCGAGATGGCTCAGTGGTTAAGAGCACCGACTGCTCTTCCAGAGGTCTTGAGTTCAATTCCCAGCAACCACATGGCAGCTCACAACCATCTGTAATGGAATCTGATTTCTTCTTCTGGAGTTCATGAAAACAGAGCGCTCATATACATAAAGTAAATAATAATAATAATAATAATAATATAACCTGTAGTCAGTGCAGAGCAAACAAAATCTGAACTTGGATGCGTTTGCATTTTCCATTTCAAATGCTTAGCTGGGTGGAACAGGTTGATTTATGGTCTCTAGCTGTGGTATAGGTGTATGTTTGGTAGATTCTGAAGGTAGTGGTTGAAATTGCACCTCAAGGTAGTGGCTTTGCATTAGTCCTTGGGAATTATTTATATAGGCTTTCTTTGGTATTTGTTGGAATTGAAGTGGGCAGTTTGTGAATAAATAAATACATATTTCTCAGCTTTTTTTTTTAAATAGAAAAAAACTGAAATATAATGTGCATACCAGATTTGCCCACTGAAGTGAGTTTAGCGATTTTAGTCCATTTGTAGAATTGTGAAGCCATTACCAGGACCTAGTTTTAGAACATTTTAATCACTTTAAGAAGTTTGTTTGTGTCCACTTACAAACTAACCCCCATTTTCACCTTTATTCCTACTCAGCTAGTGGTTTGGTGTCTGTTTCTGTGAACACGAATGTGACCTTTTGTAAACATTGTCTCAACGTGTAGTCTCTGGTGTCCACTTTCCTCCAGGATAGGGCTTTCCATCATGACTAGAGCACGTAGCTAGTGAGTCTCTAGTATACAGTTAGGCCACATTGGTTTATATGTTTACCTGGTTAATTAGAAACTGGGTGGCTTTACATTCCCAGCCATAACTCTGAAGATAATGCTCCCAGCCAGAGGCCTTTAATCCCAGCCTTTGGAGGCTGAGGCCTGCAGATCTCTCAGATCAAGGCCAGTCTGGTCTACATTGTGAGTTTCAAACCAGCCAGGGCTGCCTGGTAAGACCCTATGTAAAAAGAACATTGTAATAATAAAAGAATAATGCTTTTGCATATGTTCTCATAGGGCTTAGTGTGAGGTCAGGCTTTCCTTTCTTGGGTAGATACCCCAGTATGCAGCAGCCGCTGAGCTGCAGAAGGGTGTGTCCCACTTTATCTAGATCGTCTCTCCTCCCCCTAACCCTGGCTTCTGATACAGAGGTAGTTCACCTTAGAGTGCTACAGAAACTGCCGTAGAAACCCACTGCTGCTGGATGTTGCCTTCGTCCTCTCCCTGGCTGAAGGTGTGGTGTCTTGATGGCAGGTTACAGCGCCTGGCCATAGCTCAGGGACACAGGGAAAACTTTACATTATCCCTGTTGCCTGTGTTTTTGGATATTGTGGTTTTGTATCCCATCATGTCGACAAAATGTCCTTCTATGGTGTCCTGCTCCTGGTGGGAAGAAAACAAGGAAGGTGATTACTCCAAAGATGAAACTCAAAATAATTGCCCAGCATGAAGGTGGCCAGCCAGTGACGGTCATTCCCCATGAGCCAGGAGTTTCCCAGTCTATAGTCTCAGCCATCTTGAAGGATGAGGGGATCAGTGGGGCTGTAAAATCAGTGTTCACGTTGTTAAGTCTGCCATTGCCACTAAGAGAGCCGATGCAGAGAAACAACTTGTGGGCTGGACAGAAGGACATGTGAAGCGCCTGCCACTCAGCCTGCTGAGGAGCCGGGCTGAGCCTTCCACACTGCTCCTACATATACCCAGATGTTTACAGCAGGACATGGGCGATTCCTGTGCTTCCAAAAGCAACACAGTTTTCATACTCTTAAGGTCCGTGGTGAGGCAGTAGCTGCTGATGTTGACTGCTGAAGCTTTCAAGGAAGCGTTGCATAGGGTAATTGTGGATGAGAAATACTTCCCAGAACAGATATTTCATGTTGATGAAACCAGCTCGTTCTGGAGACATATTCCAGGGTGTGCATATACTCACCCGGAGTGCAGGATAATCCTGGGATTCAAAGACCAGGTAACTCTATTGCCATCACAAGAAAGCAGATGACATGAGCTGTGTTGGAGGATTGCTTCCTGAACTGTTTCATTCTACAAGCCAGAGGTATCATAGGCAAAGCAGCATCCCGTTCACGGTCCTTCTGGTCCCAGACGATGCTCCCGACATCGATGGCATATGGTTGACATGCGTCCTGATGGGAGAGTGTTGTGCCTGCCACTGAACACCATCATGCTGTTCCCACCAGTGGACTATGGTGCGATAGCTACTTTTGAAGCACACAGTTCATACCAGGCATTTGCTAAGACTGAGGAAGCCGTGGAGTTTTTCCAAATACTCCTAGGGTTTTGGAAAGGTATCACTATCCAGTATGCTATCTGGAATATTGCTGCTGCGTGGGGAGAAGTCACCCAGCAGTACATGAACGGCCTCTGGAAGAGCGTTCTGAAGATGTATGTGAGTCCACTGAAAGGCTTTGATGACGATGCTGTTGATATCGTCAGTAACAAGACGTTAGCTCTAGGGAAGCTGCTGGGATTGGACATCAATGAGGAAGAGATTCATGAGATCGTCAGGACGAAGAGCTGATGGACCTGCAGGAAGAAGGAAGGAAATCGGTTGAAGTGGAGGAAGAAGTTATCATGTCTAAGGCACCAAAAAAGTTCACAGCCAGGGAACTGGCAGGAGCATCTGCTACTAGCCGGGTCACGCAGATGCTAGAAGACGCGGACAACCATCGTGAGAGATTTGTGAATGCTGCCAGGACAGGCTGATACAGGATGCTCTTGTGTGCTGGAGAGAAATACATCACAAAACCCAGAAAGTGGGAAGTCATAACTTGGCATTTTCCTGGAAAATATGATGTTTACTAAGCCAGCACACGTCATTGCCTCAGCCTTCCACAGGCTTATCTTGAGCCTCTCAATTCCACAGTTCAGTGCTGCAGACTCTGCTGTAAGCAAGCTCAGTGGGCTTGCGTGTCTATGTTAGTGGTGAGCATCCACAAAGCCTTTGTGTTTTCACTGTCAGTACAACCTTCAGCGGTACTTGAGGTAATCGGTACTGCATTAAGTTTTTACTTTTATGTAAATGTGCACATACCTGTGTTGTTGTGTGTATGTTTGAATGTAGGGTCTGTGGAGACCAGGGAAGACATCAGATCTTCTGAAGCTGAACTTCCTATGGTTGGGATCCACCTCATGTGGATGCTGGGAACTGAACCCAGGACCTCGGAAGAGTATGGGCTCTTGTGCTGAGTGTATTTTTATGGACTTCATAAAGTTCACTATTCTTATATCGTAGAATATTTCTTCAGGTCTTGCCCCTCTAGCGAATCTTACAGATTGGGTTGTTTTACTGAATTGTAGACCTTTTTGCATTCTTAGATAACAGTCTACAAGTCTCTCTGTGGTTTCTTTGTTTGAATAGATTGTAGTTTCTAGTGTAGCTTTAGGTTTGTGATGAAACTGATCAGAAATGACAGAGATTCTACCTGTACCCTGTGTTTCCTCACCCTGTGCAGAGCTGTCAGAGTCTGGAACCTAGAGCTGTAAGTGTGCTCTAGCTGATGACACTGTCACACCATTACCACCTGTGTTAGGGTTTTATTTCTGTGAACAGACACTATGACCAGGGCAACTCTTATAAGGACAACATTTAATTGGGGCTGGCTCACAGGTTCAAAGATTCGGTCCATTATCATCTAGACGGGAACTTGGTAGCATCCAGGCAGGCATGGTGTTGGAGCTGCTGAGAATTCTACATCTTCATCTGAAGGAGCCTAGAAGACTGGCTTCCAGGCAGCTAGGATGAGGGTATTAAAGCCCACGCCCACAGTGACACACCTACTCCAACAAGGCCACACCTCCTAGTAGTGCCACTCCTTGGGCCAAGCATATATAAACCATCACACCACCCCAGTGTGTGTGTGGGTGGGGAATCAAGATTTAATGTTTTAAAATTATATTTATTTATTTTTTTATGTTGCCACATCCAGGACAGCTCCAGGGACAGACCTGACTGGGGAAATTAGGGGCTGAGGAAAAGACAGACGACACACAGACAGGAAAGCTGGGTCAGGTGGTCTGGGCTTTTAGCTGGAGAGATAGCACCCTCCCCAACTCAGCTTGCTTATTGTGCATAGTTGAACAGGGCAGTGGGGTTATTGCCTACAGCTGAATCAAGGAAGACAGTGGGTTACTGCATGCAGATAAGGAGACGGAGTTAATAGACGACAGCTGGATCCAGGAGACAGGTTTAGCTCATCTCTGTAGGAGCACTGTCTGTAGGGGAGGTGGGGTAGAGGAGAAAGCTGTGGTGAACATTTCTTCACACATCAGCAATATCCACACACAGACCAGAGGGGAAGGCTTTGCCATTTTCTCCATGGGTCTGAGGGTCTGGAGTCCTGATATGGCTGTGACTATGTCAGTAAAACACATTTACCTGGGACTCAACTCACTCAAGGCTTCTTCTGCTTGCTACAGTGTGTGTATGTGTGTGGGCACGTGTGTGCTGTGGTGCTTGTGTGGCTTCTGAGAGTTAGCCACGTATGAGTCCGGGGGATTGAAACTCAGGTCGGCAGGCTTGGCAGCTAGTGCTTTTATCTGCCGAGACATCTTGCCAGCCTGGGACTTTTTATCTTCTTAACTGGGTTCTCTACAGTGCAAAAGATTTTAATTTTGGTGAGATAATCAAAATCTTTTTACATGGATGATCCTTTGATTCATCTAAGAACTCTTTGCCTAATGAAATGTCTTGCTCTTTTTTTTTTCTTTCCTTTCCTTCAGTGTAGTGAAATATGCTTAACGTAGAATGTGCCATCTGACCCATTTCCAGGAATGGTATTGACCAGGTGAATGGGGGCTTAGAACACTGACTGCTCTTCCAGAGGTCCTGAGTGCAAATCCCAGGAACCACATGGTGGCTCACAGCTATCTGTAGTGGGATCTAACACCCTCTTCTGGTGTGTCTGAAGACAGCTACAGTGTACTCATATACATAAAAAACCAAAAACCAGGTGCATGTAGTACGGCGGCCACCACCGTTTTCCACGGCACCTTTCTGTGTGTGTCTGCAAAGAGACTGCCTCTTCCACAGCTCCCACGTCCTCAGCCTATCAGTTCCTACTTTATGTCTGCATGTGGATGAAGGATTTCAGGTGACACGATTGTCACTGTGGGATGTGGTTTGGTTCTGTTTTGAGAATGTTTTCTTCAGCATTATATCCCCAACCCCATCCCTGTCGAGGCAGGTAGTGACTCTCCTCATAAGGCTCAATGGTAGGCCAGTGTTGTGGTCGAAGGAGAGCTTGTCTGTTTGGCTGGACATTTGGTTTTTGTTCTGCTCTTGGGAGTGACCTATGCATGTGGGTATCTTGGTCTCTCCTCAAGACCCTGCCTGCACTTCTTTGAAGGGTAGTTCTAAGTGTGGAATTACTAGGTCATATAGTAATTATTTTAAATTTTCCCTTAAAACATTTCTTTTCTGTGAATGAGGGATTTCCCTGCGTAAGGCTTGTGCAGTGCTTGCAGAGGACAGAAGCTGGCATTGGAGCCCCCAGACCTAGTGTTAGGTGCTTGTGAGCTGCCCTGTGGGTTCTGGGTCCTCTGCAAGAGCAGGTAAGTGAACTGCTGGCTCTTCTCTCTCCCGTTTTGAGACAGTCCTGCTATGTGGCCTAGGTTTTCCTCAGATTTGTCATGAACTATGTCAGACTGGCCTTCAGCTTGTTTCTCCTGCCTCTGCCTCCTGAGTGCTGAGGTGGCAGGACCGGGCCCCTGTGGTGTAGTCGGAATGGCTACATGACTCACTGTTCTCACGTGGCCGCACCATTTTGCAGGACATCAGTGGTGCACAAGGCCTCTACTCTCCCAGTTTCTTTGCAGTCCCTCCAATACTTGTATTGTCTTTTACGTTGAAAAGATGATTTAGCCTGGCAGTGGTGGCGCACGCCTTTAATCCCAGCACAGAGGAGGCAGAGGCAGGCGGTCTCTGCAAGTTAGAAGACAGCCTGGTCTACAAAACAAGTCCAGAGCAGCAGGGGCTGGTAACCTTTTCAAAACAGGAAAGGAAAGATGAGATGTGTGTGTGTGTGTGTGTGTGTGTGCCTGTGTGTGTGTGTATCTGTATATCTGTGTGTGTGTCTATCTATGCAGGTGCCTTGGCGGACAGAAGAGGTGCTGTAGTTGTGGGGTTGGGAGCTGCCTGGTATGGTGCTGGGAAGGAACTCCAGTTCTGGAGGGGGACAGCAAGCTCTTACCTCTTACCTCTGACTACTGAGCCATCTCTCAGCACCCTCCTCCCTCCCCACCCCTCAGCTTTCTTTTTGTTTGTTTGTTTGGTTGTTTGAGAAAGCCAGAGTTTCTCTGTAGCCCTGGCTTTCCTGGAATTTGCTTTGTAGACCAGGCTAGTTGCAAATTCAGACATCTGCATGCCTCTGCCTCTGCCTCCCAAGTGTTGGGATTAAAGGCGTGGGCCACTATGCCTGGCAACAGTAGCTTTCTTAATAGGTCTGAGGTAATTCTTAATGTTTTCTTTTTTGGGAGCTTTTAAGATTAAAACAATGAAGTGGTTCTTTTGGTCATGTTTCTGAATTAGAAAATGTAGATTAAAAAAATAGCAGAGTAATACTATTGTAGACACTTCAAAATAATTATTTTCTTAACCTTGGTCACTAATTTTCTTATTTGTAGTTGACCCATTAAACTAATCCTGGGAGCTTGGATTTCTGTTTTCAGTACAGTAATTACTTTTGTGCATAGATCTGTTAAATTTGAAAGCTACTTTCATTAGCTAAGTGTCTCAGCCAGACAAGAAAGCAGTCTGCATTAATTCACACTAATGTGAGACTGACTTATGGCCCTTTATACCTCTTCGAGGGATATACAATTTAAAAGAAGCAATAAGCCAGTTCTTCTAATTGGTAAACTTTTACCTGAATAGAGTGACTAGTAACCCAACCCCAGGGGTCTGCAAAGTCCTTAAAGCAGGGGCTCCTACCAGCCTGACAGCTCGTCCATTGTGGCTGCTCACACCTAGCACTGTCTTCTGATAGAGGCCATTGCTGACTCTTGAAATTACAAGTGTGTTCTTGCGTACTCAATGCACTCTTGTGTCCGCAGGTCTGCGCCTACTCGCCCTCCTAACGATGCATCCCGACTTGTCTCCACACTTACACACCGAAGAATGCAACATCCTGATTAACTTGCTAAAGGAATGTCACAAAAATGTAAGAATCCAGAAGAGTGACTGCAAGGCACAAATGAAACTTAGGTACAGGACTGATGAGACGTGTTCTCTGTTAGTGCAAAGGGACAGTGGCAGGGCATGTGTGACAAGTGTCAAGGTAGAGAGTCTGTGTGGTCCTGCGCAGAAGCCGCAGTGCATGTCCTCACACGTCCTAGTGAAGGACACTGGCATAATTCAGGCTTGTCCCTTGGTAGTCACCTTTATGGAAGTGTGTGTGAACGACCTGCAGCTTTTGGATGGCCAGATTTGATGGGTTTACTTAAGTCTTGGTGAAATGGAAAGTTGAAAATGAGCCAGGTGGGGACTGCTGCAAATCAAGTTAACGTTTTTTGTGGATATTGAATACTTGGTTCGTTTTTACAGTTCTATGAAGCATTAGTGATATTTCTTTAACTTTGTGCTTCTGTTTACCTCCTGATGCTGTAAACTATAGATATATCACACTTAGTAATAGTGACTGCCACTTGGGTGAATAAGAGGTGGGACCAAAGAATGGTAATAAGGAACGCCTGCAGCCTTGGCAGATGCATTTAGTGGGTCACAGAATGCTATTGATACAACACACTTTGGGCAGACAGTTCACACACTCGTGTGTGTGTGTGTGTGTATGTATGTATATATATGGGTTAAGAATACATGCTCTTATGCAGGATCCTGGTGACTCATACCTTTAATCCCAGCACTTGGGAGGCAGAGGCTGGTGGATTTCAAGGCCAGCCTGATCTACAGAGTGACTTCCAAGATAGCCAGGGCTACACGGAGAAACCCTGCCTTGAAAAAGAAACAAAGAATTAGGCACTCTTGCACACACTGTATCTAACTGGACAATGAGTCAAGTGATATAAGTGAAATACAGCTTCAGGGTTTTTAAAGTAAAACTGTAAAGTCTTGTTTTAAACAGAGTCAATTGTGTCTGCTTAGTACAGGCCATTTCCACGCTGTGTATAGTAAGCTGTATATAGGTCTCTGGTGGATGAAGTTAAGTTTCATGTGTGGTATGAGGTGTGGTTTTTGAAGTTCATTGTTTTGCTTATAGATACTTAATTGTCCTGACATCATTTGTTGAGGAGACCGTCTTGCCTCTCCATCCTCCAGTTTATCTTCAGAAATCACCTGACTCTACGAGAGTAGGGAGGTGTGTTCCTGGCTCTGCAGCCTGCCCACTCATCCTTAAATTTAATGGCTTCCATTTTAAAACTTGCTTCTCTTTTTGAGCTTCTTAAGGGTTGAGGATGTAGACTGGAGCTCAGTTGCCAGAGGGCTCTGAGTTCAATACCCAGTACTGCACGCCTGTAAGCACAGCACTGAGAGCAGTGGTTCTCAGCCTTCCTACACTTCCTCATGCTGTGGTGACCCCCAACTGTAGAATTATGTTTGTTCCTGTTCGTAAGTGTAGTGTTGCTACTGCTGTGAATTGTAATGTAAGTATCTGAAATGCAGGGAATCTGATGGTCTACCCCAAAGGGGGTGAGACCCACAGGTTGAGAACCACTGATTTGGAGGATGTGGAGGCAGGAGGATCAGATTCTCAATGATCCTTAGCAACATGATAAGTTCAGGACCAGACTGAGCTAGTAATGCTGGGATTACAGACTCCGCTCCTTGTAAGGCTTAGGGCACCAAGTTCAATCTGTCAGACTTGTGAGGTAAGCACTTTATGCTGCTGCTCTGCGCTGGCTCCTTAGCCATGAGTCTGTCTGTCCTCAGGCCACACGGCATGGATGCTGTTGCCTTGTGTTGTCTCAGACCAGCACTCCTCCAACTGTGCCTTTTTTTTTTGAGACAGGGTCTCACACTGTTGTGCTGGCTGGCCTTGAACTCACAGATCTACCCACCTCTGCCTCCTAATGCTGGGATTAGAGGCATGTGCCACTATGCCCAGCACAACCATGTTTTTGGCTGTTCTAGAACATTTTTAATTCCTCAGATGTTTTAGAATTAGCCTGTCGCTTAAAAAACAAAATCTTACTGTTTCTCATTTGGTGCTGAACACTTGGGTTTTAGCCCCCCCCTCGCCCCCCCCCCCCCCACACCCCACCCACAATTTGCTGATTGAAATCCTCTGCTGGATAGGCATGTCATTGAGAATTTTAAGGGCTGTCTGGAGTAGCTTAATTAGTTTTGATCCTAGGTCCTCTGCTGCTCGAGTGTTGAGTAAGGTGTCTGTTTTGGCTTGAAAGAACTCTATGGAGTCTTGGCTGCTTTTGAGCCTTTGGTTCTGTAGTTCTCTGTAGGTTCTGCAGCCCTGAGACATGTCAGCCAATAGGTGTGGCAGTCCTGTGTGGTACCCTTCGCTGACAAAGCCAACCCCCCAGAGCTGTACTCCTTAGCTCCCTGTCCTGCGAGATAGAAGGCAGGTAAACGCAGGGCCTGCCTTGTTCTGCCTCTTCCCAAATGCCACAGACCTTTACCATCTGTGGTTTTCTCCTGTGTTCTGCCCATGCTTCTGGGTGTTGGGAGACCAGTTCTTTCCCAAGGATTTCATATGGAGTTTTAATGGCTGACACTAGAACAATTCATAGTCCTTGGAAAACTTAAGGTTATACTTTTCTTTATACTAGGCCTATGAGTGACGTCTGGTGGGTCAGGGGTTAAATGTCAAAAAAAAAAAAAAAGCCACACACACATGGTAAGAAACCGTGTTTGTAGCCTGTGTGGAGGACAGACTGGCCACAGGTCACGGGTCTAGTGTCTGCTGTAAGTGTTCCTTTCCTCCCTTCCATGGTTCTGTGACAGGAAGTCACTGTGCACATTTAAACACCAGTGAATTAAGTTCTCCTTGATGGTGCAGTAGCTATGGAGTTACTTAATTTTAAGGTCTGGGCTATCGAGCTGTCTTAGTGATTTTCTGCTATCAGTGTGGACTCGTGCATGTCAGGGTTAGGATCTAATACAGGCTTTGTTGCCCGGGCCGTTTCATCTTTGGGCCCTAGATGTCTTTCAGTGTGCTCTGTAGAGAAGCTAGTGGTAGCTCCGGCCTCACTCAGGTAGGATGTGCCTAAGAGGCAGAGACAGGAAGACCAGGAACTCAAGGCCAGCCCAGGTTACACCTTTAGCTGGGCGTGGTGGCCCATACCTTTAATCCCTGGACTCAGAAGTGTGTCATGAGTAAAACCACAATTCTAACTTTATTCCAGATGAGTCATCTAGCCACACTAGAGGGAAGGGTGACCAAAGTGAAGTTGAACACAGGCTAAGGGTGGCATTCCTATGGTAGAATGCGACTCCAGCAGTGGTGGGGTCAGCCGTTTGAGAAATGCCTTCTGTGTGTTCTGTATGCCCCAGAGGTGAGCGATCGGTGAGAGACTGCTCTCAGAATCTCATCTCACTAAAGTAGCATCACTGGGCCTGACACCCCTCGAGCTCACAGTAGAACGGAGCTTCAAGTCTGTAAGCAGGAAGAGGCCATATGTGCATGTCTGTAGAATTTTGCTAAAGCTGCAACTTCCTGCCGTTTCCAGCACCCTTGGAGGACACTGGGTGTGTACCACACACTGCCTTGGTAATTTAATTGACCGGATGGTAGACCAAGTCATTTAGCTTCTGCCCCCAGTTTGTATAGCTGTTTTAGTCTCTGTTAGGAGGCTGTGTCACTCACTCTGGATATCCTCTTCCATGAGGGACTCTGCAGTGCTCTGTGGTCCTCCTCCTCGCCAGTCAGCCCTGCTGTGCTCTCCTCCTTCTTCCCATGCTCTGTGTGTTCCTCCTGTGGTTTGGCAGCCACGAGTCGTCTCTGTAGCCCGCAGCATCCATAGGCTGCTTTTGATCTACTGGTTGTCTTGCCTACGTTTGTCAGCAAGACTCAAACCATCTACACTTAAAATACAAGGAAAGGAAAGCAGCTGCTTCCGCGAAGCCACTGGAAGGCCTTACTGTTACATTTTTCTGGTTTAGAAAGGCAATATTGAAGTAACACCTGTCATTGCAGACACGAGAAGCCCAGGGAAGCATCAAGGAAACAGGAGCTCCTGTTCCTTTGCCATCAGAAAGGACGTCACTGAGAGGAGGCTTTCCTGGGCTTTCTCTTGTCTTTGTGGTTTCCCTTTGTGGGAGGGGGTGTGTGGAGTGTCTTCCTATTAGTGTTTTAAAAGACTTACATCTTTCCCATCCTGAGAACACAAACACAGAACTGCAGTGTTCCCAGGCCTCGGAGCAGACTTGAAAGAGCGTGTGTTTTCTCCTCTCTCAGTTTTCTGTAGCCAGCAAGGTCGCTGCCAGCCAAGGTCATGGCCAAGTGCATTTTTAAGCTCGGGGCATCGCCAGCCAGCATTTGTTCCATTCTTTAACCTTGATCCTCTTTTTTTTTAAAGATTTATTTATTTATTTTATGTATATATGAGTACACACTATAGCTGTACAGATAGTTGTGAGCCTTCATCTGGTTGTTGGGAATTGAATTTGGGACCTCTGCTCACTCTGGTAGACCCTGCTTGCTTCGGTTGGCCCCAAAGATTTATTTATTTATTATATTTATTATTCTCTGGTCCAAAGATTTATTTATTATTATAAATAAGTACACTGTAGCTGTCTTCAGATGCATCAGAAGAGAGTGTCAGATCTCATTACAGGTGATTGTAAGTCACCATGTGGTTGCTGGGATTAGAACTCAGGACATTCGGAAGAGCAGTCAGTGCTCTTATCCACTGAGCCATCCCCTAACCTTGATTCTTTAACCTTTAAATTCTTCAATTTCAATTCTTCAATTTACTCTTGACTACTCTCTCTTGGTCAGTTTGGCTGTCTTACCTCTACCCTAAGCCTGTTTGTCCGCTCTACCTCCTGAGAAATTCTCTTGTCATTTCAGCAACTGAAATCTCTAGCTCAGACTTTTCCCCTAAATTCTATTTATCTCTGCTTTCTATCAACTCCATGGACTTAGCTGTTCCACAAGCAAACTCAAGTTGTCCAGACAGACTTAGCTCTTCTGAAGCCATCTCCCCTTTCTGTCTTAGTGACATCTACTTGTCAGAGCCAGACACTAGTCCCTAATTTCTTCTGCTCCACTTCTCATCAGCCTCTGGAGACGTCTGCTGTCACTCTCGTGGGAAGGTGAGAGTGGGCAGAACTGATAAGTACTTGGAGTTATTGGAAAGGAGTTTTCATGTATTTAAATTTATATCACAGTTCTGTGTCTATTATTAAGTTCTTTGACAGTTTCAGGCACGTGTACAGAGCTTTCTGTTTATTCTCATCATTCTCTCATCTCCTTCATCCTCTGTCATCCCTCCTCTGTCATCCCTCCATCCCTCTGTCATCCTTCCTTATATATCCCTCCATTCCTCCATCATCCCTCCTCTCATCTCCTCCATCCCTCCATCATCCCTCCTCTCATCTCCTACAGCCTTCGTCATCCCTCCTGGCTGATCCCTTCCCCACATTTATGCCTTTTTGTTTTGTTTACCACTACTGATTTTAACCAGGACTGCCCATGAGCATCTCCCAATGACAAATTCTTGCCCCCCACCCCAGAGTGTCTGTGGACTACAGTACTGTTACATGGAAATGGTGAATTTTGTCCTTGTTCTGCACTGAAAGCAGAGCCAAGGTCACTTCGTTCGCTGCTGACACCCAGTGCTTGGTGCGCTGTTCTCCATGTAAAAGGTGCTCAGATACCAGCTCGTAATGCAGTTAGTGCTTGCAGTGCAAGGAACGCAGTCTGCGTGCTTTGTCCAGTTCCCCTTGGGTAGTTGGGCTTCATAAAGTGTCACTCTCATTTGGGCTTAGCTGACATGGAGGTGAAAGGACAAACGTTAGCTTTTATCTTAGGTTTTAAAAAGAACAAGAGTATAAATGGGGCAGCTGGAGCTAACTGCATGTGTGAGGGCTGGGTTCTAATGCAAGCACCTGTGTAAGAGCTGGGCACAGCGGTGTGGGCTGTAATTGGCCCAGGGAGGCACAGACAGGAGGAGCCCTGGTGCTTGCTAGCCAGCCAGTGTGGCTCAATTGGAAATTTCCAGGTTCAGGAGAGACCCTGACTCAAAAAATGAGGCAGCAAGAGATGGAAGAAAACACCAACATCAACCTCTGGTCTCTACACACGGGTACATACAACATCATAGCCACACCTGTGCACATATTAGGGTGGGTGGGTATGTCTGTCTGTCTGTCTGTCTGTATGTATGTATGTATGTGTGGGGGGCCAAGTGCTGTAGGCACTGAGTACTGTGCTGTGATTTCTAAAGTGCCGTCTTCTATTTTTTTAGAAAGAGTGAACATGCCTTGTTCCTGTTCGTTTGCCGTCACAGAAATCATTTAGGGAAAACGCAGGGAGTGCTTGTTCTGGGAAGGCCAGTGGGTGACAGAGAGGAAGGCCAGTGGGTGACAGAGAGGAAGGCCAGTGGGTGACAGAGAGGAAGGCCAGTGGGTGACAGAGAGGAAGGCCAGTGGGTGACAGAGGAAATCCCGGACTGTTGGAAGTGTTTATTGAAACAACTCAGACCGTTTATTCAGTGTGACCCTGACAAGTGCCTCTACAGCGGCCCTGGAGACCAGAGAAATACAGCAAGGAGTAGCTTACTAATCATGTGTTGTCTGGTTCCCGTGAAAACTATAATTAGCAAGAGAAGGAGAAGCCTGCCTATTACAGCCACAGGTTCAGCGTTTAGAGCGGATCACTGTGCTGCCCGGCCCACCTTAAACCCTGAGATGCGCAAGCTCTCCTTAGTGCCAGCCTGGGCATCTGCCAAGCAGCAGCCATAGTTTTGGCAGCAGGGTTAGAAACACAGATGAGATTTTTACTTTTGCTTTTCCAATGAAGCAGACTTTGAACTTGAGACACATTTTTTTTTTACATTTTTGAGGTTTGTTTATCTTTATTTTGAGGTTTATTTATGTGTATGGGGGTTTTGCCTGTATGTATGTGTGTACCATAGGCATGCAGTGCCTGCAGAGTCCAGACAAGGCTGTTATATTCCTTGAAACTGGAGTTACAGCTCCTTAGCTGCTATGTGGGTGCTGGGAACAGGAGATCACACAGGATAATAATTAAGTAAAGCTGTAAACAGAGCCCCACGGTCAGTGTTTCTGACATTCTTACCTGAGCCTACTTCCTTGTCTGAGCCCAGTGACAAATGAGAAGTGGCACCCAAAGCTCTCAGCAGAGGGGGGTGTCTGTGTGTGTCTGTGTGTGTCTGTGTCTGTGTCTGTGTCTCTGTGTGTCTGTGTCTGTGTGTGTGTGTGTGTTTGTGTCTGTGTGTGTCTGTGTCTGTGTGTGTGTGTGTGTGTGTATGTGTGTGTCTGTGTCTGTGTGTGTATGTGTGTCTGTGTGTGTCTGTGTGTGTGTGTGTGTGTGTGTGTGTGCTAAGAACTGAACCTGGGTCCTGGAAGAGTAGCAAGTGCTCTTAACTGCCGAGTCTTCTCTCCTGCTTTGCGGTTAAACTTTTCTACTCTTTCACTAGGTAAGGTTTTAATGGGTTAGGAGGCTATTTTGTGTTTTCAAACTAAGAAAAATGTGTATTGTGTGTTTGTGTGTTCATTTGTGTGTGTGTGTGTGTACGTGAGTGTGGAGGCCAGAGGTCAGTGTTGGATGTCTTTTTCAATCATTGCAGTCTTGTTCTGAGACAAATCTCTCACTGACTGTGGAGCTCGTGGATTCAGCTGGGTGGGCTGATCAGCGGTCCTGGGGTCTTCCAGTCCCCTCTTCCCGGGCTGCCTGCCTGGCTTTGATGTGGATCCTGGAGGTGTAGCTTGGGTCTTTGACCTCACACGTATTACAAGATGACCTGTCACGTCATCTCATCATTCAGATTTGTTTGGATTCTGTCCTGCAGACATTTTTAAAGGATGAGCGAGGCTTCTTTAGGAATCTTGTTTAACTTATTACTCACAGAGCAACCCAGTCGGCGACATCTCTACAGCAGCATCCTCTTACAGTCTGTGTTTCAGAGACGTTGGCAGATAGAGAGCTGAACTGTTTCCCCCTTTCTCTTCCCTTTAGCACAACATTCTGAAGTTTTTTGGTCATTGCAACGACCTCGATCGGGAAATGAGGAAGTGCTTGAAGAATGAGGTGAGCCCGGTGTCCAGAGTTAAGCAGAGCCTTTGTGGATATTCTGTTGTTGTTGTTGTGAGGTTTCCTATACTTTTGGTCTAAGAGCAAATCAACTTTACATGTATTCTCTTTAAAACCAAAAGGACCGAGCTTGCTGAGGGAGCAGTTTTAGAATGTTGTCCCCTTTCTTCCTTGGACACAAGGGGAGAAAGCATCTTTGCTTTCATTGAGAAATCTAGCCCCTGGCCTCAAGCAGGTGCTTTGGTGACATTGATGAACTGCTTCTTAGGTGACCAAGAGTCTTTGAGCCACAGTTTCCTTAAGTAAAGGGAGGGGGATAACTTAGGCCTGTTCCATCTTTAGTGAGACGCTTAGAGTCTTTGTGCTGTGAACAGCAACAGGGATCTTGTGTGATCACATGACACTGGTGTAGGCTGCACCATGGACCGGGACATGGGCCAAGAGCTAAAGTACCAGGCATTGTCTCTTTCCAGGTACTAACCAAGCAGATTCACTTTAAACGTTTGAAAATAAGGTACTAATATTTCTGTTTTATAGATTGTCTACTTTATATCCAGAGCCTTTTAAAGTAAATAATGATTACATGTCTATGTGCATATGTGTGTGTGTGTATATATATATATATTTTTTTTTCTGTGTGGACTGAAAGATCCATTTTCCAATTTTAATTGTGTGTGTGTGTGTGTATGTTTGAAGTGCCTCTCCACCCTTCATTAATTTCAGTTATTATTTGAATAACTCTATATAGGGGGTGTGACCCATTTTTAAATAGCCCAGTCTGAGTTTTAAACTCTCAATTCTCCCATCTCAGCTTGCTGAATAAAGAAAGGCATGTGCTGCCACACCCAGGGGCTGTATCCAGGGTGATTGTCTTTGTGATAACAAATGTATATGTTAGGATTTAGAGATGATTCCTGAAAAGTGTTTTTCCATCATGTTCAGGGGCTGGCTTGTGTGGCCACTAAACCTAGTGCTTCGGGATATGCTTGCAGAAAACAAACCTTTTTGTTTCCATATATTCAAATTTATAGATTTTTGCTTATGTTTAGATGTATTGTCCCTGTGTAGTTGAGTAATTTTGCCATTGTTTTGATGACTAAAACCTCCCATGATCTCTTCTTCCCAGACGGTCCTGAATGTTGTTAGTGACTCGTCAGCGGCTGCCCTAGCAACTTCCTGTCCGTATTTGTTTTCCTAAGATTTCCTGTTTCCTTCTGTCTCAGTTAGGGTTTCCATCGCTGTGATGAAGCACCATGACAGAGCAACTTGGGGAGGAGAGGGTTTATTTGGCTTACACTTCCACACCACAGTTCATCAGTGAAAGAAGTCAGGACAGGAGCTGAATTCAGGCAGGAACCTGGAGGCAGGGTCTGATGCAGAGGCCATGGAGAAGTGCTGCTTGCTGGCTCTCTTGGCCGTCTTTCTTATAGAAACCAAAGGCCACCAGCCCAGGGATGGCACTACCCATAATGGGCTGGGCCCACCACCTCTAATCACTAATTGAGAAAATTTTTGCAGGCTCATCTGTATCTGATCTCATAGAGATTTTCTCAATTGAAGCTCCTTTCTCTCTGATAACTCTAGCTTGTGTCAAGTTGACATAAAACTAGCCAGCGCACCTCCCCATGTTTAATGTTGCTTCACTTCTGCAGCTTATGAAGGCTCCCCCTGATTTCTCCACTCCCAAGTCTGCTCTGCTCTTTTTACATTTCCTGTTCTTTTGGTTTTGGTTTTACTTTTGGTTTTGGCTTTGGTTTATTTATTTATTTATTTTGGTGGTTTGGGTATTTTTTTTCCAAGACAAGGTTTCTCTGTGTCGCCCTGGCTGTCCTAGAACTTGCTCTGTAGACCAGGCTGGCCTCTAAGTCCGATTCCCCTGACCCTGCCTCCCATGTGTGTATGTGTGTGGTGTGTGCACACGTGTGGATGTGTTGCAGGTGGTGGATTCCCTGGAGCTGGAGCTGTGCCTCACATGGGTGCTGGGGACTGAGATTGGGTCCTCTGCAAGAGCTGCACAGGCTCTGTACCATGTGTGAGCCATCCTCAGCCCCAGTGTGTTGGAATATTGCTCGCCACTTTAAGGCGTCTGCTTGTGTCTGCCCCTCTCTGCTGCCTTCTCCTTTGCAGGCACTGCCCTTGCACATCCTGTGTCCAGTCCCTTCATTGTGGAGTTAGCTGTCCTCTAGTCTGTGCTGTTAGATGACGTCTTTGTCAGTGACTTCACCGTCAATCTTTCCCTTGTGTTCAAGGCCATCTCGACTTCCTCCGTCAGCACAGACTTGGCTCAGTGTGCTCTATGATTCATTCTCATGCCTGCCACACATCACCTTTGACCCCTCGTCTTGTGGTTGTCATGGACCATCCAGGGTCAGCTCTTCCTCCCTAGAGCACACATCACTCCGCTTTCCGGAGCAGTGCTTCATATCGTTTCTCCCAGGTGGTCCTTTTGCTCTGTTTGGTCTTTGAGACAGGGTCTCACACGGCCCCCATCGTGGCCTCCTGCATCCACAGATTTGTTTGAAGAGCCCCTGTGCCTGTCCTTCCTCACCTCTTCCCTGGTGTTGGTTTTGGTTTGTTTATTGTTTTGTTTTTGCTGTGTTGCCCAGGTTATCCTAGGACTCACAGCCCTCTCTATTCAGCCAGAATTAACAGTGTGATCTACCATACCCAGACTCAGCAGAATTAACAGTGTGATCTACCATACCCATACTCAGCAGAATTAACAGTGTGATCTACCATACCCAGACTCAGCAGAATTAACAGTGTGATCTACCATACCCAGACTCAGCAGAATTAACAGTGTGATCTACCATACCCAGACTCAGCAGAATTAACAATGTGATCTACCATACCCAGACTCAGCAGAATTAACAGTGTGATCTACCATACCCAGACTCAGCAGAATTAACAATGTGATCTACCATACCCAGACTCAGCAGAATTAACAGTGTGATCTACCATACCCAGGCTCAGCAGAATTAACAGTGTGATCTACCATACCCAGACTCAGCAGAATTAACAGTGTGATCTACCATACCCAGACTCAGCAGAATTAACAGTGTGATCTACCATACCCAGACTCAGCAGAATTAACAGTGTGATCTACCATACCCAGACTCAGCAGAATTAACAGTGTGATCTACCATACCCAGTCTCAGCAGAATTAACAGTGTGATCTACCATACCCAGACTCAGCAGAATTAACAGTGTGATCTACCGTACCCAGGCTGGAGTAGTGTTTTGATGAAGAATAATAGGAAACTGTTATTTAAGGCCTGAGAACATGGCTCATCTGGTGAGGATGCTTGAGGCCAAGTGGACCACCTCAGCTCCATCCCTGGGACACACATGGTGGAGGAGAGAAGTCCTAAAACACATAGACATAAAACAAATGTGTATATGTGTGTACTTGACACAGGGTCTCACTGTGCAGCTCTGGCTGACTTAGAATTCACTCTGTAGACCAGGCTGGCCTCTAACTCACAGTGACCCACATGCTTCTGCCTTTCAAGCGCTGGTGTGTGCCACTACGCCTGACAATAAATGTCAATTTTAAAAACTGCCATTCAAAGATTTATACAGCTCCTCAACCAACATCTTTAGTTTGAAATTGTATTGATTGAAACTTCATAACGATCATGTGGCGTGGCTCTTTCTGTTTGTGTCCCAGATGAACAGAGGAGTTCAGAGGTTGAAAAATGTACACATTTTTTCTTTAGAAGTTGGGGAGGAATCCCAGTCAGGTTCCAGTTGAATGCTACTAAATCTTCTATTTTTGTGTTTGTTCTTTCCGTGTCTATGGCCCCTAAAAAAAGTCCCATTGTTCTCTTACGGTCACATTTTAATTTACTTTCCGTCTTGTCCCCTCCCTAGAGAAGAATAATTTATTTTTAAAATATGTCCATATTTGTCTATTGATGATATGTGTATTAAGACATTCTGTTTTGAATATAGGTTAATAAGCATTTGAGAAAATCTAAGTGCTCTTTCAACGGGGGTGGTAGGGGGAGGGTTATGACAAAGGGCTGTGTACTCTTGATAATGTTAGAGAGACACATGAGGAGTAGGCTCCCTCACCCATCTGTCAGCCACTGGCTTGAGTAGTTTGTTCAATTCTTGTTCTGAACTTTTTTTTTTTAAAGGATTTATTTATTTATCATATGTAAGTACACTGTAGCTGTCTTCAGACATTCCAGAAGAGGGCGTCAGATCTCATTACGGATGGTTGTGAGCCACCGTGTGGTTGCTGGGATTTGAACTCAGGACCTTTGGAAGAGCAGTCAGTGCTCTTACCCGCTGAGCCATCTCGCCAGCCCCATTCTGAACTTTTAATAAAGGTGTTGCTATTAAAGTGGCCTGCAAGACATGCCAATTTGCAGGGTCAGAAGAAAGGGGCCAAGCCCTCTAAACAATTGGAGAAACATTTGGGCTAGAAATGAGGGAAAGAGGGCCACCATTGGTCATCAGGTACCTGAAGGTTACTTTAAAGTTGCTTAAAGCAAGAATAATAGAAGGCAGGAGGGGTGTTTGCCGGTATTCGGTTCACTGCCACAACTTTGGATAAGCAGAGCCACCCAGCAGCTGAAGAGGCTGCTCTCAAGGTAGATTAGACAGAGGAGCTGCTGGGGACAGGGACAGAATGCATCTGTCCAAACACCCCCTGACTTCTTTGGGAGGAGCTCAATGTGGCTGTTGACAAGTGTGTTGAACAAGCAAGTGCCACAAGTTCCTCGGGACCCTGCCTCTGATCTCAGTGAGCGAAAGAGCAGAGTGTCCTTGAGTGCATTGTAGCTTAGCTGATCCAGTGCTGACCTGTTGTCTCATCTCTTCCTCCTTCCAGTACTCAGAGAGGAGGACCAGGAGCAGGGAGCACGGTGCCGCCATGCGACGGAGGCTTTCTGATCCTCCAGAGGAAGTTGGGAGATAGGCTTACTGGGGCCTCGGCTGGGAGACCTGAAGGTGGCTGGTGGCCGAAGAATATCCTTTCTTTTTGGGCTCTAGGACTCTTTGTATGAAAAGTGCCCTGAAGAACGGAACCATAGAGAATCAGGAGAATGGCTTCTCAGTACCTGCTGAACTTGAGTGCCATGCGCTGTGCCAGGGAGAGTTTCCTCTGCTGCTGCCCTGAATCTGCATCCACCCAGTCCTGACTCGCCTCCTGCAATAAAGTCACTGGACAGCGTGGGCCTCCCTTTCTTTAACCTCCTCAGGGCTGGAGCGGAAGTGACGCCTGTAGGTTCCTCTGTCTGAGAACATGGTGGTTGAAGGTTATGCAGTGAAGACACAAACTAACATGGGAATTCCAGGGACATTCCAGCAGAGTCAACTATACCAAAGTTCCCTATTTTATTGTTTTAAAGAGCCACTTTCTGAAAGGTCAGATATTGTTAGTTAGCTTTCAAATTCTGGATGGAAATTATTTGAAAAAAAAAAAAACTCAACAAACCTGTAGTGACCACGTACGTGTTCCTTACCATTCTTTAAATAACACAGCACAGCTATCACTTTACAGTCCATCTATTAGGCATTAACTAAGCTAGAGCTAGTGTGGCCATGGGTGGAAGTGTGTAGGTTTTATGCAGATACTTTGCTTTTAAGATTTGAGGAGAGAGGGTTCAAGAAGCAGCACTGCCTGACCCTCTGGAGTGATGACTAATGATGTAGGTAAGATCGCATCCAGCTAGGGCCCCATCGTTTGGTTAAATACCACAGGTACCAGTTAACTCCTGGGCTCTAACCTAGAGGTACACACACACACACACACACACACACACACACACACCATCCCCACCTCACAAATACTACTCCCCATGGTTTCTGAGACCTGTGACAGTTAGAAACCCAGCAGCTTCAGCCGGAGCCACATCAGGGTGTCTCGGGCCTTCTCAGGAGCCGCAAGACAGACGAAGCTATAAGCTTCTCGTAGTGTTTGGTGTATATAATGTATGTATGAGACCCCATTGGTGTTTAATAAATGATTTTCCTATTGCAGGAGAAGCTAATCAATTCAATTTATAGAGTGACTTAACAGGATAACGGCTGATGAAAGGGGCGGAGCCAGAACCACGGCGAATACATTTTATACAGTCTATCAAAACAAGAAATTTTACTAGTAGAATCTTGTAGCAAACCAATAAACTGGCTCAACCATAGTCAGCTATCATCACAGAAGCCCCGTGATCAGGGAGGCTTTAAAGAAAACACAGCAAGAGAACTTGTACTCCAGGTTCATGGAATCATTACAGGAAGGCTATGTGGTGAAGGTGACTTTTGGCAAGGTAAACTGGGACACCACCATGACACCAGCAGGGCATCAGTGTCACTGGGGGATGGACCTAATGGTGAAGAACGAAGGTCTTAGAAAGCTCTGAATTCTATGTTTGTCTGCAGGGACTTGTGGAGAGAGTTGCAAGAGTGAGCTGTTTCAGTTTGTGTCTTAATGAGATTTTTTTTTATTATTATTATAGTTTCAGGGACAAAAAAAAAAAATCTATCCTCTTGCTCAAGGCAGCCAGAACAGCAAGAGAGAGTCCAGTGGTGCTAAGGGGGCAGCTGTCCTGGCCTGCTCCCAGGATCTGCCCGATTACAGGAAATGCACGTCAGAGGAGTGCTGGTGATGGGAGCTGACAGAACTTGCAGTTAGCACTAACTGTAACACCTGCTCACAACCCCAGGGGTATCCCTGCTGCTCTCTCTCAGTCCTAAAAGGCTCCTTGGGCAAGACATCTTGTTGAAGGCTGAGACATGCTAAGTGGGTTGAGGTCTTGTTAGACCTGCCTGGGTTTGTGGCCTAGGAGCAAGGACTCAGAGGCTCCTAGTCCTAAGCCTAACTTTTCGTGATCACATTCGATTAGCAGCTCCAGCTCCGGCTAAGTCCTACAAGTGGCCATTGGCTATCTCTAAGTTCATAAATTATGCCACTTCAGCCTCAGGCTCAACTCTCATGTTGGTGAGGGTTTTGGTTTTTGAGGGGCGAGGCATATGCATGTGTGTATACACCTCGTGTAAAGCTACACGTACATATGTGTGTTTATGTATATAGAGACCAGATGTTGGCAGACTCCAAAGCACTTTAAGCCTGGGTGCTACATCATGAGTAGAGAGAAGCAGGAGGGAGCTTTCTGTGTGTGCATCCATGTGCCCAGTGTCTTGTACAAGATAGGCAAGTCTTGAGCGCATCCGACTAGACCAGCAAGAACGACACTGCAACAGGATCCTTCTGCACACGTTTATTGGGAGAGCTTGATTGTAGAGGCAAAGAGACCCCGAGCCCAGAACTGGTGCTGCTTATATAGGCCTAGGAGAGGTGTGTCTCACACCCGGATTGGTTATGCACTATACCTCATTTGCATGTTCCTCATCTGATTGGTTACTCTCAGTATCTCACAGTACCTCATTAACATACCTCATTTGCATGTCTCACATCTGATTGGTTATTCTCTCAGTACTTTGCAGAGCCTCATTATCATGCCAGGGCCAGGCAGTGTTTTGGCGAAAAACTTTACTGCATAAGTAAGCATTGGTCGTTTGCCCAAACTTATGTGTGGTGGCCAGCAGTAGCCTGCGCCACTCTGCAAGGGCACATGTGGCTTCCCACAGGCAAGCACTACGATCCGCCCCGTTTCCTCTCAGGCTGAGTTAACCTAATGAGGTTTGTCATCAGGAGCAGTTTGGTCAGGGTTCTGTTTGTTTTGTCTTATTTCCCTTCTGATCCCTCAGCGAGTCGGAGCCACTTTACCAATCCGAATTTATTGTTGTCATCGTAGTATTAATATTAAGGTTCTGCAGAGAGGTTGAGTCCTATGCAGGATGACTCTGCTCTCGTCAGGGTTCCGTCTGGGCTGTCTGCAGTGCTGCCCCGGGGAATCCTTTGACAGCTCATAAGCCATGGGTAAGGTCTCCCAGCCATTCTCAATCCCTGTGAAGTAAAGGACTCAAGGCCTTGGCAGCATGGGTTCTGTCAGTCTTGGAGCTTGAGGAGGAGAAAATACCATAGGGTTGAGCAGTGTGAACAAGGCCAGGTGAGACAAAGGGAGGGGGTGGAGCCATGCTGCCCAGGTCTTAGGAACCACAGCATGCAACATAGATATTATTTATTACACACTATTGTGTGGAATGCTTTTCACCTTGACCTTCCTTAGACTCTTATCTTTATGCCTTCTGGGAAAGCATGGTGAGAGGTGAAGGAACTCAAGCCAGTGACAGTGCCTGCCGTAAAGAGTTAAAGTGAGGCTTCATTGACATGTGTAGAAGAGCAACATTGTTGTGTCAACATTGTTGTTCTTATAACTGCATACAAAGTAGGTTGTCAGAAACAGTTCCCCCCATGTCTGTGGTGTACACTATACCACTTGGGTATATTGGACAGGAACCCACTGTTCCTGGGGCAACCCACTCTGATCACGTTTGCTTTCTATTGCTTTGACAAAACACCAATGTAACTTAGGGAAGACAGACTTCATTTCACCTTGCAGGCACAGTGTATCACGCAGGAACGTCAGGACAGTAACCTGGAGGCAGGAACCGAAGCAGAAGCCATGGAGTAACGCTGCTGTTCACTGTCTGTCCTCCTCATGGCTTTCTCAACCTGCTTTCTTATACAACTCAGTAAGTACCCCCTGCCCAAGGGGGACAGCACTCATCCTGGATCGTTCCCACATCAATCCTGAACCAAGAAAATGCGCCACAGATTTGCCTATAGGAATTTTCTCAGCTGAGGTTCCATCTTACCAAATGTGGTTTGAATGAGTTGGCCCCCATGTTCTTGGGCATTTGAATATGTGGTCTGCAGTTGGTGGTGCTCTTGGGGGCCTCTTTAGGAGGTGTGGCCTCGGAGGAGGAGGTGTGGCCTCGGTGAAGGAGGTGTGGCCTCAGAGGAGGAGGTGTGGCCTCGGTGAAGGAGGTGTAGCCTCGGTGGAGGAGGTATGCCGTGGCAGGGGTGAACTTGGACGTCTCAAAAGCTCATGCCTAGTTTGCACTCCTATTTGGTACTGACCCTCTGAAACGAAACCCCAAATAAACCCTTCTATAAGTTGCTCTGGTCATGGCGTTTTATCACAGCAATGAATACATCCGTTACTCAAGCTTTGGTCAAGTCGAAAACCCCACATACCCCAACCTAACCTTCTTCCCCAGCTCCTTGACTCCCTCCATCCACAATCACACCGTGACCTCTGGCTTATACCATATCTGTACTTCCCCGATTTTCTTCAGCATCATGTAGATGAAATTGGAGTCTCCCTGTTACTCTACGTAGAGTAAACAAGAGCTGATTTTTTTTTTTCCTCTTGGTGGAAAAAGAGCAGATCCATCTTCTGGCCTTTGGGGAACAGTGCCTTTGGTACTGCTGGATGCTGCAGAGAAGGGAAGAGGGACAGGGAGGATGTGAGGGGTGACTGCAAGTGCGACCAAGTCAGCTTCCGGGGTTTAGCTGTTCCTTCTTGGGAGCTGCAGAAATGTTTGGTCTGCGGGATGCAATAGGTGAATAGATTGACTTTTTGACCTTCTGCCCCTTTCGGTCATAAGGTACAATCTCTTGGAAGTTGAAGGGCTCAGGCCAAGGCTTTCCTGAGAAATCTAATTTTGTTGAACATTGAACCCTGATGCTCTACTCATAAAAGATTTCCTAACTCTTATTGCAAGAAACAGAAAGACTTTTATTTAAGAGTGAAGACAGAACGCTGAGCTGTTTCCGACCTTTTGTAAATGGAGTTTAAAATCGGGTTAATCTCCCGAGGTTTTAGCTGAATGCACAAAGTTTTCCTGACAAATCTTGGCATGAACCAAATCAACTGTGCCCCTGACTTGCCTGCTAGACTGTTCATTTTGTACTTTGCAAAGACAGACAAAACATGTCTCACAGGCATGAAGGCACTGCCTTTTCTGCCACAGCCTGAAACAAGTTGGGGTCTGCTGAATGGCCCATTTTCCTTCCTTTCTTCCCTCCCTCCCTCCCTCCCTCCCTCCCTCCCTCCCTCCCTCCCTCCCTCCCTCCCTCCCTCCCTTCATTTGTATCACATACCCCCCTTCTTCATTTTCTGGTGCTGGGGACAGAGAATGAATTCAAGGCGTTGTGCTTGCTACCACCAAGCTAAGTCTCCAATCCCTTAGCTTAGATTTGCCCCAGTGCTTCCTCAATCCGTAGCCTGTTACTCCCTGAGAGAGTTCACTGAAGGCACTGAGGACCCATGGGAAGAGATGTGAAAATGCGGTGATGGTTTGAATGAGATGGATCTCAGGCATTTACATTCTTCGACCTCAGCTGCTGCTGGTGGTGGAGAGCGTCAGAAGTTGTGGCCATGTTGGAGCAAGTTGGACACTGGAGATCGGCTTTGGGAGTGTCAAGGACTCCTGCCATTTCTTATTTGTGCTCTGCTTCACACTTATGATGTAAAATGTGAGCCCTTGGCTCGCTGCTCCAGCCTCCATGCCTGCTGCCTGCTCCCTCTGCTCTGCCAAAGTGGACTCTAATACTCGAAAACTATAAGCCCAAATAAGCCTTCTTCTATAAGTGTTTTTTTTTTTTTTTTTTTTTTTTTTATCACAGTGCTATGAAAGAAACTAATACTGATGCTTGGTCGTCCCCATCGCCTGTCTCACTGTATTGAGGATGGAGATAAACTGTGGTCTGCTGGCCAGGGCACTCTTCTGCTGGACCCAAGCCTGATCTCACTAACAGTTGGTACATGGGGAGATGGGAGACTAAACAGGAGGGTGTTAGTAGACAAGAGAGAGTGGGGTGAGTGGGCTAGTCGTGGAAGTTAGCTCAGGGTGTCTTTCCTTTCTGAATCAGCAAGAGAGGAGGAAATGCTACCCCTTGCAATAGACCTTTTTACATGAATATTGCCCTTTAAAGATAAAATGCTTTGTTTTTAGGGAGATATGAATGAATGGATGAGTGAATGAGTGAATGAATGAATGAATCCATCCATCCATCCATCCATCCACCCACCCATCTAATCTAATCTACCTAATATGTATGTAAAAGGAGATTTATTAGAGTGGCTTACAAGCTGTAGCCCAGATAGTCCAACGATGTCTGTCTACCAACAGAAAGCCTAAGAATCCAGTAGTTGTTCAGTCCACAATAGTGGATGTCTCCACTAGTCTTCAATATATGCCAGTTTCCCAAATAAAAGTAGGCTTTAGCCCGGGATGATGGCACACACCTTTAATCCTAGTACCCGGGCGGCAGAGGCAGTCGGATCTCTGTGAATTTGAGGCCAGCTTGGTCTACAGAGCGAGTTCCAGGTCAGCTATGGCTACACAGAGAAACCCTTGTCTCGAGAGAAAAACAAAAATGGCTGTAATACCAGTGAAGGAATAGGCTTGCCAGAAAGAGCAAGGGCAAGCACCAGGCAAAAAGGAAAAGCTTCCTTCTTCTATGTCCGTTATATGTGCTGCTACCAGAAGGTGTGTTGCAGATTTAAAGTGGGTCTTCCCATCTCAAAAGATACAGATTAAAGGTGTCTCTTTCTACCTCAAAAGATTTAAGAAAGAGTCCTCGGAGTTGTGCCCAGCCCCGTAGATAATCCTAGATATAGTCAAGTTGACAACCGAGAACATACATTACATTCCCTCTGTGCTGATGGAGCCGGAGAACGCCCTCAGCTGGCCTGAGGTGCTGCTGGCTACATGGGCTGGCGAGAGAGCCCTGAGATTCACCTCCCCACCTCCCTGCTCTGCGATTGCAAGCACGCACTGCCACACCTGTCTGAAGGAGTTTGGAAATTGAACTCAGTTCATAGCAAGCACTTTACCAACAGAGGCATATCCTCAGCCTAGCTATTATTATTATTAATTATTATTATGATGTGCATGTGTCTCAAGTATGTGCACCTGGAGCCGGAGGCATCAGTTCCCCTGAAATTAAGAGTTGTGGGCGGTTGTGAGCTGCCTGACACAGGTGCTGGGAACCAAACGGGTCCTCCACAAGACTTGCGTGCTCTTACCTGTTGCTAAACCGTCTTCCTCGTCCAGGTTTTCTTTCTTTTTGAAGACATAATACTTTGCAAATGTGAGTGAATCCCCTGTGTCTCCTATCCCATGTCTGCTCTTGTCAGAGACAGCTGATAGACACAGATGTAGCTCGTTTTCATGTATGGTTTTACCTTATTACATATCTGAGTTTTCATAAGCAGAGTATTATTTTACATTAAAGAACATTTTATTTAGGCAACACACTATATGTAGTATAGTATTTATAGCTTACTTTTGTCAATTACTCATTTTAACCAAATCTATGTCTCTAAGTACACACACACACACACTATTCCACCACTCCCTCCTATGAGGGAGCATCCATCCATACACCCAACTTGTTGAAGGTCTCTAGTGAACCGTTACAGCTGTTTTTGATTGAGATGGCCAAGGCTTTTATATGTAGGGGACAGTGTTCATATCAAGTGTTTTGGAGAAAAGTTCTTTGTAGTGATATATTATATTGCTCACATTGAATGGGATAGCAAAAGTCTTCCTAGAGATCCAAAACCATTCTGAAGTTCTTGGGCCATCATCTCTCACCTACAGAAAGCAGAGAACCGAGAGGTAGAGCCGTACAGACTTCCATACACAAAGTGTAGGCCTTGGGGCTGAAGAGATGGCTCAGTGGCTAAGAGGGCTCACTGTTCCATCAGGAGGACCTGACTCTGGATCCCAGCATCCATGCTGGCTCACAAATGCCTGTAACCCAATCGATCCAATGCCCTCTTCTGGTCTTTGTATGCACTTGTGCCTCTAAAAAAAAAATGTTTTTAATTAAAGGTGCTTGCTTTAGATAGACCATTTCAATGGATATCCATGTATACCCCATCCCTCGACTGTTGGTCTGTTCCGTTAGACTTACAAGCAATATTCCAAAAATATGGAAAGATAATATAATAAAGCAGATCAGAAAATCACCATAGGGACGATCTAAGATGCTGTGTTGGCCTCATCTGCCGAAATTGTAATTTACTCCCATTTGCAGGTAATTTGGTATGACTGGGGTCTTTGAAGTTGAGATGAACTCTAGACTAGAAAGCTCTGTGGCAGTGTGCCTGCGTCTTCTCTGTTCATAGAGAAGCCGTACCTGTAACTTGCCATGCTTGCCACACTGATGCTGATGACGTAAGTTGTCTTAAAAGGTTTATGTATATTTCTGTGAGCATGTCCCGTCACGTGATTCAAATGCCCATGGAAGGAGGAAGAGGGCGTCACTAGATCCCCAGGAACTGCAGCTATAGGCACTTGTGAGTCCTCTGATGCGGGTGCTAGGAGCTGGACGATGAAGTGCTACTGTGGTGAAGAGACACCGTGACCAAGGCAAGCATTAAATTGGGGCTTGCTTACAGTTTAAGAAGCTTAGTCCATTATCACCAGACAAGCCAGGTGTGTTGCTGGAGGTGTAGTTGAGAGCAACATCCTGATATGGAAGAAAGAGAGAAGGGGGGGGGGGGAGAGAGAGATGCACCTGGATCTTGCATGTGATTTTTGACCCCTCAAAGTCCACTCCCAGTGACACACTTTCCTGAACAAAACCATGCCTCCTTTCAAATAGTGCTACTCCCTGGTGACTAAGTACTCAAATATCTGACTCTATGGGAGCCATTCTTAGTCAAACCACCACAAGCAGCAAGTCCTCCCTCCTCCTCCTCCCCTCTTCCTCCTACTCCTCCCCTCCTCCTCTTCCTCCTCTTCCTCCTCCTCCTCTTCCTCCTCCTCCTCCTCCTTCTTGTTTTTTCGAGACAGGGTTTCTCTGTATAGCCCTGGCTGTCCTGGAACTCACTTTGTAGACCAGGCTGGCCTCGAACTCAGAAATCCGCCTGCCTCTGCCTCCCGAGTGCTGGGATTAAAGGCGTGTGCCACCACGCCTGGCACAAGTCTTCTTAATATCTGGGTTAAAGTCTTAATAGACAGAGGAATGAAATATTGAATGAGCCTGGAGAACCTTACAATTCTTTTACTCTCCTGTAGATTACTGGATAGGCACATTTTGGGGTATTTTACAGTCAAAGTGAGAAGGGCTCCCTTTGTGTGCTTCTAGGGGAGTAAGGAAACAATGGTGCGATCGTTCAGCCAGGCACCGAGGCACACGCTTGGGATGCACGATGTGCAGGCAAGAGGACCAAGAGTTGGAGGTCACTGTCTGGCGAGTTTGTAGTGAGACTGCGTCAAACAAAAAACCCTAAGCATCACATTTACACAGAAGTGTAGTGCAGCCGGGCGTGGTGGCGCATGCCTTTAGTCCCAGCACTCGGGAGGCAGAGGCAGGCGGATTTCTGAGTTCGAGGCCAGCCTGGTCTACAGAGTGAGTTCCAGGACAGCCAAGGCTACACGGAGAAACCCTGTCTCTAAAAAGTAAAAAAAAAAAAAAAAAAAAAAAAAAGTAAGTTTAGTGCAAAGGTGTAAAAGGAACGGCCCTTTTCTGTGTGCTCCTGTGTGGGTTTGGTTACATAGTAGTAGCAACTATGTAAAAAATAAATTGCCTAGTTTTGAAAGCAACCACAGAGGATTATTTGGTGTTCAAACAGTCTTGACTACCCATCCCTAGGAGATACATTCTAGGAGATAAAAAGCCATTCTGAGAGCAAAAAGCCAGCATAATCTGAGATTATTCACTTATAATAATGATCCTGCTAGCACTAGAGAGACAGCTCAGCCACAAAGAACAAGCACTGTTCTTGCTGAGGACGGGACTTTGGTTCCCAGCATCCATGCCAGGTGGTTCACAGTCACCTGTACCTCCTGCTCCGGGGGATCTGGATCCACTGGGGACCCAGAGATCCAGGCTCTGTATGCATCTGTATGTGCATGGCATATCTACACAGTGACACATATAATTAATAAAATCTAAAAAAAAAAAAATAAATGGAGCTCCCGGCTTTTTGGATACTTTTATTTTATATCATTTCTATAAAACATATCAGAAAATAATGACCATGGTAGTATCAGTAGAAACCAGGGTTTCCAGCCAAATACAAAACAAAGAACAAGAATGAAACCCAAGTCAGAACACTGTAATCATCCATTTGAATTGGAAATAGGACTTTGGATTGATGATTTCTCTCTTCCTAAAACACACTTTCCCCAATTCAGCCGTTCAGCCCACTAAAGTGGTGTGTGCAGTCCCAAGAGCAGTGATTACCACCTTCAGACCTCAGGCGATGCTTTGCAAAGTTCTGTCCCTAGAAGACACCAGGCCTCTGAGAAAGGCTAGTCCAGGTCCTGGGCAGCAACATCTGGCTCTCTTGGACCAGAAAACGAGGACCCTGTTAAAGACTACTGAGGTCACACCAGACATAGGAGCACCCACTCACTATGGACGGACAATCGTGAGCTCCCAACAATAACAGACATGAGACTTGAATACATTGAATAAATATCCTTGAGCTGCGGAAATACTGTAAAAGGCAGTGACATCACAGGGGGCTGTGAGAGCACCCAGCTCATTACTCGGAAGGGAAAGAAAGAATTATACTGACTTTACTAGATAAGCCATATTCAAAAGAAAAAAAAATCCTTGATATTGGAAATTGAACCCAGGGCCTCAAGCAGGCTAGGCTAGTACTTTTCCACTGAGCTCCAGCCCCCAAAAGGAAAGCTGTTTTATATGTTTCTTGGACTATAATTCTGCACATGCCATAAAACACACCCATTTAACGTAATGGTTTTGCTATATTCATGAAATGTTGCCCTGCGAACTAAGATATGCCCTGCGAATCAAAATATGACATTATGGGAAAGCCCTGAGCTCAGTGCAGAATGTCAGACTCTGTTCATTGATGAGGCTTCCTCTTCTCAACCTGGGGGTCCCAGGCCCCACACCCTCCACCTGTGGAATGTCCCTTACTCTTGGTTAGGTTACAGGGTCAGCTTCCTTTCTTCCAGTAATAGCCTGATCAGCAAACACCTGAGATTCCTGGAATGTCTTCCCGTGCGAACGAGGCACCTCAGTATGTTAGCCTTCGGCCAATGACCTTTGCCCACCCTGGATGTTCCTAGCCCCTCCCCAAACAGTATATAATCCTTGATTCAGCCCCAGTAAAGTTGACCTGTCTCCCCAAAATTGATCCCAGAATAACATAATTTCCCTTCATACTCATGGGCTATCTGAAACCCTGTTTATTGACTCTGTTCCCTTTGTCCCTGTGGGCCAGTGGCTAAGGACCCAGGGAGAAGGGAGCCTCACAATAAAGCTGTTACGAGCATTTACCATATCCCACTTCTAGAATATTGCCATCCTTAGAAGATGCTCTGAACCTGTAAGTAGTCATTCTCCATCTCTCTAGTTACAGTATCCACCAATCTCTGCTCTGGCTGTGGGTTTCCTTTTCCAGGCCCTTAAATTTAAAAAAAAATGCAAATAATATATATTCCTTTGTGAGGTTTTTTCAGCTAGCCCAACCTTCTCAAGGTTCATCCATGTGCGGTCGGCTCTTCATTCTATTTATATTGCTGAATAGTGTCAAAGCTCATTCTTGAAGATTCTCAGTTATAAACAAAGAGTGACTGACAGAAAAGTACCACTTTGCAGCGCCTTAATACAGTAACAAGATCAGTGATGTTTAAAACCGGTGTGATTGGAACCGGTAGGTCAAAGAGAAATATTAGTGGGTAAATGAAAAATGAGCGCATCAGACCAGTGAATCCTAAGCACGTGGATCAGTCCTGTGTTCCGTACGTCACCGACGACAGAGAGGTGAGCTGTGTGCATTCTTTAAAAGGATGAATTGCCGGCCATAGTTTCCAAAATCTGATCAGCCTCTGTCTGGGTTTAGTTTCCCACTTAGGAATTCAGGAGCTGGGGGCAGCAGGCTCTGCAGCTGCCACAGGAGTCACTGTACAGTAGTGCTATATAGTAAAGATATGGTATAGAACAGAGGGGGTGAGGCTTGGCTTAGATGACCAAGCCAGCTCAGTCGGTCAACCGGTTCTCAAGGGAGGGAGGGAGGATCGAAAAAGAAAACCAATTAGACAAAAATGATAGCCTGACTCCATCAGACCTGAGGCTGACGCAGCTCTATGTCTCTCCAGCCTGCTTTTATATCATCCTAGGCACATCCAAAATACATGGTCAGTTCTTAGATCAAAGACAAAGGAGTCAAGCAAAGTAGTAAACAGAGCCCCATGGTCACTGTTTCTGACATTCTTACCTGAGCCTACTTCCTTGTTGGAGCTCCGTGACAAATGCCAAATTCCTAGAAGTGGCACCAAAAGCTCTCAACACTTAAAGGATGAGGGTGGGCCAGTGGGATGGATCACCAGGTAAAGGCACCTGCTGTGTAGGTCTGACAACCTGAATTTGGTCTCTAGGACCCACAGTGGAAAGAGAGACCTGATTCCTGAAGGTTGTCTCCTGACTCCCCTGATGAATACCCAAACTGACACACTAATAATAAATTTATTTTTAATTTTTTAAAAAAAGAACCAAATGCAATATGAATATGGGTTCTGATGGAAACAAACTGACAAGAAAAAAGCTTTTTTTTGAGACTGTTGGAAAAATCTGAGCATGATAGGGTTTTGGGTGATGTTGTTTCGTTATCCTGTCTTAGCTCTGGGAATGGGCCGCACTACCAACTACCACCCAGGTTCCCTTTGCCCACAGATAAAAGACACAGACACACGGTTTTTCATTTCCAACTTGTCTTCTAGGCACACTTGCTGGGTGCTACTATATCCCGCCTGGAAAAGCCAGCCTTCATTACTACTCTTGGCTCTGCACCTCCCACCTGCCCTAACTCTAGTTGTTCAGTTGAATCTAGTCCCTGCTAAACACCCCCTGTAGGAGCGGCCTATGCGGCCATTCCATTTCAAATTTTTTTGACTTTTCTTCATCAGTAGTACAGAGAACTCTCGGAAGTCCCACCTATCCTTTCCACCCAGCGTTTGGCCCATGACTTTCTTAACTGACAGATCAAGAACCAATTGGGGAACAGGACCTTAGCAACAGACCCGCCCCTACGGGGTGATGTTAAGCAATGGCTGTAATTGTGTTAGAGTGATAATGACTTTTCAGTTATGTTCAGCAAAGTGGTCTCGTTACTGAAGATACACTAAGGTACTCATGGCGGTGTGTGTGTGTGTGTGTGATAGATGTGTGTGTGTGTGTGTGTGTGTGTGTGTGTGTGTGCGTGTGTGTGTGTGTGCGTGTGATAGATGTGTGTGGTTCTGCAAATGAAGCTGCTAGAGAGGGATTAGAGGCAGCAAGGCTGGTCTCAAGGAGATGGCTCTTAATACTGTGAAACTGAGAAGGCTTTTCTATACACTTTTCTATAAGGAATGCTCGAAATTTCCATGACAGTTTCTTAAAAAAAAAAAAAAAAAAAACAGCCAGGTGTGGTGGTGCACACCTTTAATCCCTGCCTCGGGAGGCAGAGGCAGGTGGATCTCTGAGGATGGCCAGGGCTACACAGAGAAACCCTGTCTCAGGGAAACCACCACCACCACCACCACCACCACCACCACCACCACCACCACCTCCACCACCACCACCACCACCTCCACCACCACCACCACCACCTCCACCACCACCACCACCACCACCACCTCCACCACCACCACCACCACCACCACCACCACCACCACCACCACCACCACCTCCTCCTCCTCCACCACCACCACCACCACCACCACCACCACCACCACCACCACCACCACCACCACCACACCACCACCACCACCTCCACTACCACCACCACCACCTCCACCACCACCACCACCACCACCACCTCCACCACCACCACCACCACCACCACCACCTCCACCACCACCACCACCACCTCCACCACCACCACCACCACCTCCACCACCACCACCACCACCACCACCACCTCCACCACCACCACCACCACCACCACCACCACCACCTCCACCACCACCACCACCACCACCACCTCCACCACCACCACCACCACCACCTCCACCACCACCACCACCACCACCACCACCACCACCACCACCACCACCAGCAACAACAACAGCAAAATATCAAGAGATCGGAGTATTGGCTCAGTGGTTGAGAGCATCTGAAGTTCTTGCAGAGGACCTGGATCCAGTTCGCAGCACCTACGTGGCATCTTACGATTGCCTGCGACAGTACTATGGAATCAGATGCCCTCTCCTGGCCTCCATGGGCAGTGCACACACACACAGTGCAATTACATACATGCAAGCACACACCCATATACATAAAAATAAAACAAACCTCAACCATCTGAGGTTTGTGAGGTCCACAAGCAATTTTATATAGAAATACAGCTTGTCAGAAGGATACACTTTTCTGAGAAAAATAAATTTTTAACTGATTTTCCCCCCTTTCTTAAATTGTTAAGATTTTAATCCCAGCACTCGGGAGGCAGAGGCAGGCGGATTTCTGAGTTCGAAGCCAGCCTGGTCTACAGAGTGAGCTCCAGGACAGCCAGAGCTATAAAGAGAAACCCTGTCTCGAAAAACCAAAAAAAAAAAAAAAAAAAAAAAAAAAAAAAAAAAAAATTGTTAAGATTTGTTTTGGTCTTTTTGACTCTGAAAAGTTCTGGGGTCTTTTGCTAAAGACAAAGACAGACATTCAAATACCTCCCCTCCCCCCTACACACACACCAAAGAAAACCAAAACAATTGTTAGCAATGAAAATGCCAGCATGGAAAATGAAGACGGTCAAATATGAACGTGTATTCCTCCTACATGAAGACATACTCAAAACTTCCTTGAAGATGTTTGTCCACTCCAGGGATCCATATTTTAAAAATGGATCTAAATTTCCTCTTTCTTTTTTTCTCCCAGATGTTCTTTTTGTTTTTTTTTTTAAATCTTAAATTGAGTTTATTTCTCTCCGTGTATGATTGTGCGCGCACGTGTGTGTACATGCCCATCCATCATGCTGCACATATGTCAATCAGAAGAGTCAGTTTTGGGGCTGGTGAGATGGCTCAGTGGGTAAGAGCACCCGACTGCTCTTCCGAAGGTCCAGAGTTCAAATCCCAGCAACCACATGGTGGCTCACAACCATCCGTAACGAGATCTGGCGCCCTCTTCTGGAATGTCTGAAGACAGCTACAGTGTACTTACATATAATAAATAAATAAAAAAAAATGAAACTAAGTCTTTGGGTTTAATGAAAGGGGATTAATTTCAAAAAAAAAAAAAAGAAGAGTCAGTTTTTTCATTCTGCCATGTAGTTCCTGGGGCTTAACTACAGGTACTTAGGCTTGGCAGCGAGCACATTTACAGACCGGGTCATCTCATTGGCCCTCAGATTTTCTTCAGGGATCGGCTAGAGAGTTGGAAACAGATCTATATCCAGGTCTTAGCTCTCACCTATGAGCTAGCTAGTGTGATAGAAAACAAACGTAAACTCTGAACCTGAGTTTCTTCCACGGACACAGGAGTCATTAGTTAACAGCATCTGCTTCATTGGCTCGTGATGAGAACTACTTCAATCGTGGTTCATACGCGGTGAGGTTTAAATTGCTTAGCATAGTTTTTCTGGAAGCCTAAGTGTGTGTGTGTGCACACAGAGACACACAGAATGTACTGGAAGCACACACATGAACCGTTGGCAGTTGCCACACGCCTTCTGTCTTCCCATAAACCCCAGCTAAGACACAGAACTGTTTCAGTGTGAGGAATTACTCCTCTGGAGGTAATGTGTGCAGACGGTTGAAGCAAGCACTGCCAGACGTGTGCTCAAGACGGCCTGGGACATGTGCGCTGTAAAGGAAAGTCACTGGTGTGAGACGCCATGCCTGTACAGTGTGTTCTGGTCCTGTGACATCTGTAACATCACCACAATTGTGGTTGGCCTTGAAACTACAGTTCGTTTTTTTTTTTTTTTTTTTAACTCTGAAGAGGATGTTAACGGTTGAAATGCATTCAGAGGCTGTGTTCCCTAGAGGATCTGGGGATCCATTCTGGCTTCTTCCTATTCTGATGGTGGCTGGTGCTCCTTGGCTAACGGGACAGTCATTTGTGACCGTCTAGGATCTTGATTGGGTTCATTTTCTCCACCAATTAAATCTCTGGAAAAAAATTCGGACACAGCAGGTACTAACAGACATTATTACAAATGAAGTAGTGCTCATGTGGAATGATGGTGCATGCACACATACAACACACACACACTCACTTGCAAAACAAAAGCGCACACAGAGAAAAATGTCCCCCACTCTCACCTACCCAGGGCAGAGAGGGTACCAAAATCCAAATCTCCTGGTGGGCGAGGAAGAAGCCAGAAGTTCACCATCTTCCTTACCTGTCTGTGACCCTTTTCTTACCTGTCTGCCTGTTGGGGATCTGTATAGCAACTGGTCCCTCCGAGTCTGTGGCCTTTGCCTTAGCCAACTTTGACCTCTCTTGCACTCCATCTCTCATGTGAAACCCTTGTGATGGTCCCCTTGGAGACAACCCATGGCCTCAGCATAAGATCCTGAGTTTATACCTACAGAGATCCTTTTCTTATTCCGCTCCAACAGATGGGTTCTGGGAACTGAATCTCTGAAGGCTCCTACCCAGCCTGCCACATCGTAATAGCGCGTTCTCAAAAGTGGGCAGACAGTGACTGCTGTTGCTGCTTGTGTGGACCCTGCTGCCTGCTTGTCTGCTGGCCGGCCGGCCTGCCTACCAGGGAAAGCATTTACTTAGCATTCTGAATGGATACTGAGAATTTGATCAGAGAGCATGAGAGAGAGAGAGAGAGAGAGAGAGAGAGAGAGAGAGAGAGAGAGAGAGAGAGGTGAGCTGCTCCTCATCTCGGTCCTACTGTGAATTATCTTGATTTGTTTAATATCAGATCATTTTTCACTAAAAGGCCAACTTGTGGGTATGTTCCAGGGCACACTCTACTAATATTTGACTCACTCTTGACCTCCAGACTGAATAGAAGGGCTCTGGGTTTGAGCCAGGAGAACCCGAACAATACAGCATGGAAACCAGACAAGGGCGCCTTTGCCCCCTCAGCTGGACAAGCGATTATCTCTTAAGCAATGGACTCATTCATTTGAGAACCTAAAGATTCTGCCCAGCATGGCCTGAGGAGAGCTCTGGTGTGCAATGGCAGCCTTTATTGCCACTTTGTCGAATCTAGGAGCAGCGGTTGGCAAGTGGGTTTGGTAAATATTGCTCCAAAGCATTTACGTTTCAATAGGAAACAGATGCCAGGCATCCCCATTAGTGGGGCTGTTCAGAGTCATCGGAACAAAACACAAACCCACTCCTTGGTAGAGCCAAGATGCCTAGGAAGGCCAGGGAGAGGGGGGAGGCAGTGGGATGGGAAATGGGAATCTGTAAAGCCTGTGCGCAGTTTGCCGTTGGGGAAGACTTTCATTTTAGCAAAAGTGGCTACAAAATGATCTATTTATCACCAGAGGGATACAGAAACACAGTTATAATGGGAAGCGTGAGTCACCACCCTCTTGTTCAACCAGAGAACCAAGTGACTTCGAGGCAGAATAAAGTTATTTCATTTGTAGCTCTTAAGCACATGATGTTCTCTGTCTGCTTGTGCCCTTGGGGTAAAAGGCCAAGTGTCAGTTCTGGTCTGAGGTGGCCACAGGCTTTATGACTTGCCGTTTGTCTGAGGCTCCTTTTCAATGTATTAACGACACTCATAATGCCCACTAAGGGCCGGGCACCAAGCACTGAGCTCTCCTTGACTTGGTTCATCCCCCTGTTACCCTTAAGAAAAGTGTAATTCTCTCCGTATTAGAGACGAGGAGGCTGAAGATTAGGAAGCTTGGCCTCCTACCTGAAGTCAGTCTCAGCCCGTAGGTGTCATGAGCCGTGACCATGAGTTCAGCTGTCAATCACTTGCCTTATTGTCCTGTCGGGTGAGACTCACCCCCTTCTCCTCCCCACCCCAGTTACAAACTGCTGTGGCAGAATCCGTCTGGCCACAGCAATGGGGATCAGCCTCAGGGGAAAGGATCCATGTGCAGAGCTGAGCTGTCGAGTGGCAGTGGGTATTTATGAGTTTCTCACTGCCTGCCTCTCTTCAACTCTTTCATATTTCTAAGTGAGGCTTCAGGACAGCGTCCAGTAGCTTCCTAGGAAGAGAGAGCAGTATATTATCCACACACGTAAAGGGAGTTCCAGCTTGTTTCCTAACAAGATACGGTTTTCCCCTTCAGGTTCTCACTGATATATTAACACCTCCATTTTACAGTGTGTGTGCAGCAGGTGCCCTAGTTCCCCGAGACAGTACATAGAGTTCTATATTCCCTGTTGTTTCTTCAATAAAGATCTATGGAACCTCTCCCTGCCAGGGTCCAGTCCAGGCCTGGAACCACAGCTCTGAAGATATCAGGCTATGTCCTTGGCCTTCCACCATTGACAGGGTTCAGAAAGGTTATTGTCTAATTTCTTTCTTTTTTAAAAGATTCATTTACTTATTATTACACATATTTGGCCTGCATACATGCCTGCAGGCCAGAAGAGGGCACCAGATCTCATTTCAGATGCTTATGAGCCACCATGTGGTTTCTGGGAATTGAACTCAGGACCTCTGGAAGAGCAGTCAGTGTTCTTAACCACTGAGCCACCTCTCCAGTCCTATTGTCTAGTTTTTAAGCCAGGCAGCTCCTCCACTGCAGTCTATTCAATATTCGAGCTGGACACCACCCTGCTAACCTGTCCACCCTCTACCCCTTGAAAGTTCCCAAGCAAATGTCGCCACACATCTCTATGTCCTCCAGGGGGCACTACAGTCCCTCATTGAAAAACACAAAAGAGAGTTGGCCTTTTAACAGATTATGTGTGGGTGGAGTCAACATCAGGTTCTGTCTTGGGTAGGGTGGGTGTTGGTCTTTACTCTAGGGATTTGTCCCATGCCTAGGACAGTGTAAGAAGGAGTTTGAAAAGAATTGGAGAGGTGGCTCAGTGGCAAAGTGCTTGATGAAGAAACATGAAGAGTTTAAATACCCAGCATTTTCATAAAAAGCTAGATGTGCGGGGCTGGAGATGGCTCAGCAGCTTAGAGCACTTGTTGCTCTTGCAGAGCACCCAGGCTCAATTCCCAGCATCCAGAAGGTGGCTCACAACCATTCATAGCTCCGGTTCTGGGCTATCTGATGCCCTCTTTTGGCCTTCCTAACAGGTGATGTAAGGACCTTGAATTGGGCACAAGACCACACCCCCCCTCCCCGCCCTAAGACCAAGTTCTCAGCACAAAGGAGATTGATTTGCTCCAGAGGGACAGAGGATGGGTATTAAGAGACAAAGACAGGAGATAGAAGATGAGGGAGAAGGGGAAGGGAACAAGGGAGGCAGAAGGGATATTTGCACTGGATGGACAAAGAACTGCCTCTGGATAGAGATGAGACAGACACGGCCCATAGGCGAATGGCAGTTTATAAAGATAAAAGAGGAAATCTTGTGTTCGGATGAGCTGTTTAATTTTAATTGGGCGTGTTAATTAGGTGAGCCAAAGGGGGCTTTTGATTGCTGGACTTCAATGCTTTGATAGCTGAACCTTGGTAATCAGCCTTAGGAGAAGGAAGTGGCCAAGGCAGAGGGGATATGGTAGAAGGGCAAAAGGTAAAACTTGCCATCAACATGTCTGCCGTGTTTGTCATACTTGGGCTGGTTAAAGCCCTTCAGTGACTATCCCAGAATGCCTGTGTGACCAGAGCTGTCAGGACAGAGCCCAGGCTGCCGCAGTCCTAGTAATCTTAAACAGATAAGCACTAGAGAGATGAGCAGAAGGGGAGATACAAACACACACAAGGACAAGAGACAGAGAGTTCGGTAGGTTTCCAAGTCAGAGCAGCAGAAACAAAGCCCAAGCACCGCCCAGCCACCGGTCCTTCTCAGCCTCCTTTCTCAACTTGCTGGAGCTACATGCAGCTCTGCTCCCTCATGGGGACAGACCTAGGAAGCAGCGGACAAGACACTGTAAGCAAGAGGGCAAGCCTGTGCTAATGTATCGCCCCAAGCCCAGGCCATTTATGCTTTTCTGGAAGGAAATATTCTTGAGGCTGAAGGTACTTGGCCTTGTAATTATTCCTTGTTTTTTTTTTTTTTAACTTAAATGTTTATCTTTGTATTAGTCTGTTTTCTGTTTCTGTAACAGAATACTAGAAGCTAGGTGCTTTGCAAAATAAAGAAGTTTGTTCAAGTTATATATGAAGCCTCAAATTAGGCAGCCCCATCTGTTTGGCTTCTGGTGAGGGCTCCTTTGGTGGCCTCTGAACATGGCGGGTGGGATAAAGATGAAAATGGGGGTGAGGAGGAGTGATCCTGGCAAGACAGAAAGTCAGAGAGATACTCAAGCTTACTCATTTATTTTTACGTGTGTGTGTGTGTGTGTGAGTGAGCTCAAAACATGTTCACATGTAGGTCAGATTACAACTTGTAGGAGCTCACACTTCTTTCATCTGCAGTTCTGGAGATGGAAATCAGATCATCAGGCTTAGCTGCAGGAGCCTTTCCTCACAGAGCCATCTTACTGTCTCCAAACTACTCTTTTGTAACAACAAGCTCTCTCCTGCCTGCACCAGACCCGCATCAATCCTGTGATCCTGTAAACAACGCTCATTCCACCTAGCTTCGCCTCTTCTCAATACTATCACATTGTGGACCACGTTTCCAGTACGTGACACTGGGGGACAGACCCCTAAGGAGTAGGTAAGTACTAACAGGAGTTAGTCACTGAGACTCATGAGCACAAAGGAAACTAGACCTTGTTGGAGAGACCAAGATCAGCTTGTCTTCTGAGAACAGGTGTTCTTCCCTTGCTCTTCATTTGTATCTATCTGCTGCAACAAATGATCCCCAACTAGGTAGCTTTGCTGAGTAGAATCTATTCTCTCTCTGTTTTGGAGACTACAAGTCTGATGAGAGACTAGCAGGCCCATTCCCTCCAAAGAGTCCGTTCTTTGGTTTCCTCAGCTCCTTGGTGGCTGTCGGTATCACAACTCCTTCCCCCACCAGCCCCAGAAGCCTGCCCCCTTTGCCTCCATTTCCCACTGTCTTTTCCTCTTCTGTTTTTTTTCTTTTAAGATTTATTTATTTTATATATGTGGGTACACTCTCACTGTCTTCAGACAGACCAGAAGAGGGCATGGGATCCTGTTACAGATGGTTGTGAGCCCATGTGGTTGCTGGGAATTGAATTCAGGACCTCTGGAAGAACAGTCAGTGCTCTTAACCACTGAGCCATCTCTCCAGCCCCTTTCCTCTTCTGTCTGATGCAGGACACTTGTTGTGGATGTAGATCCACCTGGACAATCCAGGATGACCCCATAAGGACCTTACTTTGCTCTTGGTTTTCAAGCACTGATTTCCAAACATAGATATGTTTATTGCCAGCTTCCAGAGATCTAGGTACAGATCATCTTGTCTGCGCATCAGCAGTCATTCAACCGAATATCATCCTTTGTAGTAATTGTAATAGTAACGACGGGGTTTCTTTGGATTGGCAAGATGGGTTAGTGGGTAAAGGTGCCTGCTGCCAAGCCTGACAGCCTGAGTGTGATCCCTGGAACCCACAAGGTGGAAGGAGAGAACCAATTCCTGCTCTCCCAACATGCACTCTGATTTTATATCTATATCTATATCTATATCTATATCTATATCTATATCTATATCTATATCTATATCTATATCTATATCTATATCTATATCTATATCTATATCTATATCTATATATCTATATATATATCACTCATATATGAAACAGGATCTCATTATATAGCTCTTGCTGTCCTAGACCAGGCTGGTCTGGAACTCAGAAATCCACCTGCCTCTGCTTCCCGAGTTCTGGTTTTAAAGCCATGCATTACTGCAACCAGCAAATAAATATAATCTTAAAAGTTAAAGCTTGGGTTCTTTTGTTGGTTTGTTTTGCTTTGCTTTTTGAGACAGGGTCTCACAATGTAGCCCCGAGTACTCCAGAGATTACTCTGCAGGCTAAACCGGCTTTGATCTGACAGAGATCCACGTAGCCTCTGCCTCCCAAATCCTGGGATTAAAGACACAATGTTAAAGTTAAAAAAAGCAACAGCAAACAGGTGATGGAAGGGATGAGCTTCTAACCCCAGATCAGGGACCACTTTTGTGAGACTGTGTCTTTAGAAATCCGGATGGGAAGGTTGGAGGCAGGAGGATTCTGGGCAGAGGGGCCAGTATATGTAGGAAGGAACGGGGTGAAGGTAGCAAGCTGGCAGTCACTTTAAACAGTGAGTTGTTCCTGGGCGGACTGGACACCACTCTCCCAACCCTGCTGGGGACTTATTTTCTTTACCTTGTTTCTGACAGCACATTCCGTGAGGGGGAAAGATTGGCCACTTTCTCCTCTGTTGCAAGTTCCCAGGTACCGGGTTCTCTCCTTTTGTGCGTTCATCTGTAGCAGTGACATTGAAACTTATTAATATTAATATTTCTAGGATGGATCCGCGGGCTGGAGGTAGACCAACCTAAGGGTCACAACAACTCGGCCAGGACAACTGCAGAACTGGAACTAGATACAATCCGGAGCTTTATATGTGGCCTCCTAAAAATACTCAAGGGAAGTAAATTTATAACCTATAGCCATGTTCCCTAAAATTCCCAAAGAGATTTAAATGCTGTACAACCATCCATCCATCCATCCATCCACCCACTATGTCTGCCCCAACAAAAATGAAGGATATTTTCCTTCTCCTTCAGTATGCGGCGAACTCAATAACACTCATCCTGTTTTTCCTCCAAAGATTTATCTTTACTTGCCTGTGCACACATATGTACATGTGTGCCCACGCAGTCCAGCAGAGGGCATCAGATCCACTGGATCTTCATTGGTAGCACAGCAGTGGCTCTTAACCAGCAAGTGGCCGGTCCAGCCCTCACTAATACCTCTCCTCTAACCCTCACCAGTGGAGAGAGAGCCTGTGTGGTTAGAGATGAGGCCCTGGGTGAGCCACCTTCTGAGATGATCTGTCAGTCAAGCTCTCCACGGCCTCCAGTCCCACAGGAAGGCATCCTGAGCCTAAGGACTAAGGACAAGACACCTAGAGCCACAGAAACTGAGCTAAGCTTCTCTGAAGCCCCTGATCTGCAGGAAGCAGGAGATAATAAATCCTCATTGTCTTAGTCTTGGGGTGGCTTTGCAGCTGCAGATGACCAAGTCTGTCTCCTTCTCTGATTTAGCTTTCCTCACCCTATGGAATTGTCCTCAGTCTATCAGCTTGTTTCCTGCCCCTGCTGCTTTCCCAGACTCCCCCACCCCTCACTCCCACTGTATCCACGCCCCCTCCCTAAGCTCTTCTTACTTTTATTCTTTTTTTTTTTAATTATTTATTTATTATATGTAAGCACACTGTAGCTGATTTCAGACTTACCAGAAGAGGGCGTCAGATCTCATTATGGATGGTGGTGAGCTACCATGTGGTTGTTAGGATTTGAACTCACGACCTTCGGTAGAGCAGTCAGTGCTCTTAACCACTGAGCCATTTCACCAGCCCCTTATTTTTATTCTGTTTAGCTTATTCTATTGCAAATCCCTGTTCTTAGTTCTCTGGCTCTTCCAATCATTGTCTGATCTCCCTAGTAAGACTCCAGGAGCAAGGATGATGTGCGGGAGAAAGGAAGCATAATTAATGTTAACTTTTTTTTTTTAAGTGGGGGAGGGAACACCACAAACATTCATCCATGAGTCAAGTTTTTTTCCCTATTACGACTTAGTATCAAAACTGCCAATGTCCTCAATGTAAGTCTGTATTTTATTCTAAAATCCCGACCCCAGTGTTTCTCTCCTTCCCTTTCTCCTTCTCTCCCTCCTGCCTCTCTTTCTCTTGCTGATTCTAGGGGATTGAATTTAGGGCCCTCATGCCTCCTAGGCAGGCATTCTGCAGTTGAGCTGTATCCCCAACCCTAGCATCCCATTTTTAAAGGAGAAAATGGAGGCTCAAAGAGTTAAATCATTTGCCCAAAGTTGCAGAGCTATGAGAAAAGACCAAGTGTCAAAGGTCTGCGTAACTAAAAGCCCAGGGCTCAAGTCACTGTTCATCTTAATTCTGGCTGATGTTTAACAAAGCCACAGGGCTGACTGGCCACAGGTTCCCTGCCAGCCAGGACACTTAAAAGTCCCTGTTCCCTAATCTGCCGCGGGCCCGGAAAAGATTCAGGATATCCTGGATAATGAACTCATGGTGGCCTTGCTCTTCCTTCAACCCCAGGCAGAATCTGCACGTGGAAAATTCCAGGAAAGTCTTGACTGGGGAGTAAAATCTAATTTGTTTATCACCCCCCCCCCAAAAAAAAAACCCAGCTACCAAAGTAAGCAAGTTAACAAAAACACCAAAAACACAGAGGAACCTGTTACCCTGTTGTTGCCAGTCCCATTGTCAGGTGTGCTGGGCAGGACCGTTTGCGACTGAAATGGGCGCCTCATTGCCTCATTTGAAAGGGAAACCTTCTCTATCCCCAGGTCTGGCAGAGAAAAGCAGCCACCTTTGGTGGCTGGGTCACGTTCGGAGCTTCAGGAAGGGCATGTGGTTTAAAAACAATAACAACCTTGGAGCTGCTCCTCCCTCCTCCCTCCTCCCTCCTCCTCCTCCTCCTTTAATATAACAATTATGAAAGTAGCACAATAGAGCACAGGGGGAAATTACTCTTTAACGGTGCCCGATACACTCATGCACCGACTGGGGTCCTTGCGTTCGGATGGATCCTTAGATCCCCAGTTGGGCCCCAGATGTTGAAATCTCTAGTGCTCAAGATCTTGTTTTTGCCAGTGGAACCCACCCTGTCCGCAGCCAGGACTCTGTTCCAGGATCTGGGAGTTTCCTCTGTTCTCCCTCCACCAGTCCCGCTGGCTAGACTTCTTGAGGATATGGAGTCTTTGCCCACGTGCTGTTTGTGTTTAATCTGCAATGCCATTGTCTGCTCTTCTCTTCTCCCTCCTCCCTCCTCCCTCCTTTTTTTCTCTCTCACTTTGTCCTGTGGTTACCTGGAGCCATTACAGAATACTCCCGGAAGCAGACATGATTTCTTTCAGGAGTAATTCCAGTAGGTGGACCGTCCATCTGTATATCTGGGCCAACGGCATTTCAGTGGGTATGGTTTACTCAGGGCCCGAGCAGAATCTTCCGTGAGCTTGCAGAGCTGGGCTGTCTGTCTCTTGCTTTCCCTGCAGAGTCAAGCTCTGTCTGTCTCTTGCTAGCCTGTCTTCAGCCTTATCCTGTTTTACAAGATTAGTAAGCCACAGTGTGGCTGTTCCTTCTACCTTCTTTCTATCTGAGTCCCGGAGTAAGAGGCTCCCGGAGCCATGCTGAACATACCTACCTCAGCAGCTAACTTAAGTGCAAGAAATAAGCTTTCAAGCAAATCTAGGGGCTGAAGAGATAGCTAGTTTAGCTTGGTGGTTAAGAGCACTTTGTATTCTTATGGAACATCTGGGTTGAATCGGCAGGCACAACTGTTTGCAGTTCCAGGGTCTCTGACGCCCCCTTCTGGCCATGTCCGGTACTGCATACATGTGGAGTACATCAAAGCAGACAAGACGCCCATACGCGTCTTGTCTAATAAAATAAAATTAACAACAAAATACAGTTATATTTATTTATTTTGTATATCTCTCTCTCTCTGTGTAGGTTTCTCTCTGTGTGAGTTGGTTTTCTCCTCCCACTATTTGAGGCTCTGAGGTGGATCTCAGGTCTTTAGCTTCGCTCTAAGTGCCTTGCTAACGCCGCCGAGGATGTGGTGACGGATGTTCACAGAATGTGGAGAAGAACTTAACGAGGGTCTGGAGACCCCGCTGTTCACCCCTTACCTCTTCCAGCTTCTGTGACTCGAGTCTCTGTTCACTCCTATGTTGTCATCATCATTTGCAATGATGGTGGATCTGATGTGGTTTGTACTTCTATGCCTAACCTCTCTGTCCAGAGGGGTCTTCCAAGAAGTTGATTCTGTACTCACTTGATGTGGTCAGATGTGGAGGCGGGGTTCTTGCCAGGATCATGGGAGGGGGCATCTAGATTGTATCCCAATACCCACAGCTACTGGAACAGGTGGCATTTGCAATGCTTGGTGTCAGTGTGAAGAGCTCACTGTATTGGAGGGAAGGCAGCCATGGGAATGAGGTAATTTTATCTCAATAAATCTCGAGTCCCTGAGAACATAGCTTTTCTACCTTACAGGAACACCTCAGAACACACACTTAGGTGGTTAGTTATTACCCCGGGTTTTGCTGCTCTTTACCTAGGGCTATGTAGTTTCTTTCCTCTGGGTCTCCATCTCCATCTCCATCTCTGTCTCTGTCTCTCTCTGCCCCCCTCTCTGTCTATCTCTGTCTCTCTGTCTCTCTGTTTCTCTCCCTTTCTCTCTCTGTCTCCATTTCTCTCTCTGTCTCCATTTCTGACTCTGTCTCTGTCTCTGACTCTGTCTCTCTCTGCCCCTCTCTGTCTCTCTGTCTCTGTTTCTCTCCCTGTTTCTCTCTGTCTCCGTTTCTGATTCTGTTTCTGTCTCCATATCTGACTGTCTCTTATCTCTCTTTCTCTTTGCAGTGAGAAATACAGCTCTCATGAGGCCCGAATGACCCTTATAAACAGCTTCCTGTGTTCTCTTCCTAGAGGCAAGCCAGATGGGAAACCATATAACCAGAGGCTAGTGTCCTGGCAGTGATGCTGGGATATACTAAGACTTCCCAGGCTTACTTGAAATCATGCTGTTAACAGCTTTCAGCCTTTGGCACAATGAGTCCCTCTGGAAATCTCAGTGAAGGTACGGGCACTGTTCTTCAGAAATGTGTTCTATCACACATACTCTTTGGGGAGGTTCACGGAGCTCTAGGAAACCATCCATGGAACACTAGGTTCAGCTCTCGAACATTAAATATGTCATCTTGCCAAGAAAACCCAGACCAGCATCCACTGCCATGTGGGGTGTGTGGATGGCCACTACCCACTCTTCTTGTATGGTCCCTTCTCTGCCTATCACCCATTTGTGACCAACCTTTCTTTCTTATGGGCACATTCCATGCTAGGCACCTTAAAGGTGTTGGAACTCAGGTTGTCAGGCCAGCTGGCCTTTTATTTTTTATTTCGATACCAATAACCCACAACATACATCTTTAGGCACTGGACAGGAGGCCAAAGTATCTCATAAGGAATACTGCAAGAAGGAGTAAAAAAAAAAAAGAAAGAAAGAAAGGAAGGAAGAAACAAACAGAGACTCCCAGGTGCCACTGATTCGTCCAAGGACAAGGGCTGGAAAGAGCCAGCACCTTTGGGACAAGTCCAGCAGCTTCCTAGTCTTGTAGCAGGTGCTCTGAGCCACCCGACCCGGAAGGACCTGGGCTTGTGCTGTGGCCATGAGGATGTCCTTAGGCCATGGAAATCAGAGGGGACCTGGACTGAAGAGGTCAGGGCCCCAGAGTCTCCGCGAGAGTCTAGTCTTCTCCGAGGTGAAAGGAGAGGTCCGTGGGGCTACCGCAGTAGGCGGGAGGAAGATGGTTGTTCCTCTTTCTCGAAGCCTGGCCTCCATCTTCAGGGGATGTCCCGCCAGGAAGCAAGCGGGTTGGAAGGAGCCCACAGCCCTTGGCGCCCGCAGAAAACCCTGGCGCGCAGCCCGCCTGGCTCCCTCCGCGGCTCCTGCTCCGCTTCAGGCTGCGCGGTAGCGCTGGCTGCAAACCCGACCGAGAAAGTAGGTCAGCCTGCGGCCAGCAGCCTCCTGGACAGGTTCCTGCCTCTCCGGAGCCCGGGCTCCCTCCCCTGCCAAGCCTCCTCCTCTGCTGTTCCCTCCCGCCTCGGCTCCATCAACCCCAGGCAGCCAGTCACCACCTTTGGGGAGGCAAAGCGCTTGTGTAAAGAAAAATCAAAAGATGCAATAAACTTCACACTGGAGAAAACCAAAAATCTCACTACGGAGGAGGAAGTACCATAGTTAACAGAGAACGGACATCAAGCAGGTGTATCTTATTGTATGGGTATATGCAGTTAGAGGAAAAGAATAACTATCTTATTAAAACGAGACTTAAAATAGGTGCTTTTAAGATGAAAAAAAAAAAAAAAGGAATCACTTTAGAGATTTTATTTGGATCCAAGAAACTACAGTGAAATGAGAATTGTTGAATTTTAAGTAAATTAATTTTACTACAGGATGTACAATAAAATATTCTTTATTCCTTTGAGAAGGACTCAAAAAGAAAATTGAGAAGGGGGAGGAGACAGAAAGGGGTGAATTAAGTGGCTGGAGATTTTTTTTTTTTTAAAGCTCAGGGTTTCAATTTTAGCTAGTTAATTAATTCCTGCTAGGGGACGAGAAAGCATTTAGCACGAATCTTTCCTCCTTCCCCTTCTTTTGCTTCTTGATTTGTAAGTTATATTATGGTTACTTTTAATTTTTCACTTTTATAACATCAATGTTGAGTTTCATAAATGTATTTCCCATCCTTCTTTACTGTTGGTTATTTACTTATCTGTATTTTTAAAAAGACAGGCTGGCCTTGAACCTCTGTCCTTTTGCCTCCACTTAAATTTTCTTTTAATTATTATTTTTATTTTATGTGTATGGGCGTCTTGCCTGCACATATGTCTGTGCACCATGCATTTGTCTGGTGCCAGCAGAGGCTAGAAGAGGGTATTGGATACCCTGGAACTAAAGTTATAGACCACCGTGTCCTCTCCCTCTCCTCTTCCTCTCTCCCTTCCCTCCCTCTCTCTCTCCCTCTCTGGTTCTCTTGCTCTCCTGCTGCTTGGTTTTAGAGGTCAAAGGACAAGTTGGCACAGACTTGTTGGCAAGGGCTTTTACCTACCTGAGCCATGCCAAGAGCTCCATAATCTGTGTTTAGACACACTCCTTATCACTCACCCTCAGTTTTTGTTTTGTGAGGTGGATACTGTCGTGGTTTGCAAAACAGGCTCTCGTGAAGCCCAGGCTGGTTTTAGATTTGCTATATAGCTAAGGAGGACCTGGAACTTCTAATCCTTCCACCTCTGAGTGCTGGAATTCTGGGTGTTTATCAGCATCCCAGGTTTCCTCGGTTTGTATTCCTGAGAGTCTCTCTCTCTCTCTCTCTCTCTCTCTGTCTTCGAAGACAGAGTTTCTCTGTATAGGCCTGGATGTCCTGGAACTCACTCTGTAGACCAGGCTGGCCTCGAATTCAGAAATCTGCCTGCCTTTGCCTCCCAAGTGCTGGGATTAAAGGCGTGCCCCACCACTGCCCAGTGAATTGCCATCTCCTAATACCTGGATTACATTTTAAAATTGTTCAGTAATGATCCATGAATCTTGTTTATCTTGAGGAAGGAATATTGGGCTGGGTATAATATTTTCAAGTTAACCTCCCGCTTCCCGTACTTAGACCTTTGTGACCGTTATCCTAGTATGGGTTCTTTTTTTTTCTTTTGTTTACATTTTAGGAAAATAATATGTGTATCTCCAGGTATATCTTATATCTGTTGGATTGTCTATCTAAAAAAAAAATCATTCAAACACAGTAGACGTTTTCTCTATTGTTTCTGTTAACTTCTCTAACAGTTCTAACCTACTTCGCATTTTAATTGTAATACAGATCTTTTCGTTGTTGGCCTCTGTAATTTATTACTTCCAGAGTGCTGTTGTGTGAATCCTCAACGTGTTTCCTAAAATCTCCATTAAAAACCATCTTAGCGGGGCCTGATGTACACACCTGTAACCAAGAGGCTGAGACAGGAGGACCACACAAGTTCGAGGTCAAGCTAAACTTATTTATCAAAACTCTACCTCAATTTAAAAAAAAAAGCATAGTGTTGTTTTTATCCACTTCTTTGGAATTTATTTTTTAAAATTGAGATTTGTACTTGTATTTGTTGTTCTGTAGTCTGAACTTGCTCCCTCCTTCCCTCCTTCCTTTCGTCCCCCTCCGTCCCCCTCCGTCTCCCTCCCTCCCTCCCTCCCTCCCTCCCTCCCTCCCTTCCTCCACACCTCTTCCCTGACTCCATCTCCACATCACTCTTTTCTTTCCTGTCTTATGCTGGCTCATGCTTTGGAAATGGATCCAGCTTTGTGATCATATACTGAACATTTTCTGGACTCTCTTCCTACCCTTCCACAAAACCAGCTGTTTCTTCTGAGGACTGTGTTTTGAGTACGAGGTGTTTGTTCCAACCACTGGTCTGTGGCCTGGGGAGATGGTGGGCGGGGAGAGAGAGAGACATCAGAGGTTGCCAGACACCTCCAGTCATCAAGAGTATGCCACTCAGCTGGGTGACTCTGTATGGGTTCCTGAGGTGGGGTTGGCAGAGGCAGCAGGACTGAACCTGGGCAGTTGGATAGGCAGATAAGGTTGGGACTGGAGTGGGTGGGACTGGAGTGGGTGGGACCAGAGTGGGTGAAGGTGGGGAGGGTGGGGAGTCCAGTCAGCATCTTCATTTGGAACCTTTATTTCTTTTCTTTTTAAGATTCTGCTTTTGGAGATTATAATAAAATTATATCACTTCTCCCTTCTCTTTCCTTCCTCCAAATTTCATCTCTATCTATTCTTTTTTTCTCTCGTGTTCCTCACCCTCTCTCTATTTCTTCCCAGCAAACATTTCTTCTGTTTCTATATCAGTGACAAGATGAGTTAGCTTTTGATACATAAGGCATGCGTGGAAACTGTTGATTTACTGTCAAGACTTAATCAGGGAGAGGGTGGCTTGCAAGCAAGGTCATGTGATTCTTTTTGTTTTACTTCAGAGGTGTGTGTGTGTGTGTGTGTGTGTGTGTGTGTGTGTGATGAGTGCAGGTATGGGTGCATGCACACCATAGAGTGAGAAGTCAGAGACCAGCCTTGGTCCCTTCTCACCGTGCTTTGAGACAGGATCTCCCTAGCTTAGCTGCCTGGGAGCTTATGGAGATGTTCTTGTGTCTGCCTCCCACTTTGTCACAGTAGTGAAGGGGTTACAGACCCTTGCACTACTGTGCCAGGCTTTTGTGTGAGTTCTGGGGATCCAAACTTTGCTCAGTTGGCATGAGTGCCAAGTGCTTGACCCATTGATCCATCCTCCTCCCAGCCCTCCTGATTTTTTTCTTTGTAATTGATTTTTTTTTAACTTTATAGCTTAGATCATCCTTCCTTGATATGGATAACATTTTCTTTTGCTGGTTGTGGTGGTTTGAATAAAAATGGCCCCTGTAGGCTCATAGGGAGTAACACTATTAGGAGGTATGGTCTTGTTGGAGTAGGTGTGGCCGTGTTGGAAGAAGTGTGTCACTGGGGGTGGACTTTGAGGTTTCAGATGCTCAAGCCAGGACCAGTATCACTCTCTCTTCCTGCCAATCTGAATGTAGAACTCTCAGCTGCCTCTGCAGCACCATGTCTGCCTGTGTGCCCTCATGCATACCACCATGATGATAATGGACTGAATCTCTGAAGCTATAAGCCAGCTCCAATTAAATGATGTCTTTTCTAAGAGTTGCTGTGGTCATGGTATCTCTTCACAGCAATAGAAACCCTGAGACACAGGTGTCACTACTCTCTTTGGGGTAGGAAGAGATGACTCAGTGCTTAAGAGTGCTTGCTGCTCTTGCAGAGGACCAGGGTTTGGTTTGCAGCACCCACAGGACAATGACTTATATCTCCAGCTCTAGGACCCTGATCCAATACCCTCTCTGGCCTCCAAAGGCACCTGTGCACATGTAAGCATACAGAGACTTGCACATACATAGACATGCACACATGTACATGCACACATGCGCATGCACACACACACACATACACATGCACACACACACACAGGCACACACACACATGTACACGTGCACACACACACACTTGCACACAGACACACACAGGCACACACACATGCACCAGGGCTCTCTTGAGGCTTTTAGAACTTCCATCATCAGTAAGCCGTGGTTCAGCTTCCACCTTCATGCTGAACTCTTAACTTTTTGAATTTCCTGGTCATTTACACTCTCTTCTTGTATAGTACATTACAGGTTAGAAGCAGGCCACAGGGAGAAGTGAAAGGAGCGCCTCACCCAACAGTCCTGCTGAAGACAGTTGTACTCTTCTTTGAGTGGTACCCACACTTGAGCCTGCCTTACTTTTGGTAGCTCTCTGGAAGCCTATGCCCTGGTCTGAGGGATGCTGTTCCTTCTCCGCACACCTCTTCATCTAACTCTCACGCTGAAAGCCTATATTAAAATCTCCTTCATTAAATATCCAAGTCTGTCTCACATGGCCCAGCCCTGCATTTCTTTTCTGTATCAAAGATGCAAGCTGGGCGTGGTGGCGCACGCCTTTAATCCCAGCACTTGGGAGGCAGAGGCAGGCAGATTTCTGAGTTCGAGGCCAGCCTGGTCTACAAAGTGAGTTCCAGGACAGCCAGGACTACACAGAGAAACCCTGTCTGGAAAAACCAAAAAAAAAAAAAAAGATGCAAATCTGGGTTTATCAGCATTGAGGGTCTTAAAAGATTGGGGGGGGGGCTCCTCAGGTTGCTAACAATGAGCTGTGTCCCTGTGCCCTCATCCCTGACAGGAAGGGTTCTCCTTTACCTTTCTCCACCTCCACACTTGCAATTTACCTAGGTTACAAGCCAGGAGCAGACACTCAAGGGGTGTGACTCTCCTACACAGCTGATAGGGAAAGGGAGCCCGGCAGAAATGGAATTGGATGCCATCCTATTCTTGTTTTTCAAATGCTGCTGGCTTCTGTTATCTTGAAATATATAGGCTGTTCTTGTTTACAGACAATAAAATTCCGTTCTTGTTTGCAGTGAAAAGCTATTGCACATGAAATTTGTATTATTTTTTAAACCCAGCAATACTCATTAGCATTTTTATAGTCTCTTCAGCTTTTCAGGTGTCATTTCTAGTGGATATGCCATAATTTATCATCCCATTTTACTGGTGTTAGATATCCAATTTCTAGTCATTGTTATTTTTCTGTATTAGCTGACAATGTAATGAGCATATTTGTGACACGTGGCGTTTTGATTTTTGCTGAATTATTTCTTTTAGAATACATTCCCAAGGCTGAAATTATGGGAGATGTTCAATACCTGTAATGAACGTAGGTCTTCTTTTTATTATCACCCGGCCTGCTAAGCATATTGGTTATTTTGTGAAATTTCACCAAATCGGGGAGTTTGTAAGTGACTTGTCCAGGTTTCCTTGGCACCGCACTGAGACTTAACGGGGATCAGGTGGTCGCTCAGAGCTTGTATTAGTTACTTCCCTGTTGCTGTGATAAAATACCAAGACCAGAAGCAACTTAACAATTCCAGACAGTTAGACTATACACTAGTGGGGAAACCATGGCAGCAGGTAGCTGGGCAGAAAGCCAGTCATCAGGACATCTTGTCACCAGGACACCAAGAGAGTGAACTGGACCTGAGCTAAGGCTATCATCTCCTAAAGCTCACCCCCATGACATGCTTTCTCCAGCAAGAATCACCACAGTGTGGTTGTGTGGATAAAAATGGCCTCCACAGGCCGGTTTGTCTGAATCGTGGCGCTCAGTTGGTAGAACTGTTTGGGAAGGATGAGGAGGCGTGGCCTTGTTAGAGGTATGTCACTGGCACTGAGGTTTGATGTTTCAAAAGACAAAGTTCTCAGTGAGTTCTCTCTGCCTCGTGATTATGGATCAAGATATTCATTCTCAGCTGTGCCTACCACCATGCCTCAGCTCCACCACCATGGACCCTAACCCCCTGAAACAGTAAGCACAATGTAAGGCTTTCTTTTATGAATTGCCTTGGCAGGATATTTTGTCACAGGAAAGTAAACAGAGGGTAAAGGTGCTTGCTGTCAAGCTTGAGAACTTGGGTTCAGTTCCCAGGATTCATGATGTATGAAGTGCTCCTGCAACTTGTCCTCTGACCTCTACAAACACACCACGACATGCATATACCTACACACATAAATAAACACAAACAATAAAAATCTAACATTCAACAGTTTAGCTTTCCTCCTATGCCTGTCTAAACAACTTATATTGTCCCATAGGGGAAAAAAATTTTTTTAGAGGTTATAGCTGTAGCTATTCACTGGGTCTTTTAAATATTTATTTGTTTATTTATTTGTTTATTTATTTATTAACTGTATGTGAGTATACTGTAGCTTTCTTCAGACACACCAGAAGATGGCATTGGATCCAATTACAGATGGTCGTAAGCCACCATGTGGTCGCAGGGAATTCAACTCAGGACCTCTGGAAGAACAGTGCTCTTAACCACTGAGCCATCTCTCCAGCCTCTATTCATTGGGTCTTAAAGTGCTTATTCAATTCTGAATTACCTCAAAAATTGACACGTGTCATCTAAATATCTTTGTTGTGTGAACAGCTGTCTACTCTATCTTTGTGGTGTGAACAGCTATCTACTCACTCCAGATGGGGCACCCATGACACATCAAAGAGAAAGTCCCTTATAAGTCTAGCTTGATGAACCAACAAGTTTATTGGGGTTACTTACAAGAAAGTGATTAACCCCATCACAGTTGCATCAATGAAAATTCCCACCTGTGATGACACCCCCAAGACTGCATATATGAAGTCTTCACTTTGGTTAACTTTCCACCTCTGTAGCATACGCCAAGAACACATGCAGTGGGGACAGAATTATATACATCTCAGAGCGGGATTCAGGAAGGTATGGCTATAGTCCCAGGCTAGAGTCTAGTGGCCTCTCTACTGCCTCCTTTTATAACAGGCAAGACCTCATTGAGAGACTCTTGCAGATATGCCCAGTTGGTTCCATTAGGATGCTGATATATATGCAGAGGACCTAGTCCTATATCCCTTTCATCAGCGCAGTAGCCCTAACCCTATGATAAAAACTCACGTTTAAAGGGTCTTGACAAATGCACACAGTCCTTTCACCAAAACACAGCCAAGAACAGTTTCACCTACCCCATGACACTTGATTTCCCCCCCACCCCCAAACCACATCCCGAAGCTCAGGCCCTGGCATCCAGGGCTCTATGCTTCTGTGTCATGGTCTCCCCCTTCCCAGGATGCTATGGGAATGGAAATGGCAGCATGCAGCCCTTTTGAGTCTAGCAGCATCACCTGAGTGTGAACCTCTCTGTTCCCAGCATTCTCTGAGTTTTCTTCACTGTAGCCTAAGTTACTATGTGGCTGTCACATGGTGCGTCCCCATCTCTCCAAACCTTACCGTTTTAGCTTTGCGACATCTTCCTTCCTAGTTTTAAGTATTTGTGTCTGTCATCGGTCTTTCCCGTTTGAGATCACTTCTGCGGCTCCTTTTGCAAATAAGAGAACCCTGAGAGCGCCATGTTTAGTCATTGTCCTTTCCTAAGGTGGCTGACTGTCTGAATCCCATCTTCTGCCACTTTGGGCCAAATTTGGGTCATCCTGGGTAATGTGAGGCAACCCTGAGAGTACACTTGCTGTGAGCTCTTGATTTTAATAGAGTTTTGTTAGTGGCAGAAATAAAGATGCTGAAAGTAAATATGTTGTCCCAGAGGCGATGATGAGTACCTGGTATCATGAAGATGTTGCACCACTGAGAAGGGGGAGATGGGAGGTGGCATCTCACCTGGCCAAGATGCCAAGATGCACACACAGCAATGACTACAACTTAAGGTTCAATGGAGTAGTTTGTTTTTGGGTGAGTTGAGAATGCAGGCACTGCTTGTCAACTTAGAGTATCTCAAAAATGATGTCCAGTGCTAAGATTGAGCTTCTTGGTTCCCTGAGAGATATGTGGGAGAAGTTGAGTGCCAGTGGACCTGTTCACCTAGGGCCTCTCACATCCTCTGTATAGGAAGGGACCAAGCATCAAAGGATCATTTCTCCCTCCTGAGATCTCAATGATTCATCTCACCTTGAGGCAGTTTCCTCAAAATTTTGTAAATTTATTTTCACCCTTGACACCTAAACTATCAGTATGATGTCACTGGACACAAAATTGCAGAGCCAGACATTCTTGTGAGCTAGCCAGCTGAGCAGGGGTTGACACCAGCACACTCCTGAGTCCACCCACTTTGCCTCTACAAGGCTCTACACTGTCATGGCTACTGTAGTATCTCTGCATTGCTCCCCCTTGTCACTCCAGCCTCTTGACAGAGCAAGCAGGAAAGGCAGAGGAGGGAAGAGTCCATTTCCAGTGTATATGTGGAAATGTGTTTTCAAAGTGTTTGACCAATCCAATTCATCCAAATAAGCTTTTTTTTTTTTTTGACTCTTTATCACATGAAAGGCACAGTGTATGTATGTCCTGTGGTTTCCACACTGAATAGGACAGACAAGGTTCCTGTACTCAGAGAGTGTATAGTCTAGTGGTGGAGACACCACAGAAGCAAAAACGGAGGCTGGGGGATGGCTCATCAGTTAAAGCACTTGCCATGAGAGTATGAGGACCAGAGTTTGATCTCTAAAAAGCCACGTAAATGCCTGGTGGGTGTGGTGGTCGATCTGTAATTCCATCTTCAGAAAGCAGAGACAGGGGGTCTCAAGAGCAAAGTGACTAGCCATATCGGTGAGCTATGATTGACCCTGCTTCAATAATTTCACCTCTAACAACAAAAATAACAGGAAGCAACAGTCACTATTCCTTAATATCTCTTAATATCAGTGGACTCAGTTCCCCAGTAAAAAGACCTTTAAAGATCTTAAACCCCACTCTAACTTGAGAGGTTTAAAGTATTTTCAATAGCGACCACTATCTTGCCTGCATCCCACGCAGAAAAAATTCAATGGCGTAATGATATTCCGGTGTGGGTAGATCAGTGGTCTTTACCAAAAGAGAAAATAGAGGCCGCTTCTTTGCTAGTGCAAGAGCAGTTAGAAGCAGGACATTTGGTAGAGTCTCACTCTCCCTGGAATACACCCATTTTCATTATCAGAAAGAAATCTGGAAAATGGAGACTGTTACAAGATTTAACTGGATATGTAAACAGGACCCAGCATTTTGCTGCATACAGAAAGTGCACCTCAGTGACAAAGACAGACACTACCTTAGAGTAAAAGGCTGGAAAAGAAATCCAAGCAAATGGTCCCAAGCAAAAAGCTGGAGTAGCCATTCTAATATCGAATAAAATCAACTTTCTGCCAAAAGTTAGCAAAAAAGATAAGGAAAGACACTTCATACTCATCAAAGGAAAAAAATCTATCAAGAAGAACTCTCAATTCTGAACATCTATGCTACAAATGCCAGGGCATCCACATTCATAAAAGAAACTTTACTAAAGCTCAAAGCACACATTACATCTCACACAGTAATAGTGGGAGGCTCCAACACTCCACTCTCAGCAATGGACAGATCACGGAAACAGAAACTAAACAGAGACACAGTGAAACTAACAGAAATTATGAACCAAATGTAGTTAACATATATTTATAGAACATTCCATCCTAAAACTAAAGAATGTACCTTCTTCTCAGCACCTCATGGTACCCTCTCCAAAACTGACCATATAATTGGTCACAAAACAGGACTCAACAGATACAAGAAGATTGAAATAATCCCATGCATCCTATCAGATCACCCCAGACTTCAATAACAACAAAAACAACAGAAAGCCCACATACACATGGAAGGTGAACAACTCCCTTACTCAGTGATAACTTGGTCAAGGAAGAAATAAAGAAAGAAGTTAAAGACTTTAGAATTTAATGAAATGAAGGCACAACATACCCAAACTTATGGGACACAATGAATGCAGTGCTAAGAGGAAAACTCATAGCTCTGAGTGCCTCTAAAAAGAAACTGGAGAGAGCATACTTAGCAGCTTAGCAGCACATCTGAAAGTTCTAGAACAAGAAGAAGCAAATTCACACAAGAGGAGTAGACGGCAGGAAATAATCAAACCCAGGGCTGAAATCAACCAAGTAGAAACAAAAAGAACTATACAAAGAATCAACCAAACCAGGAGCTGGTTCTCTGAGAAAATCATAAATCAATCAATCAATTTTTTCTCTATATTTTTTCTCTTTTTGTTTTTTCTTCCATTATTTCCTTCTTTCTTTGTTTTTTTTTTGTTTCATTTTTTTAAAAAATCAAATATAGTCTAACAGGTGTCAAACTGGAAAAGGAAACTTCAGTTGAGAAAATGTCTCCATCAGACTGTCCAGTAGGCAAAAGATCATTGAGTATTTTCTTGACTGATGATTTACTATTGCAAGTGCCATCCCTGAACAGCTGGAATAAGAAATCAGTCTGCACAAGAGAGTAATTCTATTCCTTCATGACCTCTTCTTCAGTGCCTGCCTCCAAGTTCATGTTCGATTTCCTGTCCTGACTACCATTCATAATGTATTGTAAGATATAAGATGAAATAAACCCTTTCCCCAGCCCCACTCCCCAAAAGAGAGTTGCCTTGGTGTCTCTTCATAGTAATGAAGACCCCAACTCAGACACTCATCCTTAAATGGTTAATCTTGTAAAAAACTTTCTCTCTTTGCTTTTGACCCACCCAGATGTGAACAGGCAGCCTGATGCTCCCCTACCACAGCTGAGAGTCTTTTCGATTCCTCGCTACCACGCCTGTCCTACCATGATGTATTGAGCCCTCAAAACACAGCCAAAGAAACCCTCCCTCACTTAACCTGCTCCGTGTACTTGATCACAACAATGAGAAGGTAGCTAGCTACTCCACCTGCGAGCTTCCGGAGACAGGTGAGACTAATTTGTCCCAAGAGGAAGAAGTCTGTAATGCCCCATCCCTTGTCCTCAAGACTGAGGCCCTTCTGTCTTGATTTGGCTTACACTCAGATGCAGAACGTTGCCCTCTCTCTGTGGTGGAAAGTGGGATTTTAGCCTCTCTTCAATCAAACATATCTCTAGCAAATCTTTTCCCCCTTCCTCTTATAGGTTGTGTCTCTTTGCTTCTTAGGGAGCGATTTCCTTGTATTTGAGAATCTATCTCAGTTTCCTAATCATTTACTCATTTTGATCAGTTCCTGCGGCTACCATTGGCCGAAAGCCTCCTTAGAGTCAGGATGGCCCCTCCTCCACCGGGGAAGAACAGCTGCAGACAACAGCTGATCGGAGGGGTGGATTCAAGGGGCATGCGCATGGGTTGGGTGATTCCACGTCAATGAGGAGCTCCCCTGCTTCAAGATTCCAGTGGCATTCCGTTGCACGTTAGGAATATATCCCAAAATAAATCCCATAAATCTCCATTGCCTGTTACCACTGAGCTGCCTCCTGGCTTCCTCCCAGGGCCTGTAACACAACTAGGTCCCGTTCCACCCAGGCCTGCCCTACAGGTCCCTTTTATCTTGGCAAGGCTGGGTCCTTCTCATCTTAGATTACAGGGTTGTCTTTCAGTGGCTTTTCCCCATCGCCCTGCCTGGCTCCGATGCTCATTTCCATTATTGCTCTATCCCACTTTGGGTTTATCTGCCAATCTTGTTAATAATCCGAAAGACTCAAGTATTGAGGGGTTCGGCCCCTGGTGTAAGCAGTGTTTAGAAGTAGGGGATGTAACAGAATCAAGAGGACTCTGAAGTCATTGACGAATTAACCCACAGATGACCTCATAACTGAAGGGGCTTTTGGGAGGAAGGGGTCTGACTGGAGGAAGTAGGTTGCCAAGGTGTGTAATTGAGGGCTTATCTTGTGCCCGTCCGCCTCCCCCATTCTTTCTCAGCTTCCCGTGCAGTACATGGTGGACAGCTTTGTTCTACCGTGGATTGTTTGTGACGTTTTGCCTTGCTTTGAACCAGGAGCAGAGGTGGTCACTAGCCAGGGGCCGAAACCCCTGAAACCGTCAGCCAAAATGAATCTTTCCTTTATTAAGTTGTTTCTCTCAGAGGAATGGCTGACAGGGAGAGCTGTCTCTAGTTTGTTCAAAGGATATCCATGTTGCCTAACATGACATCCATCCCTGTTCGGGGTTTGTTAAATGAAGAGAAGCTGCCTGAGACTGTAGCCCAGGCAGTCACGTGACCCATAGGTCCCTGCGCTCCCATCGCTTCTGTTCTGTCCAGGTACTTACTCGACAGCTTCAGCCTGCCCTCCAGGCTTAGCCCAACTGTGTTCAGGGAAGTGAACAGCAGCGAGGCTCCTTCTCAAGGCAGGAGGGCGAGAAGCGCTAAGCAACATCCTCTTGCAGCCAGAGAGCTGGTGGGCTGCGATGGATTCCAGAAAGAAGACGCATGCAGTGAGTGTGTTCAGAGGTCCGGCAGCCCTTCTGCTTGAGCAGATTCATGGAGATTTGTTTGCTATTTCTCCCTCTGGGAATCTGGGTTTGATTGGTATTAGTCAAGGTTGCGCTTTTTTTTCTCTTTCTTATAAAATTACAGTTGGCAATAGAAAACCAGACTCGACACAACTGTGTTTGCCAAGACTGTAGTGTTATGTAAAAATATTGCGAATATTAAGATTGTGATTTGGTCGCTGTTCCCAGGCAAATTCACTTACACGCTGTAGGTGGTTTGCGTGAGAAATGCCCCTCACTGTCTCAGGTACTGGAATACTGGGTCCTCAGTTGGTGGCGCTATTTGGCAAGGTTTAGGAGGCGTGGACTCGCTGAAGAAAGTCCTTGGGGGTGAGCTTTGGGGGGTTTATAGCCTCATCCCTTCCAGTCCTCTCTGCTTCGTGCTTATGGCTGAGGTTGGAAGCTCTCTGCTTCCTGATCCTGTGTCTGTGTCCCGCCTCCTCATGATGGACTCTTACCCTATACAGAACTGCCCCCAATAAACTCTTCCTTCTACAAGCTGCTTCTGGTCAGGATGTTTTCCCACAGCAACAGGAAAACAACTCAGATAGTGTTTGTGACATGCTTTGGCTTCTGGCTTCCAGGAATAAAGCTCATACAATCATGCTCTGATTTCACTGTGAACCGACTCTCCTTCACTGGGTCCTGTGACTGTTTTGCTCATTTTCAGAAGCCCCCACCCCAGGGCCTTTGCACATACTGTTGCTGCTGCCCCAAGGACATTTGCTCTGAGTCTTCCCAGTTCACTTCCTCCTCTTCCAGTCTTTGCTCAACTCTGCGCATCCGGGCCTGATCTTCCTATTTAATAGTGCAACCTTCCCTCCAGGACCCTAGTTCACTTTGTTTACTGTAGAGTGATATCATTATTTTTGGCTGGTTGTGGTTGAAAGTCAGGAACCATCCTCAACTCTGTTGAGGCAGCGTCTCTCAACCGGATTCTGAACTCACAGATATGCATAGTTTCCCTGGCAACCTTGCTCAGAGCTTCTCCTCCACCTTCAGAGACTGGTGGTCAGCTATACTACCTGGCACTACTCTCTCTCTCTCTCTCTCTCACACACACACACACACATACACACACACACTCACACATAAACACACTCTCACACACTCACACTCACACACACACACACACACACACACTCAGAAATCCAAACTCTGGTCCTTATGCCTATGTAAAGTCCCGTTTAGCTTTTTGTTGACTTGACACAGATGGAGTCATTGGAGAAGAAGGAACTTCAACTGGGAAAAATGCCCCAACAGATTGGCCTGACAAATAATTAATGTGAGGAGGATAAATCCCACCATTGGTGAAGCCACCCCTAGATGGGTGGTCCAGGGTTGTATAAGAAAGCAGGCTGAGAAAGCCAGGAGGAGCAAGCCAGTAAGCAGCATCCATCCACAGTTCTGCTTCAGTTCCTGCCTCAAGGTTCCTGCCCTGACTGCTCTCAGTGATGGAGTGAGACCTAAGATTTGGAACCTGAAGTAAACCCTCAGCTCGCCAAGTTGCTCATGGTTTTCATCTCAGCCACAGGGACACGTGGTAAGCACTGACATCCTCCCAGCCCCCGGTCTGTGTTTTACACTTTCTCCAGATGTTTCTGAGGGTAGCTGCCGTGGATCCGGGTAAAAATGGGGGCTCGGTTCTCTTAGTCTCGTTCAGTGTGCAGTGCTTATGCTGTGGAATTCTGAGTCTGGATGCAAACTGAGAAGCAAAAGTCGCTCATTTCCGTGAGCCTCGGTTTCCTTACCTGTAATGCTTGGGACATGAGTATAATTAAGTAAAAATTAAATGAGGTGGTGCATATGAAATTCCCGGCACACAGGAAACACTCAATAGATATAGCATCCTTGGTCCACCTCCCGCCTTCCTCCTCTATAGGTCTGGATTTTGGGGTGAGGGATCGGATTATGAATACTGGAAAGTTAATTCAGGTGCTGGACACATAGCTCAGAGGTTAAGAGCACTGGCTGCTCTTGCAGAGGACACAGGTTTAATTCCAAGCATCATGGTGGCTCACAACCACCTTTAACTCTAGTTCCAGGGGGATCTGGTGCCTTTCTCTGATCCTCGAAGGTACTGGGCACACACACATAGTACATATATGTGCGTTTAAGGAAAAACACTTATACACCTAAAATTTTTGAAAATGAAAGAAATTTTAAAAGAAAGTTAATGCATAGTATGCTAAGGAAAAATACAAACCCCATGACTTCAGAGGATTTCTGCAAGGCTTGTTCGGACTGGCTGCCTCAAATCTCTCTCTTCTGCTCATCCATTCTTATCTCACCCCCATCAAGCTTGCATGCCTCCACTCCCTGCAACTGCACTTGCCCAGGCTCCAGTAACATCCTTGTGGCTAAATTCTGTATGTAGTATTTGAAACAGTCATTCATGTTCTCTTCTTTGCTTCTGGGATAGCCTCCTCCCCTTGGTCCTCCTCCCGTTTCTGGGTAGTCAGTCTTGTTGACCTTTGCCATTCTTTAGCTCTATAATGCTGAGGCCCTCCTGGCTCAGGCCTCGGGTCTCTTCTCTGTAGGTACTGTCTTCTTTTAGATGATCTTATCCAGTCCTTTGTCCCCGCAGGCCACTCTGCTACACCCTGATTTCTATGTCTTCTTTAAACTCCACTTGGGAATCTACAGCTTCACCAGATGGCTGGTTTACAGAGACGCCAACCTGAACAGAGCTCCTGAGTCATCCCCACCGATGACTAATTTTATCCACACCTATTTTTCTGGAGAACCTTGACTAATACAAGATGCTCACTACTAAGCTGAGAGCTAGGAACTCTGGCTTTGCCTCTGTCCCTTGCTGGAGATGCCTTTGAAGCCCCATCTAAACTCACCAACCTTTCGTAGCTTGCACCAGAGAGAACACATTCAAGGGGGAGGAGACATCAGGGGAAAGGAGGTTGAACTTCACCAGGTCAACAGGTCTTCCTTGAGTGTGTAGCAATTCCTATCTGTTACTAGTGAGCCAGGTTAGATTCCGTCAGAGCAGTGCCTTTTACCCATTGCAAGGAAAGGGCAAATACAATAATAGGGAAGCTGGATGGGAGCCTAGTGCTGCCTAGACTTTGCTGAGGAGATTAGACAGTCCTCCAGCTTCCCAGAATTCTTTTCGGGTCTGGTCTGAAATAGGACATGGAAGGGCGAGCTCCCAGCAACATGCAGATTCATGAGCTCATTTGTGCTTCCTCAGGCTGAGGTATAAGAGCCTTGAGTGTATGTTACTGCTTAGAGATAGAATTCCAACCCAACAGTGATTCCAGGCCCTTAGGTAGACAGTGCCTAAATGGTCTAGGGCCTTGGAGGCAGGAGGATCGACTTCTGTACTAGCCAGCTTGGGACAGTGATCTCAGCTGCTGTTCTGAGGGGATACAGTGTTTGGTAGATTTCAAAGCAGAGGTTGCAGGTACAATTGCCTCAAGAGGCCCCATTCTCCTTTGTCTGAGTCCTGGAGGAAGAATAATTATGGAAATTAGGAAGAAAAATGGAATATTCCTTTCGAGAGGCTGAAAGCAGGTACCAAAGTCCACTTAAGTTATTTTTAGAGAGAACAGTTTAGACCGAGTGCTTCAAAAACGGACGGTGAGCGTTAGCTCCAAGATGTTGTGTGCCAGCCTAAGAACGCTCTCAAGCTCTGAGTGGCTCACAAGGGGAAATTGCATCTGGTAAATCATGGGAAAACAAAAACAGAAGCAGGCTAAACGCATTGAGAGCCACGGATGTCTATTTAGAGAAGTGGCTGGCCGACCTGTTCATAGATCTTGACATCTTGGCCTCTCAATTCACCTCATCTTAGTAAGTGCTACAGTTGTTTGTCTTGATTAAAAGATGAGTGGTTTAGTATTCTATATTATGAAGTCTTCCTATTCCTTATTTCTTTTCTTCCCCTCCCCCAGCATAACTCTCTCTCTCTCTCTCTCTCTCTCTCTCTCTCTCTCTCTCTCTCTCTCTCCTATCTTGTTGCCCACAGGTTTAGTCAGGAATGCCATAGTACCCTACATAAGTTCTCATTTACCATTGGTGAAGCTCTGCCTTAAAGTTAGAAGCTTTGGAGCAAGGTGAGCTTTTGGTACAATAGTGGCATGGCTGATTTGGTGGTAACCAATCACTTTTTAGCTGGATGGGGTCTGCTTCACTGGTGAGAGCGCCCATCTTCTGTTATAAAACTGGTCAAAAGACGGCAGCTTTTGGGCTCTTGAGGGGGAAGCTTCTATTGTTATTTTGCTAAATTTACATGATATGCCTGCCAGACTGCCTGCAAACTATTTGCATTTATGCCCCCAAATTAGTGATGCTGTCAACTTCAGAGAAGTACCTTTTTGTACTAGGTGACTCCTAGATACTGTGGAGACTCCTGTGAAGTCAATGGGATGAGACTAAGTGGTTGGATGCTCAGCTATAAGTGGGTCATCTGTATCACCTCCAAGGCTTGGGAGAAAGGGTAGGAAGAATGTCAGAGCCAAAGGAATGGGCCCAGTGTTAGAAAACAGGGCCTTCTGGCAGTGATTACCTGCACAATATCAGGCAGGGAGCATTCCATTGTAGAATAGGATGACCCCACCTTTCCCGCCTCTCTTCTTTCAAGATCTGTAGTCAGTTTATGGTTGTTAAGTAAGAGGGAACCATTTTCTTCAGCAATGTGTCTCTGGCGCAGGCCTTTAATCCCAGCACTTGGGAGGCAGAGGCAGGCAGATTTCTGAGTTTGAGGCGAGCCTGGTCTACAGAGTGAGTTCTAGGGCTACACAGAGAAACCCTGTCTCAACAAAACAAAACAAAACAAAACAAAACAAAACAAAACAAAACAAAAAATGTGTCTCCTAGTACATTGCCCACGCTGCTCTAAGCAACCCTAATTAAAGTCATCGGGTCACCAAAAAATAAAACAAAACATAACCCACAAGTAAAACCTGTGGAAGTTGAAGAGGCATTAGCTGAGAAGGGGAAGGGAAATCCACAGAAGGAAATCCGCAAAAGAGGGTAATGGTATTGAATATGGCATATATATAGCATATATATAGTATATATATTGTATATATATATATATTGTGTATATATATAGTGTATATGTTGTGTATATATAAATTATAAATATATATTTTGCATATATATATATGCAAAAACATAAACATAGGTTTCACCCCTGGATCTACTTAGCAGTGGCTGGGTGAGGCCTAGTGATCCATGATTTTAGTACTCTTGGTCAGTTTGGCCTGTTAGGTTTGGAAAGGACAGGTTTACACATTGTCTGAGCATCACCAGGACAGTGCATACCCATAGAGCAGGCAGAGAAGGCAGGGGTGAAGCCATGCCACCCTGGACATTGGCCTCATGGAACCATACCCATGAGATAGCGGGAATGTCTCAGATGGAAGCTGGCAACATGGACAGAGGAATGGAGGTGGTGGGTGTACTGGCTGGTTTTGAGTGTCAACTTGACACCAGCTGGAGTCATCACGGAGCCTCATTGTGGAAATGCCCCCATGAGATCCAACTGTAAGGCATTTTCTCAATTAGGGATCAAGGCGGGAGGGCCCAGGCCACTGTGAGTAGTGCCATCCCAGGGGCTGGTGGGCCTGGGTTCTATAAGAAAGCAGGCTGAGCAAGCCAGGGGAAGCAAGCCAGTAAGCAGCATTCCTCCATGGCCTCCAGGTTCCTGCCCTGTGTGAGTTCTTGCCCAGACTTTCTTCTGTGATGAACAGCAACATGGTACATATACCCTTTCCTCCCCAACTTGCTTCTTGGTCATAGCGTTTCATCCCAGCAATAGAAATTCTGACTAAGACAGTGGTGGACAGAAATTCTGTTGTGTAGCAGGGATAAAGGTGCCTGAGAACTTTACAGTAGCATGGTGTTTCTGGGGTGTTTGTGAGGGTCTTTCCAGAAAATGTTAGAATTTGAGTCCATGGACCGAGTGAAGATCAACCCCCGTCAATCCAGGCCGGTACTGACCACTTTGTTGAAGGTTGAATGAAACAAAAAGTCAGGAGAAGAACGGGTTCTGTCCTCTTGAGCTGGGGCATCCATCCTTCCTCACCTTGGATGTGAGAAGCCCTGGTTTTCAGGTCTTTGACGTCACGACTCAATTTGTATTTAATTCTCTGAATTTTGGCCTCAAATTTAATTATATCACCAGTGTTCCTGGATCTCAGCTTACAGAAAGCAAGCTGTGGGACTTGCTGGCCTCCGTAACCCTAAGATTATTACTTCTGGTTAGTGGGGGTCCTTCCTGACAAGCTCAGGTTCCAGGTGGGATGTGTTGGAAGCTGCCCATGGGTTGTCCAAGTGAAGATGACCCTTCTGGGTCCTGTCCAGATGTAGACAGGAATCCAGAGCTTCAAGGGGTCTGGAGCCAGCAGATGGTGAGATGCACGGAGGTGGAAGGCAGGACAGGATCATCCATCAGGAGCCTAGAGTGTATAAGGAGCAGACAGAGGCCTGGACCACATGCGGGTGAAATTCTATATTTCAGACTCAGGAAGTAGAGAAGTCACAGAGAGGCTGGAGACCTGGGGAGTCTGAGACACGATGTTCTGGATGACCTTCAGAGAGGGAGCTGTCAAAGCTTTCTGGGAGAAGAAAGCAATCAGAAGAGGCAAGCAGTTCCGAGTGCTGTGTCTGTTCTACCCGAGGTCTGATACACTTATTTAGTAAAGAAGTACAGGGCGAGGGGAAGAGGAAATGTGACAGACCCTGAGGGCTGAAAGGAAGTATCGCCGCCATGTAAAATTATCATTATGGGATAAAGTTAATTTTGGCATAGCCCAAAGACACGAGGCCAGAATGGGAACAAAGATGAAAGGAGAGGCCCCGGTGAGGATGGGTGAGGGTCCCCACACCTGTCTTGGGTGAGAGTCTCCACACCATTCCTCTGCAGTCATCTCTGGGTGGTGTGATGGCCACATCTCTCTCTCCCAAGCTCATGTTTGTGGCTAGAGCCTTCTCTCTCTCTCTCCCTCCACTCGGGTCCTGAGATCCAAAACAGTCAGAACCATTCTTTCTAGGCCAAATGACTTTGGGGGCGTGGTGGGTGGGTGGGGGGTGGGACATGTTGGGCCTGAGGCAATAGCGTACTTGGTGTCAACTGCTTGCTCCAGTCTGATTACCCAGAACCTCTGTTAAAAACAATTGGTGCAAAGATTTTATTTCTGTCACTGCGATAAGACACACGACAGGAGCAGCTTGGGGGATAAGGAGTTTATTTTGACTCACAGTTCCTGAGGGAAATTCCACTGTGGTGGGAAGGCATGGTGCCGGGAATGTGAAGCCAGCTCAGTCGCATCGCATTGGCTGTCAGGGGTGGGGAATGGGGTGGGGAGCCAGAGCGAGAGAATGAGCAGGAAGCCGGGCCAAGGCTACAAAACCCCAAAAGCTACTCTGGTGGTGACATACTTTCTCCAGCAGGGTTTTGTAATCTAAAGATTCCTTCTAAAGATTCCATAGTTTTCCCCCTAAACACCGTCACCACCTGGGGACCAACTGTTCAAACATGAGTCTATAGGGGCCCACTTTACACTCAGACCACACCACAGAGTACAATCAGGTAAACTTTAATATGGATTTGGAACTTGCTGGCCTGCCAACCTAGCCCATCTGGTTAAGTTTCAGGCTAGGGAGAGACTCTGTCTCAAAGAACAAGGTAAGGTGGGTGGAGCTTGAGAATATGGGCTATATAGGCTCCCATACCCAGATACACAAGTGCAACCTCACCCCCACCCCCTTTCAAGAATGAAAATGTGACTCAAGTTAGTTTAATCAGACTGAAACCTAGGGCTTAACCCAAGAACTCCCGGAAAGGAAATTTCTCTCTCTTTTTTCTGTTGGAGTTGAACCTGGGGGCATGGGCGGGGAAGATGGGCAGCAGGTGATACAAGCAGACCTGAGAGATAGAGAGCAGCTGTTGGCGTTGTGTAACTCCCAGAACCATCCTCTTTCAATCTCCTGCACACCCCGAGTTTTACCATCTCATGTTAAAGAGTTCCTTTTCTTTTTCTTTTTTTGCTAAAATGATTTAAGGTCTTTGCGGAAACCCAACCCAACCCCTTGCTTGATCTCTTTGACCCCCATTGTGCCTTGAACATTTGCTTGCCTGTGGCTTTAACACCTGTGTAATTTATCAAAGAGGGCTTTAGACACAGGTGACAGATCACTGGCGACAGGTTTTCCTGAGCTCTGCCCAAAATAGCACACTTTGTATTTTTCCATTTGAAATCCTTCATTGTCAAGCCACACCGAGAGGCTTCAGCCCCGGAGTTTGTAGGGGCACGGCATAGAAACAAAGGCCTGTGAAACAATTTTCCCTTTTGGGGGATGAACAATTACAAGACCGGTTGTTTCCAGCATCCCATGTGTTGGGTGAATGTGCTTGTGAGACAGTGACTTCACTTAGGATTATATAAAACTAATCACTACATCAGAATCCTCTACCCTTGGCAAACTGGGTCTTAGAGGCTTCATAGCCTGATTCACCTCTTGATTGCTGATATAAATTGATTTCAGATATCGGTAGCCTAACTCCTCTCCCCCTATTTTTTTCTTAAACCAGGATGGACTGTATCCCTCTGCGACTGTGAGCCAAAAGAAAAATCTCTCGAGCTGCCTTGATCAGGGCATTTTATCCCAGAAACAGAAAGGAAACAGACACACCTGGATGTTTTATTTTGATTTTATCCCATGAGTTCCGGGAGATAGAACTGAAGCAAGTATTTTATACCAACTGAGCTATATCCCCAGCCCTACAAGTTAAATTCTCTAACTGCCTGTTTCGCCTCAAAGACATAATGATGATCTCTGGTTTGGATCTCACTCAAACCTGTGAGTGGAGGGAGAGAGATTGGGCTTTAGCCAAACACCTCACCTGACCATGGAAGAGACATGAGGTTTTCCTATACATCATCTAACTGAACTCTCCCAGGTTAGGTCCACCACAGAGATGTGTGTCCCCCTCTTCTATGGATCTAGAAACGGACATGTAATGAGATGGATCAAGCCCCAGCTTGTGGCTTTCTTTTATTGAGAATCCCCTGAAGGCAGAGTGAGTGTTGTCATTTTGTCTAGGCTCTGCCCCACAGTTACCTGGTGCCTTAGTCAGGGTTTCTATTCCTGCACAAACATGACCAAGAAACAAGTTGGGGAGGAAAAGGTTTATTCAGCTTACATTTCCACACTGCTGTTCATCACCAAAGGAAGTCAGGACCGGAACTCAAGCAGGTCAGGAAACAGGAGCTGAATGCAAAGGCCATGGAGGGATGTTGCTTACTGGCTTGTTTCCCCTGGCTTGCTCAGCTTGCTTTCTTATAGAACCCAGGATTACCAGCTCAGGGATGGTACCACCTGCTAGGAGCCTTCTCCTCTAGATCACTAATTGAGAAAATGCCCCACAGCTGGATCTCATGGAGGCACTTCCTCAACTGAAGCTCCTTTCTCTGTGATAACTCCAGCTTGTGTCAAGTTGACACAAAACCAACCAGTTCACCTGGCAATAGTGTGCCTGACTCACTATAAAAGGGGCTGCTTGCCTCCTCCTCCTCCTCCTCCTCCTCCTTCTCTCTCTCCTCTCTCTCTCTCTCTCTCCCTCTCCTTCTTGCTCTGTCCCCTTTCTCCTCTCCCTCTCTCCCCATTTCCCTTCCTCTCCCTCTCCATGTGCTCACAGCCTCTTCCTCTTTCTTCTTCTTTTTTTTTCTTCTTCTTCTTCTTCTTCTTCTTCTTCTTCTTCTTCTTCTTCTTCTTCTTCTTCTTCTTCTTCTTCTTCTTCTATTTCTTCTTCTTCTATTTCTTCTTCTTCTTCTTCTTCTCCTTCTTCTATTTCTTCTTCTTCTATTTCTTCTTCTTCTTCTTCTTAATCTTCTTCTTCTTCTTCTTCTCCTTCTTCTTCTCCTTCTCCCTCTCCTCCTCCTCTCCTCCTCCTCCTCCTCCACCTCCTCCTCCTCCTCCTTCTTCTTCTTCTTCTTCTTCTTCTTCTTCTTCTTCTTCTTCTTCTTCTTCTTCTTCTTCTTCTTCTTCTTCTTCTTCTTCTTCCTCTTCTTCTTCTCCCCCCTCTCTCTGCATTTCTCTGCCTCTACTACTCCCTCAACTCTCCTCACCATGCCCTGAATAAACTCTATTCTATACTATACCTGTCCCTCAGGGGGAAGGGATACCTCAGCATGGGCCTGCAGAGGCACCCTCTTCCCCTACACCTGACTGCACCTCCACCAAACATACTCCTTCTCTCTGTTTTTTATAAAACACAGCAGTGCGAGTGTTTGTAGCAGAGTTAGGTGGACTTTGATTCAGAAGTCCAGTTTATATACATCAAGGTCATCCCTGTGGCATCTGTGGGCCCCCAAATAAGATTCGTAGTCAAGCCAGAGTCCCCGCAATGCAGGATATGGTGCCAAGAGCTAAAGACCACCACTTGCTCTCCCTCCATGGCTCTTCAACCCTTGCTGATTCTATCTTTCCCTTCAGGTCTGACTATTTGGTTTCATCTCCAAACTCTGTTTCTTGTTTTCACGGACCATGAATGGCATGTCTCCACAGCCCTCTCTGCTGCCACTCTTGCCAACTGCATCCCACTTTCTCGTTCTTTATTCAGTGAGGAGGGAACAGGGTCTCATGTAGCTCAGGCTGGCCTCGAACTCACTAGGGAGTCAAGGATGAACACTGATCCTGCTACCTCCCTCCTTTGAGTGCTGGGATTATATCTGTGAGGTGCCACACCTGGTTTATGCTTTGCTCAGGCTAGAACCCAGGGCCTTGTGCACATTAGGCAAGCACCCTGGCTCCAGATCTGCAGCCCCAACTCCTCCAACACTCCCTTCTCAGTGTGTGGGAGCAAAGTGAATATAAACTGGATCTCCCCCCCCCCTTTTTGTTTATCTAACACCTCTCCTCCTCCTGCCTTTTCTTCCTCCCTCTTTATTTCTATTTCTCCCCCCCCTCTTTCTTTTTGGCAATACTATATTAGACAAACTCTGTTCTACCACTGAACCATACCCCCATACTCACTCAGAAACTTCCAAAAATCCCATCCTCCTTTGGAGTCAAAAGCAAATCCCCTGCAAAGTATGGTGCCATGCATACTTTGCCTCTCTGCTGTCTCCTCTCTGTAGCCCTGGAACTCACATCTCTCCTCTTTATCTTTGACTTCTAGCCACCCTGGACTCTTTTCGGCCTTCCTATGTCACTATCCCTTTGGTCCCATACCATATTCCTCTACATGGGATGTTCTAACCATACCTCTCTTCTGCACCCCTCCCCCCAACCCCCAACCTCTTTTGTCTAATTTACCATGCCTACTTTTTCAAATAATCCTTCTGTAGGTATCAGGAGTCTCCCAGTCATCTGTGTCAATGTCACCATTATCCCTTCCCTGTGTGGGACATAGCAGTTTGCAATGATACACTTCTGCAATCCTCTGACCTGCCTCTCTGCCTTCCGTGAGGACAAAGATGCACGCGCTGGCTGCTTCTAGTGAATGCTGGTTACCTGACTTCCCCATTTCTTTCCCCCCTGGCCCTTTCTTTCTTTCTTTTTTTTTTTTTTTTTTTGGTTTTTTGAGACAGGGTTTCTCTTTATAGCTCTGGCTGTCCTGGAGCTCACTTTGTAGACCAGGCTGGCCTCGAACTCAGAAATCCGCCTGCCTCTGCCTCCCGAGTGCTGGGATTAAAGGCGTGCGCCACCACGCCCGGTCCCCTGGCCCTTTCTAAGAGCAGCCATCATTTCCTTTGTGAGATCAACTCTGCCCTTTTGTATGGCTAACAGGAACTCTTGTCCTTGTCACAGTGGCTGGCACTGTCGGGAATATGGTATAGTGCATTTTGAGGTGCTCTTTTCCTGGTCATGCATGGTTGATTTAAAATGTTTTATTTTATGCATATGACTGTTTGCCTTCAAACATGTCCATGCACCATGTGTGCCAGAAGAGGGTGTCAGACATCTTGACATGGAGTTACAGTCAATTGTGAGCTTCCATGTGGGTGCTGGGCATTAAACCTGGCTCCTTCTGGTCTGTCCTTCAAGCCTTTTAGTTGGCCTTTCTAAAAGGCAACGCCGAATCTTTATTGGATGGTTGGGGGCGTGTCTTCTGATCTGCCTGCAGCCATCTCTTCACCATGATGATAGTTAACAAGAGGACAGAGCTGATGTTCAAAAGAAGGTATCACTGCGAGCACCATGGAGAGACTGAGGCAGGGCGATTCTTACCACGTAGTAAAGCTATGTTAAAGGTAAGGCTTCGACGCACATCTTCAGAGTTGGTGAGAGGCAAAGTTTCCCATTGTAGAGGATCAAACAACTGTCGTGAATTTTCTTGGTTGACTTTCCCTCATGGATCCTTTCTTCCTTGCTGGTACCTTAGTGAGGGAACCTTCACATTTGTTCCTTCCCCATGATCTTTGCAAGGCCTCCTTAGCGGTGAAGGGTTTTTAATGGAACCCGTGAGCAGATGATTTCCTTTGGGCGCAATGATACACATTGGATCTTACACATTTCTTTCTTTTCTTTCCCCTCCTCTATTCTACTGTCACCATGAAAGGAACATTCCCAGGAGAACCAGGTAGTTCAAAGCGAAGGATGAGGGATGTATAGAGCAAAGATGCCTCAGTGAAGCTCAGCCTAGATCAGCCAAAGTCAGGCTGCTGTGTAGACATATGAACAGTGATGAGCTGTTCTAAGTCTGAGGCAAATTTGTTACACAGCGGAAGCTAGCTGGCACAATCATCGGCGAAGGAGATTCTACAGGGCAAAGCTGCTTCTGTGGTCAGTGATGAGGATGACTGCTGGCTTTCCTAACTCTCTGTCACATTTGGGCATGGATAACTTCTCATGCTGTCTCTTTTGAATTCACTTTTTTCAACTTTGGTCATTATCCCCATCTCCCACATAACTTGTACACTGTCTTCCCTACCGTTTGCTGGTCAAGGAGACAGTTGCCATGGCAACCCTCCATCTGCCTGCTCTCTCTGCTCTCCAAACTCTAAATCCCACCAGTCTCTTTTCAACAACAACAACACAATAAAAATAACAAGCTGATCAAAGCCTGCTTGCATTTGGTAACATGCAAACTAAAAACAAACAGCATCAAACAGCATCAACAGCCTTTCTGATGTGTTAAACAGCCAGGCTGTCTGGGCCAGGCCAGCACTCCAGGAAGAAGGCGCCCAGATAGGATCAGACATGCAAAGGAGCAAAGGATATGTTAGGAGACTTGGCTGTGGAAGCCAGTTACAGGGGAAGAAAAAAGGGAAGGGACGGGACAAGTCATCTTGTCAGAGACAAGTCTGATGCCTGTTGAAGGAGGGTGGGAAATGAGGGCTGGTGCATGGAGAAGCCACAGAGCGGATTGTGCTTGACTAGGGGTGTGCCTGCCAAAGTCACTCTGTAGAAGAGGCCTATGGGAAGGGGCTTCTGGCTCTGTGCCTTGCCTGTGCCCAACCACTGAGGGTGTGGGGAGGCATCTGAGAGAAGTAAGCGCAGCTTCAGTCAGCTGTTCTCACACAGGAGAACCGGGCCATGCTGTACTGTGGCCACCAAATTCTCAGTCCCTGAATGGCCTTTGCCCCAACCTGGTAAGAAAATGTGTCTTCATAACGTGTTGAAAGAATGGGTACTAAGGCAGGAGAGGTGGCTCGGTTCACAAAATGCTTACAAGTAGAGCCCGATCACCAGAACCCATATAGAAATTATCCCAGTGCTGAAGAGGCAGGAGGATTCCTGGGGCTTGGTGACCAGGAAGCCCACCCTACTCAATGAGCTACAAAGCCTTTGGAAGAGCAACTCCAGAAACAAGGTGGGTGGCTCCTGAAGAAACGCAGAGCTTAGCCTGGCCACCACATGCATGGGCACATACATGTGTGCAGCAGCACCCCCAACCACATGTGTGCCTACCCTTTAAAGAACAGGCAGTGGGAGAGGCTCAGGTTTCTGGTCTCCCAGGAGGGAATCTGGCCATTTCGGAAGGTAATTATGTGGAGCAGACATGGAGTACCTGCTTTAGCGACAGGTACCCGAGGCCAGTGTCTTTCTCAGTCTAAATTTGGAAATCTCTCCAGATGGCTTTGGAGCAGGCCATAGGATTTGGCTCTTTTGTCGTCCCCCCCCACTAATACGGTATAAATTGTTGAAGACTGCATGATCCCCAAACAGGAGCATATAAGCCATTTCTGTCTGTTCCCCTTGATAGCAAAAGAAGGTGTGGGAGAGAAGGATCAGCCAAGGATGACCATTCATTCATTCATTCACTCATCCAGCAAGTACTAGTTGTGCTATTGCATGCGTGGGAAAGGGAAGCTTTGACTTATAATGTCTCAAGCTCTCACGAGAGATGTCTCCATCTGGATATGACCTTGTTCTGTCTCCTTAAGTACTAGGAGTTGAGGCTCATTGAAGTTCTTTTTAAATTCACGTTTGACAACTCCATAAAAATCTTTCTGATGATGTCTCCTTCTCCCTCTCTGCTCTAAGGAAGGGGATTCGGGACTGGGGGGGGTGATGATACAAGGCTGTGACATTTCAGTCATGTAGACAAGGTCAGCTCTGGAGATCGAGTGACGTCATGGAAAACAGAGTTAATAAAACTTTACTGTGTTCTTGAAACTGAAAATAGGCCTTTTTTTTTTTTCAAAGTGCTCTGTAGCCCAGGCTGGCTTCCAACTCAAGATCCTTCTACCTCAGTTTACCCTTTCCTCCAAGGATTGGGGCAACGGGTATAGACTGCCAAGACTGAAAAGAGTAGAGCTTAAAAGTTAATGCAGTATGAAAGGCTGGAGAGGTGGCTCTGTGGGTAAGGGCACTTGATGTTCTTACAGAGGACCTGAGTTCAGTTCCCAGCACTCACATCTGCTAGTGTTGATCAACACCAGGGACACCTGAGCCAAGGAAGACTCTCTGGGTTTATAGTGTTAAGTAAAGGCTGTGATGTTGTCTCCTTCTGTATTCCTCATCCTCTGGCTTTTGTGTTAACACTGAGACCCACGTGTCAAGAGTGAATGGCTCAGAGGCAGAAGAGCCTAATATATAGAGGGATGCTTACTGAAGGTTCCCAGGTGCCAGGGCACACAGACAGAGTGCTTGGCAAGGCACTGTGGCATCTCAATTTATTGCATCCATTATCTGAGTTAGGGATAATGTGAAGTTATGACTATGAGGCAGGCAGAAAGATATGAGTGTTTATAATTCCTTGCTCCTGCCTGTCTGCATTGGGAGCGTTGTGAGAACCTCTCCTATCTTTCTCCATATCTTAGAACCATTTAATTAAATTTAATTTGTTCTCTGGACCCTGGAAAAGACAGAAGGGAGCCAGCGTTTGCTGTGTGCCAGACACTTCATTAAACATTTTTCATGCTGGAAGCTATACACAGCACTTCAGTCTCCCATTTAATCTTTCCATCAGCCTGTGCAGAAGGGCTTGCTATCCACAGTCTATATGTGTGGTAATGCTGGAACTTTGAAAGGCTGGGTAACCCAACTGCAGTTCCTTAGGTGTTGTCTCTGCTATTCATTTGTCCATTTAACCACCTGTTTGTCTATTGGATTATCTGTCTACCTCCACCACACACTTAGAAAATACTTCTTGATCACATATCACAGGTTTTTATGATGGATTCTGGGGTATTGTCAGTCTGCCCTTATGGAACTCACACTGTGCTAGGGTGGGTGCTCACACCTTCCTGGACTCCTTGGGTGGAATGTCTCAAAGACTTATGCATAGCTCCACTTCAGGGTGCTCTTCATAGCCTCCCTCTAGACCTGGGTACCAAGAGAAATCTGGGGCTTTGCAGTGGTATATGGACTCCTCAGAACCCAGGGAATGAGTGCTTCAAGATGAACATATACTTCAGGGCTCTGAGACTGAGGTGTCCTTGAAGTCACAGACTTTTAGTTTAAGCACCGGATAGAATGGCAGCCGAAGGTGACCTTAAAGGTGGTCATCCTGCCTGTACTTCTACCTCCTGACCAGGTATGTGCTATCCTGTCCATTTCAGCAGTCCTGCCTGGTATTGAACCAAAGGCTTCTCACATGCTAGGTGAGCACCCTACCAGCAGAGATACAAACATCTCCATTCAGTTACTTTTCTCACTGCTGTGACCGAATACCCAACCAGAAGGACTTATTAGAAAAAATAAATTACCTATTTATGTGCATGTCTATGTCTGTGTGCATGTATAAGCATATGGGTCCAGATGCCTGAAGAGGTCAGAAGAGGAGGTTGGATTCTCTGGAGCTGAGATAATAGATGGTTGTGAGCCATCCAACTTATGTGCCGGGGACTGAACTCTGGCCCTCTACAAGAGCAGCAACTATTCTTAACTGTGGAACTGTCTCTTTGGTCCAGTGAAGGGTTTATTTTTTTTTTAATGGTTTATTCATTTTTGTTTTATGTGCATTGGTGTTTTGCTTGCATGTATGTCTGTATGAGGGTGTTAAATAGCTTGGAGATGGCTTATAGACAGTTGTAAGTGCCTGTGTGGTTGCTGGGAATTGAACTAGGGTCCTCTGGAAGAGCAGCCAGTGTTCTTAACTGCTGACCAATCTCTCCTGTCCTAGAAAGGTTTATTTGTAACTTATCCTAAATGGAAGATATCCTATTGTGGCAGAGAATGGCAGAAACATTAGGAGTCTGGACCAGTGTCCAAAGCTAGGAAGCAGAAATTAGACAGAAAGTCGGTGTGGTCTGCAAAACCAACTGTCCACTCAGTGACCCCTCCCCTCTTCTTCCAATGAGTCTCCAAGAGGTTACACAACCTTCTGAAACAATAGTGCCAGCTGAAGACCAAGTATTCAAAGACATGAGCCTGTTGGACATTTGACATCCAAATCACAATGGTATCACCTACAGTATTCAGGGCAGCCCCAGCCAGAACACACATGACTGAACTGTTAGACAGTGAGAAATGCTGCCTACATTTGTAGGAATAGCAGATGGTTGAGATGTGTGAATCAACTGGCAGATGGGTTGATTGAGACCAAGATAGAAAGTGAATGATCTGTGCAGCTGCTAGGGGGACTTAGATACCTCCATGGTTAAATGCCTCCATGGTTAGATACCTCCATGGTTAGATATGTCCATGCTTAGATACCTCCATGGTTAGATACCTCCATGGTTAGACACCTCCATGGTTAGATATGTCCATGTATGGATACCTTCATGGTTAGATATCTCCATGCATAGATACCTTCATGGTTAGATACCTCCATGCATAGATACCTTCATGCTTAGGTACCTCCAAGGTTAGATATCTCTATGGTTAGATATCTCCATGGTTAGATACCTCCATGGTTAGATACCTCCATGCTTAGACACCTCCATGCTTAGATTCCTCCATGCAGCCCTGGAGGACGCATCCTTTAAAATATGTGAGGGCAACTTCCTACCTAGCAGCTAATCAGGGGCCACGTATTGGTGCGACATAAACACAGGCTGTAAGTCCTGTTTCCTGCTTAGGATCAGGGTCTGATGAAGATACTGGAGGTGCCTTGTAGGGCTGGGAAGGTGGCAAAAGGAAGCTCTTGAAACAGCCCAAGAAGCAGGCCAAGGAGATGGAGGAAGAAGATGAAGCTTTCAAGCAGAAACCAAAGGAGGAACAGAAGATACTCGAGGAGTTAAAACCCAAGGCCTTGGGGAAGGACCCCCTGGCCACAGGTGGAATTAAGAAATCTGGCAAAAAGTAAGCTGTTCCTCACATCTGGGGTGATGGTGACCCCCTCTTCCATTCCTATTTAAACATCTGGATTCCTTGTCATAACATCTTTGCCACCTAATAGCTAGAATGAAGTGTTATTCTGGAGCCTGTTGTTCTACATTGTAGTAAACTTTTGTAAAAAAAAAATGAATAAAGTGAATTATGCAAAAAAAGATACCTCCATGCATAGATACCTCCATGTATAGATACTTCCATGCTTAGATACCTCCATGTGTAGATACTTCCATGCTTAGATACCTCCATGATGCTGTGTCATGTTCTTTAGCTTTGCTTGGTTGTAAGTTTGCCTGGAATGTTTGTTCTTACGGCCCACACTGGTACAGCTGTCTTGTGATGGCTAGGCGACAAGACTAGGATTCTCTCCCTCCCTCCCTCCATCCCTCCCTCCCTCCCTCCCTCCCTCCTTCCTTCCCCCTCCTCCTTTTCCCTCCTCCTTCTCCTTCTTCCTCTCTCTCTCTCTCTCTCTCTCTCTCTCTCTCTCTCTCTCCCCCCATGTTTTCTAGTTTTCTATGTAGACCAGGTTAGCCTCAGAATTACAACCTGCCTGTCTGGCCTCTTGAATGCTGACATTAAAGGCATGTCTCACTATGCTCCACTGGAATCTGTTTTATCATGTATGGCAATTACTGTGCTGAGTCACCAAATAGACCACTCTTTGGTGAGCCTGGCGTTGACCATTAGGTTGGTGGTCTCACCACATTATGGGGCCAGACAGAAGGAGTGTTTGGGTTGCTGGCTGGATACTCACAGCTTGTTCAGGAGTTATCTGGGTTATGGGAGGCTTATTGGCCATTGTGTGGTGAAGTCAGCCTAAGCAGATGTCTATGCAGCTGGAAAGTCTCCATGAAGCCCCATGGGGAATTGTTTTGTTGCTTAATGAAGGAAGCTGGGGCCCTGAGGTCAGGTCCAGCAATGGCTTGTCAAAGAGCTGAGAAAAAGTCTAGTGCAGTAATATTTTTATTACTCTGTGTGTCCTCCCTCAAGAGCTGCAAGCTGAAGGCCCATTGGTGGGGCCACAGCCAGCTTCTTCTGGACGCTGTACAACCCAGTGGGAATTCTCTTGACTAGCAGAGTAGGAAATGGTTAGCTGAATTTTATTTACATTCTGTCTTGCCCTACAAAATATTCTTAATTGGCTTATAAAACAAACAAACAAACAAACAAACAAACAAACAAACACACAAAATTAAACAAACAAAGCATCCAAACTAAAACCCACACGGAAGAACTTAGGAAAATATTCATACGAATTACAGAAAATCAAATGCAGAGGGATTTTATATAGAATGGGCAATCGACTTCAGTTTTAAAAACAGACTTATTTTTCTTGTGCTTATGTGGATCCGTGTCTGCAGAGCAAATACAGGTGCCCTCAGAGGCCACCAGAGGCCATCAGATCCCTTGGAGTTAGAGTTACAGGTGTGAGCCACTTGATGTGGGAGTTAGGAAATGAACCCAGGTCCCCAGGTCCCCAGGAAGAGTTGCAAATGCTTTAACTGCTGAGGCACCTCTCCAGACGTTCAACTTCATATTTGATATTGGCATTTCTTCTGGCCAAATGAAAAATGAGATGCTGTCAGCTGCATAGCTTTATGTCAAAGGTTTTAGAGGATGTCTTCCATTTCCATGTTGTAGCTGCAAGCAGGATGATGTCTTCCATGGTGCGTCACATAGCACAATGTGTTGTTCTTCTCAGTCCTTATACAATGCTAGAGTCAGTTACATATAACTTTTTCTTTTCTTTTCTTTCTTCCTTCCTTTCTTCCTTCCTTTCTTTCTTCCTTCCTTCCTTCCTTCCTTCCTTCCTTCCTTCCTTCCTTCCTTTCTTTCTTTCTTTCTTTCTTTCTTTCTTTCTTTCTTTCTTTCTTTCTTTCTTTCTTTCTTTCGTAAGAATATAAAGCAGGGAGCTTATTTGAAGGAGGCAATGACTTCAAGGGCTTAAATGATACTTTGATGCTGGCCCACTTCTGAGTTAGGGAGAGTATGAATTGAAGGCTAGCCTGGGCTGTGTGGACCCCAACTCCACCACAACAAAAGGCCAATCAACCAAACAACAGAAACAGGAGATAGGTCCAGTGAGGTGGCTCAGTGGCCGAAGACGCTTGCCACCAGACCTGATTACCAGGGTTCAAGCCCCAGGACCTACACTGTGGATGTGACCTCCACAAGTTGTTCTTCGACTTCCACGTGTGGACCCTGGCATGTTTGTCTGTCTTGCTTCCAAATAAATAAATAAATAAACACAATAATAAAACAAAACAAAAATACACAGCAATAAAAAGGCAAGCATATTTCAATGCTTCTACAAACAGGATATTTAAATTCTTAGCCAGATCACTTGATAAACCTGTCTCTAGGATTTCTCCCTAAGAAAAGCATTTTAGTTGAAATTTCATATACTGAAGCATTTGCTGAGCACTGGTTCGTACATCCCATAAAAACATGTTGGCATTTCTCCAGCAGTTGGCTGTAGCTAGGTGTGGTCATGTGCTGTTGACCATGAAGGCCATAGAGCTTAGGGTTTAATCTGCAGAACTGTTTCTACTAAGGCCATCAACCTTGACTAAAGAACACAGCTGTGTCTCAGCAGTAGAGGCAGAGCCGTACTTAGCACCTGACAGTCAAGAACTAACATCTGTATTTAAAAAAACTCGTTCTTCGTTATTGATGCATGTGTGAGAGCATGCCTGTATGTGCTACAGGGTATTTGCAGAGGCCAGAGAACCACTTCTGAGAGCGGGTTCTCACCTTCCACTATGGGATCCGGGAAGTGAACTCAGGTCACCAAGCTCATGTAACGAGTGATTCTCTTCGTTGAGCCATGCCACCAGCCCAAGGGCTGATATTGGGTTAGCATGGAATTCATGTGAACATGCTACTGGTAAGAAGACATGGAGATATGTGTGTGGATGTACTAGGAGGAGGCATCCCGGTGTTTTCATCATCAGAATGATTTACAGAAGGATGCCTGAGTGGCTATATGGTGGCGTTGGATGCTCTGCTCATAGCCCTCAGCCTCACTGTTATAATATATACAAAGCATCCTCCTGAGGTGCCTGGGCCTCTTCCTCAGGTGTCAGCTACTCTGGATCCACAGGGGTCAGGCTAGAAGCATGAAGACTTACAGACTCCAGCAGCAACATCAAGCCAAGGATGCTGAGAACTGGAGAAGAACCTCTGCACATCCCTAAGGTGTCTCAGGCTTTCCCATCTCCACCCCATCACAGTTGTGTACATGGTCAACAACCCTGCACTGGCTGCCCTCTGTTTCATAGTCCCTTCTCTCCTCCCACCTCAACAAACTACACACTCTCAAAGTCTACTGCCAGTGGAGCCAATGACCTTCATTTTGATTTTACTTTTTAAGTAAATATAAAAACATATTCCAAACCAAATCTGAATGTCTGTGGTCCCAGAACATGGATTCGTTTTTACCCCAAATATGTTTATGAATAGGAAACTTGAACACAGTCCATTGTATTTAAAAGGTAATGTGGGTTTTCCATTTGGGAGCTCTGCTCATCTCTCACACTCCATCTCCCCAAATCAGTTCTGGGGTCCTACTGTGTAGCCAATGTGTACCTGTGAGTGTGTCAGCCAGACGGAGCCTCTGTGGGGGACCTGCCCCTTGCAGAACCTATTTGGGCAACCTCCTTGAATAGATTTGCCTGAAGAGGAGAGGAAGGGATGTGTTCATGTCCCATAGAGAAGGAGGGTAGAGCTGGCCAGGCTAGGCTGAGGCTCTTTTGACCTTGAATCATTGACCAATAGGAGCTCCGTTCCTGGCCTGGTAAGGTGTTCATAGCATTGTGGGTTGGCAGGAAAAAAGAAACCCAACAGAGTCTAGATCTCATATTGAACAGGGATGAGCCTGACACCCAGAGTTGGCACTCATTAGCTCTCAGACATTGGCTGACTTAAGTCCATTGCCTCAGATGACAGCCATGAAAATTTAATAATAAAGAGAACAAAAGCTGCCGTTCACTACCTGACACTCAATGTAGCATACATGCATGTAGTGATTTAATACTGAGTGTGTATACAAAGTAAAATTATAAACTATACCTATAAACATAAAATTTTACAATTAAAAACACATTTTATTTATTTATATATTTATTTGTGTGTGTGTGTATGTGTGTGTGCATGCACACACATGTGTTGTGTGGTATATGTGTACATGCACATGTGCTGTGTATGTATATGTGTGGTGTGTGTGTATGTGTGTAGTGTGTACATGACTCTCTGTGTGTATATATGTGAACTGTGTGTGAGTGTATGTGTGTGTGTGTGTATACATATGCTGTGTGTGAGTGTGTGTGCGCGCTTGATAATACACATATGGCTTTATGAGGACATCTTGTGGGAATCTGTTTTCTCTTTTTTTTCGTTTTTTTGTTTTTTGTCTTTTTGAGACAGGGTTTCTCTGCGTAGTCCTGGCTGTCCTGGAACTCACTCTATAGACCAGGCTGGCCTCAAACTCAGAAATCCGCCTGCCTCTGCCGCCCAGGTGCTGGGATTAAAGGCGTGCGCCACCACCGCCTGGCCTGTTTTCTCTTTTAAAGCTTGGGTCCTGGGCACTGAACTCAGGTTGTCAGTCTTGGAGGCAAGCTCTTTTACCTGCTGAGCTACCTTTACAGTTCTCAACTTACAGTTTTCAAGTTATCACGTGACCCCAAAATGTCCAGTACATATCTTCAGAGCTATGATCCACAGATGTGGACAAAGACCTAGTTTCTTCAAACGTGGCTGGATACTGAATTTTTCTGGATACACATAAGCAGAAAAGACGCTGTGCTGAAGCCTGAGCTGTCCACCCCTCCACTCGGCCATGATTACCATCTTGACAGTCTCAGCTTGTGTACTCACCTGCCATGTCTTTGCTCCTGCAGAATTTTGAAAAACATCCTGGCATTAAATCTTGTCATCTGTCCTCCCCAGTTGACCTGGTATTGTAGCCTCCTTTTCCCTCACCCACCCACCAGAGCAGTGCCACATGAGCTCTGGGCTTCAGGGTCATGTTCGTCTCCAGGGTCACACATCTCCTCCCATGGCCCTTGCCCTCTCCTGGATGCTCTTTCCTCCTAGGGCTGTGGTGTCTGAGGTCAGAGCTCATTTATACCCAGGTGCACCGGCCGCTGCCTCTGCACAGCGTATCTGGTGTGATTTATGCTGAGTGCCTGCATCCACATTTCACGATAAATTCTTCTTAAACAGCCTGGCTGGTGGTTCAGGCTCATTTCTCATCTCCATGGAGGCTTTTGACTGATAACCTGAAGAATTGCTTCCCAGTGATTGGCAGGGTAATGTGGTACCACAGCCTGGATGCTCCTGGAGGCAGGTCAGAGCTGCAGGTTCCAAGTGTTGCTGGCTGCCTTGGATAGAGTCACTCTCGACCTCTTCCCCCCAACCTGATCCCCATTCCCCCCATCTTCTTCCTATTGTCCTCTGTGCTGCCAGGCTTTTGCTTCTAGGTACCAGGTCTGCTCCATGCTGAGGAAGATTCTACGGGAAACATCTCTCAGAAACTCATTGTGAAAGGTCTCTAAGGCAAAGGTCAATCAGGGCTCTGTGTGTGCTTTCATGGACATCTGCAGGCACCAAAAGGCACAATTTTATGAAAGCCTTCAACTCTGCAGGATGCCAAGGTTGTCAAAGGGATTGTGGTGGCTGAATTCCTCTTCTTTTTTGTGTTTAAATGTTATTTTATTTTTATCACTATGTATGTGTTTGTGTCTATGTGTTAGCATGTGCATATAGAGTTGGGTCACAGCAGAGACCACAAGAGGGTGTCCGGTCCCCGGACTTTGAGTTATAGATGTTTGTGAAACACATGATGTAGGTGCTGGCATCTGAGCTTGGGTCCAGCAAAGTAGCAATCACTCTAAATGGTTGAGGTGTCACTCCAGCCCTTGGGGCTGGAATTCATTCTGGTGTGGATGCCACAGTTGTTAGGCAGGATCTTACCCATGTCTCCACAAGCCCTAGCCACGTGTTCTTTGTGAACCTCTTTTTTAAATTTTATTTTTATTTTTAAATGTGTGTGTGTGCGTGTGTGTGTGTGTGTGTGTGTGTGTGTGTGTGTATGTGCGCATGCAGTACCCTGGGAGTCCAGAAGATGGCACTGGACAGCTTGGATGGTTGCAAAATTTCTAACATAGGTGCTAGGAACCAAACTTGGGTTCCCTGCAAGAGCAACAAGATCTCTTGTCCCACACCCACCGAGACTTCTTTTTTATCTTGCCACTTGGGCTTCTCCATATAGTTCCCAGCCGTTTTCTCCCATGTACTAAGAACACACAGAAGGTGTCCAGATTCTGCTAAGAAAATAGAGACAGAACCGTGTGCCCAGTCCTAATCCCATAACTATGCTTGACACCCAGAGGGAGTCCAGAATGTCTGTAGCAAAGATTCAAGTGCTGGGTTTATCACAAAGCGCCAGGAATGGAACTCACTGGGACATTTATTATCGTTCATCTTTTAAAACTTAGATGCTTATTTATTTGTGTGTGTGTGTATGGATTTAATTATGTGTGTGCAAGTATACACACATGCATGGACTAGCTTTACCAACCAGTGTCTTGGGAAGAACACACATCTTTTGAGAAAATACTCCACCATATTGGACTGTGTTGAATTTTCTTTTTCTTTTTTAAAAATTTATTTATTTATTTATTTATTTATTTATTTATCTATCTAATTCATTCAATTTGCATCCTGATTGTTGCCCCCCTCAAGTCCCTCACACAGTCCTTCCCCCACTACCCCTCTCCTTCTCCTCTGAAAGGTTGGAGATCTCTCTGGGTATCCCTCCCCCCCACCCCCCATCAAGTCTCTGCAGGCCTAGGCATATCCTTTCCCACTGAGGCCAGACAAGGCATCCCAGTTAGGGAAGCATATTCCACAGACTGGCAGCAGCTTTAGGGATAGCCCCTGCTCCAGTGTTTTTGGGACCCACATGAAGACAGAGATGCACATTTGCTTTCATATATGTGGGGTGCCTGGTCCAGCCCATGTATGCTCTTTGGTTCGTGGCTGAGTCTCTGAGAGCCCCAAGGGTCCAGGTTAGTTGTGTTGGTCTTCTCGTGGAGTTCCTATCCCCTTTGGGGTCCTCAATTCTTCCCCTAATTCTTCGAGAAGAGTCCCCGAGCTCCATCCACTGTTTGGCTGTAGGTCTCTGCATGTCTCTGAGTCAGCTGCTGGGTGGAGCCTTTCAGAGGACAGTCATACAGTCATGCTCTTGTCTGCAAGCATTACAGAATACCATTAATAGTGTCAGGGATTGGTGCTTGCCCATGGGTTGGGTCTCAAGTTGGGCCAGTCAAAGGCTGACTATTCCCCCAGTCTCTGCTCCATCCCCATGCCTACATTTCTTGTAGACGGATACATTTTGAGTCAAAATTTTTTGTGAGTGTATTGGTGTCCCTACCACTTCAATGGGACTCCTGCCTGGCTACAGGAGGTGGCCTTTTCAGGTTCCATATTTCCACTGCTGTGAGTCTCAGCTAAGGTTACCCCCACTGGCTCCTGGAGAGACTCCCTGTTACCAAGTCTTGGGCACATCCTCAAGATGACCCCCCCCATGTCCCACCCCTGCCAGCCTCAGATTTTTATTTATTCTACTGTCCCTCTGTCCCTCTCTCCTATCTCTCCCTTTACCTGATCCTGAGGACACCCCCATTCCCGTCTCAGTCCCTCTTCCACCCAGTTCCCTCCTTTCATCAACCTCCTATGAGTATTTTATTTCTCCCTCTGAGTGAGATTCACAGATCCTCACTTGGACCTTCCCTCTTGCTTAGCTTCTTTGGGTCTGTGAAGTGTGGTGTAGGTATCCTGCATTTTATGGCTAATATCTACTTATAAGTGAGTATATACTATGCATGCCCCTTTGGGTCTGGATTACCTCATTCAGGATGATATTCTTAAGTTCTATCCATTTGCCTGCAAACTTCTTGATGTTTTTGTTTTGTTTTTAATAGCTGAATAGTATCCCATTGTGAGACGTACCACATTTTCTTTATCCATTCTTCAGCTGAGAGACATCTAGGTTGTTTCCAGTTTCTGATTATTACAAATAAACCTGCTATGAACATAGTGGAGCAAGTGTGTGTGTGTGATATGGTAGAGCATATTTTGGGTATATGGCCAGGAGTGGTATAGCTGAATCTGGAGGTAGAACTATTCCCAGTTTTTGAGAAACCACCAAATTGATTTCCAGAGTGGTTGTACAAGTTTGCACTCCTACCAGCAATGGAGGAGTGCTCTCCTTGCTCCATGTCCTTGTCAGCATGTGTTGTCACTTGAGTTTTCGGTCTTATACATCCTGACTTGTGTAAAATGGAGTCATTTTGATTTGCATTTCTTTGATGACTAATGACTTTGAACATTTTTAAAAGTGCTTCTCGGTCATTTGAGATTCCTCTGCTAAGAATTCCCTGTTTAGCTCTGTAGCCCATTTTAAAAATTGTGCTGTTGATGTCTAATTTCCTGAGTTCTTTATATATCTTGGGTATTAGCCCTCAGTCAGATGTGGGGATAGGACAGAGATGGTTCTGTCCCAATATGTAGGCTGTTGTTTTATCTGATTGACAATGGCCTTTGCCTTACAGAAGACTTTCAGTTTCATGAGGTCCATCAATTGTTGCTCTTAGTTGCCGGAGCCATTGAAGTCCTGCTCAGGAAGTTGGCTCCTGTGCTACCAATGAATCGAAGGCTATTCCCCACTTTCTGTTCTATTAGCTTTAGTGTATCCAGATTTACGTTGAGGTCTTTGATCCACTTGACTTGAGTTTTGTGAAGGGTGATAGATATGGATCAACTTGCATCCATCTATGTGCAGACATCCAGTTAGACCGGCACCGTGTGTTGAAGATGCTCTTTTTCCATTGTATGGTTTTGGCTTCTTTGTCAAAAATCATGTGTCTGAGGGTGTGTGGGTTTATTTCTGGGTCTTCAATTCTTTCCCACTGATCAACCTGTCTGTTTCTATGCCAATACCATGCAGTTTTTATTGATATTGCTCTATAGTATAGCTTGAGGTCAGGGATGGTGATTTCCCCAGAAATTCTTTTATTGTTGAGAATTGTTTTTGCTATCCTGGGGTTTGTTTGTTTGTTTGTTTGTTTGTTTTTTTCCATATGAGGAATTGCTCTTTCAAGGTCTGTAAAGAATTGTGTTGGAATTTTGATGGAAATTGCATTGAATCTGTAGATTGCTTTTGGTAAAATAGCTATTTTCACTATGTTAATCCTACTGATCCATGACCATGGGAGATTTTTAAATCTTCTGATATCTTCTTCAATTTCTTTCTTTAGTGATTTGAATTTCTTGTCATATAGGTCTTTTACCTGCCTTGTTAGAGTTAAACCAAGATGTTTTATATTATTTGTTGCTATTGTAAAGGGTATTGTTTCCTTAACTTCTTTTTCAGCCCATTTATCATTTGTATAAAGGAGAACTACTGTTTTCTAAAGTTAATTTTGTGTCCAGCCACTTTGCTGAAGGTTTTTTTTTTTAGTCAGTTGTAGGAGTTCTCTGGTAGAATTTTTGGTATATCCTATCATATAATCTGCAAATAGCTGTCCTTTGACTTCTTTCTTTCTAATTTGTATTCCCTTAATCTCTTTTTGTTGTCTTATTGCTCTAGCTAGGACTTCGAGTACTTCAGGTTGAATCTTCTTGATTGATGATTTATGTAAGATTGTCCTGTCCCATGTGTGTTGACATTCCTGGACTGATGGTCCTGGGTTCAATACAAAAGCAAGCCATGAGCAAGTGAGCCAGGAAGCAGAACTCATGTATGGATTCTGTGTTGTTTCCTGCCTCCAGGTTTCTGCCCTGCTTGCTTACTGCCCTGACTTCTTTTGACGATGGACTGTGATTTGGGAGTATAAGCAAAATAAACTCTTTCCTCTCAAAGATGTTTATGGCCATGGTATTTGATCACAGCAATAGGAACTCAATTAAGACAGAGAAGTAGGTACCAGGAGTGGGGTGACAGGTTGTGACCATGTGTTTTTTTTGGAGAATTGTGGTTGCATGCATATGAATTTTGGTCTAGAAAAATTGTTGAGTGCTCAGAGTCCAGTGGGCTGCTCTATGAGAGATTCAAAGATAAGAACTCTGAGAGAAATACAGACAATGGAGATTTATGCCTTGTGAAGTTTCAGAGGGAAGGAAAGACTCTGTCAAGTTAGTTCAAGTGATATTTTGAACTACAAATCATTAAAGTGAAACCTTTGTTTTCTGACACAATTGATGCAGGTCAGCTAGAGCTGAGAAATTAGCAGTGATAAAGAAGAGGCCAACATAATTGTAAGAAGTCGCCTAGTTAAATATTTCTTCTGGTTGACACAGAAGCTGTAGTCCAGAAGAGACTAAAATGATATTTCTCACTGCCAGCCAAATTTAGGATGGGTTTAAAAGGTGGTACTGGCTGTGAAGGCATCAGGTGACCATGGAGAGTAAGAGTGCAAGCAGAATTCCTCCATGGCCTCACTTCATCATCTCCTGCCTAAAGCTCCTGCCCTGTTTGGGTTCCTGCTCTGCCTTCTGTGATGTAGAACTGTAAACTGAAATAAACCTTTTCCTCTCCAACTTAATTTTTGTCATGGTGTTTTATTACAGTAATAGAAATCCTGACTAAGATGACACTCATATCATGACGTACACTTTAATGTCAGAGGACAACTGGCAGATGCTGGTTTCCTCTTTCCACCACGAGAGTTCCAGGAATTGAACTCAGGTCATCAGATACGGCATCAAATGTCTTCAGCCACTGATCTATTGTTCTGGCCTCCAGTTATAATTTTTTACCTGGCTGGGATGTCTTTATTCCTTCCCTCTAACAACATGTTACATAAGCTGTAGGTATAACCTGGGAATCAAACTGCATGGGTTTAAGTCCTCACTGTAGTGTTGACAGAGACACAACTTCATGATTGTACCTAAGTCGTTGAGTCATGGCTTCCACAGGTGTCTTCTCTGTATGTGAACTATTCCTTAATAAGACAGTTTCAAGCAGTCCCAGATCCCTTCTTACAGAAGTGTGACCTCAGGCAAACAACTGTGTGCACTGGTGTCTGAGTTTTCTCATCTTTCTCACTAGAGCCTGGGGCTGACTTGATGAATAACCCTGACTGAGATGGCTTAAAAACAAACAATAGGCCTTAATTCTCCCACAAAGATGGAAGAATCTGCTCCAGAAATCTCTTCTAGCTCTGTGGTGGCCAATGGCTGTCCATGTCCAACTTTCCATCTCTATTGTGCCTGTCAGATGTCTTTCCTAAACATATATATTTTTTTTTTTTGGTTTTTCGAGACAGGGTTTCTCTGTGTAGCCCTGGCTGTCCTGGAACTCACTTTGTAGACCAGGCTGGCCTCGAACTCAGAAATCCGCCTGCCTCTGCCTCCCGAGTGCTGGGATTAAAGGCGTGCGCCACCACGCCCGGCTAACATATATTTTTTTAATTATTTTTTTGTATGTGTGCCTGTGTATGTGAGTGCGTGCGCGCGCGCGCGCGCAAACACACACACACACACACACACACACATGCATGTACATGTGTTAATGTGTGCAGTTGGCTGCAGAGCCCAGAAGAGGGCATTGAATCACTTGGAACTGGATTTCTATGCAGTTGTGAGCTGCCTGATATGGGTGTTGGGAACTGAACACTGGTCTTTAGCCAACACAGTAAGTTCTCTTAACCACTGAGCTATCTCTCCAGGCTAGAAAATGGTTTTATCCAAATGTCCCACCCCTGCAGAAGACACTCAAATCTAATACAAACCCATCTTGATTGAACTACATATTCAAACAAGCTACTTCTGAATAATATCAGGTTCACGTACAGCAAATTGAAGTGGATTTTCTGGGAATTTCTGGAAAGTATTTAGCCAAGCGCCCTTACTAAAGCTCAATTCCTCACAGTTCTCTTACTCTGGGGCAACAAAAGCTTCTTATCTAAATCTGGCTCCCTTCAGGTGTGTTCCATCTGTTAGCAAGAATCAGGATGAACTCGGGAACAATGGCATCCTTTATTGAGAGGACAAAATGGGAGGAACCCATAACCGAGAATAGCCCGAGACACCTTTGCAGGTCTCATAGGTGGATCTGTCCCTTTCCATTTATGTTTGCAAGGACGCTGACTTTGGAGGCGGAGAGCAGAGGGGAAATGTCCCCAGTCTGACATTGGGAGTGACATCAGCATTCTTCCTGCTCTCTGGTCCTGTCATGTGAGCTTTCCCGACACACTCTCTCTGTGGTCAGTGTCTCAGTGTACAGCATGATATCATCTCAACATTCTGTAAGTATCATGGATGACTCTGGGATTGGAACTAGGGGTCTTCTCTACTGGAAAGTAGAAACAGCCCATTGATTGGTAGAGAAAAGTTCTGGAAGGAGGGAATTATCTTTTTATTTTTTAATTACAATAAATGTACCTATCTTGGGTCTGGTCCAGGCTGCCATGCTGGCCTCTTGCTCCTGTTGCTAAGCATTTCCACCATCATGCACTGTATTTCTTCTGGAACTATAAACCAAAATAAATCCACTGTCCCTAAACAATTAGATTTATATATTTAGTGCATGTGTGTTGGGGGCTCGTATGTGGAAGTCATAGAGAAACTTGAGGGAGTCAGTTCTCTCCTTCTTTCTTTATTTGGGTCCCAAGGATCAAACTCGGGCTGTCAGGCTTGGTACAGCAAGCACCTTTATCCTATGAGCCATCTTGCTGGCCCAGAAAGAGGAGATTCTCACCCATCAACTCCCATATTCATGTCATAGAAACATACTGGAAGCAAAGGAAAAAAACAATATATGGAGTCTCTCCTGGAGACTCTGGGAAGAGGCATGGCTGAGATCCAGTCAAGCAAAGGCACGTGTTGAAGTCCAGGGTCTTAAGAAGCTGGAGTTCAGATTGCTTTTTGAACAGTAGTGAATACCTGATGTGGTGAGAATATGGGTTATAGATGGATGAGGATCAACCAAAGGAGTCAGAAGGAAAACAAAGGAAACATTAGAAAACATATATGGTCCAACTCCTGAGAATGAGAATGGTAGAGATGGCAGGATGTCTGCAGGGTTCATCCAGATGCTGATGCTGAGGGAGCTGAAGAAGATGCTGGCATTTGGTTGCCGTGGAGTTCTGTGCTGTTACTAACACCATCCCCAGGGTGCTAGGGGCACACTGCTGCACAGGACCAGCATAAGAGGTGTAAGATAGGTCTTTTCTGAAAAAGTGTCTGCTTTGTGCTACCAAACAAAGCACAGAACGGTGACTGTTAATTTGTTATGCTTCTCCCTGGCTCGACTAAGGGCTTAAAGAAGTTGCCTCCTTCTTTTTAATATTGCATGGAGGAACATATTGCCCAGGTTTGTTTCAATGTGTTTTGTGACAGAAAAACCAAGCTTTCCCCATCTGATAAAACATTACAGTTGTAAAAGCAATCTAGAGTCCTGCTTTTTAAGTGGCCTTGGAGCATTTTCCATTCTGTGTGTATAGAGTTTGGGTTGGAGTGACCAAGTTGATTGATGATGTTTCAAAGCTCTTAACCAACTCCATCTCAAAGGTCAGTCAATAAGGAAATAAAAGTGCCGTAGAGGAGAAGTACCTTGGATTGTAGTTGGCCTAAGGCTCTGAAGAGGGATCTAAGAGCTTGGACTTCTTAACTCAGAGATTCATTACTATGCTGTCCCTGAAACTGGCATCTTGGTTCTGACCAGAGGACCATGTTATAGGATGACTTATATCTGCCAGATTCCTGTATGGATGTCTTTATTTTTAGGACCTCAGGATGTGGCTGTATTTGGAGATGGGACATTTAAAAAGGGAATAAATTAAAATGAGGTCATTAGGTGAGTCCTAATCCCATAGGACTGCTCTGTGTGTGTGTGTTGTGTGTGTGTGTGTGTGTGTGTGTGTGAGAGAGAGAGAGAGAGAGAGAGAGAGAGAGTTAGATACAGAGAAAATTGTCCTCTATGAGTTGAAGAGAGAAGCCTCTGAAAATACTGACTTTCTAAACACATTGACCTTGGACATTTGACTCTAGAACTATGAGGTTAGGAACTTCTGTTGTTGAAGCCTCCAGTCTAGGATACTCTACTATGGAAGCCCCAGCAAGCCCATACAATCCTAGTTCTTATAGGAGGTGTCTTAGTCAGGGTTTCTATTCCTGCACAAACATCATGACCAAGAAGCAAGTTGGGGAGGAAAGGGTTTATTCAGCTTACACTTCCACATTGCTGTTTATCACCAAGGAAGTCAGGACTGGAACTCAAGCAGGTCAGAAAGCAGGAGCTGATGCAGAGGCCATGGAGGGATGTTCTTTATTGGCTTGCTTCCCCTGGCTTGCTCAGCCTGCTCTCTTATAGACCACAAGGCTACCAGCCCAGAGATGGTCCCACCCACAAGGGGCCTTTCCCCCTTGATCACTAATTGAGAAAATGCCTTACAGTTGGATCTCATGGAGGCATTTCCTCAACTGAAGCTCCTTTTTCTGTGATAACTCCAGCTGTGTCAAGTTGACACAAAACTAGCCAGTACAGGAGGTTTCTTTTTTTGTAAATATTTATTTTATTTTAAGTGTGTGCTCTAGAGTACAGTGCCCTTGGAGGCCAGAAGACAGCATTGGATCTCATGGGGCTAGAGAGAGGGAGTTGAAGATAGTTCCAGTTTCCCTGCTCAGGTATCAGGATGGATGGTCGTGAGGAAGGGGGCATAGAGGGCAAAGTGTGGGGGAGACAGTGATGAGCGGTGAATCCCAACAGCTGAAAACTAAGTAGGTGTCTTAGTCACTGCTGTGGAGACACCAGGAGCAAGGTGACCCTATGAACGAAAGTGCTGAACTGGGGTCTTGCTTACAGTTTTAGAAGTGTACTCATCATGGTGGGGGGCATGGTGGTGTGCAGGCAGGCACTGGGGCAGTAGTTGATAGCTATATCCTGATCTGTAGTGAGAGAGAGAGAGAGAGAGAGAGAGAGAGAGAGAGAGAGAGAACCTAGGCTTAGCATGGGCTTTTGAAACCTCAAAGCCCACTCGCAGTGATACACTTCCTCCAACAAAGCCATACCTACTTCAACAACCTTCTAATCCTTTCTAAGAGTTCCACTCCCTGGTAATTAAGCATTTAAACAAATGAACCTATGGGGGTCACTCTATTTGAACCATCATAGTGGATGAGTATGATCTGGGAGGGCCATCAGCCTTGACATTAGCACCTTTACCTACTCAGCCAGCTTCTATCATTGACCTGGGATTCTAGTCTTGGTATGTAGGCTTACAAGGCATGCCATCAAGCCAGACTTTTTTTTTTTTTTTTTTTTTTTTTTTTGGTTTTTCGAGACAGGGTTTCTCTGTATAGCCCTGGCTGTCCTGGAACTCACTTTGTAGACCAGGCTGGCCTCGAACTCAGAAATCCGCCTGCCTCCGCCTCCCAAGTGCTGGGATTAAAGGCGTGCGCCACCACACCTGGCTCCAAGCCAGACTTTTAATTGATTAATTAATTCATTAACATCCCAAATGCTGCCCACCTTCCTGGTTCTCCCCTCATAAAGTCCTTCCCCCCATCCCTCATCCCCTTCTCCTCTGAAAGGGTGGGGTCTCTGGGTATCCTCTAATCTGGTGCATTAAATCTCTACCAGATTAGGTGTGTCCTCTCCCACGGAGGCCAGACAAAGAAGCCCTATTGGGGAATGGACAACACAGTCCGAATACATCTTTAGAGATAGTCCCTGCTCCATTTGTCGGGAGACCCACATGGAGACTGAGCTGCAGGTCTGCTACATATGTGCAGAGGGCCTTGCTCCAGTTGGGGTATGTTCTTTAGTTGGTGGCTCAGTCTCTAAAAGCTCCCAGGGGTGCAGGTAATTGACTCTTTGGTTCTTCCTATGGGGTTCCCATTCCTTTCAGGGCCCTCAATTCTTTCCCCAACTCTTCCATAAGTGTCCCCAACCTCTGTCCAATGTTTGGCTGTGGGTATCTGCATCTGTTTCAGTCAGTTGCTGGGTAGAGAAAGCCTCTCAGAGGACACTTATGCTAAGCTCCTGTCTGCAAGCATAGCAGAGTACCATTAATAATGGCAGGGATTGGTGCTTGCCCATGGGATAGATAGCAAGTTGGGCCAGTTATTGGTTGGCTATTTCTTCAGTCTCTGCACCTTCTTTGTTTCTGCATTTTTTTCTCTTTTAGACAGGACAAATTTGGGGTGGGCTTGGTGTCCTAATTCCTCCACTGGGGGTCCTGGAGCCAGGCTTTTTTATGTGGGTTCTGGGGATCAAATTTAGGTCTTTTTTCAGGTTGTGGTACAGGTTGTGGTGTTGGCTTAAAAGAAAGGAAGGAGCCGGGCGTGGTGGCGCACGCCTTTAATCGCAGCACTCAGGAGGCAGAGGCAGGCGGATTTCTGAGTTTGATGCCAGCCTGGTCTACAAAGTGAGTTCCAGGACAGCCAGGGCTATACAGAGAAACCCTGTCTCAGAAAACAAAACAAAAAAAAAAATAAATAAAAATAAAAAAATGAAAAAATAAAAAAAATAAAGGAAGGAAGGAAGGAAGGAAGGAAGGAAGGAAGAAAGAAAGAATGAAAAGCCAAGGAAGGAAAGGGAACTGTGAGTTCTTTGATAAAGTGAGCATCTTCAGCAGGTGACACCCTCACAGGGTGCCTTGGAGGGTATCTCAGAGGGTGCTTAATTAGTGTTTCATTGCTGTGAAGAGACACTGTGATCAAGGCAATTCTTATAAAGGAAAACATTTCATTGGGGCTGGCTTACAGTTTCAGAGGTTATCAGTCCATTATCATCAACGGAGGAAACATGGGAGCCTGCAGGCAGATATGACGCTGTAGCGGCCAAGAGTTCTACATCTTGGCCCTGAATCATGCTACTCGGACTTGAGAAGACCTAGCTTCCACAATAACACACTTCCTCGAACAAGGCCACACCTCCTTCAGTAAGGCCACGCCTCCTTCAGTAAGGTCACACCTCCTAATAGTGTTACTTCTCATGGGTCTACCACATTCAAACCCTCACAGTGGGCAAACGGGTTTCCTTGGTAATGCTCCTTAGCTGCCAACTGGTTCTGAGGCCCCTTTCCAGTCAGTTGCATCCTCAGCCTACTGGGATGCCCGCAAACGTTTTTTTTTCTTTTTTTTCTTTTTCCTTTTTCTTTTTGAGACAGTTTCTTAATTGACTGATGGTCTCCCAACAGTTGAATGAGTCTTGGATGACCCCCGCTTCCCGTTGGGTTCAGTAGCCTGACATTGAGCCCGCTGCTTTGAAGGTCGTGAAGAAGGCACCTCCTACCTCTTGCCTCTTGAAGACCCGAATGCAGGAACTGGCTGCACTTTAAAAAAAAACTCACAAGATTGACTCTGCAACTTCCAAAACATTCTTTTATTCTTTGCTAAGCCAAGTTTCTGATCTGCTAGCAGCTTACTGCTCGTGACCTAGAAGCGGCCAATGCCCCAGGGAAGGAGGCTGTCTAAACTTCCTCCCACTTCCTCCCATCACCGCTGAGAGCCTGCCTCTTCCCAGGAGCCTTCCTGCACCAGGCTTCAGCAGGTTTCTGGACAGAACTTCAGCTTGGCAGATGCAGGGCCTGAGCTGGAGTACAGCCAAGGTTAGCTATGAATGTTGGCATGAGGCTTAAATCCACAGTGGACTCCCTCCCGCAGGCCCCGCCCGCCCCCTACAGTGGGGCTAACCTAGCCTTCCCCTCCCTGCTTTCATGGTCAGTGCTGTGCATAGACATCTGGGATTTGAGCACCGAACACTCAGCCCTGTGGACAGGGACTGTGGGAAGGTTGAATGTCGACTGGAATTCAGGCTTCCTTTTACACCTAGGTTTGTCTGATCCACCACTGTATGTGCCCTGTTTAAGAAATTCCAGAGCTCCCGCCCCCTCCTTTCCTTGTGTTTGAACGAAAGTGAGAGCCTGTCTGATTGCCCAGACTGCGGTGTGAGTCGGGCCAAGAACTCCCTCTTAGATACATGCTGCAGTGACAATCTGCTTCTCAAAGCTACTTGAAACGTTGACTCGTCTTCTTTAACGAAGTTGCCATTCATTTGTTACAAAAGTATGCAGACCTACTGTGCACTGGGAACCCCAATGGATGTTAAGGGAATAATCTGTCTGCCTTTGTTATATCCTTGGGGTCTCCAAGAGTCAGTATTGAATAATATGCTTCATGGATGAAGTATTACTGGAGCATAGCAGAGAAACTCCCAGTGCAGACCAGGGGAAGTTTCAGAGACTTGCCGTGTAAGCAGAGGCTGCGAGACGCTGACACAGGTAGGGAGAGTCAGATGATGTTGGCACTGACAGTCATCTTGAGCCACTATGTCTGTCATCCAGGCATAGTATGGGATCCTGATGTATTAGCTTGACACAAGGAAAGAAGGAAAGACATTGGCCCATCAGCCTTTTCTCCCCGTGTCCTCTCTCTTTCTTTCTATTATGGCATCTCTTCATCAGCACACTCTTAGAATGCAATTCCAGGGATGGGCTGTGGCTCTGTTGGTAAGGCATTTGCTTAGCGTGCACAAAGCCCTGAGTTCTATCCCTAGCATCCCATAACACCATCCAAAGTGAATAGTGCCTTGTAGTCTCAGAACTTGGGAAGCAGAGGCAGGAGGATTAGAATTTCAAGAATCTCAACTATGCAGGGGGTTCGAGGTCAGCCTGGAATTCATGAGGCTCTAGTGGGGAAGGGGATTCCAATTCATTACATCCACATCACGATGCCCATGGAAGAGACTGTGCTTTGTAGAATCTAGGCTATTGATTCTGTAGAGTCAAGACTTGTTCAGTGTCCTGGTGGACAGGCTTACTGCTCTCAAGGCAAAGCTCTAAATAGAACCCTCGAAGGTCAGCCTCGTTCATAAGCTGCAAAGTCCAGACACTAAAGTCAACTTCTTAGAGGGCAAATGCCTGAGAAACCTGTGCCAATGGCTGGAGAGCTGGCTCTGTGGTGAAGAATGTCCACTGTTCTTTCAGAAGACCCTAGTTTAGTTCCCCACACAATACTAGGTGTCTAACAACCACCTATATCTCCTCCTTCAGGGGATCTGATGCTGTCTTCTAGCCTCCTTAGGGATCTTTATTCATGAGACATGAGTATACACACAGACACACAAACACAGACACCCCCCCACCCCAAATCTAAAAAAATCTTAAAAACCTGTGCCAAGGGCAGGCAGACAGGGAAAACATTGCCTCCTGTTTTATGTACATGCAAACAGAGAAGCCAGAGACTCTGGAAAATTTAGTCACACCTCTGCTATTGTAGGCCAATTGTGTAGGCAATGTCTTCCTGTTATCTGCCAGGTGCTAAGTGCTTACTGAATGAACACAGAGCCACATGCTGACACAGGACATATTAGATTAAAGAACTTGTCTAGTGCCCAAAGATGAAAAGGCAGGAGAAAGGTCACAGGATACCTCACATTGGCCCTTGGCAGCTCTTAACTATGTCTCAGCCTCTCGGAAGTCCCTGGTTCTCATTGTCCCCTCACATGTGGAACTGAGCTAACCTTAAGATTCCTGCTTGATTCTTCAGGGAGGAAGACAGGGCTGGGAGCTCAGAGTGCAACACATTGGAGAGGGAGAGAGAAAGGGAGAGAGAGAGAGAGAGAGAGAGAGAGAGAGAGAGAGAGAGAGAGAGAGAGAGAGAGAGAGAGGAGACCACCTGTGGGAACTGGGGTGTCACAGCCACCATGTCCAAGGAAAGGCTGCCCAGCAATGGCTATTAGGACTTTTCTGGGAAGTGGGTCCAGGGAGACCTGGGGATTCGGAGGCGGGGAGATGGGAGTACACAGCTTGGCTTCAGAGAGTGAACTCCCAGTCACTAAGCAAATCCTAAGAGGAAGGAGGGGACACCTGTCATGCAGAGAATCCTGTCTCCCACCCCCTTTATTTGCTGCTAACATGGCAATAGTGGGTGGGGAGGGCCTGTGCACTTGACACATGTATACAGAATGTCAGACAGTAATTTCTCAACTCCTGTAAGAGATAAGAGATGACAGGACATAGACTTGTTTGGTGCAGCTTTGGAGCAGATTTGGAAGTTGCCTCATCTGCCCATGATAAGAAACACATTGACTTTTCTTCATAAAAGATGCCATGTCCCCATAGTGCAGGGGATGGTGCCTGGGCTTGTGTACCTACCTGTGCGTACCTCACTGGCAGGTGCCTGTGTGTTTGTCAGTGCGCATGCTCCTGGGTTCTCTGCAGTGTCGGTAAAACACAATGTCCTAGTTGCTTTAGAGGCAGCATTACTGTTCTGTCAGAGCTGGGGATAAGGAGGTGCAGCCGCTGTGACCTGACCTGTGGCTTTGATTCTCCAAGGATGGAGAGGCTGTCCTGCCCCTGGGTCCTTCAGTATGAACCATGTCTTCATGGTTCTGAAAGCACGTGGGAGAAGGAGCTGAGGGAAGGTCTCCTTCAGGGACATTAAGAAAGCCTTGTTAGGAAGGGCTTTCATTGGCTTGGAGAGTTGCTTTAGGAATCCTGTTTCTTACCATCTGCTGCCCTTTGCTGGAGACCTTTCCAGAGAAGGTACCTACCAGGACACAATGGTGTCTCTCTCAACATTCAAGGGAGATCCTATATTGGCTTTATTTACTTATTTTTATTGATTGGCTTGATGGTTTTTAGGATTCTATGGGTGGATTCCCTTCCCCCGGACCTCATGTATATGACTCAGCACACTACCACTGATTTGTAGCACAGCCTCTGTGGTGGTTTTACGGAATGGAATATCAGCACCCCTAGTTGGTGCTGGGGAGCAGTATAAGTTGAAAAGCTCTCTAAAGGATTGGAATCGACAGAAAGAATATGTATTCAATTGAGAACTTTTTAGATTGGATGGCACAATATGGTGTGAGGAGTTCAACAATGTTTCTCACACTGGAGAAGCCAGAAGGATGTTGTGGCGCAGTTCCTGAGGCTGGGTGTCTCCTCAGTCCCCAGCTGGCACTGAAGACCTGGGGGATTCCTGAAGAGCCATTGGGCTTCTGGCTATGTTGGAAGCCAGAAGAAACTGTTTCTAACACCCATAAGTGGGGGAGGTTGGGATGCATCTGCTACAGGGTGGATGGACTTCTCATAGCACTGAAGGAAAGGGGCTGGAGAGATGGCTTAGTGGTTAAGAGCACTGACTGCTCTCACAAAGGACCCAAGTTTGATTCCCAGCACCTACATGGAAGCTCACAACAACCTATATAACTCTAGCTCCAAGAAAATCTAGTATTCTCCAGAATACTAGACTCCAAGGGCATGAGGGCTCCAGACACACCTGTGGAGCACAGACACGCAGACAGGCAAAACACCAATGTATACAAAATAAAATAAATCTCAAAACAACAACAATAATAAAGGTAAATAGGCAAAACAAAGTTTCCCTCTTCCATCTCCCTTAGAGCTGAGCCTCCACGAAAGGTGCCGCCCATACTTAGGGCAGCTCTTCTGCCTTCTAATAATATAAATGAGAAAATTCCCCACAGGAGTTCTCAGGCTTGCCTTTTGGTTGGTTTCAGAAGCATTCATGTGGCCAACCAGAATTAATATTCACGGGCACGGGGCTTTTGACCTATGTTTTGTGACTCTTGCAGGGCAAGTGAGACTGCACCACAAGGTGGCGTTTGGCCAGAGGCAATGCCTTGTGGGAACACGCACAGACCCAGTTCTATGCTGTGTTCCAGTGTGCCTTCAGGAAAGGAGCCACTCATTCCTTAACTGATGACATGAAATCATTTGAGAGATCCAGGAGCTAGGCAAGGAAGATGTGGGCGGAAACATCTCATCTGTGTTCTGGGAGAATCCACAGAGGGTGGAGAAGCTGTTGAATTATTGATATGATTGCAATGGGCTGTGTGGTTAGTTCTTTGAGGACAGGAGTGCAAGGTGTCTTGGTAACCCGATGATAGGTGGTGTAATATCCAAAATAAATTCAACACTACCCAGTACCTTCTCCCTTCAAAAGAACTTTCCAAACTGTACTAGCAGGCCAAGTACAGAGCCAGATAAAAAGCTGGCTGACTAAATAAATATAAAAACATAGTTTTAACGGTCAAAAACAAGATTAACAATCCCCCTCCCCCGCCTCACATTAAAAACACAAAGACAGACAAAATAAGAGTCACCCTATACAAACCAACCAATGTTCTAAAAAGGTTATTAGCTACAACAATTAAAAATAAGCCTAACTACCCTGGTGCCTATACCCGGCCTGCATGCTGAGAGAGGGTTCCCCAACATGTTAAGTAAAATCCTCATGCATTTTGCAACAATGGCGGTCTCTGTGGTCTTTGTGTGAGTGAGGGTCTTTTGACAAGCTACAACAGTGGAATCCAGGCAATGGATTGTTTGGCTCTCTCTGCTATAAACTGAAGTTGTGTGTGTGTGTGTGTGGGGGGGAAGCGTTACCTCTGTTGAAGGTGTGAGTTCTACAAAGACAACCGATGTGAACTTCCTGATTGTGGAGAGTTGGAATGCTGCAGCTCCAGAGCCAAATTATATCTTGGGCCATCTTTAGAATGACTGTAAAGGAGGCATAATTTTAGCTTTTAAAAAGTATTTCTTGATTGCGAATTTCATACATGTATGTTCGGATCAGGTAAGTCCCCTCCTTCTTCATCACTACTGTTACCGCCAAATTTCATGTGTTCTCTGATGTTTTTTGTAAACCTATGGAATCTACTTAGTGCTTTCGGTATGTGCATGAATGTGGGTCCATCTACCAGAGCATGGGTAGCCTCTCTGAATCTGCAGCCCTGAAAAACTTTGGTTCTTCCCATTCAAGCAGCCATCAATTGCCAATAGCTCCTCAGCAAGGGGCAGGACTACCGGATACTCTCCTCCGTGCTGGGAGTTTTGTCTGGCTTCACAACTGCCACCAGTCCATGTGTACAACTACCCCATGACCGTCAGACATCACTGTGTCTCTGGAGTCGCCCTCCACCTCTGACTCTTCCCTCTTCCGTATCGATCCCTGAACCTTGGGAGGAGCACACAGCAGTATCTTATTTTGTGCTCAGTGGCCAGCTGTGGGTCCATGCTAATTTCCCTCTACCTCGAGAAGAAGCGTCTCTGATGAGGTTTGAGATCCCTAGTCTATGGGCACGATGCTAACGAAGAGTTGATCTAATACTGTGCCTATTTAGTAGAAGTTTAGCTTTAAAAGTAGATGGATTCCTCCTGTCTGAAGGAAAGAGCTCATGTAACAATGGGAATGAGAGCTAAAAATATGGAGCCGGTTTTCTGTATTTCACAAACAAACCCACAGCCAGAGGGACCTCACATTCCTCAGTCTTTACCCTGACACCTAAGTTATTTTCTCTGCATCATTGTCTTAATTAGGGTTTCTATCGCTACAACATGACAAAACAAAACCAAAACCAACCAAACAAACAAAACCAACTTACTGAACTTACACATCTACATCATAGTTCATCATCAAAGGAAGTCAGGACAGGAACTCAAACAGGGCAGGACCCTGGAGGCAGGAGCTGATGCAGAGGCCATGGAGAAGTGCTCCTTACCGGCTTGCTTCCCATGGCTTGCTTAACTTGCTTTCTTATAAAATCCAGGACCACCAGCCCAGGGGTACCACCACCCACAATGGCGTGGGCCCTCCCCCATTGATCACGAATTGAGAAAATGACCTACATCCAGATTTTATGGAGACATTTTTTCCCAGTTGAGGTTCCTTCCTCTCAAATAACTATAGCTTGTGTCAAGTTGACGTAAAGCTAGCCAGAAAATCCTCTATATCCATTGTCTCTTATCTGTTGAAATCCTGTTCACCTTGTGAGGGACACTTGGGGCTCTAGGCAATGAGTGATTGCCAAGGTTTAGATAGCTTGTTTGGGTGGGAAAGCAGAGAGTTTGGCTACAGAACATGGTTTCTACTATAAATTACATCTATTTTTCTATCAGCTATGTATGTATATATGTGTCTATCTATCATCTATTTATTATCTTATCTATCACCTATCAACCACATCTATCTATCTATCATTTATTTATCTAATATCTTATCTATCTACTAACAATATCTATTTTTATTTATTATCTTATCTATCATCTATCTATCAACAATATCTATCTATCTATCTATCTATCTATCTATCTATCTATCTATCATCTATTTTGTGTGTGAAGGTCAGAGGACAACTTGGGTAATTCTGTTTTTTCCTTCCACTCTTTGAGACCTGGGGATCAAACTTGACCATCAGGCTTAGCGGCAAGCTCTCAAACCTGCTGAACCATCCCCTCTGGCTGAGCACCTGATTTCTATACTGTTTTGCTGCATGAAGTTGGTGTCTTTTAGGAGAGAAATATATTGTTCCTTTTCTGGTTTGACCAGTTCTCTCTTGGGTTCCAGGCATGTAGCAGCTCCTTTAGTAGCTAGTTTTAATCTCTAATGAAAATGTCTCTTTTGGAAACACCCTCTTCTGAGGAGAGATGATGGCTCAGTGGTTGCTGCTCTTGCAGAGAGTCTGAGTTTGGTTCCTAGAGAACACATCAGACAGCTCACAGCATCAGACAGTTCACAACAACCTGTGATTGTAACACAAGATACACAGAGGGGGGGGGGGAGGGGTATGGGAAGGGGGAGGGGTATGGGAAGGGGGAGGGGGAGAGGGAGAGGGAGGAGAGAGATCTGGCTTCTCCGGCCTCTGCACAGACATGGCACTTATACACACAAACAGACACATATACCCATTAATAAAAGATAACTTTAAATTTTCCTCTGAAGTTGACCATAATCTCCGAGGAAATTCTTGTGCTTGAAGGTGGTGTGTATGGAATTAGGAGAACAAGTCACTCTTAAGGGGCCTTATCTGTTAAAGTAGGAACTGGCTTAAGGGAATTATTTCTTGTGTGTGCTGTGCTTGGGAGTATACTCATACAGGCCAATTTGCAGCTGGCAATAATTTGTTATAGAGAATAAGAACCTTTGTCCCCACCATATGCGTTACGGGGGAAGGAGAATAGACCAATGGTGATGATTTTCAGCCGTACACAAGTTATTTAGGTTATGCAATTTGTCTGTCCCCTGATATTTCGGTCTAACTGGTACTCAGGAGCATGGAAGCCCTTTAAAAATTTCTTTTGATCCTTTGTTAACTTCACATTATGAACCCCAATTCTACCCATCTCCCTGTTCTTTCATATTTGCCCTCCACCCTTGCAACCTCCACCCAAAAGAGATTAAGTAAGATCAGATAAAAAAAAAATCCTGTGACAGAAACTGTAGTGTGTCACAGTGTGTCCCACAGTGTATACACTCCTTTGTCCACACATCTTTATTAGCAAATGTTCATTGCAATGAGTCATTGCATTGGTCTGTTTCAATGCCTCTGGCTTTCTCTACACTACCAATACTGGATCCTCACCAGGTTTCCTCTCTGGTATCCTGTTGTTGCCCTGTGTCATGGAGATTCTGCTGTTCTGGATCTGCAAGCCCAGTCTTTTCATTCACTTCAGCAGATCATAGATGGAGTAGATGTTGCGGTGGGCCATCTCAAAGCCCTGGATTTGGGTCTGAGAGGTAACTGAGTTGGTCAGCCAGCTAACTTCCCTGCGCCCACACCACGAGAGCCAGTGCTCACCCAGTGCTGCAGTCAGCTAGGGGGCAGGGTCAGCTCTCCTGCTCTCATGTCCTTGGGCTGGCTCACCTGCGACTTTGTCACCAGGGCCAGCTCTCCTGTGCTGCCCAGGCAAAGCGCAGTGCCTGTTCAGTCAATGAGGTGTTGGGGGGGGGCTCTCCAGTTCTTACGTCCTTGGGGTCAGCTCTCCTGCCTGCTGCAGGCAGTGAGGGGTAAGTGGGGGAGGTCATCCCACCCCATGGCAGACTAGGGGTGAGGACAACTCTGCCAGAGTCACACTCTAGGGAATGCCTCACCTGCTTCCCCAACTCCACAGTCACTCCCTTTCCCTGTAAGGTCAGCTCTACTGTGCTGCCCAGGCAAGGGGTGGGCCCAGCTCAACACAGTGCCTCTGGTGGTAGAGCCTGAGACATCATCACTCATCCTGGCTAGCATAGGATCACAGACATAGACATCACCTCCCAACCCCCTACATTCACAGTAGCATGGAATTGGATGTCCCCATGACCTTAGAGAGCAGCTCAGGCCACTGGGACCATCATGTCTACCTGAGGTAGCACAGCCCTCAGATAGCCCTCAGATAGTCTCTGGTGGTAGCCCAGACCACAGACATCTGCTTGGCCTTTAGTGATAATTCAGGCCACAGACTTTGACTCAGATTCCAGCTGCGGCAGAACCATGGATGCCAATATGATCCTTGGCGGCAGCCCAGGGCAGGACCTCACCGTGGCCTCCTTATATCTGACTGTTCCTCACTGATGATGAGTCTCCAGTTCCTCCTTTCTCCACAGCAAATGAATGTCTTGGCTTTGCTTTCTCTTCCATCTCTCCACTGAGTGCTCCATCTTTCCCATCTCCCACTGGCACATCCGCTCATTGTAATGGCATCCTCTGCAGATGTTTGATTGTCCTCTTCCTCCTCCTCCTCCTCCTCCTCCTTCTTCTTCAGATTTTTTTTTTTTCGAGACAGGGTTTTTCTGTGTAGCTCTGGCTGTCCTGGAACTCACTCTGTAGAACAGGCTGGTCTTGAACTCAGAAATCTGCCTGCCTCTGCCTCCCAAATGTTGGGATTAAAGGCATGCACCACCACTGCCTGGCCTGGGTGTCTTTCTTCTTGCCGTAAATTTCCAAAGCACTTTTAACTCCAAAGCATGGCATACTTTTCATGGTGTTGTGCCAGGGAAATGTTAGTGATCCCCCCAAACACACACAGGAGCCAATCTGATACAACTCACAGCAGGGTCTCGCCCCCAACCCCCAAATGCACCACCATCATGCAGGATGGTTTTGGTGGTGGGGAAGCCCCGAATATCTATTGGGGCAAGGCTTTATAGTAAACAGCAAGCAGGGAATACGTGTGCAAACATCAAATTGGAAAGCCCCTATGGCCTTTACTATAATTGGCTGGTGCTGGGAGTCATATCTTAAATTTAACTTCTGCTCCCCTCTGCATTAGCGGTTGTTAGGCAAGGGGTGGGCTTGTAACCTGGGGTGCAGGTTTGTTGGGGGAGTAACCTGGAGACACTGGTCTTGTTGGGGATTAGCCTAGAGACTGGAGCTAGGCTCAGGTTCTGTTGGGGGTGGGGGCTGTAACTTGGAAACTACTGCTAGATACCAGCCTGTTAGTCTACCTGAATTCAAACTTGGGTCAGATTCTCTAAAATGGAGTCTGAATTTTAAAGCTTTTAGCATCTCAATGGAAGTGGGAACTTAGAGTGTCTCTCTTACACATGCTATTCTTAAAGATTTATTTTTGGCATCTTAAAAAAATGTGTACATGTACATGTCTCTGTGGGTTATGTGAGTAGGGTCCATGGCATCCAGGAGGGGGCACTGGGCAGCTCACAGCCACCTGTAACTCCACATCCAGAGCATCCAACATCCTCGTCAGGCATCGAAGAGCACCTGCACACACACGCTTCAAAAACTGAATGTGGTGGTTCCTGATTCTACTCCTGTGGGAAGGTAACAGAGGAAGCGTTGAGGAGAGACTCAACCTGGGATTCCTAAGATCTTCATCTTCTGGTACCTTCCCAATCTGGTACCATATAGTCAGCTGTGTCACCATCAACCCTAGTAAGAATTTACTACGGGCTTCACTCCTTACAAGGTTTATCCCCTGGACCATCAGCCCCTGGATATTCAAATAAAGTTGTCCAACACTGCCCTAGCCAGGTGTACCTTGTCACACAAACCTTGACCCTGAGACTCTGCCCAGCTTCCCAGGGTCATAGATACTCTTCCTTCCCACAAATAAATAACCAGTTCTCTGAAGCGGTTTCTGGGTGTGTATTCTTTGCCCAAGAATTCACCAAAGCCCCCACATTACACCCACCCACCCCTGTAACCTTCCCTTCCTCCAGCCCAGTCCAGTGTGTGATGAGCTGGCTCTTCCCCAGCCTGAGACACAGAGAAGCATACTCCCAGCACTGGGGGATGGAGGCAGGGCAATCAGAGGTTCAAGGCTATCTTTGACTATTTAACAAGCTTGAGACCAGGATCTGGGCAACACAGTACCCTATCTCATGGTGTTTGAAGTAACAGATACATCCTTAGGGAAAGTGTTAGTGGCTTTCTGTTGCTGCAATAAAACACCATGATAAAAGGAGCTTAGAGGATGTCCTAGTTAGGGTTTCTATTGCTGTGATAAACACCATGACCAAAAACAACTTGGGAAGCAAAGGGTTTATTTGGCTTACTCTTCCTCGTTACTGTTCATCATCAAGGGAAGTCAGAATAGGAACTCAAACAGAGCAGGAACCTAGAGGCAGGAACTGATGCAGAGGCAATGGAGGGGGTTGGTGCTTACTGGTTTCCTGGAGCGGGAAGCTGAGACATCACATCTTCAACCACAAACAGGAAGCAGAGAGGGAGACCAGGAAGTGGGTGAGGCTACAAACTCTCATATCCTACCCCACTGACTTACCTTCTCCAGCAAGGCTCCACCTCAAAAGGGTTCTACAACTTCCCCAGAGAGTCTCACCAATGTGAGCCTATGGGGACATTGCTCATTTAAACCAGTGGAGTGGGATTGCTATCCATCTAGAAGTTAACCTCTGTGAAGCTCAATTTTGAAAGAAATCATCTGTAAACCTAGACCTAAGGTTAATCTGGTCCAATTATTGGAAGATCAATAGATAACAGTCTCTGAAAGTTCTGGAACATTCTTCCCTCCATACCCTGCCTCTCTGAGCAGGAACTGTAGACACTCGCTTCACTAGATGGAGAATCACTTTCTTGCTGAGGTTGGGACAGTTTACAGTAGTGTGTAAACTTGATAACCTCCTTCTATGGTGCTCAATTTAAAAAAAATCTATTTTTTACCTTATGTGTATAGGTGTTTTACCTACATACATGTATGTTCACCATATTTATATCTGGTGCTCAAGAGTCCGGAAGAGGGTGTCAGGACCCCTGGAGTTATGAGTGGTTGTGAGCCACCATGTGGGTGCTTGGAACTGGAACCTTGGTCCTCTGCAAGGTTACTTTCAACTGCTGAACCATATCTCTAGACCCCATGTTGTTTAATTTTGAGTGTTAACTTGATTAGATTAAGATTATCCCTAGGCTATTAGTGTGGATCTATAAAGGCGTTTCCAAGGCACATTAAGCCTACCTAGAATGTGGAGGATCCCGTCTCAATAAAAAGGAGAAAGGTGAAAATTGGCTTGGCTCTGGCCACCCCTTTCTCTGCCCGATTTGACTAGCTGCTGTACATTGCTGCCATCACAGAGCCACACACTGCCTTCCTTCCCCGTGAAGGACCATGTCCCCTTAAACTGTGAGTGGGGCAGGGCAGGGATCCTTCCTCAGTAACAGGGAAACATTATTCCTGGCATCTTGACTTGCAGCCTAAGGAGACCTTTCCTACATAATGCATTGGAGAGGTTCCACAAGTAAATCTCCATCGTAAGGAAGGAAATGAAGCTCAAAGATCATCTGTCTCGCAGAGGCTTTCATAATAAAGGCCAGAGTCAAACAAAAAGCCAGGTTGCCTTTCAGCGAGTAATATCCAGATGATTTCTGTCCTCTTCCCCCCCCCCAAAAAAAAAAAAAAAAGATAAAGGGCACACACTTAAGAAATAAAGCCGTAGAAATGTGTTTAAGGAATGAGACCCAAATGCACTCAAAGTAAAACACAGGCGGCATGTAAAAACGCATTTGCGGGGTGAGAGGCGGATGGCTGAATTTAAGTGGCATGCATGTAGGCTTGAGCTAATAATTCCAGCTTTGGGGACGCGAAGACAGGAGGATTTCCAGGGATTGCTGCCAGCTAGCCTAGCCTAGCCTAGCTTAACCAGCAAGCTTCAGGCCAGCGAGAGACCTTGCTCTAAAGAAGTCGATGGATGACATTAGAGCCAAAGTTGCTCTATCCATCCATCCATCATAAGCACGTGCATGCAGGCATATATGTACTTAAGCACGCACGCACGCACACATGCACGAACATCCGCGAGCAGGTAGGCAAGCATGCGCACAGACACACACTCATACACGCATGCGTGCGCAGGCACGCAGGCACGCACGTACGTACACACACGTATGTACGAGCATACGTAAGACCCGGCGCTCGGGCGCGCACGCTTTTATTTTTAAGTTTGGTTTTAAAACCTGAACTAGATGAAATACCCAAGATTCCAAATTCTCCCTGGACTTTCCCCCTTTTAAGACTATCTCTTCTTAAAACTTAAAATTATATGAAATGATCATATAATCGCATTGGAAATGAACAAGCAGTGTTTTCCATTCACGGGAAGTTTGTTTCACCACCTTTACCCACAGTGTAGGGGACGAAGCTCAACGCCTTGGGTGACCCGCAGGAGGTTCAGGCAGGTGGGCATCGTAGGACCTCATTGCTTTCTGTGTGGCCTCTGGGCAATTTAAAATCACCAGGAAAGCTAACTGTAGAGATGGTCTTTTGAACGTTTTACTCTCGGATTCCTTGCTGTCTCTGTGAGGTGGTGCCTTCCAGATGAGGAAGCAGCCTCCCACGGGTTCCGACCACACCAGGCGCAGACAGAGAACAGATGGGCTTACTTCCTTTTTGCCCCACTTAGAAAAAGGGACCTTTTCTGTCGACCTTCTCATTTTCGCTCTAGTGATCCCTTCCCTGGAGCCGCTTGGTTTCTTCAGCTGTAGCTACATTTGCAAATCATGCTTATTTTTGGTAACCCAAAAAATATTTTAGACAGTGAAGTGCTCATAAATGTTTAGCAGCGGACTCTAGGAAGCACACACACTTATGTGCCCTAGTTAGTGTACATTGGCAACATGACCCAGCCTAGATGCCAACTGACGGGGAAGCCTTGGTTGAGGAATTTCCTAGATCAGATTGGTCTGTGGGTATTTCTGGGGAAGGGTGATGTGATGGTATATTCCTGGTTGTCAACTTGACTATATCTGGAATGCACTGCAGTCTGGAAATGGAGGGCACACCTGTGATGCAGATCTTGAGACTGAAAGACAGACTTCTGAGCTGGACATTGGCATGGTTTTAATCCAGATCTTGAGGCATAGTGGCCATGAAATGCTTAGGCCCAGGCAAGGTAGTACACACTTTTATCCCAGGAGACTTAGCCGAGCAGATCTCTGAGTTCAAGGCTAGCCTGAGATAGAGAAAGTTCCAAATCCAGGTGTGGTGATACATATTTTTAATCTGGGCAACACCTTCTGTTGGAGACCTACATAAGGACAATGGAAGATGGAAGGCTCACTCTTCTTCGCCTGCTTGCACTTACTTGCCAGCACATCCGTTGGAACCTGCTTCTTCAGGATTCCAGCTTATACAGAAGACCAGCTGAAACACCCAGCCTCATGGGGCTGAGCAACTACTAGATTCTTGGAATTCCTGTTCACAGCTGCCCATTGCTGGGTTAGTTAGAATGCAGACTGTAAGTCATTATAATAAGTTCCCTAATATATAGAGACATTCTATAAGTTCTATGATTTTAGAGAACCCTGACTAATATAGGTGATTGTCCAAAGGACCCAGCCCACTGTAGATGGTACCATTTCCTAGACATGTAGTCCTGGGCTGAGCAAGGATGCCAGGGAGGCACAAGAGAGTGAGCAAGCCAGGAAGTGATCTTGCCAGCACTTTGGCTTTATGGTTCCTGCCTCCAGGTTCCTGCTCTGACTTCCCTCAGAAATGAACTGTGACCTGAAAGGGTAAGTCACATTAACCCTTTCTTTACCCAAGCTGTTTTTGGTCAGCATGCTATTCCAGAATGAAACTGGAATAAGCTTGCAGGTTTGTCATAGTACCACCACAATAAAGGACATATAGATGACTCATGCCTGTAAATGAAGCACTTGAGAAACTGGGCTATGTAGAGAGAGGGAATGAATGGATGGAGCTCAAGCATATCAGAAAACATACTTAAATTCACAAGACATGGCACCCGAGGCCAAGCACTCTACTTAGGGTTGAGATCTTGAGAGAAAGTTGACCCATAGGTAGGTTTTACCCAGATCTTTTTAGAGGTTAGTCAGTCTGTCAGTCTCCTCCCTCTCCCTCTCCCTCCTCTCCCTCTCCCTCCTCTTCCTCCCCTCCCCCTCTCCCTCCCCCTCCCCCTCCCCTTTTCCCTTTCTGTATTTATGTGCACATTACATGGTGCAGTGCCCAAGGAGGCCAGAAGAGGGCACCAGATTCCCCAGAACTAGAGTTACAGGGAGTAATGATCCGCTTGTTTTGAGTCCTGGAACCAGACTTAGGTCTTCTGGAAGAGCAGCAAGTACTTTTAACCACGGAGCCATCTCTCCCACTCTCTTCACAGATCTCACAGTCAAGCCTGGATAGATTGACAGTGTAAAAAAAAATGTTACTTGCGAGTAGAACTCAACATGGAAGAAAGAGAAAGGCAGAATTGGGTGACTCAGCGTTCTAACTACTTGACCACATTCTGGGCCCACTGCTTCCAGACTTCTCCTGATCAGTGTCTAAAGGTCTTGGCCTATTGTATAGGAGGTGGACAGTTTTTATCCTCTATTCTTCAATCTTTTTGCATATGTGTCTTTGGTCATATGCTTTTCTTTTTCCCTCCCTCCCCTCTCCCTTCTCCCATTTCACCCCTTCCTCTCCCTTCCTTCCTTCCTTCCTTCCTTCCTTCCTTCCTTCCTTCCTTCCTTCCTTCCTTCCTTCCTTCCTCCCTCCCTCCCTCCCTCCCTCCCTCCCTTTCTTTTCTTTCTTTCTTTCTTTCTTTCTTTCTTTCTTTCTTTCTTTCTTTCTTCATTCCTTCTTATAATGAGTATCCTCTGTAGCCCAGGTTAGCCCCATACTCAAGCTCTTCCCATTTCATTCTCAAGTACTGCAGTATCACAGTTGATTTTGCCTGTCAGTTTGATGGGCAGGCTTTGGGGCACACCTGTGAGATATCCCCTCAGTCAGGTTGGCTGTAGATTGATGAGTAGAAAGACCCATCCTAAATGTCCACAGCACTTCCAGGTGGCAGCCCAGACAGAAGGAAGTCAGAGAAAGAAATGCTTCTGTCTTTTGCTTGCTTGCCTTCACGTCATGTCGTCAGGTTCATCTACCCTGCTAGCATCTTGCTGCTACAGCTGTTCTCATTGACACCAGAACCCAGCTCCTTTAGCCTTCTGAGATGTATCAAAGACAAGTATCTCTCCAGGCCTCAGGACCTGTGCTTGTTGGGGTCTTGGCGTTTGTAGTGTGAAGACAGCTCGTAGTTGGCATTATGCAAGCCAATCTAATGAATTCTCTTTCAGTGTATAGTCATTTTGTTGCTTCTGTTTCTCCAGAGAACCCTGGCTAACACACAGGGTAATTATAGACCTATTTTTCCATGCCAGACATAGATTTCTCATGGAAAAACTATAGAGTACAAGGGTATGACTATTTTAACGCTCCTGCGCTATTTTGACAAAACATTTTTTTTTTCAGTCTGTGATCCCATGAGCACCATGGTACAACTGTGTGTCTGTCACCTTGGCTGGCATTAAGGTTAGAACCAATACTGGCATTGGAAACTCCTTTGCAAAGTTGATAGGTGAAAAACAATACATTGTTGTTTTATTTGCATCTTCTTGATAAGTCCAGTGGGGAAACATTTTCTCCTATTTATTAATCATTCACATGTTTTCCTTCTGAATGGATGGCAATGTGGCATTTTGAGAATTACTGAAGTAGAATTTTCAAAGAGACTAATAAACTAGTCATTATTTTTTTTTAAACCTAGACTTACAGTTGGATTGATCCCTTGGTCAATAAGAGTGGCGTTCTGAAGAACCTTTCAGGGTAAGTGAGTCTGTATTTTATTGTGATCATACTATTTTTAGTTGGTCAATTGTATTAATTTTTAAGTGCTTAAAAATAAGGTAAAGTTATAAGTATGAGACACAACCTGGGGCTATTGCTGAGATGGGAAGAAATGGCATTCAGTATAATGAAGGTACCAGGGATGCTCTGTGGACCACAGCATGTTTGTATTTTCCCAGAATTCATATGTTGAAGCCTAAGCACACAGTGGGATGTTACTGAAGAGTTGGGAAGCTGACTGAGTGATGTTGGTGGGCCCTTAAGAATGGAATTAATGCCTGCTGTGGTTTGAATGAGAAATGTCCCACATATGCATGTGGGATTAAACACTTGGATGCCAGATGGTGGCACTGTTTGGGAAGGTTATGGGACCTTTAGGAGGTGGAACATTGCTGGAGGAAGTACATCTTTGGGAGCAGGCTTTGTGGTTTTAATAGCCTGGCCCTGCTTCCTGCCTTTTTCCTCACTGTTTCCTGACTGCCAGGCAAGCCCTACACTCCTGTAGCCATGCTTTCTCTACTATGATGGACTGTTCTGGCTTGGAACTATAAGCTAACATAGGCCTTTTCTTCCTTAAGTTGGTTTTGTTGGGATATTGAATCCCAGCCACATAAAGGAAACTAATACAGCGTCCCTGTAAAAAGACACACAAGAGATTATTGCTTTCTGCTCTCCTTTGTGTGAGGGTACAAGCCGGCCACCTGCAAACCAGGAAGCAGGTCTTCCCCAGAGAATCCATCTGCTTTGATTTTGGACTTTCAGCTTCTAGAATGGTGTGTGTGTGTGTGTGTGTGTGTGTGTGTGTGTGTGTGTGTGTGAGAGAGAGAGAGAGAGAGAGAGAGAGAGAGAGAGAGAGAGAGAGAACAAATCTGTTGTTGAATCTTTGGTCAGTGGTATGGTAGGACAGCAACCAGCACTAAGACATCTTTACTAATTGGAGAAAGAGAACCAAATATTCATATGAAGTTATGCAATGTGTATTGTATTAGTTACCTCTCCATTGACGTGTTAAAAATACCACAATCCAAAGCACCGTAGGGGGATAAAACCGTTTATTTTAGTTTATTTTGGCGTATAGCTCCAGAGGGCTAAAGTTTATTATGGTGGGGAAGTCATGGAGGAGGAACAGGTTCAGGAAGCTAGCTGGTCACATGTTCAGCTGCACACAGGAAGTAGAAAGGGAGAACAGGAAGTGAGACAGGCCTACAGAGATCTCAGAGTCCATCGCTAGGTACACACTTCCTCTAGCTGCTAAAGGTTGCACAACGGCCTAGACCAGAAGCTCCAACTGGGAACCATGTGTTCAAATCTGAGATATTTCTTATTCAAACTACCACAGTGTATGAAGAGAACTATTATCTATAATGCAGAGACCTGAGGAAGCTGGTGGAGTGGTTCAAAGACCTAAGCGCCAGGAAGTCAGTGGCAAAGTGTCTGTTGTGTATCCAAAGGCCTGAGAACCAGGAGTGAAGAGGTGGGAAAAAAAATTGGTGTCTTAGCTGAAATAGTTGGTCAGTGCCAAGGTGCATTCAGCTCCTGCTGCTCTGTTATACTCAGCCCCACCCTCCTGTCTTAGTTTCCTTTTCCAATGCTATGATAAGATACTTTGATAAAAGCAACTTAAAAGAGAATGGTGCCACCCACAGTAGACAGGCCTTCCTACCTAGTTAATCTAGTTAAGATAGCCACCCAGAGGTATGCCCAGAGCCAGATACTAGTGATTCTAGATTTTGTCAAGCTGCCAACACTAGCCTGGAAGGATTAGAAGGTGCCTGTGCATCTAAGGCAGGGCAGGGCCATCTACCAAGTCCATTGATATAAATGCTATTCTCTTCTAGAAACATTTTCTCAGACATACCCTGTAATGATTTTGACCAAGGCCAAGTTAAGCATAAAATGTATCATCATACCAGGACACTTGTTGGTTGGTTAGGAGAGAAAGGCTTTGCTTTTCAGTAATATAACAGGCTCTATTAAAAACTTAAATCACATTTATTTGCTTTGCACACACACACACACACACACACGAATTGGCACACATGAGCACATTTCACAGTGCACAAGTAGTTGGATCTCTCTTTTTTGTCATGTTGATCCTGGGGATTTTGAACTCAGGTTGTCAGGCTTGGTGGCAAGCACCTTTACCTGCTTGATGGCCCCTACGACTTCTCTCAAGTAAAAAAGTCATCTGTTGGCAGTAATACCAGCCAGTTTATGCATTCTATCTCCTTTATAGCTTTAAATGTGCCTTTGTGGCTGGATTTTCTAGTTCTTTTTGCATCTAGTATTATTTTTCTTCTTTTCTCAGTCACAAAGTAACATTTTTCTTCAGGGCTTGGCTCGATTGTCAAAAGGAACATTCAACCCTTGGAATATTGTATGAGCCTTTTCTTGTCCCATAGTTCTACTTTTGATTATTATGGAGTCTTTCAAAGTCACATAAAAGTGAAACGTACGTAAACTCACAGGAGTCTGTTGTCCAGCTTCGACAAATAGTGTGTGCTTGCCAGACTGATTTTCTATTCCTCTCCCCCACGTCGACAAACACAGAAACACACAACACACACACACACACACACACACACACACACACACACACACATTCGAATACCCATGAACGCAATAGAAAATTGAAGAGCATTCTTTGGTCTTCACCACCTCCGGTCTCTGTGGCACTGAGTAGGGGTGGGCTCTTCTGCTTTGCCCTTGGCCTCCCGGACTCCACACTCTGAGTATTATTGCTGCCTGAGTGAGGTCACAGCTTAAGGCTACAGTCCATCATGGCGGGGAGGACATAGCAGCAGGTGCTAGAAGCAGCTGCTCACATTCTGTGAGCGGTTGGGAAATCCAGCTCTGGTCCCCAGCTCACTTTCCCCCTTTTATTCAGGCCAGGACTTCAGTGCATGGATGGCACTACCCACATTCAGGGCTGCTCTTCCCTCTTCAGTCAAACCTCTCTGGACAAGGCCTCACAGAAGGACACTCAGGTATGCTTCTGTGAGGTCATGGTGAGTCTAAATCCCATCCAGCTAGCAATCAGACTTTCCCATTACGTTTGCCGGACATACTTTCTTTTTCTAGGTCTTCTTTTGTGCGAGTCTCTCTCTAACCCCGTCTTCAAATAACAGAGCTCTTCAAGACTCAGGTCTAGCCTCTTTTCTCTCCTCATGTCTCTTTCCAGGACACCTCATCCACATTTGTAGCTTTATTATTTTGGAAATAACTCATAAGTGGATGACCC